>NC_138999.1:18261807-18975807 GCF_964374135.1 Grampus griseus
ACTTGGAGAAGGCAGCCTCCATCAGCTATGAGGGTCTGTAGGGAGTGCACCCTGCCCTCAGCCACTCCGCACCCCAGAAGTGCCTCGGCTCTACTTAAATTACTCCCCTGACCCCACTGCAACCACAGCTGCATGGCTGTGTGTGTGTCCCTCAGAAGTCCTGCGTTTGCTTTTTTTTTTTTAACATCTTTATTGGAGTATAATTGCTTTACAGTGGTGTGTTAGTTTCTGCTTTATAACAAAGTGAATCAGTTATACATACGTTCCCAAATCTCTTCCCTCTTGCGTCTCCCTCCCTCCCACCCTCCCTATCCCACCCCTCTAGGTGATCACAAAGCACAGAGCTGATCTCCATGTGCTATGCGGCTGCTTCCCACTAGCTATCTATTTTACGTTTGGTAGTGTATATATGTCCATGCCACTCTCTCACTTTGTCCCAGCTTACCCCTCCCCTTCCCCATATCCTCAAGTCCATTCTCTAGTAGGTCTGTGTCTTTATTCCCGTCTTATCCCTAGGTCCTTCATGACCCTTTTTTTTTCCTTAGATTCCATATATATGTGTTAGCATACGGTATTTGTTTTTCTCTTTCTGACTTACTTCACTCTGTATGACAGACTCTAGGTCCATCCACCTCAACACAAATAACTCAATTTCATTTCTTCTTATGGCTGAGTAATATTCCATTGTATATATGTGCCACATCTTCTTTTTTTTTTTTTTTTGCGGTATGCGGGCCTCTCACTGTTGTGGCCTCTCCCGTTGCGGAGCACAGGCTCCGGACGCACAGGCTCAGCGGCCATGGCTCACGGGCCCAGCTGCTCCGCGGCATGTGGGATCTTCCCGGACCGGGGCACGAACCCATGTCCCCTGCACCGGCAGACGGACTCCCAACAACTGCGCCACCAGGGAAGCCCGCCACATCTTCTTTATCCATTCGTCTGTCGATGGACACTTAGGTTGCTTCCATGTCCTGGCTATTGTAAATAAGAGCTGCAATGAACATTTTGGTACATGACTCTTTTTGAATTCTGGTTTTCTCAGGGTATATGCCCAGTAGTGGGATTGCTGGGTCGTATGGTAGTTCTATTTGTAGTTTTTTTAAGGAACCTCCATACTGTTCTCCATGGTGGCTGTATCAATTTACATTCCCACCTGCCAGGAGCCCTGAAAGTGTCCCAGCCTGGGCCCATCTCATATACTAATTTCTCAGCTGGGGGTGGGGGCTGCCAGACCACACAACTAGTGTAAATACAGAAAGAAAACCACCTGAGGAAAGGTGGTGATTATTAGTTCCTATGGAGCTTCTACATGTGTGGGGTTTTTTTATACATATATGTGTATTTTTTTTTCCTCCACTCAAAGCTCAGGCAAGGGCAGACAAGCTTCTTTGTTTTCTGCCTCAGCTGATGGATGGCTTTGCTTTCTACTCCACTGTAGCCTAATCAGGGTCCCAAGTCTGTACAAGGTTTTTAGTTCCAATTCCCCATCTTGTCTGTGCCCAGAGCCTTTTCTCTGTACCCCAAAAGCTGTTAAAACCCAAACCCAAAGTTACGAGTACTTGGTTACAAAGATGGGCGTACTCTCTTCCTCTTCCAGGAAAAATGAAGTGTCAGCAGCCACTCACCATGGGCAACTGTAGGTCTGGCTCTGATTTTGGCCCTTCAGTTTTTCCCTTACTATCCTAACTATGCATTTAAAAGGATGCTTGCCTTATTTTATCTGCCACTTCTAGGTGGATAAAAGGGATAAAAAAGGATAAAAGGAGCAGAAAGGCTTGCAGATTATCCAAACTGCCACATGGCCGAAATGCAGGTGGTGTCGAAGCTGAGGGAGCCTGTAAACATGGGCGTGTCCACACTCTATCCTCAGAGAGTCCCAGTCTTGCATCCGGCCAGGGGCCAGGGTCAGGGGTACTTTGAAGACACACCCCCACACCAAGCAATTCTGGTGTGTGAACCGGCTTAAGAACCACTGGAACACAAAATCACAAGCTTGGATAATCATATCATGTGAGGAGACTGTTTATATTTTGCAGGAAAACATGCTTTGCCTATTTTTCAAAAGAAATGAAAAATTTATTGGCATCTACAAAGATAAAATGCTTTTGCTACAGAGGATTGCCTTTGGGTGGTTAGTTCTTTTTACAGCCAGTTGGATGCAGAAGACCCTGTTGGAATTATGTATCATTATATAGTGTACAATTCCATTTTCTAAAAGGGTAAGAAAAAATAGATGTTTACCTCATATTTCCTGCTTGAAAACTCCTTGGCCAAAATTTTGCTGGGCTCTGAGAACATTTTAAAACTTTTATAGCATTTGCTTTGCCCTGTCAATATGCTGAAAACCAGTATCAGAGATTTTGACCTTTGGCAGTGTTTTAGCTGAATGAATAATAATTCAGCAATTTTTAATTGTGTCACAGATAAGATAACTAATTAGATGAAAATTTTCAAGTGCCAAGTACAACTGCTATCTAATTTGCCGTTCTTACCAAAACCCATTAAATCTGAATAGATAAAATGTCCACTGTGAATATTGTACAGAATATTGTACAGAATTTGTACAGAAGGTACAAATGAAATTTTTCAAGTCACCTATCAGAATTATTTTGACACAATTTATGCTTTATGTAAAAGTAATAAAAATCTAAATTTAAAAATTAGCTTTCTGTAAATTTTATTAGTTATCAAAAAATATTAGAAAATAAATGCAGAATTTTCTTCTCAGTTATTTTATGCTGACAATCCTCATTATCATATCTAAGCAATGTGTTCTTGCCCCAAATTGAAGCAATCAGAAATCTATATTCCATATACTATGTGTTTTATATATGATATCTCATTTATTCCCTGCAAGAACCCCCTGCTCATATTATCCACATTTTACAAATGAGAAATGAATTTGCAAGACCGCACAACTAATAGGTAGCAGAGTTGCAATTTGAACCCAGGCCACTGAACTCTAGAGCCTATATGCTTAACAACAAAACTGCATGGCTCTTAAATTTAAAAACTAAAAAACAAAAACACACAAGCAAGAAACCTACTTAAGGAACATTCTAGGATCACAGTGTTTAACATCAAGTTTTGTAGGCTCGATCCCTCCAAATATATCCCAAATCCAATTACCTCTCACTGCCTTCACTGCTTCTCACTGGGACATTTCAGTAAGGGACCTCAGTGGCCCTCATGGCACAGTGTTGGTCTTGGGATCAGGAGTATAGACATCACCTGGAAACTGGTTAGAAATGCAGATTCTCTGCCCTCCAAGTCCCAGACCTGCTGACTCAGAAAGTCTGGGGGTGGGACTGGCGAGCTGTGTTTTCACAAGTCCTCCAGTGGAGTTTGATGCGCCCTCAAGTTTAACAACTGGCTTAACAGAATGATGCATTCGTCCAGTCTTCTGACAGCTTTGCCTACTTCAGACGGTCTCTACTGAACGATCCATCTTCTAAGAGAGAGAGTGTTCTATCTTTATGGAATAAAGTTTCACCTTCAAGAACACAGTGATCTTCTTGAATTCTTCTCAAATATGTTCCTCCTGCAACAGCTGAACTGGATCTGCACACATCCAAAACCTCAGGCCTCTGACCCTGATAATTTCCAAGGCTTCATGTACCCAGTCTATGCATAGAATCTTTTATACTGAAGCAGAGTTTAACACCAAAAATAATTTTAAAGGATTTCTGATGTCTGCTTGTGCCCCTCAAAGAATGTTAAAGGTGACTAAGATTAAAGGACTGAAAATATCAAGTCCGTACATGTCAATAATATACAATAAATTTGGGGGAAACATTTTTTTAATTTTAAAAATATCAAGTCTAGACAAGGACAGGGAGCAGCCAGAACTCTCTTGCATTGCTGGTGGAAATGTACATTAGTACATCTGCTTTGAAAAACTGTTTGGCAACAAATACTAAAGATGGAGATATGTCCACTCTAGGATCCAGTAATTCCACACCTGGACATATACCCAACACAAATGCGTGATTACGTCCACCATCACATATATACAAGAATGTTCATAGCATTGTTATTCGTAATAGCCAAAGACTAAAGACACCCAAATGTTCATCAAGTATATAGTCCAGAAAAATAATTTGTGAAATACTTCACAATGGTAAAAAAATAATAACCTGCTTTGCTACCTACAACAATATTGATCAGTCTTACAGATGTAATGTTGAGTGAAAGAAGGCAGACACAAAAGAGTACCTACCATATGATTCCATTCTTATGAAGTTAAGTAAACAGACAAAAACTAATCTATGGTGAGAGAAAGCAGAAGAGTGATCATTTCCTGAGTGCTGGATTGGGAAGGGGATGAGGAAGAGCTGTGGGGCGCTGGTATGTTCTGTATCTTCATCTGGGTGGTGGTTACACAGGTGTAGACATATGTAAAAATTCATCAAGCTCAATCCTTAAGATTTGTGCGCATGACTGTATATGAGTAACATCTCAAAATAAAAGAAAAATGTGAAATCAGTGAAGATCATGAAAGTGGATCCAGATCATAATTGACAGCAACAGCCCTAGAGTCAGCTTTCCTCTCCTCCCCGATTCCCTCACACACATACTTGCTACAGTCCCTCTGACTGACCAAATCCCCAACCTCTCTCTGACATCCAGCCCTTAGTTTGTCCTTTATCTCTCCCTTCTTTTAACCTTAACTCCAGGTTTGACTTGGCTTTCTACTAAATCCTTTTCTCTTGTCGATCTCTCAGGACCATCCCTTTCTAAGTCCATCTCGTTCTCCCAATTCCGCATCCTGAAAAATCTGAAATAGGACAGCAAGGACAAAATTCTCTTTACTAGATAGTTACAGGGAGAGAAGTAGAGAATGCTCAGCCAGTAATGTATCTTTTCCTCTCTCACACCCTCAGTTATGAAGTTAATTGAACTTTCCTAGGGCAGGAATACCACTGAGTAATTATTTCTTTTGAATGATAGTGGGCACCAGTACAAACAACTGGCTTCTCACGTAAGAGGCAGTAAACTTTGGTCTTGCTCTTCTTAGCAATATCTACTAGCCTATACCAGGAATTCCATGCAGTGTGTTTGTGTGTGTTTGTTTGTTTGTTTGTTTTGCTGGAGACTGTAAAAGTAAAGTTGGGAATTAGCATGGCTTCTGGAGAATAGTAGAAAAGCCAAGTTGCAGTTTCCTAAAATATGAATATTGGCAGCACATGTCAACTTTGAAAGGAACTGGTCATAGGCACAGAGTACAGAGGTAATCAATAGCACTTCCCTGGTGTAAGTTCCCAATGTTAAATTTATAGTCTTAGACCATTTTTTTCTCCCCCTGGTATCTGAGAATATCTGGGGTTTGGCAAATATATTCTCAAAGGTCTGTAGTAACTTATCCTTTTAGAACAGGCCCACAGGAGGTAACCAGGAGCAGGGGGCGGGGGGGAGTAGGGAATTATTATTTAATGGGTTCAGAGTTTCTGTTTCCGATGATGGAAAATTTCTGGAAATAGACAGTGGTGATGGTTACATACCATTGTGAATGTACTTAATGCCACTGAACTGTACACGTTAAAATGGTTATTTTTTAATAATATTTATTTATTTGGCTGTGCCGGGTCTTAGTTGCAGCACGCAGGATCTTCGTTGTGGCATGTGGGATCTTTAGTTGCAGCATGCGGGATCTTTTTATGTTATGTATATTTTACCACCATTTTTTAAAAAAACTGGTCCATAGGGACTTCCATTTCCAGCAATATAGCATATTAGTCATCCTGAAAAAACCCTCCTGGGACAAAAATACATAAAGCATTGGATAAAGTACTGTAAATATTTCATAAGTGTGTAGTAGAGGTAGTGGAAAGTAAGGGAAATCCTCAGAGGTTTTTGTTTTCTTTTTTTTAAAGGCAAGATGAAAAAACATAAATCCAGAGAGGTGAGATCTAAAGTTGGTGTCTGCCCTGCTGTCATCTGCTGACCTTAGCTATATGAGTGGGCCTTCAGTAGGGGTAGAAGATAAAGCTCAGAGACTTGGAAACTGGACCCTTGGTGAATGAACTAGAACAGACCAACCACTCCCAGAATGTGACCTTAACGAAACTTGCCTCTCTTGGCCTTGGCTATAAATAGAGGAGAAAAAAAGTCTCCCATGTAGTTTTCTGATTACAAACTGGACTCTAGTAGGTTTGAAGCCCATACGTCTTGGTCATTCCTATTGCTCCCAGATCAGTCTTCTTTTCTACCACCTTTTTTAAAATTTGAAAAATTA
This sequence comes from Grampus griseus, assembly GCF_964374135.1. Classification (NCBI taxonomy): domain Eukaryota; kingdom Metazoa; phylum Chordata; class Mammalia; order Artiodactyla; family Delphinidae; genus Grampus; species Grampus griseus. The sequence goes on from NC_138999.1 coordinate 18,268,043, forward strand.
TCATAGATCAATTTTTGGGGTAGAACACCCCAATTCATTCACCTGTTCTTCATATGATATATTTTTCAGACCTCTTATCCCCCTAACAGTATCCCTTTGGGTATTTTCTAGCTTGTTCCAGTATCTCCTTAAGGAGATAGTCATAATGGAAAATAGTAACAGATTTAGCTCAACCGACAGACTAGAATGGAACTATTACCACTCATGATTGACATTTTGGTTATCTACCACTGAATAACAAATTAGCCTAAAACTTAGTGGCTTGAAATGACAACAGTTATCATCTCACTGTTTCTGTGGGGCAGGAATTTGGTTGTGGCTTAGCTGGGTCCTCTGGCTCAGGGTCTCTCACAAAGTAGCAGTCAAGTTGTTGGCAGGGGCAGCAGTCATCTCAAGGCTCAACCAGGGAAGGATCTGCTTCAAAGCTCACTCTTGTGGTTTTGCATAGGATTTAGTTTCTTGAGGCTGTTGGTCTGGGGGCCTCAGTTCCTTGCTGTCTGTTGGCTGGAGGCCACCCTCAGTTCCTTGCCACGTGGGCCTTTCATCAGAGCAGCTCACAGCATAGTAATTTGCTTCATCAGAGTGAGAAAGTGAGGAGAGCCAGAGAGAGAGAAAGGAAGACAGAAGTCACAGTCTTTTATAACCTAATCATGGAAGTGACATTCCATCATTTTTACCATATTCAGTTTGTTAGAAGCATGTCACTAGGTCCAGCCCACACACAAAGGGAGGGGATTACACAAGGCGTGATTACCAAGAGGCAGTGACCATTGGAAGCCATTTCAGAAGCAGCCTACTACAACTGGACATCAACTTCTAATCTGAAACCTAAAATTGTGACCTACATTAAGGATTTAGATTTAAGTGACCCCAGGTTAGTGAGGTCCTTAGGTACTTGGAAAAGTAAATGCCAATTATCTCTGGAGAAACTTACCTCAAGCTCAGGTATTAAGTACTTCCACTAGATAGAGTTCCAACAAACATGAGTTTGCAATAAAAAAGAAAAAAAATGCAAGTCACCATGAATGACAATTAGCAGAAACAAAGAATCAGATCTGCCAATGCTACAGATACTGCAATTATCAGATACACAGTATATAACAAGCATGTTTAATCTGTACAATTAAAAATATGGCTAAGGAACAAGAGAAAGCAAAAAATAGTAAATCAGATTTGAAACAAAAACAAATATAATTTCTAGAAATGAAAAATAAAATAAAATAATTGAAATCAGAAAATCAATAGATGGGTCAAAACAGCAGATTAGACACAACTGAATGAAGTAAGATATAATGAACTGAAAGATAGATTTCAAGGAATTACCGGGACTTCCCTGGCAGTCCAGCAGTTAAGACTCCACACTTCCAATGCTATCCCTGGCTGGGAACTAGGATCCCACATGCTGTGTGGCACAGCCAAAAAAAAAAGAAAGAAAGAAAGAAAGAAATTACCCAGAATGCAGCAAGGTAAAGACATGGAAAATGTTAAAGGAAAATAGACATGGAGGATAGAGAAGCTGTTACATCCAATCAGACTTTCAAAATGAGATGAACAAGGGAGAGAGAACATTCAAAGAGAAGATGGCTGAGAATTTGCCAAGTTTGATGAAGATGACAAATCTTAAAATTCAGATGACAAATCTTAAACTGTGCTGGTCTTTCAGCTCCACACCCAGGCTTCTATTCCCTGTAAGGCAGCACTGGGGTTGGGTGTCCACAATGCTTTTCCAGGCTCTTCTAGCAGCTGGCTTCCTCCTAGGTTCCACCAATAAGAAATGCTGGTATGTGATCAAAAGGTAGGAGGAGGGTAACAGCAGGAGTTCCTCTTTCTCTCTCTCTCTCTCTCTCTCTCTCTCTCTCTCTTTTCTCTTCCTTTTACTCCTTCTGGTCCCAAGCCCTTAGCAACAGCCACCCATCCATCCCCAATAGCATAGCTGTTCCTGAGATGGTGGCCACCTGCTCCACCCTCCTAGGTTCTGGTAACATAACCTCCTCCTTTTGGTGCCTTGAACCCTAGGGATGTGCTAGCTATTAACACTTTCTGCTTTCTAATCTCCAGGCTACCTGACCTTTGTTCCTCTTTCAATCTCCCAATACACGTGTAGCCGATTCCCTTATCAAATCCTCTCTGTTTTGAAGTACCTAGCAGGGCTTTTGTTCTCCTGCCTGGACCCTGATTCATATGACGAATTCCAAGCAAGTTAGACAAAAGAAATCTACACCTAGACACACCAAAGTCAAACTCAGATCAGTAGAAAGAAACTAGAAAGAAGACAGATTGCCTAAAAGAAGTGACAGTTGGACTAACAATAGACTTCTCAACAGCAGCAATGGAAGCCAGAAAATAAGTCACATTCTCAAAATGCTGAATGAAAACAACTTTCAGTCTAGAATTATATGCCCTATAGAACTATTATCTACAAATAAGAGGGAAATCAAAATATGTTCAGAGAAGCAGTAAGAGATTAATTTTAGAGCCTGCTGAGTTAAATAACAGGGATGTACTTATGTTTAGTTTACGCCTTGGGATTTGGGCCCTCAACTTTGCCTTTGGAAGTCCAAAATAATAGACTTTATGAGAAGGCTTTAAGAAGAGAATTCCTAGGACTTCCCTGGCAGTGCAGTGGTTAAGACTCAGTGCTTCCAGTGCAGGGGCCGCGGGTTCGATCTCTGGTCAGGGCTGTGCGGTGCGGCCAAAAAAAAAAAAGTAGAGAATTCCTTATAGTTCTATGTCTAGGGAAGCTAAAATTAAAGAAAAATCTTATTGACAGTATCACTACAGACCACAAATCAGCATGCTTTTTCCTTTAAGGACCAGATAGTTAATATTTTAGGCTTTGTGGGCCATTAGGTCTCTGTCACAACTACTCAGATCTGTTGTTGTGATGCAAAGCTGCCAAAGGTAATGCAAACAAAGGAGCATGGCTGTTTTCCAATAAAACTTTATTTACAAAACAGGCAGAGGGCTGGATTTGATCCCCAGGCCATAATTTGACAATTCCTGCTACAGACTATGAACTATTTTCAGTAGTTGAAGATGATGGATTTTTCATATTTGCTGAAGCTATAAATCCTAGTTGTTAAGTTCCTTCTAGAAAATATGGTATTGAAAAACTTCCTGAATTGTATTCTGCTATGAACAAAAAGGCAATAGTATTGAATGTGCCATTATACCTTGGACATCAGACACTTGGATATGCAAAAATGACTATAAATCATATTTAAGTCTAACAGTATTGTAGATTAATAATGAATTCAACTCTGATTCTGTTCAATTGTTGAGAGATTGTTGAGGCCTCCCTCACACAGCTATCAACAGAATGCATTCTGACTGAAAAACTACTTGTAGGGTGGAAAATCAGTTTCAAAATGTGTCAATTGTTATGGATAATAGAACAAGCATGGTAAAGGCTAAGAGTGATTTAGGAATCATAAGCATACAGTGTTTTGTTCATATAACCTTCAGTACTGTAATCTGAAAGCAATTATAACTGTCTATAAGCAGAAAGATAGTGGGCCACTGCCTCATACTTCAGTCAAAGACAAAAATACATGATGTACAAAGGTTATTTTTTTTTCCTAGAAAAGTTTATTGAACATTATTCCTGCATCACACTTATTGAAAGAAAAACTTAATTTTCCCTGAAGGCACCCTGTCATTTCACATGATCTATACCCTAAAGTTTCTTGTATTAAAAATACAGGTTAGGGCTTTCCTGGTGGCGCAGTGGTTGGGAGTCCGCCTGTCGATGCAGGGGACACGGGTTCGTGCCCCCGTCCGGGAAGATCCCACATGCCGCGGAGCGGCTGGGCCCGTGAGCCATGGCCGCTGAGCCTGCGCGTCCGGAGCCTGTGCTCCGCAACGGGAGAGGCCACAGCAGTGAGAGGCCCGCGTACCGCAAAAAAAAAAAAAAACAAAAAAAAAACAGGTTAAATATGAGATTAGTAAACCGCAGCATATGAAAGTTCATGCTGAGCAAAAACAAGTCCAAAAAAAAAGCTACCATATATCAATAGAATAGTTCCTACAGTATTTGTTTCCTATGTAAATCATATTTGAATGCAATTTTCAGAACCATATTTAAATATATTTTGCAATTTGTTAACTGTAGGCGTCCACATTTTTCTTCCACCACATAATCTGTTCCTTTGATTAAGCTGGCAACATTTGCTAGGATCCACAAAATGCAGCAAGTTCACAGATATTTCTCAAGATTTGAGAAACCTGGTCCACCTTTAGTGTAGTTTCCTGAGATTTCTGCTCCGCTGAAGTTAAAACGAGGATTTTCTTTCTGGAAGCTTTTTCTGCATTTGGTCTTGCACCCAAGGATCAGCTGCATACTCAGATTCCAGAATAGAAGTCCAACAATTTGCTGCATCTCTCTTTGTAAGAACAATACGGACCATTTTTCTACCCTCCAGAGTCCACGGGTTCCCTCATCAGCTATTGTAGAATCAAAGAGTTTGCCCTTGAGGATCTCGTGGCCACCCACGGCCAGCGCCACATGCCGGCTCTGCGGGCCGCACTGGATATCCTGAGCGCGAGTGCCTGGCGACACCTGAACTTCAATGAACACCTCCTCCAAGATCTGGTACCACTGGCCCCACGGCGTTCTGCATGGAACCGCCCCACTGCGCTCCTCAAACAGGGCTGACACACTCCAGTCGCCTCCTGGCCCTGGTGGCCATCCAAAGGTTTTTGAATCGCCTTGTCATATATTTAACAAGATGTTTAAACAAGATGGAATAGCAGCTACTACGTGTTTAAAAGCCATCTAGAGCAAAACTAAAATAACATGCTTTTTAGATGAAAACAATGTGTCAACTTATTAAAACTGCTTGCAGAGAAAAATACTTTGCTTTCTGGAACCTGAGGAAGAAGTCATCAAACTGATGACTTCAGAGTACAAGTATTTCTTACATGACAGTGGCTGAAAAGATTCTCTTATCATTCTACTCCAGGAAGATGCTGAGACTGGTGTACATGAAATGAAACTGAAATATAAATGGAAAACCCCAGATGACTGGTTTCTTGAAGGCCAACTGTATTGCTCCTTTGCCGCAGTTTTAGAACCAAGGTTTAAGGACAAATTTTATTCACATGACCGTGTAAAGCAGCAGTTGCAGGCAAATATTGTGTGTGTGTGTGTGTGTGTGTGCGCGTGTGTGTGTGTGTGTGTGTATTTGGAGTAAAAAATATAAGCGTGGATAATACTTTCAGCAAAGATTCAAAAAAAATTTTCTTCACCTGGGACTAGAAGCTTCCGTCTGTGGGACTGCTTCAACCAAACTGCACCATCATCAGCAACCACACCAAGCTGAGGATATAAAATAGAGATGAGGGACTTCCCTGGCCGTCCAATGGTTAAGACTCAGCATTTCCACTGCAGAGGGTGTGGGTTCGATCCCTGGTTGGGAAACTAAGATCCCACATGCCGTGCGGCGCGGCCAAAAAAAAAAACCGACATGAGCCTTTATCTTAGTTAGTTCCTATTAAAGAGAAGGGAAAGCTTAATAATTTTGTGGCAGCATCAATACTAGCAGTATCCCATAATGGCAGCACTAACCAAACATTTTCTGTTACACTGCCCTCCATAGATGAAAGAGAGCATCTATTTATGTGGTAGATGGCACTACTGTTCAGTTCCAGGTATATTTTTCTCTACTTCTAGGTATACGGAGGATTACACTCCTTCTGCCCTTTAAATTAGGAACAGCTATTTCACTAGTTTTGGCTCATGAAGCTGGAGTGGAAGGAACGTGTGCATGTCTGGGCCATAGCATTTCGCAGCCAGTGGTAAACACTCTAGTCCTCTCTCTGCTGCATTAAATCCTGAGCCTCACTTTGAGAACTGGGCATGATAAAATGGAGTCTCCATCAGTCTACCAACCCCTGTTGGATATGCAGCACAAACAAAAAATAAATCTTTCTCATTTTAAGCCTGTGGGATTTTAGGGCTTATTTCCTAAGCATAACCTAGCTTATCCTGACTGGTGTAAGTTAGTGTCATAAACATATAGTATAATGACCCCAGAAGCAAACTATCAGCTTACATTGATGAGAAGTAAATACTCCTGAAGGGGATGTCAAACTCTAAAAATCTGAATACTTACATTTTAACAACAAAATTATAATATTTTAATATCTAATTTTTATATTTCATGTTGATTCTGGTATCTCAGAAGTTTATTATATAATGGTGATATTCTGCTTCAGCCAAATACTGATTTTTAACATGTAGCTGGTTTTTGTTTGTTTTCAGCCGTGCCATGTGGCATGTGGCATCTTAGTTCCCTAACCAGGGATCGAACCCGTGCCCCCTGCAGGGGAAGCATGGAGTCTTAACCACTGGACAGCCAGGGAAGTCCCTAACATGTAGCTGTTTTGCATTCAGCCAAAATGTATTTTTGGTGCCTCTCTAAAAAAATATACTAAATAGGGCTTCCCTGGTGGCGCAGTGGTTGAGAGTCCGCCTGCCGATGCAGGGGACACGGGTTCGTGCCCCGGTCCGGGAAGATCCCACATGCCACGGAGCGGCTGGGCCCGTGAGCCATGGCCGCTGAGCCTGCGCGTCCGGAGCCTGTGCTCCGCAACGGGAGAGGCCACAACAGTGAGAGGCCCGCGTACCGCAAAAAATAAATAAATAAATAAACAAACAAACAAATAAATATATATATATACACTAAATAAAAATGATATGAATAAAAGCCTGGCTGTGCGTCCTTCAAGTTAGTTACTTGACAGAAACCTGAAACTATTTGTAAATTAGGTCACATTTCTTCTAAGGAGGAATACCTTGATCTTATGGAATACAGGTGTTTTTTGCTGCCACCTTGCATCCTAGGTCTCGTCTCTTCTGCTGCCACCAGCTGGCTTCCACTACTGATAAATTCCAGAAACCAGCAGGATTCTATTCAGTGTTTTTTTTTTAATTGTGGGGGAAGGGAATGTATTTTTTTTTAATTAATTTATTTATTTTTGGCTGTGTTGGGTCTTCGTTTCTGTGCGAGGGCTTTCTCTAGTTGCGGCGAGTGGGGGCCACTCTTCATTGCGGTGCGCGGGCCTCTCACTTTCGCGGCCTCTCTTGCTGTGGAGCACAGGCTCCAGACGCGCAGGCTCAGTAGTTGTGGCTCACGGGCCCAGTTGCTCCGCGGCATGTGGGATCTTCCCAGACCAGGGCTCGAACCCGTGTCCCCTGCACTGGCAGGCAGACTCTCAACCACTGCACCACCAGGGAAGCCCCAGTGTTTTGTTTTGACTGCTGGGTCCCTGATGAGAACACCAAGTCAGTTGAACAAGTAAAATTTTAGGTTGGGAACAGAAAAACACAATCAACTCATTTCCTACATATTTTGGGTAATCAGCCACACAGTAACTGGTTTTTGTCCCAGCAAGTGGTCCAGACAAGGCTTCAGGCTAACAAAAGAGAAGACATTTTAATTCTTAAGTAAATTTTCTCATCCTAGGAAAGAACAGTGTTAAAAGCTACAGTCATTATACAAGAGCAAACAAAGGTCAGTTCAAATACAATAGTGTACCAACAGTCTTAGTGTAGTTTTAAGCTTTAATAACTTCAGAAGTACAAACTCTATGAACTTACACAAAACATCACTTGAAAAATAAAATTATTTAAATTTCTTTCATGCTTCTTTGGTCTCGGGAATTTTTGAATAATAAATGTAATTCCATTTTTTGTTTCAGTCAACGTTTGCCATCCTCAGGGGGACTAAAAAATTTGAAATTTAAAATTACTTGAAATTCACCAAATTAAATAGTGTAAAAGAAATTTAAATAAATTTTCAAGTGATGCTTTATGCAAGTTTTCGGCATTTATACTTCTGAAAGTATCAAAACCTAAAACTGCACTAAGACTTTCGGGAAACCTGTCCATGGAAAACTGTGGAGTCACAGGGTGCTTGAATATAAACTTTTATAATTATACCTAGCTTTGTCCAAAATAAATTGAAAGATTTTAAAACAACACATGTACACACATGTAGGCAAGAAGATGTAAAACTGAGTCATAAGGTTTCTTGAAGCTAGGGAGATACGGTGCTAAATTATTAAAACTTTAGGAAAAGTATGGGAGAGTGAGGCAAATGAGTAACAGTATCTGTCATACAGGTTCCTAGTATGACACTATATTTTTACTTTGAAGAAGGCTGAGGGTGCAGTTTTATTTGGGATACTTGTTCTTAAGCTAGTATTATGTTCTCAATATTTCGGTATTAGTATTACTATTGCTAATGATGATTTTCCAGAAAAGTAAAAACAAATAACTTTTAAAGACTTGGGCCTTAAGAAAATGCAAAAAACAAAGAAACAACAAACAAACAAACAAAACTCCATAAATACTAGTTTTCCTTCAGTGGTTCTCAGTCTTGGCTGCACAATGGAATGACCTGAATTTAAAAAATACTGATGCTTGGATCTCATTCTGAAATTCTGATTCAAGTGGTCTAAGCTAGAGAACAGGCATCAGGAATTTTTAAAGCCCCCTGGTGATCCTAATGTTACAGCCAAGGTTGAGAACCACTGCGCCAGGTCAATATATGATCAGGTACACGTCAACAAAAAAATATGTACAGATGTTCAGAACTTTTTTTTAATGTAGCACCAATCTCAAATTTTATAATGGAAGAGGTTGAGAAAAGAACCTAAAGCTCAAAAAAATCATGTTGAACGAAATAAGCCGGACACGAGAGTATACTCATTGTATGATTCTATTTACACAAAGATTTAAAAATTAGAAAAGGGGTGATGGGAGGGCGAGGAGAGGATTAACCGGGAAGCGAGCGAAGAAAACTTCTGAGATGGAAATGTTCTCTATTTTTATTAGGGTACACAGATATATAGTTATCAAAACTCATCGAAATAGTTGAGATCCGTATTATGTTTTCGCTATATGTAAATTACGCTTCAATAAAAAGAACGAATAAACATAATTAACTTAAATCTGGATACCTATGACAGAGTCTGAGCGGCGGAGACGATTATTATTTGGGATTACCCAAACCCCACTAGATTAAAAGGAAGCGCAAACCCCAGACCAGAACCGGAGAATGGAGAGCAGACAGCAGGGAGGGCCATAGCCTAAGAAATCGCTAGAGGGCTGGCAGCCGCAGTCTAGTTGATACCTAGACAGCGGCGCCCGAGTGCCCCGCTAAAATAAGCCCCCACGCCCTTTTCCGGTGCGCACACTGCCGTTCGTGCGACCCACCAGAAGGATCCGGAAGGAAACGACGCCACCACGAAAAAGGAGCCGGTGGCAGCTGGGTTTCTGCGCAGATGCTGGGGCTGTAGGCGCCGCGCGGCCGGCTGGTTGCGGCTCGCAGGGAGGACGCCGGCGCTCGCCTTCCCTCCGCTGCCCCCGCCGCTGCCATGATTCCGGTATCGCTGGTGGTGGTGGTGGTGGGCGGCTGGACTGCCGTCTACCTGACCGACTTGGTGTTGAAGGTGAGGGCCTCGGGCCTAAGGCCCAAGCCCGCGGTGCCAGGGCCGGGGCGCAAGGCCCTAGGCCTTTTCTCTTCCCCTGCCTTGTGCCTTCCGGGCTGAAAGCCGTGCGACCGGAACCCACGTGCGGCCTTCCGCGTGGCGCCCGGTCCCATGGAGTAAATAAAGCACGGCTGGCCGCGGGAGGGGTGTGGCGGCCTGCGCAGCTGCCGCAGTATCATTGCGGGGCTTTGCAGGCCCCGCAGCCTTCGGGTCCTGCCCGGGAGGCGCCGGTAGTGGGTTCGGGAGGGGCGGGGCCCTGCCAAACCCCGCGGCGTTGCACCTGGGAGGAAATAAAATATCCTCCTGGGAAAGACTTTGTTTGCCCTCTTTGTCTTTAAGGCCACGACCCTCCAGAGACTGGTATTGGAATGAATCTAAATCAAGTTGTGATTTACATCAGTGGCCTCAAACTTTAAAGTGCTTATGACCATCTGGGGTTCCAGTTAAAATGCACATTCTGATTCAGCAGGTCTGGGGCGGGGGCCTAAGATTATGCATTTTTAACCAGTTCCCAAGTGCTACCAATGCTGCCAATCTACAGACCATACTTAAAAGTAGCAAGGCTTTAGATAACTAGTTTCTGACTACTCGAATTCTAATTTGTATCTTAGACGCCGTTTCTTCACACTAACCCCGCTTAATACTCCCACCCCCGCCCCCCACACACACCCTGGGTGCACGGTCCATTCTTATTTGGGTAGCAGATATTATGGACAGTTGTCTGACCACATGCTTCAGGCACCCTTTCGGAATTGCATACTGGGGGTGGGAGTATTGTATGCGTGGAATAAAATCATGTAAATTCTCAAATATTTAATGAAAATTCCAATTATGACTAGTAAAACCTTCATGTTATGAATACTGTTTTAAATAGAGTACTGTAGTTTAGTATTGTGTGGTTTAGGCTTAACAGCAAAATGATAACTTTTGTTGCATTCAAACTTGCAAAGTGAGGAGATTATACAGTTGAATCCTTAGAGCAGTCCTTAGAGCTGTGCTCTCCCACTTCCTATCCATTGAGAGCTTGGGCAGATTACTCTCTGTTCCTCCATTTCTTCATCTTTAAAATAGGCATAATAAATGTAAAGCTCTCCTGAGATTATAGAGAGGATTTCATTAATTCATCCACATAGAGCCTTGCTACTCAACCTGAGATTCAAGGACCAGCAGCACTTGGCATCATCTGGGAGCCTGTCAGAAATGTAGAATCTCAGGCCTCATTCCTGACCCACAGAATCCGAATCTGCATCCTCATAAGATCCCCAGGTGCTTTCTCTGCACATACTTGGCACGGTGCTTAGCATGTCATGAGCAGTACAGGCCACTGCTGGTTTAAACAGTGATTTTGTTGTTTGGAAAAAACAAAGCCGCGTGATTTCTTCATGTTGCATGGGTGACAAAAATCCAAAATAAAAATAATTTTTCAAATCTCTATAGTCTCTGGTCCAGTGTGTGAGGTGATCAGGATGTCACTTTAATTTCAGTAACAGCTCCTAACTTGCTAAGAGAGCACTATTCCTTGAGCGAAAGACGGATCTCTCATTCAGAGTATCCGCTTGGGGAATGGAGAGACCTCAGGTTTTAGGAGCCTGCACCTTCAGCTTCTCTGCTTCTAACTTGGTCTGCTGTTCCATCCTTGGTTTGTCTAGGATTTCCTCAGTAGACACCTGGAGGGGTGTGCCACTCTCCTTTTCCACGTCCTAGAAGACAAGCAGGTTTAATAACTTCACCTGAAGATTGAGAGCAGAGAGCATTATGGATCCAAAGGCAAACAGATACCTATATTCAGACTCAGGTCATTTTATGACTGTGACAGGGCTGAAATATCCTTCTAGATAAGTTTCTCAAATGGATGGGCATCTGTATGACAAAATACTTACCATACTTACTGTAAGAGGTAAGAGGTCAGTGGCAGTGTATGTAAAACAGCCTTATGTTATCCAAAATCTTACATTACTCAAGGACTTCAAACTTCCCTAAAGATAAAACTCTTTGCTAGGCTGCGAATAAGCAGCTATCTCCCCAACAGTGAAGAATGTAAGAAGTTACTGAGACCAAGGTGGCTTTAGATAAGTTTTGTACTTTTTCATGGTCAAATTCAGCCTAATTTCTTAGGGTTGTTGCTCAGAAGAGGATAGAAAGCACCAATTCCAGCTAACCTGTCCCCTCTGTTGGATTGGCTGGGGGTCTTTTTTAATTACAACAAAAGACCTCTTTCTCTGGTAACAAGGCTTCTAGACCTGTGCTGTCCAGTATGGTAGCCACTAACTACATGTGGCCATGTAGCATTTGAAATGGGGCTAGTCCGAATAGAGATGTGCTGTAAGTGTAAAGCTGACACTGAATTTCAAAGACTTAATGCGTAAGTAAGTAAATAAATAGAATGTGAGGTGTTTCAATATATTAATTATATTCTGAATGATAATATCTTGATATTTTGAGTTAAAAATACATTTAAATTAATCTCTGTTTCTGTTTGCCTTTTAAAATTCGGCTACTAGAAAATTAAAAATTACATATGTGGCTTGCACTTATAGCTCCCATTATATGTCTGTTGGACAATGCTGTTCTAAGCAAAGGCCAGCAAACTTTTTTGCTCGTGGGCCGTAGTTTGCCAGACCCTGACTTCAGCACATCAGCCAATCCAAGACTCTTACTTTAATATCCTGAAGAATAAACATAAAGCTTTAAAATTATAAACATTTGATTAGTCAGTATCTTGCTTTCCTGTAGAAAACACTTTTATTTTCTTAAGCCTTATAAATTATTCTTCAAAATTCAGTGATGTGGAACTTTTCTTTCTCTCTTAGTCATCTGTGTATTTTAAGCATTCTTATGAAGACTGGCTGGAAAACAACGGATTGAGCATCTCCCCTTTTCACATAAGATGGCAGACTGCTATTTTCAATCGTGCGTTTTACAGTTGGGGACGGCGGAAAGCAAGGATGCTTTACCAGTGGTATTCTTTACTTTCTCTTTTTGGTTTAAATTAATCATTTGTGATCATGAGAAATACTTGTTAAATGAACTGTTTCCATCATTTTCAATTTATTGAGTTTTAAAATGTTGACAATGTAAAAACTTTCTGGCTTTATATAAATTCATGGGATTGCATCATTGTGCTTTTGCATACATTCAAAATCAAGGTTCTGTGTCTTGATCTGGGTGGTGGATACATCGGTATACATATGTAAAAATTCAATGAGCTGTACGCTTCAGACTTAGGCACTTTGTGTAAGTTATACACCAATAGAAAGGCAAAAAGCATATGGAGCATTTTCCACCAGGAAAATAATCCTGGAGAATTCTCTCCCCCATCATGACACATAGAAACAAGGGTCCTGGGAGTCATAGGGCTCCCAAAAGTCTGCCGGCTTTCCTCTATAAGTCTTCTGTGATACCCATCCAGGGCAAGGATATTTAAAATACTTATCATCCAGTAAGGCATACACACAAACCAATCAGGAAAATGGCCAGCCAGGTTACAGCAGCAGGGTCCTGGAGCCCTCTGGCTATACCAGGCATATCCCTTTAATTTAAAATATTTTTAAAATCATGGTTTATAGTGTTTATGGTTAGGGGGTTTACAATGATCTCTGGGACACCCTAGAGACTGACAGTTTCTGTACTTGACAGAATTTCTAATATGGCAGTAGGGGGCCTTTGTCGAAATTCCTTTCTGTTAAAAATTTAACTCCAACTAGAGTAGGGCTAAATATAAACGATCAGGTCATCAAAAAGCAGAAAATGTAGCAGCAAATCAAAGCAAACAAAATAGAAATAATAAAGATAAGAACAGAAATAAATGAAATAGAAAGTATACAGTAGAGAAAATCAGCAAAGCCAAAAGTTGGTACTTTGAAAAGATTAATAAAATTAATAAAACCCTACCATGACTGATCAAGGAAAAAAGCAAACAAAATAACTAAAAATCAGAATTGAAAGGAGAAACATTACTATAGATTCTGAGACTTGTTTTATTTTATTTTTATTTATTTATTTATTTATTTTTTGGCCACACCATACAGCTTCTGGGATTTTAGTTCCCCAACCAGGGATTGAACCCACGCCCTTGGCAATGAGAGAATGGAGTGAGACTCATTTTGAAAAATGAAACTATTGTGAACAGTTGTATACCTGTAAATTTGACTATTTAGATGAAATGGACAAATGCCTTGAAAGACACAACTTATCAAAAAGTTAGAAAATATAATAGATTATTCCCAACTATAGAGGAGTGATTTCTAATTTCTAATTATTAAAACAGTAGAAGAAAGAAACTGTTGTTAAGTTTTACCATGTTAATATTTAAGCTCATTACAAAATTCAAGTAAAATAAAATGCAAACAAAAGAATCGGTAGATGAAAAAGAATGATGTCTATAATGTGAAAAGAGCTTTCATAACTACATGAGAACAAGATCAAAACAATGCTATGTAAATGAGCAAAAAAATATGAGAGGAAACAAACTTTTTATTGGGAACAACATTCAGCCTCTTCAGTTATGAGAGAATTGTAAATTATAACTGCTTAAAGAGACTAGTGCCCATGCTTCAGTCAAGTATCTGAACTTCAAGTAGGAGAAAGAAGCAGAGTTATTGAAATTTTTAGACATTGTTTTGAAGCTATGAAAGGTGGCTGGTTAATGAATTTTTTAGGCCATGAATTGTGAGGAATTGTACATTTATGTAATTTTTTTCCTCTTGACAGGTTCAATTTTGGAATGGTGTTTGGTGTAATTGCTATGTTCAGCTCTTTTTTTCTTCTGGGGAAAACGCTGATGCAGACTTTAGGCCAAATGATGGCTGACTCTCCCGCTTCTTATTCTTCCTCCTCTTCTTCCTCCTCTTCCTCTTCCTCCTCTTCCTCTTCTTCCTCCTCCTCTTCATCCTCTTCCTCTTCCTCACTTCACAACGAACAGGTGCTACAAGTTGTGGTAAGTGCCTTCTTATTGCTTTAAGTAGCTTTGTTGAAACATAGATATAAGAAATTTCTTCTGGATAGCATAATTCCTATCCATAATATAAATATGAAATAAATGAAAAGTCTCACAATTTCTCAAATTACTTGCTTAAACAAAATAATTAGTAAGAGTATAGCAAAGAATTGTTGCAATGTGTAGTAGTAGTAGTAATAATAGAACAAATGGACCACCACTAAGACTGTCAACAGTTACACAAGTATTCGATTTAATTCATGTTGTCTTTTTTTTCAGTGCAAGGTTTTTTTTAAATTGAAGTATAGTTGCTGTACAATATTATATAAGTTGTGGGTGTACCATATAGTGATTCGCAATTTTTTAAAGTTATACTCCGTTTATAGTTATTATAAAATATCGGCTCTATTCCCTGTGTTGTAAAATATATACTTGTAGCTTGTTTTATACCTAACTTGGTAATTCATGTTGTCTTCTTGAGGTGTTGAATAATTGTTACTGTCAAGGAATAAGCATACTGATTTAAGATCTCTATAATGTAGAAATAAATTGCATCTTAATCCTATGCAAAATGTTCCCGTTTCTTCTTCATGGCTTTCAGATTCTTAAGCAATAATATCCTTTTAATTAAAGGTAAAAGACCTTTTGAATGATCACTGTGATTTCTTGATATGAAGAATAATGTGCTGAGTTGTACTCCTTTGACTGTAAGCTACTTAAAATAATTCCCACTTTAAAGCACATGTGTAGACCAATACCTTATCAATTCATGTTTCCAGAGTTTGAAAGGGTGCTTTACCACTGACTAACTTCAATTTTAAATTTTTTACGTTAATAGTTTCCATTTCCGTGAGTCATGGACGTTATGTTTTTAATCGTGTTCTTATTAATGAAATAGACTATATGAGTTAGTGACTTTTTTTTAAATTGAAGTATAGTTGATTTACAGTATTATGTTAGTTTCAGGTGTACAGCATAGTGAGTCAGTATTTTTGCAGATTAAATTCCATTGTAGGTTATTACAAGATAATGGGTGTAATTCCCAGTGCTATACAGTATATCCGTGTTACTTATCTATTTTACTTTATTTTATTTTTATATCTTTATTGGAGTATAATTGCTTTACAATGTTGTGTTAGTTTCTGTTGTACAACAAAGTGAATCAGCTATAAGTATACAGATATCCCCTCCCTCTTGAGCCTCCCTCCCACCCTCCCTATCCCACCCCTCTAGGTGGTCACAAAGCACCAAGCTGATCTCCCTGTGCTATGCAGCTGCTTCCCACTAGCCATCCACTTTACATTTGGTAGTGTATATATGTCAATGCTACTCTCTCACTTCATCCCAAATATACAAACTGTATAGTAGTTTGTATCTGTTAATACCCCTTATTTGTCCCTCCCTTCTTCCTTTTCCCCTTCGATAACCACAGGTTTGTTTTCTATATCTGTGAGTCTGCTTCTGTTTTGCATATACATTCATTTGTATTATTTTTTAGGTTACACATATAAGTGATAGTATACAGTATTTGTCTATCTCTGTCTTATTTCACTAAGCATAATATTCTGTACGTCCAACCACATTGCTGCAGATGGCAGTATTTCATTCTTTTATGTGGCTGAGTAATATTCCAGTGTATGTATGTATATGTATATATATATATATATATATATGTATGTACATCTTCTTAATCCATTTGTCTGATGGGCACTTGGGTTGTTTCCATGTCTTGGCTATTGTAAATAGTGCTGCTATGAACATTAGAGTGCATGTATCTTTTCGAATTAGTGTTTTTGTTTTTTTCATATATATACCCAGGGGTGGGATTGCTGAATCATATGGTAGTCCTATTTTTAGCTTTTTAAGGAACCTCCATACTGTTTTCCATAGCGGCTGCACTAATTTACATTCCCACCAACAGTGCACAGGAGTTCCCTTTTCTCCACATCCTCGCCAACATTTGTTATTTGTAGACTTTTTGATGATAGCCATTCTGACAGGTGTGAGGTAATACCTCATTGTGGTTTTGATTTGCATTTCTCTAATAATTAGCAGTGTTGAGCATCTTTTCATGTGTTAGCTATCTGTATGTCTTCTTTGGAAAAATGTCTATTCAAGATTGACAGATTTTTTTTTAACTCATCTCTTTGTGGCCTCTACTAGCTGTGGCACTATGGGAAGATTACAAGTCATTTGTAGCAAAACATAAAGAATCTCTCCTATGGTAATAGCTCTTTCTTAGAGGTTAGAAGGATTCAGGTGGGTGAGGCCTCAGACGAGATGATTTATTTCTTCAGCAAACATTTACTGAGTGTAGTCTGCCTACTGGCCTTGTGCTTAGTCCTGCTTATACAGGGAACAAAATCCAATCCTAGCACTTACAGAGCTTTTAGTCTAGAGGGAGAGCTGCTATGATTTTCTGCAGTTGGACAGAGTACAAGGTGCTGCGGGAACAAAGACAAGCCCTGCTGAGGTGTGCCTGGTACTGGGAAGAGAGTAGAGGAGAAGGGAAGGGAAGGAGAGTCCACATAGCCTGGGAAAGGAAGATGGCAGTTGAGCATGCCAGAAACAGAGGGAACCATATAACATGGAAAGGCAGAGGGAATAATAATACTAATAATAAAACCTAGTTAGGGGCTTCCCTGGTGGCACGGTGGTTAAGAATCTGCCAGCCAGTGCAGGGGACACAGGTTCGAGTCCTGGTCCGGAAAGATCCCACATGCCACGGAGCAACTAAGCTCATGCACCACAACTACTGAGCCTGCGTGCCGCAACTACTGAAGCCCGTGCGCCTAGAGCCCGTGCTCCGCAACAAGAGAAGCCACCGCAATGAGAAGACCACACACCGCCACGAAGAGTAGCCCCCGCTCGCCGCAACTAGAGAAAGCCCGCACGCAGCAACGAAGACCCAATGCAGCCAAAAATAAATATAAATTAAATAAATTTATTTTTAAAAAATACTAGTTAATATGCAATGCTTCCCATGTGAGGTTTTTTGTGCCTATTTTATTTTATTCCTGCAGCAATGTAGAGGTAAGCATTGTTGTTATCCCTGATTCACAGATGAGAAAACCAAGGCACAGAGCTGTTAAGTCACTTGCCTGTGATCACAGCTAGTAAATGGTGGGTCCATCACTCACCCACCACTGACCTCAGAGCCTGTGCACAGTATGCTCTACTCTCTTAAAAAAGACCAGTAATTCCTCAAGGAACTATAAAGTAACTTTGACCTGTATCTAAGAGGTATATGGTGGAAGGTATATGGTGTAGGAGATAAGATGGGAGATATAGGTAGGGTCTGTGTTATGAAGGGCCATTCTAAGAAGTTTTGATTTTATCTGTAGATAACAAGTCTATGCAAAATGGACTGGAGTAGGGTTTCACCGAAGATGGGGAGACCATTTAAGAGAGCATTTGGAATAATTCATGTTAGAAGTTATAAAGATCTTAACTAAATTAGTGGTAAGGAGAATGAAGGGGCTGGATTCAAGGGATCTTTTGCAGTGGAGTTCTCAGACCTCAGTCATTAATTGAATGTGAGGCTGGAGGGAGAAGAAAGTCGAGGATGACTCTCAGGCTGCATGGCTGTTTATTGTTTGCCAAGAAAGAGGATAGTAGAGAAAGAAGCAGGCTTGGAGAAAATATGATCACTGGCCTGTCTGCCTGCTAGGATTAGAATGGCAAAAGGGTTTTTGGGGGGTTTTTGGTTTTATTTCAGTTTAACAAGTTTGTTTGTGTTTTTGTTTTTTTTTTAAAGACACATTTATTCAGTGTCACATTTATTCAGACTATTACATTTAGCAGTCAACAGCGTGGGTACAAAGAAAAATCTATATTAAAACGCTTTGTTGGAATGCTTTACACTTTCCACAGAATAGAAGCTAAAATAATCTATTATACAATTAGTCACAAATATAGTCCTTGGGGTATTTTTGCCCATACACAGGAGTATTGTCTAAAACAGGGGTACCCAACTCCTGGGCCGCGGACCACTACTGGTCTGTGGCCTGTTAGGAACCGGGCCGCACAGCAGGAGGTGAGTGGCAGGCGAGTGAGCGAAGCTTCATCTGCCACTCCCCATCGCTCGCATTACCGCCTGAACCATCCCCCCCCCCCACAATCCATGGAAAAATTGTCTTCCACGAAACCAGTCCCTGGTGCCAAAAAGGTTGGGGACCGCTGGTCTAAAACATGTCTTTGTAGCAACTAGGCCCTGCCACCTCTGTGCTTGGCTGAGTTCCCAAATTTGTTGTAACCTGTAGCTTCCCTGTCACTTCTCTGGCTCTCCTCTCCTGCTAAGCTTTGTTTCCTGGCAGTAATTAAAACCTCCTGCCATAGCCACCTTGGTTTCGTGGTTTGGCAAAGTATTGGCCTCATCCCCCATAGGGGCCAGAACTTCTGCCTCCAAAGTTTCCTCCTTTCATGGGTCCAAAATTTGAACATTGATTGTTGTAATTGCCAAAATCATTGTAGCTTCCGCCGCCTCCAAAATTGCTTCCGTCATTACCAAACAAACCCATTATAGCCATCCCCACTGCCACCATATCCCCCACCACGGCTGCCACCAGAGCCACCTCGGCCACTGAAGTTTCCTCCACGACCAAAGCTGTCATTCCCACCAAAACCCCCTCCACGACCACGACCAAAGTTTCCAGAAACACCTTGCTCTCTTTGGCTGGATGAAGCACTAGCCATCTCTTGCTTAGATAGGGCTTTTCTTACTTCACAGTGTGGTATTTCTGAATGACAGTCTTGTCTGCAGAGTCATGGCCATCAAATGGTACAAAAGCAAAGCCTCTCTTTTTGCCATTGCCTCAGCCAGTCACTTTTTTCCCCATACTATTCAAAATAATCTCTTAGATGATGTTCTTCAGTGTCTTCTTTAATGCCACCAACAAAAATCTTTTTCACAATTAAGTGGGCACCAGGTCTTTGAGAATCTTCTCTTGAGACGGCCCTCTTTGGTTCCCCAACTCTTCCATCCACCTCGTGTGGCCTTGCCTTCATGGTTGCATCCACCTCCTCGACAGTGGCATACATGACAAACCCGAAGCCTCTGGAGCGCCTGGTGTTTGGATCCCTCGTTACCACACAGTCTGTGCGCGTTCCCCACTGCTCAGGTGGCTCCTCAGACTCTCACTGGTTGTTTCAAAGCTGAGACCTCCAACGAAGAGCTTCCACAGCTGTTCGGGCTCTTTGGGAGACTCTGATTTAGACGTGACAGCAGTGGGGCTGGGGAGACTTTAATGATGCTTACTCAGCGGCGTCCACGAGCAGAAACAAAGCTAACAAAGTTTTTAAAATTTTTTTATTTGATAAATTTGACATGTTACTGTTTGCAAATTTAAGGTGTACAGCAATGTACACCTTATGTACTTTCATACATTTATTGTAATATGATTGCCATTGGAGCAATATTTATCACATTATAGTACAATTTTATTGATTGTATTCTTTATACTGTGCATTAGATCTCTGTAGCTTATTTACTACTTGTTACAAGTTTGTACCCTTAAATACCGTCACTCATATCCATCCCATCCCCTGGTAACCACCATTTTACTCTCTGTTTTTTAATAGATTTGACTTTTTTAGATTCCATATATAAGTGATATCATACTGTACTTGTATTTCTCTGATTTATCTCTCTTAGCATCATGTGCTCAAGGTCTATCCATGTTGTTGCAAATGGGAGGATATCTTCCTTTCTCATAGCTGAGTAATGCATTGTTTATGTACATGTACCACATTGTTTTTATCCATTCATCTGTTGGTGATCATTTGGGTTGTTCCCATAATCTTGGCTATTGCGAATAATGCTGTGATAAACAGAGATATGCATATATCTCATTGAAATATTTTCATTTCCTTTGGGTATATACCCAGAAGTGGAATTGATGGATCATACCTTAGATGTATTTTTAACTCTTTGAGGAACCTCCATATTGTTTTCCATAGTGGTTGGACTAATTTATATTTCCACCAGCAGTGTGTAAGGGTTACCACATCCTTGCCAGCACCTGTGTTGTCTCTTTTCTTCTTGATGATAGCCATTCTAACAGGTGTGAGGTGGTATCTCATTGTGGTTTTGATTGGCATGTCCCTGATGATTAGCGATGTGGAGCATCTTTTCATGTGCCTTTTGACCATTTTGCTGTCTTCTTTGGAACTACTAAATAGTAGTTCTGTCCATTTTTTAATCAGATTGTTGGGCGGGGGGTTGTTTGTTTTGTTAGTTCTTTATATGTTTTGGATATTAACCGCTTATCCAGTATATGGTTCGCAAAACTTTTCTCCCATTCTGTAGGCTGCCATTGGTTGTTTCTTTTGCTATGCAGAAGCTTTTGAGTTTGATGTAATCCCATGTGTTGATTTTTGCTTTTGTTGTTTGTGCTTTTGGCATCATGTCCAAAGAATCATTGCCTGAATGGTAAAGTGTTAATTTACAGAAGAAATTATTTCTTCTGTTTGCTTTTCAACTTACTCATAGAGCTTACAAAATATTGATTCAGTTAGGAGAGCCATGCTTTGGAACCATTAAGAAGTCAGCTGCCCTCTGTATATCTACCTGGCATGTTTTTGTTTAAGTTTGTTGTATCTCCTGACTTTGATATGAGCTCTTGTAGCTTAGAGCACATACTTTCTGTTTACTCTATAATTCCCTACAGCCTCATTCAGTATTAATTCCCCAAAACCTGGCACTCTATGTTATTGAGAGATCAGTATTTTGGTACATCTAATACCCTGTGTGATCACGGCTGAGACAGATGGGCAGTCGAGTATTGTTGCCAGCAAATAAGACCTACCATCTGTTGGTGTAGTCACATGGTCAAATCCTTACCTTATTTCATTATTACATCACTGAAATAATAAAGAGAAGAAATCAATATCCTATTGGATCAAGGCTACTGATTTTTTTGAAATAAAGGTAAGATAACCTGAATACTTTGTGATATAGAGGGAATGTATGAGTATTAATCTTAAGTACATAAATTTAGAGAGGAATCAGAGAAAAGGAAACTACAGGTCTGAACAGACAGATGCCTGACAACATGGGAATGGAGCAGATATGTAGAAAAAGGTACACTGATGTTCTTGAAAAGAGTTGCTTAGTAGAGTCTGAGTAGAGAGAACTTCAGATAATGAGCATCATAAAAATATCCTCTGACCATTTACTTCCACATCTGGGACTCTAGGTTAAGGAAACACTTCCAAATTATAGAAAAATTAGTATTCATCAAGCTGTTTATCCTAACATTTATTACTATGAAGAATTAGAAACAACCACAATATGTAATTGAAGAATGGTTAAATTATGAGATTGTCATTCAGTGAAATGTTATGAACACATTAAAAATGATGACTATGAAAGCTAGTTTCATAACTAGAGAAAGGACTCTTGGAATCAATGAATTTAGAAAGCAATCCAGGCAGCATGGTTTGAATCTCCTCTTCAGTTACTAAAAAAGGCTTAAAAGTGAAATTCCTTTGTTATACACAAAAATAAATGTGCAGTTGAATTAAAATTAAAATGTGAAATCATAAAAGACCTTGAAAGAAATAAAAACAGGTTTCTATTTATAGGAACACAGAATGAGAAAGACATATGCATAAAACTAATGGCAGAAACCATGAATATTGATAGATTTGACTACATAACATTTTTTATATAGCAAAAAACCAAAAGCAAAATAAAATTGAAAGGCAAAACTTGGGAATGCATCTGTAATGTGTATCACAGAGAATTAATAATTGATACTTGAAGCGATCTTACAGACAATAAGAAAAACATGAACACTCTAAGGAGAAAAAAATTGACAAGTCAGGAGTAGGCTACTCACAAAAGATCTATCAGTGGTCAAAAAGTAGGGGGAATATTCAGCTTAATAATCATCAAAGAAATAGAAATCAAACAATGGGATGCTTTTTATTCCTCTCAAATTGCAGATTTGAATAAAATGAGCTTACCCAAGGTTATTGAAGTGTCTGCCTTTGGAGAGCAGTTTGATATGTATCAAAGTCCTTTAAATTTTGTGTATAATTACCCTCTCTGTTAGGCGTAATGTTAAACAGTGGACAAGGATTATCTCCTGTAATCCTCAGAATTACCCTTTTATGTAAATGTGGTGATTTCCATTTTAATGATGGGGAAATTGAAGTACTGGAGGAATAATCCAAGGTTCTTCAAGGTCCCTTAGCTAGTTATGATGGAGCCAGAACACCAAACCCAAATGATATGTCCCCAGAGCCTGAACCAACCGTGCTTGTGTAACAATTTATTCCCTCCAAATATTTGTGTATATGTGTCCAAATATATTTATCACAGTATTTTATAAGAGCAGAAACCTTTAAAACAATTAAATGCCCAACAATCTACTCCATGAAATACGATGCAGCTATTAAAAATCATGTTGAACCAGAAATACTCATGGGAAAATGTTTGTGATACTATTAAGTGAAAAGGGTGGATTTCAAAACCATATTTATAATAAAAGAGTATAATTTTTTTTTAATATGTGTACATGAAAAGATTGGAAAGACATGCATTGAAACACTGAGAATGGTTTTTTGTTTTGTGTTTGGGGAACAGGAACGGTTTCTATTATTCTTTGAGTTTTCAAGTTTTCCTGCTTTAAACATATTTTGTAATTAATTTAAAATACTAACTAATGAAAGAAAGACGAACTTTCCTCCAGAAGGATACCTTTAGAGTCCCACTGCCTGGATTGTGAGAAATAGAACTTAGGAACGATTATTTATCTTGCAAGAAGATTCTTGGGTATCTAAAAAAATTTTACTGTGCAGCCTTTAAAATAGCAACCTTAAGTGCATAACAGTGGAGCACGTGGGTCCTTAACATGTCTGTATGTTCCAAATGCCTTACTTTCTGCATTAAATTTCAATTTTAGTATAATATTTATGTATCACTTTGATATGATTTTTCTAACCAATGTTCTAGACAAACTGATAGAAGAAACGAAGGGCCTGGTGCTCCCACACCAATAAGGCACTTTATTACACTGCCTTTAATGATCAACTCTCATATAACTTGATAATACTAAAATGAAACTCATTGAAGGGGGGTGGGGACATCCTGTATTACTCACATAAGTACTTGGAGCCTTGCAATAACACTTAGCGGAAGGAATGGGAACTGTAACAAGAATTCCCAAATCGGGCTGCCAGCCCTCGAGGGTGGATCAGCTACTGACTCCTTCACTGCCACTCTGCCTTCCCTGGCACTATGCCAGGCTCCCTAATTCTTTCCCGTGGTAAAGACTTCAGGAAGCTAACGTTTCAACTTTTTAACCTGGTGTTTCCTATTCTCTTTAGATTGGTGGTGTGCTTAGCTCAAAAACTGCCTAGTTCAAAAAAACTGACTGGTGTTTTTATATTTATTATGATAGAAATGGAGAAGTGGACCATCAGTTTTCATATTAGTTTTAGCTTACCGAACACTGAGTTTGGAAGGTTAAGTTTTAGTACAGAGTGAACATCGTGTTCTCTTGGTGCCCAAGTGTGTTTTTATCATTGTGTCTGTGAACAGGTTCCTGGCATAAATTTACCCGTCAACCAACTGACCTATTTCTTCGCTGCAGTCCTCATTAGTGGTGTTGTACATGAAATTGGACATGGGATAGCAGCTATTAGGTAATGATATTTACCTCTCTCTCTATATTCCATGCAAAGAAGCTTTTCATTTAGGAGTATTTATTACTAAAATCTGCTACATTTGATACTTTTTCTTTCTTTGGATACTGCCCAGTGCATATCCACCATTATTATTTTAAGGTAACTTCTCTTTTGTAGAGATTAATATATTGATGAATATGCTCAATTAACTATGTGCACATCTATAATCTGGGTCTTTCTATCCTTTGTCCTTTGCCAGCATGGTTATATCCTCATGGTTCTTCACTATTTTCATCCAATCCTGAAACCTAATCTTTCTATTCATCACTGGATCAGAATGATAACCACTGCACTCAAATCAAAGCCCATCCACCTGCCTTCTTAGTACTTTCTTTGGCTCATCATCTGAAATACTTTCCTGCTTCTACTCATGGCCTCTGCTGGCTACAGCAAGAACACTGAAAGCTCTGGGTTTGTTAACAAATATTATAGCCTATCTAGAAATCCAAGTGGAAGAAGATAAGGGAGGATGAGACCTGGGACTTGCTTCAAGTATCATGCCATGTTCTTGTCTTGACTATCCAAATGTATCATTGTAATTATACCTGAGCATTTTAAAGACTCCTAAATGTGTAAAATCCTGATGTGGGGAGAGATTGAGTCACAACTCCCCTTCACTCCCACATAATGAACACACATACTGATGGCAATGTGTTTCATCCTTTGGGTGTGTGGACCAGATAAAAGGCTTTAGAGGAGAAGATTTAATCACTTCTTATTACTTTCCAGTTGCTTATGAACAAGAGTCTATTGACTGGCAATAAACCCTCATCTTGACAGAGCATATACTGTTACACAGGTGTGCCATGTAGTGGTTTAAGTGGTCGGCTACTTTTTTCTTTTCTCTCTTTCATCTTTACTTCCACCTTAACTTTGCAGCTTTTAGGGTTTTACATAGAAAAGCATTGTTATTACAGTTTAATCATTCATAATATGTTTGTGAAATAGTTTGGGTAATATTTTATAAAATCCCACTGCCAAGAAAAAGTGAATTTTACAGTCATCTTATATAGTTAATGCTAGGTGACAGCACAATATATTTAGATGATGCTTTTTTTAGAGTAGCTGTGTGGTCTTACGAGGCTTTTAAATGTAATTCCAGTTTTAGAGAATGAATTGATAAAAAATAGTTCTCTTGAGGACAGTCTGAGCATTATGCATTTTTAAATGCAGTACTTATTTTTAACATTAATTCAACAGGAATACACTTAGATAAACCTCCACCTTTATAATGGCTAAGAGAAATATAAATATTTAGATAATTTACTTGAATTCTATTTTCTACTATCTCCTTCCCTGAAAATAATTCAGAATAAACCATAAAAATGTTTTTCATTTAGTTTCTCATAGAAATATTAACTATTTCTTTATACAAGTGACTAATTTTAAGTTATTTGCTCAGCATATTGGTTTCTAAAAATTTTTGAAGTTGTTAAGTCTATTTCAGAATGCCCTGTTTTACAAAATGCAATTTCACTGGTAACTAAATCTGTATGCTATTATAAAATTATGATGATATATATCATATATAATTTTTTGACTCTCCAGAGAGACTTGTATTTTAAGCAAGAATTTGAATTACAGTGGGAAGTTTTAAGATTACATGCATTATTAATCTGAAAAATGCAATACTAGTAGTAAATTCCTTTTTCTTATGTGATTTCTTAGGGAACAAGTTCGATTTAATGGCTTTGGGATTTTTCTCTTCATTATTTATCCTGGAGCATTTGTTGATCTGTTCACCACTCATTTGCAACTTATATCACCAGTCCAGCAGCTAAGGATATTTTGCGCAGGTAAAAGACTTAAATTTCTTTATTCATCTGTGTGTTATTAGTGGTTTTATGGAAAGTACATCACAACTGAAAACACCTCACCTTTTGGTTGATAAATTCAGTTTATAAGACTCTCAGTCAGGGCTTCCCTGGTGGCGCAGTGCTTAAGAATCCGCCTGCCAATGCAGGGGACACGGGTTCAAGCCCTGGTCCGGGAAGATCCCACGTGCCACGGAGCAACTAAGCTCGTGCACCATAACTACTGAGCCTGTGCTCTAGAGCCCGCGAGCCACAACTACTGAGCCTGTGTGCCACAACTACTGAAGCCCACACACCTAGAGCCCATGCTCCACAACAAGAGAAGCCACCGCATTGAGAAGCCCACGCATCGCAACGAAGAGTAGCCCCCGCTCGCCACAACTAGAGAACACCCATGCACAGCAACAAAGACCCAACGCAGCCAAAAGTAAATACATAAATAAGTAAATTTTTTTAAAAAAGACTCTCAGTCAGAAGTGGTAGAGCAAAATAATTTACATTCCAGTTTTTTTCATTTTTTTAACATGAATTATTTTTAAAAGATTGAAAAAATGAGAACATATCATGAAAATATGACTAAAGCATTAAATTAGACATAGGAGATCACTTGATAATCATAAGGAGTGTAATCCACAATGGAAATGTAATCGTGAGTCTTACTGAATAAAGTAACACATCATCAAAACAAAAATGGGAAAAGTACAAGGAAAAAACAGAAATGTAATAAGGGAGGCTTATCTCATCTCTCAACACATAGCAGGTTAAGTATGAAAAAGTTTCAATCATCAAAGCTCTAATTAGCAAAGTCAAAATCAACAGTTATGTCAAATCCTATACCATGACAATTTCTTTTCAAGTGCCCATGAAACTTATAAAAATTGGCCAATTTAATTCAAAACCATAATTGCAGTATGTTTAAAAATGATAATGAAATAATGTGTAAAGTTTTGCTAAAAGGAAAAGTCACTGCCTTAGGCAATTATTATGAAATAAGAAATTAAAGTAAATCAGTTAAACTGAAGAAGTGAGAAAAGAACTATAAAATAGGTAAGAAATGATGTAATTAGCATGCATATAGGCAAAAAATAATAAATTAGAAAAAATAGAACTGTTAAATAAAAGAGTTCTTTGAAGAAAAAAAAAAGATTAAATGGGAGAAAGCATTTATAGACAGAATTAGCAGTCAGATTGGGGAATGACAACTGATAGAGAAATTTTAAACAATTATAAAAGTGTTCTTTGTTCATCTCTGCAAAAAATTTTCACAAACCTGGATAATTATCTTTTTTTTAAAACAGCCGAAATTAACCCCAGTGGAGACAGAAAAAAAATATAAATAGGCTAATTACCATGGGAGAAATTAAGAAAGTTTAAGAGTGGTCCTGAAAGTTTCATAGGTAGAATTCTTTCAAGTCTTGAAGGAATCTTGAAGGAAAAAATTTTTCGTTTCAATTCCAATTTAGTATAAACTTTCCAGGTCGCATAGAGAAGGAAACTAAGAATTTTTTAAAAGTCAGTGTACCACTGATACTTGTAAAGCACAAAAAAAATTCTACAGACGGTTGGTGTATCTAAACAGTGCAAGGATGGCTTAAAATTAGGAAATCTTATTTGAATGTGGTAAACATTAATTACTCTTAAGAGAAAAATATCCTCATCTCAGCAGATATTGAAGTCGGTATTTAACAAAATTCAACATCCATTAATGGCTAAAACCCAAAAATCTTTAGTAGAAGTACTAAACAGAAATAGCTGGTTACTTCCTAATGGTATAACACTTAGAAGCATTCCTATTAACGGGCAGGACAAGCATTCCACTGATACTGTTAAAAATGGCCTGTAAATGTGGGTCAGTGCAATCGAATAAGAAAAAAAAGAAGCATAAGTATTAGAAAGGAGTAGGCCTTCCCCGCCCATACTATTATATACCTGGCGGGGGGAGGGGGAGGGACAAAAAAGTCAATGGAAATGAAATACAGAAAAATTCTGTAGAGCCTGGTTGCTGTATTCAAAAAAAACAATAGCTTGGCGCGCTGAGCAAAGAGGCACGCAGTGGCAGGAGAGCTGGCGCACGCACGAGTGTGTGAGCGTGGGCATGAGCATGGTCCTGCGCTCTCCTGGGGTGCCCCAGCTTAGAAGCGCATGTGCGGGGTGCCCCAAAGCACATGTGCGGGGCGGGGTGGGGGAGTGCTCCAAAGCGCATGTGCAGGGTGCGCAAAGCGCATGTGCCGGTGGTGCCCCAAAGCGCATGTGCAGGGGGGAGTGCTCCAAAGCGCATGTGCAGGGTGCCCAAAGCGCATGTGCGGGGAGGGGGTGGTGCCGCAAAGCGCGTGTGCGGGGTGACGCAAAGCGTGTGTGTGGGGTGACGTAAAGCGCATGTACGGTGGGGGGTGTGCCCCAAAGCGAACGTGTGAGGCGGGTCCAGAAGCTTCCACGTCGTCTGCGTTTTCCGCGTCCCGCACCGGAAGCGCCCTCTCTTTCCTCTGGAGCTCGGACTTTTCTCTCACAGCCTTTCTTTTCCGCGGCCGTCTTGTCGTTCGTTCGCTGCCCAGTAGCCAAAGCCTCAGAAGAGCCCTCGGCCATGGCCTCAAACAACATTTTCTACATCATGACAGAAAACTCGGAGATGTACGCAGATGCTGTGGAGCTGCACCAGATCCCTGTGGAGACCGTCCCTGTGGAGACCGTCCCTGTGGAGACCGTCCCTGTGGAGACTGTCCCTGTGGAGACCGTCCCTGTGGAGACCGTCCCTGTGGAGACCATCCCTGTGGAGACCGTCCCTGTGGAGACAATGGCGGTTGAGGCAGCCAAGGAGTACGAAGACATCAGCGGCAGCTGTGTCCACGATGGCCACCACCATACGTCTCTGCTCGTGCTGCAGCCTCTCATTATCAGCACCCCAAACCAAGGGGACTGCAACAAGGAAATGATCATGATGCAGATGCAGGAGGAGGTGATGGGCTACTACCGGTCTGAAGACCTGCAGGTCACCAACCTGGAGAACAAGACGGCCATCCTGGCCGACGAAAACAACTGCTTCCAGGAGACCCTGGCTCCCTTGTCACCACCCTCCACGTCCTCCTCGGCCTACAGCCACAGCAGGAAGGACAGTGGCCAAGGCACAAAGGCCAGCGATAAGAGTAGTTACGCCGGCGGCAAGGCCGGGGCGGCAAGCAGCTCCGAGGTGGGCAGCGAGAAGTGGGAGCAGGAGCAGGTGCACGTCAAATCCCTGGAAGGTGTGTTCGCCGTCACCACGTGCTCCACGTGCGATGAGAGAGGCCACGAGACTAGACAGGCTGCTGAGAAACGAACTCTTGGTTATTCAGAGTACCTGACGGGGAAGAAGCTGCCTCCTGGAGGAATTCCTGGCCTTGACCTCTCAGATCCCAAACAAGTGGCAGAATTTACTAGAAAGAAGCCCCAGAAAACCAAAGAAGAGCCCCCGAAATCAATAGCTTGCCCTAGCAAAGGCTGCATGAAGATGTTCAGGGATAAGTCTGCTTTGAGAAAGCATCTGCACACCCATGGTCCCAGAGTCCACGTATGTGCAGAATGTGGCAAAGCTTTTGTTGAGAGCTCAAAACTGAAACGTCATCAACTGGTGCATACGGGAGAGAAGCCCTTTCAGTGCACCTTCGAAGGCTGCGGAAAAAGCTTTTCCCTGGATTTCAATTTGCGTACCCATGTGCGAATCCATACCGGAGAGAGGCCCTTCATATGCCCCTTCAATTACTGTAATAAGACATTTACTCAGTCAGCTAACCTGAAAACTCATATCTTAGCACATGCTAAGAATAAGGATAGACAGTAAAAAGGAGAGAAGAAACTTCTCAGGCTCGGAAAGCATCTTCCAATAATGTGATGGGAAATAAATATGCCTCTTTTTTGTGTACTGTTTCTAGAAAAGAATTTTTTTAATGACTCTAACACGTCTAAGGGTCAGGTTTTGATAGGTTAGTAAAAGTAAAATTTAAAAGATAAAAAAAGTAATTCTTTATATAAGATAACATTGTTAAGATGTTCTGTCTTGTTCTGTAATACAGTTTGAAAAACGTTATGTTTTTGTAACATTTGGTCACAAAAGGACAATTCATGAAGCTCACATCAAAAGACTGTTGTTTATACAACTGTGCTAAAAATGGGACTTTTCACATTCTTTTAAATATCAAGTTCGTCTATTTATGATTTTAAAGTTATGGATTTTCTAAATGTTCACATTTATACTTTTAAGAATACGTTTAGTAGTTCTATATATGGTTTTTCTGGAAGTAGATAACGTTGGAGATTTTCTTTAAAAGAAGGACAGTTACATGCATCTATAAAGTATTTTCCTGTTTAAAAAAGTTATATAGGTTTAGTTTGCCATCTTAATTTTGGTTGTATTCTTTGACATTAGCACATTTTGCATAACTACCTTTTAGATGCACTGGATTGTGTAGTATTGAATATTGGATGGGACGTAGTAGTCGATTTAAACCTGTTTTAGTCTTTTTATTTTCCCCCAAATACTACCAGGTGCTGTCTTTTAGTGTCATTTCTTTGCCTGTTTAGTTAAGGAGTGGTGCTCAGTTGTGGAATATGTTGTGTGTGTATTGACTTTTTAATACTTGGTACATACATCCCTTGTAATAGAAAAAGCAAAAAATAAAATACCTGTTCTAAAGAAAGAAAAAAACTTGCCTATATAAATGTTGTACCTAGAAAATAGAGAAAACAGGGAGGGTACGACTGGCATCTGGTGGGTAAAGGCCAGGGATGCTGCTAAACATTTTACAGTGCACAAGATAGTCCCCCACAACAAAAAATTATCTGGCCCAGAATGCCAGTAGTGCCACTGTTGAGAAACCCTGCTCTAGAGAAAGTAAAAATTGTAACAAAAATTTGTTTGGTATACTCAAAAAGCAAATCATTAATGAACAAGAGATTGTTTAAATAAAGGAAATAAAGGTACCTGCATTGCAATTTAGCCATCATGGGCAAATCTGGAATCCAACAGGGTGGTCTGGTACCAGCTGCATCCCTGACAAGAGATAGGAGAGTCCAGCCCAGAGAGTCAAAGAAGCAGTGCTGCTGTGTGCCCCTCTGACTGTTGCTTGGATGAGAAAAGCCAGGGTCGTATGGTGGTGTCATCCTGATAAGGGAGAGGTCGGGTGCAAGCTTTTAGGCCCTCCTGAGGGGTTAAGGGGAAAGTTGAATTTAGCACATGGTAATGGTGGCAAATATAATCAATGGGGCTGGATTATTTTGTGAAATTGTCTTGGGACTAGCAACAGGGTGGTGGGGTGGTATAGCTGTATTCCTAATTAGTTTCACTAGAGTAAATTCCAGTGGGTCAAAGAATTAGAGATTTTTTTCTGTTTGTTTTAATTTTGTTTTTTAAATGATGCTAGGGACTTCCCTGACCATCCAGTGGTTAAGACTGTGCTTCCACTGCAGGGGGCATGGGCTCAATCCCTGGTGGGGGAACTAAGAACCCGCATGCCTCGAGTGAAAATTAAAAAAAAAAAAAAAACCTATGAAAACAATACAAGAAAACACAGGTGAGTGTCTTCTGTAGTCTTGAACTGGGAAAGGCTTAATACAAAAGGAGACATTTGACCTCACCAAAATTTAAAATGTCTGCATAGGCAAAACTATAAACCAAGCCAAACAAACTGGAGGAAATGATTATAATACCTCGTACAGAAGAACAAATTTCTCAGTGTATGTATTACAAATAATAATATATATAAATTAGTTTAAGAAAAAAAAGACAACCCAGTCAAAAAATGTAAACTGATAGTGGATAGAAGTAAGCAATTCTCAGACAAAAATACAAATAACCATTTAATAAGCATGAAAAATGTACAAGCTCACTCATCATTAAAGAAATAGAAATCAGAATGAGATTTTACCTTTCACCTAGCAGATGGCACTCTAAAGTTATGATAGCATCCCATCCAGTATTGTTCAGAGGGTGGGGAAACATATGCCACTTAGAATATAATGCAAACTTGTTGGAGGTCAGTTTTAATGCATGTATTTTTTGACCCAATAATTCCATTTCTGTGCAATTTTCCATACCTTCAGATGCATTCTTAATTAGATGCATAACAATATGAGCAAAGCTGTTTGTTGCAGCATTGTATGAAAAAGTTAAAACAGCCTAAGTGATCATTAGGAGGGAACCTTATAAATAAGTCAATGTTTTTTTTTGAAATGGATTACTCTGTAGTGGATATAAGAAGTGGGTTAGATATGAATGTGCAGGTGAGGAAGAAGTCGAAAATATATAAATGAAAAAGCAAAATATAGTTTGTGATAAATAGCTTGATACCATTAGTGTTTTTAAAAGATCTTTCTGGGGCTTCCCTGGTGGCACGGTGGTTGAGAGTCCGCCTGCTGATGCAGGGGACATGGGTTCGTGCCCCGGTCTGGGAGGATCCCACATGCCGCGGAGCGGCTGGGCCCGTGAGCCATGGCCGCTGGGCCTGCGCGTCCAGAGCCTGTGCTCCATGGCGGGAGAGGTCACATCAGTGAGGGGCCCGCGTACCGCAAAAAAAAAAAAAAAAAGATCTTGCTGTGTGCAAAACAGAAAATATTGTTTACCCAATATGTCCTGGACTAGAGGAACATTTTACATTGTGAATATGATCCATATTAGCTAGGTATCTGGCTGCTGTAAAAGCTAAAAATAGTAGTGACTTAAACTCTCATAAAACATTGCAAATGTAAGTAGTTCAATGCTGATATGATAATTCTATGATTTGGGGGACTCAGACTCTTTCTGTCTTAGCTCTACTATTCCCAACATGCAGCTTCTGCGTCATGGACTCAGGTTTAGCTCCATCATAGCTACATTCCAGCCAGTAAGACAATCCCCATCACTTCCACTTGCATCCTTTTGCCGAAACAGTCATATGGCCATACTCAGCCTCCTGAGAGTCTGGGAGATGTCTTTTAAGTTATGTTTCTATCATTATAGAACACTGGTCCTCAACCACTGGTGCTATCACCCTCCTGGGGATATTTGGAATGTGTGGGGTGAGGGCAGTTGTTTGCTTGTCTCAGTGACTGGAGAACACTAATGACTTTCAGAGGATGGAGTCGGGAATGCTATATGTCCTGTATTGTAAAGGACAAGACCTGCACAACTAAGAATCACACTGCTCAGAGAGTGGGTAGTGCTTCCACCCTGCCTTATGAGAAAAACTGTACTAGAGGGCAAGGATCGGTATGGGAGGGGGGGTAATCTAGAGGTATGCTAGTGAATGTTTAACATCTAGCCCTGGAGGAGAGGGTGGAGAGCTCTGATATGTAGCATTTGCTGGTTTCTGTGGTGTAAATACTCCCACCGTGGCCAATTTCAAAGCGCCAACTTGAAGTTCCTGAAGGAGGAGTTGGTTAAAGAGGCCCGGTCAACTGTGGCAAGCTGGTAGGAGCAGGCTCCAGCACACCACTGGGTTCACCTAACCATCTCTTCAGAGATGGCAGAGATAGTTATAGTCTTGATGTAAGATACATACCCCAGTTCAGCAAGAATGTTTTTTACTTCATCATAACTTTTATTTGATAGCTCTGAAGTTCCTTTCAAAGATCACAAGTATGTTTTTTTTTCACAACTATGTTTAAATTAATATGTATACATTTTCTGAGAAAAGAGTAGTAAGTAGAAGATATTCTATTCATTATATACACACACACCTTTACATATATAATAGAGGTATGTATGTAATCGAATATAGATTCTAATAGTGTTAAATCATATTAGCATGTGGTCTTCCTAGTATTGTATTAACATGCTCATTTTAGATTTTAATATCTGAAATGGAAGAAACCTCTAACTGAACATCTGTCTTCTGTACTAATAAGTAGATCTATCTGCCTCACAGCTTCTTCTGGTTACTTTACTAATTTATCAGAATGCCTAAGTATTATGAAGTACAACTACCTGGAATGATATCATTCCTGCCCCTGGTTGAGCTTATTCCTTTTTTTCCCTCTTTTCAGGTATCTGGCATAATTTCGTCCTTGCACTCCTGGGTATTTTAGCTCTTGTTCTCCTTCCTGTAATTCTCTTGCCGTTTTACTACACTGGAGTCGGGGTGCTTATCACTGAAGTTGCTGAGGTAAATAACAGATTACTTGGGGTATTTTTTCGCCAGATTTTGTGATGTAACACTTAGCATTTTATGTCAGGAACTTTTTTTTTTTTAAGGAACTTTTATTCAAACTGTTCTCATGTACAGAATGCTCAGTTTCTCCTGAAGAAATTACTGTAATCCTTTCAAATCAAAGAAATAGTTTTGTGAACTACATTGGCTCTTTTAAAATACTGAAAATTGTTTCTGTTCTGAGTTACAAGGATAGTATCAAGACTTTCTAACTGTAGTTTGATTAAATGCATCATTTACCTTTACTGTTTATTTTTATAACTCTGCTTTTGAGTCAGATGTCGTTACTCCTAAGAAGTAAGAAAGATGGAACCTAGGCTAGCCAGCAGAACATTTCGTGGGAGTTTAAATTAATGTCTTCAACTCTGTATTTCACTCCCTTAGACTACTATGATGGTATCAAGTCTTCTCTTCACACTTTGGGACAAGGAAAATTACCTTGTGAGCAACTGCCTCATGTACTCATGTGTTCATTGTGCTGACGGTATTGTCTGCATATTTGGGACTGTGTTTAGATAAGTCTTATAATTTTATCCATTGATGATATAGGACATTGAAAGCATTCTGATGACTACTTTCACAAAAAATTTTAATTAGCAGTTTGGGAAAAAGTTTATCATTTTAATCTTAACTGTTGGCAAGTGGGGTTTGTTTGGTTTTCATTTGTGAAAAATTCAAAATTTTAGTGAAATATGAAAAGTATAATTATTGGGTGTTATTTTGTTAATTTTCTAGGACTATACATCTTGGATTCAAAGCTGGATTATTTTCTACATTATTCAAAATAGTCTACTTAATTAAGTCAGTGTCTTTATTATTTGCTCAGATTAATCATAGCTTGTCTTCACACATTATCTGATTTAATTCTGCCCTCTTCCCAAGGACTCACCTGCCATTGGACCCAGAGGCCTTTTTGTGGGAGACCTTGTCACCCATCTACAGGATTGTCCTGTTACAAATGTACAAGATTGGAATGAATGTCTCGATACCATCGCCTATGAGCCCCAAATTGGTTACTGTATAAGTGCATCAACTTTACAGCAGTTAAGCTTCCCAGTTAGAGGTGTGTATATTTCCTCAGTATAATATAATGCTTCAAGCAGCAGTACTTGCCATTTGCTAATTCTTAGATCATGTTTGTAGATTTATTTTGTCCTAACTTATTTAAAACAAATCAGTAAAGTAATAATAAGCCTAAACTAGTAAACATTCTTCTTGGTAAGTTAGATACTAATATGTATGTTTTGTTTATTATATATTGTTGTTGAACTTCTAATAATTTCATATTTGATTTTCAGAACTCTAGTATCTAATTCTTTCAGCATTTAAAAAACACTTGTGTTAAGTCAGCATTCAAGCTCAAACATGACCAATTAACTAAATTCCAGCAATTAAATACCCTTGTGCTGTATGGATGGTGGCATGTCCAAAGCTATTTGGGGTAGGGTTTTTTTGTGTGGCAGTCATCCAGAGGAAGTCATCTTGGTGTCCGAAAATACCCACTGAAGTCACATCTGTTGTTCTGTGTCGTAGGCGACAGGGTGAAGCAAGTTTATTCTCAGAAGCTTCCAAATTTATTTTTAGCTCTTCCAGCTCTGAAAAACCAGTCTGCCAACTCTTCATACAAAATTATGGGGACCCAAATTATTGAAAGTGCTGGAAAGCACAAATTATGCTCACAGACTACATCTTTAAGTCAAGAAATGCCTGGATACTTGTCTACATCTACTGGGGTTAAGAAATATGATTAATTATCAAGAATAACTATATTAAAGTACTGTGTACAACAGTGACAAAGTAGTAAGAACTGATTTAAAATTTTTTTCAAATGTAGTCTTCCATGTATAACCCATTTTTAAGAATTTTTTTTATTGTAAACATTTTTCAAACATACATAAATGTCAAGAGAGTAGTACAGGGAATTCCCTGGTGGTCCAGTGGTTAGGACTCCGCGCTTTCACTGCTGAAGGCATGGGTTCAGTCCCTAGTCGGGGAACGAAGATCCCACAAGTCATACAGCACGGCCCAAAAAAAAAAAAAAAAGAGAGAGAGAGTAGTATAAATGAAACCTCATGTATCCTTCTCCTAGCTTCAGCAATTATCAACATTTTGCCATTTTTTTTATCCAGCCTGTCCACTTTTGAGGGAAGTATTTTAAAGCACATCCCAGGTATCCTGTCATTTTATCCATAAACTTCAGCATATCTTTAATAGATGATGACCTTTTAGACATGACCACAGTACTATTATCACACCTAACAAAATTAACAATAATTCCTAATACCTGCACTCTTCTCTGGTTTTGTTTTTATAGTTGGTTTAAGTTGGATGGTATGCCTTTTAAGTCTCTTTTAAGTTGTAACAATTCCCCCTGACTTTTTATTTTTAATATCATTTATTGAAGAAACTGAGTCATTTGTTTTGTCAAATTTATCATTAACATGTTCGGTATCCCCCAAATTTCCTATAGATGGTAGTTAGGTCCAGAGGCTTGATTAGATTCAGGATCCATTTTTGGCAGGGGCAGAAATACCTCGTAGGTAGCACTCAGTACTTCACATTGCATCTCATGTTTTTCCATGTATCGCATCTTTTCAGTTGGGTGTGTAATCCACAGTGTGTTCTTCTGTAAGAGAAATAATCCATAATTTCATACTTCTTAAGTCCTTTATCATTTTCCTCAAGTTTCTCTAAACTTGGTACAATCTGTATTGAATTACAAAAGCCAAAATGACATCGTAATCAAATAAAGCTCTCTCCAGTAGGATTGTTTTATTTAGAATATCTGCATTTCAGATGTTTAAGCTTTTGTCTTTATTCAGGCAGACAGAATGGAAGTGAAATTTTTCTTGAAATACTGTGAAACTCTTTCCTTATTAACTTTTTGAGTATTTCACTATTATGGATCATATGCTATATTTTGGAGGTATTTGTTTAAAAACCCAAAGCAGATATTACTCTTCCCACACTAATAAAAAAATCAATCCCAAAATAATAATTCTTCAATATATGTCTCATTTCCTTAGGAGCGACTGTATTAGGATACTTGCTGATTTTACATGATGACTGTATCTGATAAACCCGTACCTCCATTTAATCATTTTTAAATGGAGTACATATACTCAGCCAGACTGTAGAAATCTTAATGACTGTAAATGTAACTTAAAATATATACTAGATTTTTTTTTTTTTTTTTTTTTTTTTGCGATACGTGGGCCTCTCACTGTTGTGGCCTCTCCCGTTGCAGAGCAACAGGCTCCGGACGCGCAGGCTCAGCGGCCATGGCTCACGGGCGCAGCTGCTCTGCGGCATGTGGGATCTTCCCGGACGGGGGCACGAACCCGTGTCCCCTGCATCGGCAAGCGAACTCTCAACCACTGCGCCACCAGGGAAGCCCTACTAGATTAATTTTAATGGCAGACTTGACCAAAGTGGCTATGGACATTTAAGAAAACTACGGGGCTTCCCTGGTGGTGCAGTGGTTGAGAGTCCGCCTGCCGATGCACGGGACACGGGTTCGTGCCCCGGTCCGGGAAGATCCCACATGCCCGTGAGCCATGGCCGCTGAGCCTGCGTGTCCGGAGCCTGTGCTCCGCAATGGGAGAGGCCACAACAGTGAGAGGCCCGCGTACCACAAAAAAAAAAAAAAAAAAAACAAGAAAACTATGGATTGATATTATTTTACATGTATCTAGGGACCTTTGTTATCCTACATTATGAGTAGATGGCAAAGATATAGCCAAATATGGTAATGCAAAGTAGCTCATAATCCAAAAGTGATTCATATTCAATTTAGAGTAGAATTCAATATACATAATTCAAATTCTGAAAATTTATACCACTTGAAAACAATAAAGCCACCTTAGAAAGATCTGACCCTGAAAGTGCTCATAAACTGTCCCAGCCAATCATTTCTGGCCTCATTTCATACCCTGACTCTCCCAGGTGTAATTTTAAATTTTTAAAGATATTCCCTAAGATATTAATTAATTACGGTATTAATTAAGCAGACTAGATGTTCTCCTTAAAATATTAACAGGTATATTTCTGACAAATTAGAAAAATGTGGTTAATCAACATGAAATGACTATTCATTTTATGAAATTGTTGGGAACTACTTTTTTCTTCTGTCAGTCCTTTCGTTTTTGATTTTTAAACATTAACCTGCTAAACTATGAGCAGCACCAACAGAACCAAGGCTGGTTTAATTACACCTCTGCCCTTGGTACATGGGGCAAGAAGCCTAAGGAGCTTGTCCCACACACTCCTTGCAGATTGAATGGCCTTTCCAGGAAGCCCCAAAAAGGACACTGGGTGAGGCTTAGAGCCCTTTGTACCTGGAATAAATCTCTGGTTTCATTCTGCATCAGAACAGAACAAAGTTCCCCTCTTCATATTCAAGCCTCTGCTTAATTTAAGATTGCTCTGTGTCCATATGCCACTTAGTGATTTGAATGAAACTAAAAGTTACAGACAAGAACTAGTTTGTTTCTTTTTGGGGATTATTTTCTAACAAGTAGCTTGCATCCTCTTTCTTTAGTTTCAGGAGACACTCTTCATATATGCCTAAAGCTAAATTCCTTTTTTTCTTTCTTGGAAGCATTGTCTTGAATAAGAAAGACTACTAAGTCCAGCATTTGAATGGCATTTTAAAAAGAGTGAGATTGAATACTAAAGGCAACCGCTCCCTAAAATGAAGCTATGAGTCCAGACACAGGCATCCCCTTTGAATAGCCTATATTCCTGTTCAGAGGAGATGAGGGTATATACCTGTAACTGCCTGGCACAGGGAGTATTGTCCTATCTTATGCATCTTTAACTGAAGTGAGAAAAGGCCGTTCCTGACTTAGTTTAAAATAGTAAAAGGAAAACTCTGGAAATCTTTTCCACATAGTTTGAGTACCCAGATTGTTTTTATGCTCAAATCTTCTCTAATGTTTAGAAAAAAGTGTCTGTTCTCCCATTGTGAATATCAAGGTATCATCCAAGGTTTCTTTGCTCTCACCAATTGAAGAGAGAGAGAGAGTTTATAATTTTTTAACTACTTGGTACTAGGTGGTGCTGGTATAAATTCTACCATAGAACTAAGAATAAAGGGACTTCCCTGGTGGCGCAGTGGTTAAGAATCTGCCTGCCAGTGGAGGGGACATGGGTTCAATCCCTGGTCCGGGAAGATCCCACATGCCGCGGAGCAGCTAAGCCCGTGCGCCCCAACTACTGAGCCTGTGCTCTAGAGCCCGCGAGCCATAACTACTGAAGCCCGCGTGCCTAGAGCCGGTGCTCCACAACAAGAGAAGCCACTGCAATGAGAAGCCTGCGTACTGCAACGAAGAGTAGCCCCCACTCGCCACAAAAGCCCATGCACAGCAATGAAGACCCAATGCAGCCATAAGTAAATAAATAAATAAATAAATAAATAGAATAAATAGGTTTGCATGCCTATATTGGAACTCTAGTTACATTTATATATTTATTAAACTAGGGTAAGAAAATTGTTCAATTCATTTTAGTGATGTAAAAAGTAGTGAGTACTGTGAACTATAGATTGAAAAAGTCTCTTCCTTCCAGCCTTATTCCAAAATTACCTCTGGTCTAGACCATCCTTTGAAGACTAGACTATTTCTACAAGTATCTTAGGGCCCATCTTAGGGTACATTCAGAATATGCAGGTTCTCCTTGTAATGGAATTATGAAACTGTTCTGGTCTTAATTTCCCTAATTCTTTCCCAGTCTGGGGAGATTTAAGGGAGAATTCTAATTTCCTAGAGTTAAACTGAAGCCATGAATGCCTCTGGGACCTCCCATTGCAGTCTTTTTTTTTTTTTTTTTTTTTGCGGTACGTGGCCCTCTCACTGTTGTGGCCTCTCCTGTTGCGGAGCACAGGCTCCGGACGTGCAGGCTCAGCGGCCATGGCTCACGGGCCTAGCCTCTCCACGGCATGTGGGATCCTCCCAGACCGGGGCACGAACCCGTGTCCCCTGCATCGGCAGGCGGACTCCCAACCACTGCGCCACCAGGAAAGCCCTCCCATTGCAGTCTTGAATGTGCCTTCCAAAGTAGAATTGGATTGGTCTCTCATGTTGATAGCAGTATACTAATGTGAAAATTACCTCTGGCATACCCGTCTTATAGGTTAAGAATTGAGTCACAGAAATTAAGTGACTTGTCCTTTAATGTGATCCAGTAGAAAAGATTCTAAAATAAAATACATTTTTAAATGTACAACTTTTTTTAAATTGATAAACAGAGAAATATCAAGTTTACTTCTCACATGATAACAAAATAATGGGAAATTCTGTATGTCAGGAGGCACTTCATTTTGTCATGGTAGCCATAGCCATCAGTTTATGTTTTAATTGGATTAATCACCATAGGAAGAAGCCATAACCTAGAGGTCACAAATTGGTGGTAACCTAGAGGCCAAATCCAGCCAGCCTTGACAGATGTGTATGGTTTGGCTTGCACAATATTTTTAAAATTCTTAATTGGCTGCCAATATTTAAGAGGTTTCGGGACTTCCCTGGTGGTCCAGTGGTTAAGACTCCACTGCAGGGGGCACGGGTTCAATCCCTGGTCGGGGAACTAAGTTCCCACATGCTGCACAGCACGGCCAAAAAGAAAAAAGAAAAGGTTTCACATGAGGGTCCAGACTTCTTTCTCATGGAATAAAATAGATGATCTCTTGACTCTCGGCCCCAAGTTGAGTGGCCTAGAACAAGGTATGTATTCTCTAATTCATCACAACCCCCACCATTTCCTATTTTTTCCACACACTATCCACTTCATTTATTTGATACCTGCTTGGCCCCTTTAAGCTGTTGTATTATCAGACATGCTATATCAACAGTGATATCAAATTCTTGACTTTTCAATTCTGTGTTGCATACATTCCTCCAGGAAAAAATAAGAATCAAGCATCAGATGTAAATTTTTAAAAATCATTACTGATACAAAGGCAAGTGGCATAGAACACCATTTATGTATTCAGTGCATATTGAGTTATTCACCTTATATAAGATACTGAGAAACTTTTCCCTCAAAGACCTCACAGTCTAATCAAAGAATTAGACCATGCCCACATTACGGTACAAGGTTAAATATAATTAATGACAAAAAGTATTGGGAGTTGTGAGAGTTGATGGCAGTCAGTCTTGACTGAAAAGATGAGGACAGGCTTCATAGCAGCAGCTCTTGAGCTGGGCCTCAACAGTGAGTTTAATTTCAGGAGACCGATATAAATGAACCTCGGCGCCACAGACTAGAAGTTGGTCAGGGAACTGCTAATAATTTGGTTCAGCAAGAGAAGAGTATGAGCTAAGGTGACTAAAAAAAAAAGTAGAAGTCTTTATGTTTTAGGCTATGGCATTTAGACTGTTTGGGAGCAGCACAGAGTCTTTGGATATTTGGATTAGAAGAGCTACATTCTCAGAGTTCTACACTGGAAGGTTAATCTGAAGCATTCAGTATGTAGGACAAGTTTGCATATGAGAGCTAGGTGGTAAACTAGATGCGTTAGTACTCTCTTCAAATGGGTCAAGTGAGAAAGAATTGGAGTCTACCCTTTAGTGAGAATAAAGAGAAAAATAATGAGAAGGTAAAAATTGGTGCGACTTGGCAACTGATGAGAAAAAATACTGAGGGCTTTTGCCTGGATCTTTTTTTTTTTTTTTTTTTTAATCCTAAACACCTTTTTACCTTATAGTTTACCGTTAGGGCTGATGAGTGATTATAGGCACAAGTTTGTGCCATTAGATGTTCACAGTTTGCTTTCATATTTTAAATATTACTCATCACCCAGAATTTAAATACCCATTCAGTTATGGTAAGAAAACAAGGCAAAACTACCCACACAGCTAGCCATTGCAGAGGAGAAATTGATGCATCTGTTAGTTTATTTCACCTCTGTTTTGTTCTTCGCGTTGGCAACAGTGCGTGTTTAAGGACATCCAGTCTAACCAAATGATCTAGAAGAAAAAAAGAAAAGATTTAAAAACAAACAGAAACCTTTGCCTGAAATATAAAATCCTTATAAAGTCAGATTGCATATCAACAACCATTTTCACGCCAGCACTCCTAAAGGCACTCTTGTTAATAATGCTTTTCGTAGTATTGGAAATCGGGGATAACTTTACTTTCTCTTCTTCAGCACATATGAGTATGGTAGTAGGTATATAAGATTCTAAGTTTAATTGGTCCTTGCCACACATCAATTTTTTTTTCTCTCTTTTTTTTTTTTTTTTTTTGCCACACCCCGTGGCATGTGGGATCTTAGTTCCCCGACCAAGGATCGAACCTGTGCCCCCTGCAGTGGAAGCTGGGAGTCTTAACCACTGGACTGCCAGGGAAGTCCCCACGCATCGATTTTGCTTTACAGGTTTGATGTGCTGAATGCAGGAAACCTTCCAAAATAAATATATGGAAAAAAATTTTTGTCCCAGCTGTAACAGTGATTTAGCTTCCTTATTCTACCCTAGACACAAGAGAAGCAGTCTACCAAAGAACTTGAAAAAATAAATGAATAATGGGGATACTTGCCCTGTTTCTGTTATCTTCCAAAAATGGTAACTGGATTACTAGTATGCAGGCAAATATGTGCATATCTGTGGGGTCCAATTGGGCTGCCCTGGTTCTGTGGGGAAAGCCTCAAGATAAGCCTGGAGGTGGGAGAGATATTTGATATGATGTCCTTAGGGATGAGAGTCTCTTAGGCATCCTCTAGCTCAGTGGTCCCCAACCTTTTTGGCACCAGGGACCGGTTTTGTGGAAGACATTTTTCCCCAGGGTAGGGGGCAGGGGTGGTGATTCAGGTGGTAATGTGAGTAATGGTTCAGGCGGTAATGCGAGCGATGGGGAGCGGCAGATGAAGCTTCGCTCGCTCGCTCGCTCGCCACTCACCTCCTGCTATGCGACCCGGTTCCTAACAGGCCGTGGACCGCTACCGGTCCGCGGCCCCGGGGTTGGGGACCCCCTGCTCTAGCTCACTGTGCTAACAGCACAGCACAGGAGTTCAGTAGTGAAATTGGATCAGTGGATCAGCAGCATTAGGACATCTAATAGTGGCTCATTAAATATTTGTGCTTGACCACCTGGAGTTATTGCAAAACCTACTGAGACCCTGGAACTCCAGCTTTACGAGTGGGTAAGTTTATATGAAGACAACTAACCTAGGGTAATTGATGCTTCTTGATTTCAAATTGGATGTATCTCTTTTTATAATG
The DNA here is from genome assembly GCF_964374135.1 of Grampus griseus. Taxonomy (NCBI): domain Eukaryota; kingdom Metazoa; phylum Chordata; class Mammalia; order Artiodactyla; family Delphinidae; genus Grampus; species Grampus griseus. The sequence goes on from NC_138999.1 coordinate 18,311,352, forward strand.
TAAAATCAAACTCTGCAGTGAGTAGCTGACAAGCTGAACTGTCAATTATACAGTTGTTTCTGAATTCATATGCATTTTACTTAATTATTTTTGTCTTGAAAGCAAAATTCTTATTACAAATGTACTTCTGTGTAATGGATTCTTTTTTCTAATAACAGATTTTAATAAACCATTTCTCTTCAGCATACAAACGGCTAGACGGTTCGACTGAATGCTGTAACAATCACAGCCTTACAGATGTGTGCTTTTCCTATAGAAATAATTTTAATAAGCGTTTGGTAAGTTGTCCCTGAAGCAGTCTTGCTTGCCTGATATAATTATTACAAAATAAGCATATAGAACTAAAATGGAATCTACAAAACCATTGCCCTTTTGCTTTGTATAATTTTATTAAAATCTCTACATTTCACATGTCATATTTCATCTGAGAATCTTTAAAAATTTTATAATGGTAATATCTTATTTGGCCAAAGTGGAATAATTGAATCTAATTTATAGTAGATACACATAAATGGCATTTCCTTTATGTGAGCTTCATTCCTAATATGCTAGGTGACATGAAAGATATTGAAGTAATGTAACTTGGTGTTTTTCTTGTTAACAAGTCATTTTTAATATTGACTAATTAATGTTCTATCCCTAGCATACATGTCTACCTGCCCGGAAAGCAGTGGAAGCCACCCAAGTTTGTAGAACCAATAAAGATTGTAAAAAAAGCTCAAGTTCAAGTTTCTGTATAATACCTTCTTTGGAAACTCATACTCGCTTAATAAAAGTGAAACACCCACCTCAAATCGATATGTTGTATGTAGGACATCCACTGCACCTTCACTACACAGGTGGGTATTATTGTGGTAGACCCTCAGAATATCGCTACAATGGCATATATTCTCAGTGGTAGCAACTCAGTACACATCTTGCATTAATTTTATTTATTATATTTGATCACTTTTCAAAGTCTTGTTAACTTGTTCTTAAGCACGAAATGAAATTTAAGCAGTAGGAAAATAATCTGAATTTATAAAGCAAGATGGAGCTGAACACCATGTCTGCCTATGGAGAGTGACACATGACGCATTTTTCCTTCACTACCGTTTATATCACATAGATGATCTCTAAGATATTCTCTGAGCGTTTATTAAATTTATCCAAGCTCCCAAAACAGTAGCAAGAGCAGCATATGTCAAAGAATGCCTGGAATCATAGTGATACTACACTTGATCTTAGCCAAAAGGCCGAGAAGCGATTGGAATCACAGTGATAATGATGATAAAGTAATTTGTGCATGACACATGAATTTTATATGAATATAATTTCAAAACCGGGCCAACATAATTGTTTTAACAGTGGCAACATGATTGGATTAAACATATAGCTTCTCCATATGGCTGAAGATCATACAGTCTAACTTATTTTGTTGTACAAGATTTTTTTTATGTTCCTTTTTTTTACCAGTTTTATTGAAATATAATTCACATATCATACAATTCACCCTTTTAAATTGTACAGTTAGCTGGGACGAAGTGAGAGAGTGGCATGGACATATATACACTACCGAATGTAAAATAGATAGCTAGTGGGAAGCAGCCGCATAGAACAGGGAGATCAGCTCTGTGCTTTGTGACCACCTAGAGGGGTGGGATAGGGAGGGTGGGAGGGAGGGAGATGCAAGAGGGAGGAGACGTGGGGATATATGTATATGTATAGCTGATTCACTTTGTGATACAGCAGAAACTAACACACCATTGTAAAGTAATTATACTCCAATGAAGATGTTAAAAAAAATTAAAAATAAAAAATAAAGTGTACAGTTCAGTAGTTTTTAATATATTCAGAGTTGTGGAACCATCACCACAGTCTTGTTCCAGAATATTTTCATCACCCCAAAAAGAAAGCCCATACCCATTAGGCAGTCATTCTACTTCTCTACACCCACCCACCCCCAGCCCTTGGCAACCACTAATCTACTTTCTGTTTCTGCAAATTTGCCTGTTTCTGCACATTTCATATAAATGGAATACTTTGAAAAATATTTTGAAAAATATTTTGTATTTTTAAAGTCAATCTCTGTATTTGGTAGTCATAGTTGGTATATAATCAGTTTTATCATATTCGCACCTCAAAATATAAGTACACTGAGACATGAATTTCTGTATTCCACTGTTTTTATTAGATGTTCTAGAATTGCCAATTGCTTTTATATGTGGGCCATAGAGCCTGCCTGCATATGTTTGGGAAGGGCTTTCTCAATCAATTTAATAGGCTAGCCCAATTTTTAGTCATATGGTAAAATTCATAATGCTGTTGCTTATCTGTATAAATAATATTATTTCTTATTTTTCTTTTTTAGTGAGCATCACCAGTTTTATTCCACGTTTCAACTTTCTAAGCATAGATCTGCCTGTGGTTGTGGAGACATTTGTCAAGTATCCTTTCTGGCGTGAAAGATGTTTTTAAAATGTGCTACTTGGGGGCTTCCCTGGTGGCGCAGTGGTTGAGAGTCCGCCTGCCGATGCAGGGGACGTGGGTTCGTGTCCCGGTTTGGGAAGATTCCACATGCCGCGGAGCGGCTGGGCCGGTGAGCCATGGCCGCTGAGCCTGCGCGTCCGGAGCCTGTTGCTCTGCAACGGGAGAGGCCACAACAGTGAGAGGCCCGCGTACCGCAAAAAAAAAAAAAAAAAAAAAGTGCTACTTGGAACTTCATTAGTTTTACCTTGATTAGAGAGCATGAACAGACCTTACAAGTATCAGTTAACTGCTAATACCAAAAATAGAGACTTTAAAGTTGAAAAAGATCAGATTGTACCTAGGGAGGAAGAAGTCAGAGAAGAAAGATTGATTGGGAGGAGAGAAAGGTTAAGATGTCGAAGGGAAGGAACCTAGAATACAAATTGAGAGTTGAATTTAGGGGTATAAAACCTTTTAGTACGTTTATAAAGGATGAACGCTTCAGCTACTGATGCGGTGATGAATTCCACCCCTTCTGAGCCTGTTGGCTCTGATCAAGTGGAGGAATGCGTAAGGGAGATCAAACTGGTTTCCAATACTAAAATAGCATTCAGAGGACAAAATCTCATGTGTTCTTTAGCATATTATATTTGCATGTAAAAAAAAATTTTAATTGGTTATTATATAGAATTTCAATAAACTGAACAGTTTGGAAAGGTTCTTTATTTTTGTCACTTTTAAATCTTTAATTTCTTTCCTTAATGATTTGCAAAAAAAAATGAAACAAAACAAATGAGCAAATTAGTAACAAATTAGTTAACAAATGAGTTACTAAAAAATGTGTACAGTCAAAATTGTACCTTGTAGACTACAGCTTTTTCTCAGAGATATTTACACTATGACCTTACAGATGATAGTAAAATAGAGTTCAAGGGGCCAAAATCTTTATATATCTAATATAACGTATACTTCGTAAGGATCAAAAAGTAATTTTCCCTTATTTCTTATTCCTTTCTCTTGATGTATAATTAAAGAATTAGAAAGAGTTAGTCTTCTGAAGGAGTTCATTACAGATTGTCTTGGTCTACAAGTGGTTGGCCTTTATTTTTCTAGTCAAGGTTTTTGAACTTCGAAATAATATGTCATTTGTTTTAAATAGTAGAGATCTAAGAAGCAATGGTGTATACTGGTAAGCAGAGATTTAAAGAAAGGAAGGAAGTCACCTGTAATCTCAAATCCAGTCCTGGTAAAATGCCTGCTTCTGACTCCCACAAATGTGCTTTGCCCTCAGACCTCGCCGTAAGCTCCTTAACCGATTTTAACCAGGTACCTGATTTCCCTCTCGGGAGCTCTGGCTATTGTTAATGCAGTGCCCTGCTTTGCTTTGGACGGACAATGGATTTTAAACTCTTTCCTAGATGCTACTCTTACCTCAGTGATTGGAGACAATGATGTCAAAGATCTGATAGGATTTTTCATCTTGCTTGGTGGCAGTATACTTTTGGCTGCCAATGTGACCCTGGGACTCTGGATGGTTACAGCACGGTAATATCTGCACTCATTTGATAGAATCTCTGAGTTACAATATACAGTATTGAAAACCTTACTTGGTGTGAAATATAAAGTGTTTCCTTAAAATTACATTTTAGCCAACAACTTTAAGTTCTTTATCCAGAGTATCCAAACTATGGGATAAACAGAAGAAATGAAAGGCATAGTCCCTGATTACATTCTAGTTTTAAAGACTGAACCTACAACCTTCAGATGCTTGTGGAACAATTCCTAAACAAGTGCAAATTCATGTTAAACCATTTTTGTGTGGCTACGTATCATGTTGAAATAATGTAAAGGAAAACAGAATTGGGTAGGATTAATTGGGAAAAACTTCTTGAAAAAGCATCATTAATCCAGATTTGAAGGAGACCAGACTTTGGCCAAGTGGAAAGGTGAGCATTTTCTTGGTCTATATCTCTTGTCCCTTGTCTTGTTTGAAAAGTATTTTTAAATTAAATTGTGTATTATTTTGTACTCTGACAACTGAGGTCTGATTACAATTAAATTAATAAAATTCTGTAAAAGAATCCGCTGACATGAAAGGGAAAATCTTTGTCAAATGATGCCAAATAAATGAACAAAGAGGAAGTAGGGTCTGTAATAGGGTGAGACATGTTTTGCCCCACAAGAGTTGCCTCTTTGATAATATGTCCCTATACTCTCATAAAGCAACACTACCCTTGACATTCAGAGTGAGCTGCAGAAGTATCTGCCACCTGCAGTATGTGAGCTGAGACAGTTAGGGGTGAACCTCAGAAATGAGCCAGGTGGGTCTTGCGGCAGGTCACAAGACAGATCACAGGACCTTCTGCAGTCTGGGTTACTGTTCTCTACAGAGCTTCAAAGCTTGGAATCCTTCCAGGGTAGGTATTTTCTCTTGTGCTGCTGGAGCTATCTGGGGCCTAGCTCCTAGGTCCCTGTCTTCAAGAAGCAATTACCTTAAAAAAAAAAAAAAAGAAGCAATTACCTTAAGCCCTGAACCATACTCTGTCCTCACCAGTGGCTCCGATGTTTCTCTGTGTTGGGTAATTAAATATGTAGTCCTTGCTTTCCATCTTTCCCCTAAGCTACCTCTGTGGGTCCACGAAAGACTTGGTAGTAGAGTGAGTATGGCTGCATGTGAGTACAAATGTGGATTTGCCAGTGCCCGGGAACTGCCTCTTGAGCCCAAAAGAGCCCTGCCTAGTTTGAGATCTTTTGGACTGGAGATGCAGCCCTGGAAGATCTGGGAAGTCAATAGGCCAGTGTGAAGCTGTTGGTATTAGAAGTATATGAGCAAGCTCTTTCTTTGATGAAAAATATTTGCTTCTCTCATATACTCAAGAACATGACTAGTCATGTATCCAAGTTTTTCATTAATTGAGGTATTCGTGGGGTTCACCTCTTTCAGATCACTGAGTTGCTTTTTAGGCACTAAAACTTTTTAACCATTTTTAAGGAAACTTTAGATTGTATTATAAATCTGCCTGCCTTCTTAAACAGAAATTATATATTGAATATAATTTTAATATTTTTAATGACTCAAGGTCATCAGTTATTACCACTACTTAAAACTGTACAAATTATTGGTTTATCCTAGGAAAAAGGCATTTGTTCTGTTTTTAGGCAGACAGTCTTTCAGGATTAAAGTATATTAACAGAGTGATACGCAGACCTGTTCAGGTAGTAACGTTTGGGGAATACCATGAAATACTTACATAATTAATTCTATTACATGAACTAAGCAGTTTATTAATGGAAATGCTATATATGTGCAGGTCAGTTTTTTAAAACTGAGAAAAAAATTTAATAGATGAAATCCTACCTGTAAACTTCTTTTTCTGGGTGGAAAAAAAACCCCAAGCATGTCATTTTCTTATGGCTTTTAAACACCTTGGTCTTCTGCTACACTGGGTCAGGATTTGGCAAACACTCTATTAGGATATTGAGCACATCAGTCCCATTTTTACAGAAATGGCCTCATTGTGTAAGAAAGGAAATGTTATGTGTTGTTTCTTCAGCTTGATTGTGGGCACTTCTAGAGCGAGGACCATGTCATACTCATCTTTGCATCCCTGGCACAGTGCATGAGACATCAAAAATACTTAATAAATGTGGTTGAATGGATGATGATTAGTGTTATTTATGGATTAGAAAAGCATGTTTCTATTTAAGTAAGCTGTAAAAAGTATTATTGAATATACTGTAAATATATAACATAAAATAATAACTTGGAAGGTCTGTGTCCCTGATATATTATCATCTTTATGAAAATAGTCCATTTTGGTTTCTGTAGAGCAATTAGAAAAATGAATTATTTTGAGGATTTGAAGAAAGTGTTGTGTTGGCAGTTGTTCAGCAGTAAAACTTCATTTTCAGTGTTTCTATTCTGCACTGTTTACATTTTTCAGGGTTGTTTTTAATCACTTAAAATCCGTAAAGGATGTATATATTCTTTTTAGCATTTCAGTTTGAAAAGACATGCAGTTAAACTTGACCTTCTGATCATCGCTCTTACAGGTCACTATCTGTTCTAACAGTAAATTGTAACCATGCACTTCATGGATATGTGGCTCTTAGTCATCAGTTTGTCCTGTGGTATTTATTGAATGTCCACATACTAATGGTACACAGGTATTTTTTTTCTATAAATCTTTCAACTGAGCTGTAATTCATTCTTAGGCTTTAACTTGAAGATATCGTAGTTGCTGGCGTTTAATGTTTAGCAATAAAAGAATAAATGTGTACCAGCACTCTATGTTTTATCATCTATGTGTTGTCTTTTTTTAAATTTGTATTCTTTTCTGTCAAAATTTTTCCCTTTACATACAGTACCATCTTAGATGTTTTAAAATTCTTGATTCTAAAAGCAGCCTCAGTTTTCACTCAAGCAATCTGTATATGAAAATTGTTGGTAGGCCACAGAAAGAAGTCTTTTTTAAATGAAATCCCTGTACTCTCACTACTGTTTTGGAAATGGCCTGTTCATGGATAAAGAAAGAAGACCATCATGTTTCGTTAGTGACTGATAGAAGTCTTCTCTAAGTCTATGTTTTTAGGAATTCGTGAAAGAAAGTGTTTCACCTTTTGCCCTAGCACTTCCTCCGTTGTCCACAGAGCCAACCTCCCTCCTACACACACACACACCACACACACACACACACACACACACACACACACACACACACACACTCACATTCTCTTTCCTTCTCTCCCCCTCCCCCTCTTCCTCTCTCTTCTTGGTTACTAAGGGCCAGATAAAATAGGCTGGGAATTTACCGCAGTTCCTGACTGACTAGTAGCCCCATCTCACACCTCCTCTTTGCCTCTGATCCCATTATACTACAGTTAAGAGCCACAAGACTAGATGATTGATTATCTATCAGCTTTACTGAAATATAATTAAATACCATAAAATTCACCTGTTTAAAATGTACGATTCAATGTAAACCAGTTTTCTTTTAATGACTCATCAAACAATAGTATACATACGCTTTAGTATAATCTATCCTTTTAAGTACATGAACACGTGATCAATGATAGAGTTAAGTAACAAATTTATTTTTAAGGGAAAGCATGTGGATATACTTTATTGAAACAGTAAGCCTTTTTAAATCAGTGCATATGCAAGCTACTCTTGCTGTTTAGGCCATACTAATTTGAATAATCCATTGTATATTTTATCAGACCATGGCAAATGAATTCAATGAGGGGAAAGCCTCTATTTCAGAACCTAATGCTACAATAGGTTATATTCAGGGTGGAGATAGAAAAAAATGGCTAAAGGAAGTTGCAGTTCTAATTACCAAGCAGGTTATATTGTGTAATTTGATTTCCCATTAAAGAAAGAAAAAAAAACACCCTTATATCTTAGTTTTATTTAGCTAAAGATTGATGGATATTCAATAAATGTCCCTTATTATCTGAATGCTTCTCAGACTTTTGTACTGAAGTGCTCCTGACACTGTAGAGAAGGGAAAACCCAGAAGTATCTAAGAGTAGAACCCTGTAATTGGCTCTCCATCCTATAAAGTTGAATCTCACTTTATCTTAAATTCATGTGAATTTTACATTCCATTAATCAGGGATCATAAAGCCAGTCCTCCTCTTAAAGATATGAAACTCTAAACTGTAAAAGAATTAAACCCTATGAATACTAAGATTTTTCTTCATGTCTAAAACACATTGGTAGAGGGAATCCCTGGCAGTCCAGTGGTTAGGATTCAGCACTTTCACTACCATGAGCCAGATTCAATCCCTGGTCCAGGAACTAAGATCCCGCAAGCCACCCGGTGTGGCCAAAAAATAAATAAATAAAATAAAATAAAACACATTGGTAGAAAGTATATAACAGCTGGTCTGTAGACTAGTGACAGCCTATGTTGGTGTTTTTGGATCCATAGTGAAATAAAGATAATGTGTATTATCTCTAATTACAAAATAAAGATAATGTATGTGTGTTGTTAAAAGGTTGCCTGCTGCCCTTTATCAAAGAGCCCTCCTTTATTTGGAGTATGGAAATGCAATAATTTCACTTAGCACTTAAGGGCTCTCTGTAACTGAAATTTATTCATTGGCAAGGCATGTGGGTTTCATGTTTACCCGCACCCTTACCTCCACCTGAATTACCTGACTTCCATGTCCTGACAAATCCCTTAGGTGCAAAATGGCATTTTCTTTGAACTTGCATTTCTCATATTATTAATAATATTGCACATCTATATATTTGTTTAGCCATTTGGATTTTTCATTCTGCCAATTGCTTATTGATATCCTTTGTTCAGTTTTCCATCAAGCATCCTAAATTTTTCTTATTGATCCATAGGAATTTCTTGTATATTCTAGATTAGGGATCAACAAACTATAGCTTGAAGGCCAAATCCTGCTCACCAGCTATTATGGTAAATAAGTTTTTATTGAAACACAACCATGTTCATTCATTTATGGCTGCTTTCATGCTACAACAGCAGAGTTGAACAGTTGCAACAGAGACCATATGGCCCATAAAACCTAAAATATTTACTATCTATTTACAGAATAACCCAAGTTCTAGATATCAACTCTTGTCCATTTTAGATGTTGCAAATAATTTTTCCCAGTCTATCATCCATCTATAAATTTTTATTTATGAGGTCCTTTGTTGAACAAGGATTTTTAGTTTGATGTAGTCAAATCTATTAATTTCTTGATTCATTGTTTGTATTTTGTGAGTCTTACTTAAAAAGTTCTGTCCTGTCCCAAAGTCACAATAATACCCTATACTTTCTTCTGTTTGCTTTAGAGTTGTACTTTCACAATGTGATCTTTAATTTCTAGAATATATTGTGTGAGGTAGGAAATCCAGGTTTATTTTTCTGTATAGAATGAACTATCTTTAAAATAGACATAATAGTATTTTCCTTTATAATATTGTTAAATAAAACAGTTTACCTAAAGTTCTTAATATGGCACCTGACACGCTCAAGTTACTATTATGTACTCTATTTACTTTCAGAATGCAGAATTATAACATAAATTTTCCCTCATATCTCAGTCCACACTGGCATTAGATCTTGCCTCCATTTGGTATGCCTTTTTGGCTTCCAGTGCTTTTGGGCTAGCTCTGGTTTTCCAGAGTGTCTCCCCAGGCCTTGACCCTTTTAAATATTTTTTCCTGCAATAAAAATGGACCTAAAATCGTATTTAAGGTGTTGGCTAAGGATTTTGCTCACTGAAACTATTCAAAATAATCTGTGTTCATGGGTGTATTCATTGATAGTAACATGGGCATTTGACCCAAACTGTCTTAATTCAGAAGGAAGCACTGTGATGAAGCAATGTAGGAGAGAATTTGGGGCAGGATGAACTTTGAGGACTAAATCAGACTATAGAAAGCTGTACACAGTCTGGGATATTGCATTTCAAAGTAAGCTCTTTTTTTTTTAAACAAGTTCATTTTAATTTGTATTTTTTTAGTTAGAAAAGAGGCTAAACTTTTTTTTTAATGTCTGTTGTTTTGTAGATCTTTTTTATCCACATCCTTTGCCCATATTTCCCTGCAGCCATTATCACCTTCTTACTGCTTGTCATCATTCAAGATTCACATTTTCACAAAGGGTTTGCAAATATATTGGACCATATCTTAACTTCTTTTACCTGCCCTTGACCTTCACGCTTTATTCCTAGCATTCTTATCTTCCCTTTCAGCCACTTTGTTTCCATCCTTTAATGGCTTCCAATTTTCTTCCTAGGCTTTCTGTATCACCAGCAATCTACAGTGGGAGGTAGCACTTAGCAATTTACAGAATTTTCATTCGTCCAGTTCAGGCCATCCCCTTTTCTGTTACGGAAATAACTGGGAAAAAGAGGTTGGTTATCAGGAGTTTACTTTGGGAATATGGAATTGGAACAGAAAGAGACAGATAATGTAATTTAGGGGCCTTTATAGAATATTTCTTACTAGAAAAGAAAGGCAAGTTCATTATAGAGAACATGTTAAATGAAAGTAAATTGTAATATCTTGAAAAAATAGCATTATATTATAGATAATTGGTAAGCTACCTTCTAAACTTGACAGTATATTATAAGCACTTTTCAATGTTATTAATATTCTGGTGTTATTTTAATAGCTGTATAATATTGCAGTGTTAAATATGCCATAAGTTAATCAGCCCCTATTACTTCCAATTTTGCAATATTATAAACAAAGCTGTGAGGAATATCCTTATAACTACATCTTTTTGCATATCTATGATTTTGGGTAATTCTAGAAACTTAATACTAAAAGGAAAAATTGCTATCTTGAAATTGAACAAAGTTTTATATATACATATTGCCTTGTTGCATTTACATTTTTTTTTTTTTTTTGTGCGTGTGTGTGTGTGTGTGTGTGTTACGCGGGCCTCTCACTGTTGTGGCCTCTCCCGTTGCGGAGCACAGGCTCCGGACGCGCAGGCTCAGCGGCCATGGCTCACGGGCCCAGCCGCTCCGCGGCATGTGGGATCCTCCCGGACCAGGGCACAAACCCGCGTCCCCCGCATCGGCAGGCGGACTCAACCACTGCGCCACCAGGGAAGCCCGCATTTACATTTTTTTCTGTTAATTGGGTAAGGTAAAATGGCGTCTCATTTTAATTCGCATTTCTTTGATTAGAAAAGAGGTTGAATACTAAAATGTATTTATTGGCCATTGTATTCTTTTTGTTTATCCCTATCTTTAGCCCATTTTGCAAGGGAGTGATTATTGTCTTCTTACTGCTTTTCCTCATAAGCTCAGCTCCATCATTTGATTTGTTACTTGCAAATATATTAAAACATCACTTAAGTATAATGCTTATTTTTATGTTTTCATATATCATGGTCTGTCAGTCTTTACCTTATGCTTTCCACCTTTGATGATATGTTTTGAAAGTCTCCTCAAGATTTTATAAGTATTCACATTTTCTTATAATATTTTTATTATTTTGTTTTTCAAACATTCAAATCATTAATCTACGTGCAGTGTATTTTGATGTTGGTGCAAAGTAGGGATGTAACCTTGTGTTTTGTTATCCCCAAATGATTAACCAGTCGTCTCAAAGGAGATGGTTTAGCCTTAAGAGATTTTTCATACCATCCAGGAAGAGGCATAAATTTATATACCTTGGAGAGAATAGATATAATAAGTGAAATTATCTCTCATTTGATAAATCATTCTTATTTATATAGGAAGCAACTATTTATTATTTTACTTTTTCAATTCATTAATACAATGAACTGAGAGTATGTATCTCATGTGTTTTAATTGAATAGAGTGCTTAAATAATTTATTTTCCTTAAGGTAAGTTTTTCGGGTTTTTTGGTTTTTTTTGAAATAGTGTTTCTCATTCCTAAACAATATAGATTAGCAATCTGGAGATTATCCTTAATATATATCATTATCTAAAGGTACTGTTTTCATCAACTTCTTAATTAAAATTTTTTTTGCTGAGATTTTCAAACATTAATTCCTCTTTCTGTGGAATTTTAAATATTAGTCTTTAAAGCTTAAAAAAAAATCTGTCTTTGAAATAGATGTCCTGATTTTAAAGTAAGTATCTTCATCTGTTTTAGTTATATAATGATTAAGTATGGAACACTGCATTTCTTGATTACTTGTTCAAATATATGCGTTAATTTTAGTCATGGTTTAAAATCAGGAAAATGAGAGGTTAGGATACTATGAATTTGTATTTTATTTCTTATAAAAATTTAACTTTTTCTATTCATAATAAATGATCAGTTTAAAAGAAGTTGGTTAAGTGTGCTTCCCCCCCCCATTTAAAATGCTTCTGAGATCATTGTACTTGTTTTTTTAACTTGCCAGATTTTAGAGTATGACACTGTAAGTACGCTACTCTAATAGATGCTTATTGGATTAAAAATGTCCCATTTTTTCTTGCTCATCCTCATTCTGCTGTCACTAGAACTGATACATATATTCTTTCCTTCATTTAAGAAATATTTATTGCATACCTACTATGTTCTGGGCAGTGTTCTGGGCTCTGAGGATGCTGCAGTAAGTAAGACAATTTTTCTCTTTTGTATTTTGAAAGAAAAAAATGCTATTTATTTTTAAAACAGTAAGTACATGCTGACTACTACTAAGTGTTGTAGGCATGGGGTGGCAAGAGATTAAAGGTTAGCAGAGGGACTTCCCTAGTGGCGCAGTGGTTAAGAACCTGCCTGCCAATGCAGGGGACACGGGTTCGAGCCCTGGTCCGGGAAGATCCCACATGCCACGGAGCAACTAAGCCCGCGAGCCACAACTACTGAAGCCCGCAGGCCCTAGAGCCTGCGCGCCGCAACAAGAGAAGCCACCGCGATGAGAAGCCTGCGCACTGCAATGAAGAGTAGACCCCACTCACCATGACTAGAGAGAAAGCGCATGCACAGCAACAAAGACCCAATGCAGCCAAAAAGAAAAAGAAAACGAAGGTTAGCAGAGGCCAAGTCTTACAAATATGATAAGGAGACTGTGGACTTTAACCTCATTAAAAATGGGAAGTCATTGAAAGTTTCAAGCAGGAGAGTGCCATAATCAGAATTACATTTTGTATGGATCACCTTGGCTGAGGGTAAAGCATGGATTGGAGGGAAGCAAGTCTGTAGGCAACAAAACTGGTTAGGAGACTATTTCAGTAATCTCAGCAAGAGATGATGATGATATAGAATAGAATGGTGGCATGGGACTTCCCTGGCGGTCCAGTGGTTAAGACTCCGTGCTTCTACTGCAGGGGGCACGGTTCGATCCCTGGTTGAAGAACTAGGATCCCACATGCTGCACAGCATGGCCAAAAGATTAAAAAATAATATAAAATAAAAGAAAGAGAGAATGGAATGGTGGCCGTAAAGACCAAAAGAGAGAAGAGGACCAACTCAAAAGTAGAATCCACTATATTTGATGGTTACACATAGTTTAGGTTCAGGAAGGAGTCAAGAGGACTTCACATTTCTGGCTTGGATAATTAAATGATGGCAGTGCCATTAACAGAGCTAGGGAACATCAGAAAATGCACAATTCAATTTGGAACTCTTGAGTCTGAATGCCTGAGAGGACTTCAAGTGGGCCACTGGGTATACAGGTCTGGAACTCAAAAGAAATTAGTTGGAGATACCATGCAAACCAAATATGTAATTGAACCCATGGGAGTGGATAGATAGTCCAGGGAGAATGTAGAAAAAGGAAAAGGGAAGAGAAGGTGTCCTAGAATGGAGCTCTCAGGAACACCAGCATTTAGGTAAGAAGGGTACAAGGAAGAGGAAACAGAAGGAGCTTCAGAAAAATTAGTAAGAAAATTATAAGTGAGAGTTTGGTATTAGAGAAACAAAAGGAAGAGCATGTGTCAAGAAGGAGGTGTCGATAATATGAGATGTGGTTGAGAGAAGCTGCAAAATGTCCATGGGATTAGCAGGAGTTCATAGATGATCTTAAGAGAGCAGCACCAGTACAGCAGGGGAAGCTGAGCCAGGTTGAAGTGAATGGAGGAATTGTGGGGACAGGGGAAGGGGGGGCGTGCAGATAGAGACTGCAAGTGCAGAAAATGCCCTCATGAAGTTCCATTTGGAAGGGGTGGGGAGAAAGAGTGAAGGGACTTGGTGAAGGATGTAGGGGAAAGTTTTTAGTGTTACTGTCGTTGCTTTAGCAATGGGAAGTTCATGAGGCATGTTTTTGGTGCTAATGGAAAGAACCCTAGAGAAAGAAAGACCATCAAGGGAGGAGATGGGATCCAGAGCACAAGCAAAGCAGCAAGAGGGATGCCTTTCTAAGAGGGGAGAAAGAGGAAACACGGATTCAGGTGTGGTTATCTGTGGGTTTGATGGAGAACCTCAGTTGAAGTTCTCCATCAAACATCATCTGAGTCTTAAGTGTCTAGAACAGTGCTTGGCACGGAGTAGGCACTCTAGAAATCTTTGTTGAGTAAGATAGTCCTCACATAGCTGCAAGAAGCAGCCTAGCCAAACCCACTTCTAGGTAAGACCTGCCAGCAGAGGCACTTGAGGAACAGGCACACAGTGCTCAGCTCTGGGATAACAGCACTGAATTTAGTGATTTCAAGAATGTTTTGTGTTTACCTAAATTCTCAGGAAACACAGGGCTGAAGTACAAAAGTCGAAGAGGTCCAGAATAAGGCATTGTGGCATAAAAATGATTTTGAGCGGAAGGCATTTGAGTTCCTAAAACCCTCTATCTGCCTAAAAGCAGAGCCTCCCAGAAGAGCCTAATTATCATAAAGTGCCTCCCCAGGTGCACCTCTAATCTTCTCGAACATTGTCACAAAACTACCGTATCTCCTACCTATACTCCTAAGGGCCCATTTATCTTTCCAAAAAGTCATTTGTTTTTCCTAAGTGCCCTTTCTCCCCTGCTTCTAAGAAGTCATTTGTTCTTCTAGAAGTGCCCCTCCACCCCTTCCCATCCCCCATTCAGATGTTAGATAAGCCCTAAATTCCAGCTGCCTCCTTGAGTCACATTTCTTGGTGAACCCCTGTGTTATATATGTAATTAAATCTGGTGTGTTTTTTTTCTCTTGCTAATCTGTCTTTTGTCAGTTTAATTTGTAGGCCCCAAATCATTAACCTAAGAGGGTAGAGGAAAAACTGTTTTCTCTCTGACAGAGTAAAGGGGCATGATCCTCTCAGATGGTTGCGAGAGAGAGGGAGATGATAAAGCAAATATGGCAGAATATTAACAGTTATTGAATCTGGAAGAAGGGTATGAGGCAGTTCTTTGTACTCTTCTTGAGACTTTTGTATGAAATTATTTCAAAATAAAATGTTTTTTTAGAAAAGAACCAGCTTCTGCATTTATTGATCATCTCTGCTTTTTTATGTTCTATTATCATCTATTTTCAATATCAACACCTTTTTATTTCACAACTTCCTATGAGTGGAAAAAATGAGGAATTTGAAATATGGAGCTACTTTGAGGTTTGGGCAAATTATATCTCTGTGTTTTAATTCCTTCTTTTTGAGGATAATACCTTCAAAAATGTTGCTATGTAAACTGAGATAGGCACAGAGTAGGCACACAATAAATGTTATTCTCTACCCTTCCGGTACCAGTTCAAATCTCATTGCCCTTATGAAACCTCCCCTCATCACCCCCACGATAACAACTTATTTTGTATCACACCATATGTTTAGCTAAGTGGCTAAATTTCATACATTACCTCTTTGATTTCTCCTTTACAATCATTTTCTCTGCCTTATAGGTTGGGACATTTAATGAAGCTAAATGACTTGGCTAGATATGGGGCTAATCCAAAATATCTAGACAGTTCATACAACTCAACATCAGAAAACAAACAACCCAATCAAAAAATGGGCAGAATGGGGCTTCCCTGGTGGCGCAGTGGTTGAGAGTCTGCCTGCCGATGCAGGGGACACGGGTTCGTGCCCCAGTACAGGAAGCTCCCACATGCCGCAGAGCGGCTGGGCCCGTGAGCCGTGGCCGCTGAGCCTGCGCGTCCGGAGCCTGTGCTCCGCAACGGGAGAGACCACAACAGTGAGAGGCCTGCGTACCACAAAAAAAAAAAAAATGGGCAGAAGACCTGAATAGACATTTTTTGAAAGAAGACATACAGATGGCCGACAGGCACATGAGAAAATGCTCAACATCGCTAATCATTGGAGAAATTCAAATCCAAACCACAATGAAATATCACCTCACACCTGTCAGAATGGCTATCATCAAAAAGACCACAAATAACAAATGTTGGTGAGGATGTGGAGAAAAGGGAACAATTATACACTGTTGGTGGGAATGTAAATTGGTGCAGCCACTGCTGAAAGTAGTATGAAGATTCCTCAAAAAAGCTAAAAATAGAAACACCATATGATCCAGCAATTCCATTCCTGGGTATATATCCGAAGAAAATGAAGACACTAATTCAAAGAGATATTATACATGCACCCCAATGTTCTTAGCAGGATTATTTACAATAGCCAAGATATGGAAGCAACCTAAGTGTCCATCAACAGATGAATGGGTAAAGAATGTATATTTATATAAATACACACTGGAATTCTAATCAGCCATTAAAAAGAACAAAATTTTGCCATTTACAACAGGGATAGACTTGGAGGGTTTTATGCTAAGTGAATAAATAAGGGCAAAGATAAGACTGCCAATCTTAATTAGTCAAGGATTTTCTTATGGATTCAAATCTGTCATTTATTCTGATTGTAATGAGGTTTTTAAATTGTCCAGTTTGAAATGCCACATAAATCATCCAGATTGAAAGTAGAATTTATAAATAAAGCAGCTTAGAAGTAGTTTCTGTAATATCTTAGAAAACCTAGCTATCTGACCTTGTATTTTTCTTAATAAAACAGGAAAAGCCATTGACTGATAAAGTATTGTCGTTCACAGGTAATTACGTAATGAACAAATCCATTGTTTTTTATCGAGTTTGCTAGAAAACTATCTTCATTAACATTTAGATTTACTGTAATTTATATGGGACCCACACATTTGATTTGCAGATTTGGAACACTTTATACTTAGCAATTGATGTCCATTTTCCTTTTCCATTTATTTTGCTAAGACATATATTTTTCTCAAAATGCATCAAATCAAGTTGAATAAATGAAATTAATATAAAAATATCTGTTAAAGCATGTTAGTGTCCAAGCTCTTCATCGTTTGCCATCTGTTACTCATCTGGACATAATCAGAGCTTATCAAATACAATTAATATACCATATGTACCACACAAGTGATTCTCAACTGGGATGATTGTGTCCTCCAGGGGATATTTGGCAATGTCGGGAGACACTTTTGATTGTCACAACTGGAGAATTAGCAGGGTGCCTGTGGTATCTAGTGGGTAGAGGCCAGGGATGCTGCTAAATATCCCACAATGCACAAAACAGCCCCCCAAAACAAAGAATGATCTCCAAAGTATCAATACTTCCAGGGTTGAGAAACTCTGGTCTACACCAAGCACCCTGATGTTTAAAATACAGCACAAACTGGTTCTGAAACCTAGTCCACCTAAAACTGAGTTCCTCTACCGAGTTTATGATTAACTTTTCTATCCAAAACTTTATTCTCTTTCTTGTCGGACACCTGTTCCCCTCAAGATTGAGGAGTATCAAAGAAGAGGGGCTTAAAACCAAGCAGGACTCTGCAAGGCCCTGCGAGGTACAAAGCCTTTCTGTGTCCGCTCTTTCTTCTTTGTACGAAAAAGGCTTCAGCCTCCTAGACCTTCTCTGAGTTCCGAAGGGTAGATTCAAACTAACTAGGGAAGTGAGGGAATGCAGAAACAAAGGAAAAAGAAGAAACAAACTCGGACTTTTTCATTTACTTTGGCCTCACTGTACATTGGGCACATGAACTTGGGTTCGACAACAGTTCTTTGTTCACTAGAATTCCTATAGAGGAAAGAATAGATTATTATCATTTTAAAATCATTTCAACATTTTCTCAGGGGAAGGCTGGATTCTTACAAACTGTAAAACATTAGGTTAACATTCAGCTTGTATGTATTGTGTGTTTTGTATGAGAAACTCCTTTTGATGTTATATTTTCTTTCATGCAAAGACAAAACTGATAAAAAGAAACAAGTCCAAAATGGAGTCATTTGCCTCCACAACAGCAAACCAAGACTTACTTGCACTTTCAACCTCTCCCAGGAATGTGACCTTTAAGCAGACAATCTGAAATTTCTTGATCAACACTAGTGAGGTCATCTGCATGACACAGACCCCTGCTGTTCCCTTCCCCAAAAATTGTATGGTCTCACCTGAAACAATCCTTTCTTTTCTTTTGCTCATACCTTCTTGCTCCACCCTCCTTCTGCCTATAAAAACCTTGCGTTTTGTACAACGCTTCACAATACCCTTCTGTTTACTAGATGGAATGCTACCTGAGTCATGAATCATTGAATCGAGCCAATTAGATCTTCAAACTTACTTGGTTTAATTTTGTTTTTTAATAGACTTGTTGGCAGTGGTGGGATCCAAAGCAAACTTATGATGGCATTCGGGGACAACAAGAAACACAGGCGTGGTGCCCCACAAACACTTTTGAGTTCACTGTTGTTCCCGCTGTTTCTGAAGGCCATTGGTAAGTTCCTCTCAAATTTGAGCTCCACTCTCTTTGCATTCATGCTCCCAAACTAACTGGCTTTCCTTTTTGGGGCAGGTCAGCTTGAGCTGGTAGACGATTCTGCCCAGAGCTCAATCGAGCTAGCAGATAGTTCTGCCCAGAGCCAAGCCCCTAGCCTTTCTGACCACAGTTCCCAAGTTTTTTAATGGAAAACCCCAGCCCTTGATTCAGTTCCCAGATTCCACATTGGGAACTGCTGATCATTTAGTCTGCAATCCCCCCATTTGTTTGGAATCCTTCCCCAGATTCCACATTTGGCACTGTTGGTGGCAGCTGCAGTTCTCCATTTTGTTTGGAATCAGTCCTCAGTCCCCATTGTTTCAGGTTTGCTGGTTCAATCCTTCCCCCATTCAAGGGTCCACAGGAATTGTTGGTCGTGTGCACTAGGCCATCTTTCAGCCAGGACACAGTAACATCTCTTGGTTACTGCCAATATCTTCATGTATTTGCTTGACTTATTTTTTGTAGACAAAGGCTCACTGCTAATGGGATCCTTTACATCCAAAGAGTTGAAAGTTCAACTCTAAAATAAGCACACCTGCTTATTATTATATGTTTGAGAACTGTGATTCTGGAAGCTATAGATAGTTACAAAAATGGTAATATCTTGCTAAGCTTGTTCTGTGTCCTAAGAGCTTAGCTTGGTAGCTGAAAGGGTAGGGGCTCCAAAATATGGCCAGCATAGAAATGGGGGTTAAACTCCATTTGCAGCCAGGAACCTACCAACCTGCTGCCAGCCCTCAGGGAGATTACAATGGCCATTATGAGGAATGTTCCAAATAGATAAGATCCTTTCTAATGTGACTCAAAAAAGGGCTCCCAAATCAAGCTAACAGAATGGAATACCGATTTTGATTTTGATTAGCATGCAGAAGGCTCCAAAACTTTTCAAAATTCCAAACTTGCTTTGTTGAAAGATTCATGGCAAAAGGCTAATGAAAAATTAAAGACACAAAAGGTATTTAAAACAATACCTAGGCCTCCTACATTTCACCCTCCTAGGGTTCATTATCAAATCACTGGCCCAAAAATTGATGTCTCTATTGCAATCAACTGGGGCACTGGAAGACAGATTGTCCTCAAAAGCCCTATGTGAATTCTTCAACATCAACTCCAATGCACCTGTATGTACTCCTCCTAGAATTGATGAAACTCAGGAATTTTTGGTAAACTGCTACATTATTCCCTTAAGCAGCAAGGGGAAACTAAAATTAATGGGATTGTTTAATACTGCCAGAAATACTGTTTATCCAACCAGAAATCTGATAAGATATTTGAAAGGATTTAATAACTATATGATCAGAAATTTGGCCAAATCAGAAGCTGATATTCAGAGCCTGATAGGAATTTTTTTTTAATGCTTTCTCTCCTTAGCTAAAATAAAACCATGTACCCAGAAGGAAAGATGCAAATTGGAGAAAAGGTAGTTGTAAGAACAGGTCAGCCTCTTTATCATTTAGGCTGCAATCCTAAAGTTTAAAGTTTACCTGCAGTTTTTTTCTTTGCCAATCCGCCAGACCTCACCTATTCCTCTCAAAATGCTTGAAAAGATCAGGACATTGGAAACAGAATCGTCCTGAGCTTAATCTATGCATTTGTGATACAGATTTTCTACCCCCATCTTCTCCAGCACCTAAGAGCCATTCTTTGAAATGCAAACTTTAAGAAGAAGTTTCCCATCAAAAGAAAAAAAAAAGAAAAAGGGGTATTTTGCAATTGGGCTAATGAAAAATCTTGCAAATCTTCTCCACAGATGTTAGTAACTGTAAGTTATCTGTTTGCATCTGTCTGTATATATATATATATATATATATATATATATATATATACACACACATATATGTATATATATTAAATGTGTGGTGTTTTCCTACCTCTTGACGGTATTGCCAAAATTAATTTGTAAGAGAGCTCTATTTAGTTGGTTTGAAGGCAAGCACTTGCAAGGATGGGGCATTAACAGAAACTAACCCAAATGCTTTTCTTTTTTTTTTTTTAAATGATTTAAAGAAAATATTTATTTATTTGGCTGTGCTGGGTCTTAGTTGCAGTTTGCAGGACCTTCATTGCTACGTGTAGGATCTTCGTTGCGGCATGCAGGATCTTTAGCTGTGGCTTGTGGGATCTTAGTTGCAGCGTGTGGGATCTAGTTCCTGGCCAGGGATAGAACCTGGGCCCTCTGCATTAGGAGCACGGAGTCTTAGCCACTGGACCAGCAGGAAAGTACCCCAGATGCTTTTCAAGTTCAAGTAATCTGGGATAATCTTCAGTAAATAAAGGTAGTTTAAGTTCATTGGTTTAGTTAAGACATGTCTTTAAAGTTATCAACACCGAATATAAGGCAGATAACCAACTTTTATTCTACCTGGTCTTACTACTCAAATAAGTCCATGTTATCTCTGTTATGGGATTTGTCAAGAAAAATAACTTAGAACGATGGCTGATTTTTGTCCAATGTCTCATGAAGTTTTGGTGGGTAATCTAAACATAGTTGTTGGGAGTGTTACCCGAAAAACTGGGTTCATTTCTTGGTGGGTGTCGAGCCAAAGACATAACCAAGACAAAGAGCAGGAAAAGGAAGGATTTATTACTTGCAGCAAGTAAGGAGACCCCCAAGGATCTTTCCCAAAGCAGAATCTCCCCGAACACCAAAGTTGGGGAAGTTTGAAGCTAAGGATATACGCATATTCATGAAGGGGCTTGAGCAGAGGAGGATTCAGCATAGAGTTGGGGCAAAGGTCAACAGAGTCCAAGCTTTGTTGATTGAAGTCACGAGGGTCAGAAAAGGTCAACTCCTTATTTCATCCTCCACCTGAGTGGGGGCCTTAGTTTCCACAGAACTCAAAGATATGTATCAGATTGTTATGTATATCCCTTGAGAGGGAATTAGGACTCTGTTTTATCTCTGAACTATTGTTTCTTGACTGATTTTCCTTTGTTCCTGCATTCCCTTACTTCCCTTAAGATCATTAATTACTGAGACCTGTTCAAGGACAACCATTGTGGCCAGGCTTAGATAAATAAATGCTTAGGCCAGAAATGTTTCTTTTATGTCAAGAAAGCCATGCCTGGTTCTCTTTCTCCAGGGACCCCCTACCATAAGTGCTTACATCTTATCCACTGAAAAAAAATTTGCACAATCTAAAAGTTGAGAATTATGTTTTATTCTGTGGACTTTCTAAGGACTTAAGCCCAGAAGACAGCCTCTCAGTACTGAGAGACTGCTCCGAAGAGGTAAGGGAGCAACCAGGATATATAGGAATTTTTGCAACAAAAACCAGGTAGTTGAAACATCAAAAGATGACTGTTAATTAAGGAAAACCATACATCCCCAGTTAACGAATTTAGCGCTTTTCTATTTATGGGAAGATGCAAGAGTCTGGGCTCTTTGAAATCATTCCTTTGGTATACACCTTAACTATCTAGGGCTAGTATCTTGTTTTTCTCCATCCTGAGTCCTCTGAGGGCACACGGTCCAAGTGGCTGCAGTGGCTGATGGCTGGATGGCCTCAACATTCTTTCTTTACTGATAAGGCAGTAACAAAGTAAACTTTGTTTACTGATACGACATTCTTTGTCCACAACCTGGATCAATATTTCTGGGGAAGTTGAAATTCAGTTATGTAAGATCACTGAACAAGCCCTGTGGCTTAAAATGGGGTCCTTCAATGGGGTCTTTCTTTGGTTTGGGTCTTGAGGATGTGGGTAAAAGATGATGTCCGCCATCTCAGCAAACAAAGGATGTTGCGGCCATCAAGCCATCAACCACTGCCACCACCCCTAAAGGTGAGCCTGGGGGAACTCAGGATGGAGACCAACAGGATGCCTGCTGCCAAGCCCTCAGCCACTGCAGCCACCCCCAACAGTGTACCCTGAGGGGACTCAGGATGGGAAAGCACAGGATACTGGCCCCAGATAGCTGAGGCACGTAGCAAAGGAAGGATTTCAGTGAGCCCAGACTCTTGCATCTTCCCATACGTAGAAAAGCTCTAAAGTCATTAACTTGGAATGTGTGATTTTCTTTAATTAACAGTCATCTTTTAATGTCCTGACTACCTGGTTTTTGTCGCAAAACTCCCATATCTCCTGGCTCCCCCTTACCTCTTCAGAGCAGTCCGTCAGAGCTATCTAAGAGGCTACCTCTAGGGCTTGAAGTCCTCAGAAAGTCCACCAAATAAAATATAATTCTCAACTTTTAGCTTGTGCATTTTGTTTTTCAGTCAATAGGGACTCCAAAGTGTACTCCTAGGAAATTATCCTGCTTATCGTTATCATAATGTTTTCCCTCGTATTGTATCCTCTCAAAAGCTTTAAATGCATGTTCACAGCCACTAACCACCAGGCAAATGATCTCCCTAAGACAGGACTGTCAAAAAGGGAATGAAGAAAATGACAGATTTAAGGATTATGAACCTGGAACCGTGACCTGTGACTGTCACGGGGATTAAACAAAAAGTCATGACCTATGGATACCACACCAAGGATCAGCAAAGCTGTGGGAACTACAGAGCAGTAGCTGAGAGTGATGCTAATGCCTTAAATTTTTATCACATCTCTCCCTTAGGGTGAGTTTGATCAGAAGGGAATTGTTGAAAAGAAATAACAAGCCCAAAATGGAATCATTTGCCCCCAGGGATAACAACAAACCCAGACTTACTTGCAGTTTCAACCACTTCCAGGAATGTGACCTTTAAGTAGGCAATCTGAAATTTCTTGATCAACACTAGTGAGGTAGGTAATCTGCACGATAAAGACCCCTGCTGTTCCCTTCCCCCCCCCCAGAAGAAGATGGCCTGGCCTGAAACCATTCTTTCTTTGCTTTTGCCAATGCCTTCTTGCCCCACCCGCCTCTACCTATAAAAACCTTCCATTTTGTACAACCCTTCACAATACCCTTCTGTTTACTAGTTGGGATGCTGCCAGATTCATGAATCATTGAGCACAGTCAATTAGATCTTCAAATTTACTCAGTTGAATTTTGTTTTTTAACAGAACTTAGATGAAGCCTTTCTTCCTGGAACCCCCTCTCTAAAAATATTGTTTTTAATCTAGTCTTTCCGGAGGTGAACCTGAACTTGACTAGCATGGCAAAGGATCCTCCCCAAGGTATGGACTATAGATACGAGTGCCATGTAAATTATATGGCTATAAGAAAGTCACTTAAAAAAAAGAAAGTCACTTATAAAACTCTTGTGCTTCAGTATTTCCCTATCCATAGAATAAGTACCTACTTTACTCTCAGAGATAATGTGAGAACATTTCACTTGAAAAGAAAGTTACCATCCAAGTCTAAGATCTGAAATAAGAGAGAAGGTAAAGAACACCAAGTGCATGTTAACCTTCCTGGTGTTTATGATTTAAATGTCTTTATTTATTTATTTTTAATATTTATTTATTTGGTTGCACTGGGTCTTAGTTGTGGCAAGCGGGCTCCCTAGTTGCGGCTTGCAGGCTCCCTACTTGTGGCATGCGAACTCTTAGTTGTGGCATGCATGTGGGATCTAGTTCCCGGATCAGGAGCACAGAGTCTTAACCACTGCGCCACCAGGGAAGTCCCTAAATGTCTTTTTTTTTGAACTGAGAGTTGGCAACCCTTTTTTATGTCTTTGAAAGTCTGACCTGGAACACAGAAAAGGAAATTTGTTTTCTTTTTGAAGATCTCTAAGGAAGATTGTCCTACAGTCTATCAGGCTGTTGTAACATCTAGCCTATAATTTAGCATGGTAAGACATGATACATTACAATGTAGATTGATATAACTAGTTTGGAAAGCAATTTACAATATTTATCAACTAACCTCAAAAATGTTCATGGCCTTGTTAGTGCAAGTTCATGTGCCCGACACACAGTGAGGCCAAACAAACTGAAACGTCAGAGTTTGGAGCAGAGAAAGGTTTATTGCAGGGCCATACAAGGAGACAGGTGGCTCATGCCCTAAAATGCCCTGAGCTCCTCAAAGAGTTTCAGCAAAGCATTTTTAAAAGCCAGGTGAGGGAATTCCCTGATGGTCCAGAGGTTAGAACTCTGAGCTCTCACTGCTGAGGGCCTGGGTTCGATCCCTGGTCAGGGAACTAAGATCCCACAAGCTGCACTGCGCAACCAAATAAAGAAAAAAAGCCGGGGGTGGGTGGGTGGGTGGGGGCATCACAGGGTATGTGATCAGATGGTGCACAGTCCTCTGACTGGCTGATGGTGAGGGAACAGGTGGTGTCACAGGGGTTCACGTTATCAGTCCTTAGGCTCCAGGAGGCCTGGGGCGATGTGCTCATGGTCATCAAGTAGTTAACATCTTCCATTTGGTGGGGGGTTTTCACATCTGCAAAACAACTCAGGAAATTTGCATCAACTACTATTATCTAGGTACTTCAGAGAGGAGCTAAAGCAGAAGGTATGGGGGAAAGCCTGTGGGAAGGCCCCATAGGGTCCTGCTCGGTTATAGCCTTTCAGGCTGTAATTCCTTTTCTGGGAATTTATCCTAAGTACACACTAGGTTTTCTACAAAGAGATGTTCCTAAAAGTGTGATTTACCCCAGTGAATAAATGGAAACTACCTAATTGCCCAACAACCAAAATAGTGGACTGGATATATTAAATTGATTAATGACTCAGTGTTATATTCCCATAAAGCTATTAAAAATTGTTTTACAGAACACATGTGATAACGTTGGGAGATATTTTCATTAAAAAAGAGAACAGGTACAGCAACATGGATGGACTAGAGGTTGTCATACTGAGTGAATTAAGTCAGACACAGAAAGACAAATATATGATATTGCTTATATGTGGAATCTTAAAAGAAAATGGTACAAATGAACTTATTTACAAAACAGAAGTAGAGTCATGGATGTAGAAAACAAACTTATGGTTACCAGGGGATGAGGGGGGGAGGGATAAATTGGAAGACTGGGATTGACATATACACACTACTATATATAAAATATATAACTAATAAGAACCTGTTGAATAGCACAGGGAACTCTTCTCAATACACTGTAATGACCCATATGGGAAAAGAATCTAAAAAAGAGTGGATGTATGTGTATGTATAACTGATTCACTTTTGCCGTACCCCTGAAGCTAACACAACATTGTAAATCAGCTATACTCCCATAAAAATTTAAAAACAAACAAACAAAAAACCAAAGCTGTTAAAAAAAGAGAGAGAGAGAGAGAGAGCGAACAGGATATGAAACTTTGTTCATTGCATGACTATAATAGCATAAGAAAAGAAATTAAGCAAAATCCTATAAAATGGTCTAATCAAAGCTGCTTACCCATGGCTAGGACTCCGTGCTTCCACTGCAGGGGGCATGGGTTCAATCCCTGGTCGGGGAAATAAGATTTTGCCGTCTGTGTGGCGCAGCCAAAAAAACAAAAAAAAAAAAACAACAGCTGCTTGCCCAGAAATTCCACTTCTAAGAGATGATCCTAGGGAAATGATGATTGGCTATAATGAAATTAATCACCACGCAAAAAAAGTAGAAACAACTTTAATGGTTTTTTAGTAAAAAATTGGAAACAACTCAAATGTCCAACAACTCAAACATAAAGGATTAGTGAAGTCAACTATGGTATAAATATACAATAGAAAAATGAGCAGCCAATAAAATGATGTAGAAACATGTCTATTGACTTGACAACATGTTTACAATATATTAAGTGAAAAAAATGCAGGTTAAAAACGTGCATACATTAAAACATCCTTTAAAAGAATAGGAAGAGATAAAAATGTTTATATGCATGAATGTAAGTCTGTAAGGATCGTCTCCCCAAAGGCGGCTGGTTATCTTTGAGTGGTGGGATTAGAGGGTGATGTTTCGAAAATTTTGCTTATATGTATTTTTCATATTCCTGTAGTAAATCTGTAATCACAGTGGTTGTACTTCTGGCACCAGCTACTGGAGTCTGTGGCCGACTTGATCTTGTCAGATAAGCATTGAAGAAAGTGCACAGATGTGTCAGGTGGTGACCAGAAATCACAAGAGAATAGGACATGCTCTTTGTGAAATCAAAAAGCAGCAATGCATTTGGTTTTTGTTTTGTTTTGTTTTTTTAATTTTTGAATTTTATTTTATTATTTTTTATACAGCAAGTTCTTATTAGTTATCCATTTTATACATATTAGTGTATATACGTCAATCCCAATCTCCCAATTCATCACACCACCATCAATGCATTTGTTAATTGTGTATGACAGAAAGAGGATA
Source organism: Grampus griseus (assembly GCF_964374135.1). Lineage (NCBI taxonomy): Eukaryota > Metazoa > Chordata > Mammalia > Artiodactyla > Delphinidae > Grampus > Grampus griseus. The sequence goes on from NC_138999.1 coordinate 18,338,150, forward strand.
GAAGAGCGTGCAATACATACATAGGTGGCAGCCTTTCAAATTTACTCAAGATTACTCAACTAGGTTAAAAATGTAGCTTATTTCTCTTAAGTCTGCTCTGATTTACCTGACAAGCTCCCTTCCTCTAGGTAGAAGAAGCAGGGAGGGAGGAATAAGATCAAGTCCAATTTGTTAACCTCAGTTCAATCCCATAATTTATAATGCCTTTGTAGGTAAACAGTCTCTACTTGGATGACTCAGTTAAGTGCTCAACGGTAAGAGTTCCGCCCCTCCCTCTGATCCTCTCCTAGAAGGCATCTGGGTGTGTGAGGGAGGGATGTGGTTTCCTTGACCTCAAAATGGCAAAGGGCAGATGTTAATCCTGCCAGAGAAAAGTAGGATCCAGACCCTGAGCGCCTCTTCCTGTCCTCTGCTTGCCCAGCAACCCAGCTAACATACCTCCTGCCCTAGTACTTCAGCCTGGAACAAGGAGATCAGGACAATTGTTCCCTGTGATCTCCCTCCCAGGCTCCTCTCCCCCCTTGTTTTTCCCCTACAAGTGAGTCCAGAAGGATTGGGGGAATGCTTTTCCCCTCTCTTCTTTACAGCCTGGGGTGGGGGGGCCTTCCTTCTATTCTGCACACACAGCCTATGCATTAAAAAGGAAGCTTTGTTATTTAGAAATCCCTTTCTTCAGAAAGCCTGGGTTTTATGTACATTGTCTTACTAAAAAGAGGTCAAGAAAATCAGCTTTGAAATTCAAAGCTGATGAATGGCCTCTCGGTTCTGGGCAGCACCTGTCTGTCCTTTCTTTCCTGGGACAATAAGCTTGATGACTCTGTCAGAAGGCTACCAGGGAACAGGATTTAAAGGGGGGAATCAAAATGCATTGGTTTAATTCTTATCAAATGTGTTCCCTAGAGAGGTGAAATTAGATGAACTAAAGTGATGAGATTCATTTTCTTGGATGTCTTGCGAGATCCATCTCTTATCTTCATAGAGACAAAGTATAATTTTAAAAAAAATTTTTAAGGTTTTTAAAAAACATAAACGAAACTCTGATGAAAATATGGTGTGAATACTTGTCACAGGTTTTATGCATTAATGGGGGAGCCAGCAGGATGGTAAATCTGGTACAAAAGAGAATTCAGGAGACAGAGATTTATATGTTCAAAACGGAATATAATGCTGAAATAAGTTTGCTAAATTAGAAGCAAAACAGGGCAATAAAACCATAATCTTTGGGGCTATCACTTTTGCACAGAAATCTTTTGCATCTCTACTGGACAAAAATCTACAAGTTAACTGTCTGAGCCTTAATCAAGCCACAGAGCATTCCCATGGAGAACTGAATCCTTGGGTGGGCTTGTTAGATAAAGGGCCTTAAATAAAGCTTCAGTCCCACATTGAAAGGACAAGCAGTCATCCTTTTGCCTTGTTTCCAAATGTTAGGTAATTTTTTCTTAACATAGTCAAACACTACATACACCCTATCCACCTTAACAGACACGAACCCAGTCTGGTGACAGCTGCTGGAACAAAGAGCCATGAATGAATTTATAAAGAGCGTACAGAAATAAAAGATAGGCATTTAAAGCAAGTCTGGGTTTCTGCTTTAGAGACACAAATGAATAGGTATCTTTAAAAACATAGAATTGTGATGTTGCTCCAAACTTACAGTTTTACAGATATTTTATTACAAATTACCCTTTCTGTTTTTAGATTCATATCTAGATAGATTTAATTAGGCCTAAATGATTCCATTAAAAGCAGATTAATCGGGTTAAATGAAACCATAAGGGCATGTGATAATTTTCAGTCATCTTGCATTATGTAGGTCACCACAGCCCATGAAATGGATGCTAGTCTATTAGGTTACTGAAGTGACAAACATTATTTCATGGATAAGGCATATTCAGAGTTGGCTTAACTTTAAGGAATTTAGCCCAGTTCACATTTAACCCACTCTCCAACTGACAGTAGTTTCCAAAACAGTTTTGATTTTTAAAAAGCTCATAACAGCTCATTTGTAATACCATCCTCCTTATTCAGATGGTTTTTGAAGTATCCTCTTGGTTAAAGAGAAATAAAAGAAAACGAATATTATAAAAGAACAAAGCCTGCTCTGAGTAGCAGTTTCCCCATGGAATTTCATTTTCCGAGAGTAAGATCATCTGATTAAAAAGCTCAAATTCTCTGAAACTTTCTATTGAAGTCTATGGTATGTAACATGAGCACATTTCCATAGTAAGGTTATTCAGTTGTGGAAAATACAAGAACTCACATAAACATTTTCCTTTAAAAGTTGAAGAAATCTAAGACACTGCATGTTGGTGCAGAAATGAGAAATCTAAAGGTGTTGCTCACTGACTGTTTGGCTGTGTTTTTTTATTTTTGTTTGTTTGTTTTCCTGCAAGGAAGCAAAAACAAGCATTTGAGAAAGAAGTATGACCAAAACTAAGAAATTTAAGTAACTGTCACAGAAACATGGGAACATAGATTCTGCTGGCTAACCCAAACAGATAATCAATCATGTTCCTGACAGTGTGGAATGCAGATTCGCCTGCTGTTTGCAGAGACTTTAGCATTCAGGCTGAGAGCTTTCTTGAATACTGGAGCCTGGAGTGGTTTGAGAAATTCTAAGTCAGTGATTCCAAAATCTACAGATTTCTTAGACCAGTAAACTTTCAAAATAATATTGAAAGCTAACATGGTGTTAACTTCTTATTTTGCCAAATAATAATACTGGGAGAAAAAACCTTACTATTTATCATTGCCATCATTTCATAAAAGATGGGGCTTCACAGACAATTTTTTTTTCACAGACTTTTTTTTTTTAACATCTTTATTGGGGTATAATTGCTTTACAATGGTGTGTTAGTTTCTGCTTTATAACAAAGTGAATCAGTTATACATATACATATGTTCCCATATGTCTTCCTTCTTGCGTCTCCCTCCCTCCCACCCTCCCTATCCCACCCCTCCAGGCTGTCACAAAGCACCGAGCCAATATCCCTGCGCCATGCGGCTGCTTCCCACTAGCTGTCTACCTTACTACGTTTGTTAGTGTGTATATGTCCATGACTCTCTCTCGCCCTGTCACAGCTCACCCTTCCCCCTCCCCATATCCTCAAGTCCGTTCTCCAGTAGGTCTGCATCTTTATTCCTTTCACAGACTTTTTTTGAAGCTAGTTCATAATTGGATTTACCAGTGGATTTGGGGTCAAGATATCTTTAGGTAAATTCTTTCTCATACCTTTCATTAGTGACTAAGAGACACATTGAAGTACCTGTCATCCATGAATGATCAAAATGAATCCTACTCAAAATGATCAAAATGAGACAGGTGAATGTGACAGGATTAGACTTTAGCTCCAGATAGGGGCTTGGTTCTTGAGAATTTTTCTTTAGGATCCTCTTGTCTTAAGGAGAATTTTTTCAAAAGGTGAGTAGATAGGAGATTTGAACATTGACCAAATTCTGACTGGGACATGTATTCAGCTTTCTTCTGCCTTACCTGACATTCATTCATTTGTTCATTTAAGAAATGGGAAATTTTATTCGAGCCAAATTTGTTTGAGGATTATAACCTAGGAAGAGCATCTCAGAAAGCTCTGAGAACTGTTCTCCCTAACTGACCTTTAAACAAGAATCAAATCAATTCATTGAATGCCTATTACTAAGTGTTGGGCTAAGCTCTGGGGCAAAACTTCTTAAACTTAAGTCTTCATAATTATAGCCTGAGAACCTATCAAAAGAGCAGATATCTAGGTTTTTGTGTCATAGGTTCTGAATGACGTCAGAGATGGCAGCGTTGGAATCTCAGTTTTTAACAAACACAATGTAATTCTGATGCACATAGTCCATGGACCCCCATCTTGAGAAACATTGTTCTAGGAGCTGTAGAGAAGCAACACATCCAGTTTCAGTAATGGCACACTAGCTAATTCAGATCAGCCTTCTTGCTGAACATAATTTATTAAACATATTTTTTTAAGCATCAGAAAGCTAAGAAAATACTGATAAATTACTGGGATGAGATCCAGAAGGGAATAGAAATTCAGAGGGATGAGGCTGCCTAATTTTAAACTTCTTTCCCTTAGGGTCATGAACTGATTTTGAAGAGACAATTGAGAGGGTGAGCTGTCTTTGTAACAATCTCATGGGACTAGGGAGACAAAAGTTGGATCAGGACCTGCCAAGGTGGAGATCTGGTAAAACGTTCCCCATCATACACACACACCCCTAGAAGTAAGGGTGAATTGGAAGTGGCTTGCTTACAGAATCTCAAATCTTGAATTAAGGCAAACCTGGAAAAAGCAAATGAACATCCTCTCTAGAGGAAGACACATCAACCTGGGTATCAAATTATTTCTACAACTAATTTGTACACAATCAAAGATAACTAAGCCTTAATAGGAGACAGAAAACCATGAGCAAGAACCACTAGGAAAAATAAACAACAAAACAGACACAAAGGGATTACACTGGGTAAATCGAAATGAACATTGACTATGTGGAACAATTATTATAATGTCCTGTGGGGATAGATAGATGGATAGATATTTAAAATGCTTGACAATAATACCATAAAGGTTTGGGAGGGGGTTAAGTGGAGGTAAATGTTCTAAATTTCTTACATTTAGAGGAGAGGAAAGATACCAATTAACATTAGATAAGTAAAGGTACATGCTGCAATTCTAGGATAACTACCAAAAGAATAGAAGAAGAGTACATGATTTCTAAACTAAAAGATTTTTTGAAATGAATGATAAAAATGATTAATCCAAAAGAAGGCAAGGGAAAAATGAAAAAGGAACACAGAGCAGAAGGGAAAAGAGACGTATGTAATAAGACAGTAGATTTAAACAAAAATATATCAGTAATTACATTGAATATAAGTGAACTCAACTTTCTTTTTTTTTTTTTTTACTTATATCTATTCATTTTCAGATTCCTTTCCCGTATCAGTTATTACAGAGTATTGAGTAGAGTTCCCTGTGCTATACAGCAGGTCCTTGTTGATTATGTATCTTATGTATAGTAATGTGTATATGTTAATCCCAACCCCCTAATTTATCCCTCCCCCCACCTTTCCCCCTTGTTAGTCATAAGTTCGTTTTCTAAGTTTGTGAGTCTGATTCTGTTTTGTAAATAAGTTCATTTGTATCACTTTTTTAGATTCCACATATAAGTGATATCATATGATATTTGTCTTTGTCTGATTTATTCAATTTTCCAGTGAAAAAACAAAGATCGTGAGATGGAAAACAAACAAAACCCAACTATCTGTTGTTTAAAGAGATACATTTAAAACATAAGAGTCGGACTTCCCTGGTGGTCCAGTGGTTAAGAATCCGCCTTCCAAGGCAGGGGATGCAGGTTCGATTCCTGGTTGGGGAACTAAGAGAGCCTCTAGTAGAGAGCCCACGTGCTGCAACTACTGAGCCTGCACGCTCTGGAGCCTGCGCACCACAAGGAAGAGCCCGCTATGCCGCAACGAAGATCCCGCGTGCTGCAACTAAGACCTGACACAGCCAAATAAATAAATAAATACATGAGAATTAAAAAAGATAGAAAGAAAAGAAATGACATTTACCCCACAATTGTTAACTAAAAGAAAGCTGATATAGCTATATTAATCTCTCTACATCCCATTTCAGGTATGATCATGGAGAATAATGGACAAAGACAAAGTCCAGAGAGGACCAGGTACAGAGCATTCCTCCCAGAGAGCAGATCCAAGTCCTGACACGAGAACTTCCTTCACTCTGGGGGAGGGAATCTGCACTTCTTGTCCAACATGGTTCATTTTTGCTATGCACCAGTGACTGCTAAGTGCTTTCCTTTCTTCTCTTTTCCAAATGGGAGTTTTCACTGTAGATATCCTGTTTCTGCTTCACATTACATACTGAAAGTTGAGTAGTGTAGTGGTGGGGGAGTAACGTTCTGTTATTATACAGATAGCTGGAGCTAGACTTGATGGAGAGGATTGCCCATTACCCAGAGATATTAGACTTTATTTTGTACTCAGTAAATGGATCGTACTGTGGATTATCTCCTGAGGGGAGGGATGAATGTAGTTTAGTCTTGGAAATAAGGGTGCGCGTGGATATTTAGACAGCCAGGGGTTTAGAAATGTCAGTTTGCTAATTGTTCCTGGTGTCCATTTTCCCTTTCTGCACTTCAGTAAAGGAGCCTCTCTGAGTGTGAGCTTACCACACAACTGCCCAGCAAGATGCTACATTTCCGATCTCCCTCAAAGGTAGGTGTGGTTGTGTGACCAAGTTTGGGCCAATGCAATATGAGCAGAAGCTATGTGTATTACCTCCATAAAGATGAAGCTGCTTGCCATGAATTTTTTTCCCCACCAATTGGGAAATGGCGATGATTGGAACAATCGTTTCAGTGCTAAGAGGGATGCTGAGAGTGGCAGAGCTGCCCACCAGCTTAGGTTCCTGTATGTCATGGAACAGAGCTGCCCTGCAGGCCCTGGACTGGTATATAAGAAAGAAACTCCTATCATATATAAGCTATTGCACTTTGGGGTTTCTTTGCTACAGCAACTTTGCCTGTACTCTAACTAATACAGAGATGTGTTATAGAGTAAGAAAGGTGAGTTGGAAAGGTAGGAGTGAGGAGGAAGCAATTGTTTTAAGCCTTAATAGCAAGCTCAGGGACTTCCCTGGTGGCGCAGTAGTTAAGAGTCCGCCTGCCGATGCAGGGGACATGGGTTCGTGTCCCGGTCCGGGAAGATCCCACATGCCGTGGAGCAGCTGCGCCCGTGAGCCATGGCCGCTGAGCCTGCGCGTCCAGAGCCTGTGCTCCGCAACGGGAGAGGCCACAACGGTGAGAGGCCCGCTTACCACAAAAAAAAAATTAGCAAGCTCAGGCGTCAGGATTGGAGGGGCTTGGAAAGGTCTCTCTCCCTGCAGAAAGACCAGGCAGATGGTGGTGCTGCTGCTGGTGATGGGGAAGCTGAAGAAAGGACTTCAGCTACCTCATGTGATGTTTATAATTCTATATCTCCAGGTGGACCTTTCCCAAGAATTCCATGCCCATGCTTCCAAGGGCTGGCCAGAATTTCTCTCTGGAGGTCAAACAGCCTCCTCAAACTCAACATTTCAAAGCTAAACCTTCTTCCCCAGAGAGCCTTTTCTTCCTCTTGTGTTTCCTATTCTAGTTAAGAACTGCACCTTTTGTGGGGGAGGAATAAAGTGGGAGATTGAGATTGACATATACACACTACTATATATAAAATAGATAACTAATAAAGACTTACTGTATAGCACAGGGAACTCTACTCAATACTCTGTAATGGCCTATATGGGAAAAGAATCTAAAAAAGAGTGGATATATGTATATGTGTAACAGATTCACTTTGCTGTACACCTGAAACTAACACAACATTTTAAATCAACTATACTCCAATAAAAATTTTTAAAAATACATCCTGTGATAAACCATAATGGAAAAGAATATGAAGAAGAATGTACATATATGTATAATTGAATCACTTTGCTGTACAGCAGAAATTAACACAAAATTGTAAATCAACTATACTTAAATCAAATAAATTTAAAAAAAAAGAACTGCACCTTTCAACATCACCCTTCACATGGCTGTCCTCACTAGAAACTAGGGTTACCCTTGATTCTTTCGTCACCACACCCAGTTTCTCATAAAGATCTGCTACTTCCTTCTTTGCATTCGTTTCTCTGTGCCAGTGCCTTGTTTCGGGTCTCCATGATCTCTTACCTCAAATGTTGCAGTATCCTTTCTAACTGACCGCTGTGATTTCAATTTCTCCCACGCTTCACATTCCTCTCAGGGCTGTTTTCCAAAACACATACCTGGCCATGTCACTTCACCTAATGTTTATATACTTTCTTCCCATTTCTTATAAGGCAAGGAGCCCAGACTCAGTACAAATCTGGTCTCCTTTGGGCTTCCCTGGTGGCGCAGTGGTTGGGAGTCCGCCTGCTGATGCAGGGGACACGGGTTCGTGCACCGGTCCGGGAAGATCCCACATGCCACGGAGGGGCTGGGTCCGTGAGCCATGGCCGCTGAGCCTGCGCGTCCGGAGCCTGTGCTCCGCAACGGGAGAGGCCACAACAGTGAGAGGCCCGCGTACCGCAAAACAAACAAACAAAAAAAATCTGGTCTCCTTTGAACTCCTATCAAGCCCCTCAGTGTGCTCTGTGCCCTGAGCACACTGGGCATTAGCAATGTCCTCTGTGCCTGGAATGTCCTAGTCCTCTCTTCACAGACTCCTACTCAGCCTTTGAAGCCCAGCTTAAATATGACTTATTAGAAAATTTTCCCAGAATTCTCTAGCTTAGTTGCTTAGTTATTCCCACCTCAATATTTGATAAGTGAATGAACTAATTAAAGATAGAATACTAAGAACTAAATCCCAAAGAACACACCCAGCAAAAAGGCAGAAAATTTCAGAAGTATAGAATTTTACTAATTCTATACATATAGTAAAGGGAACTTATAGATTTTATTTTATTTTTTTAATTAATTTTTATTGTAGTATACTTGATTTACAATGTTGTGTTAGTTTCTGATGTACAGCAAAGTGAATCAGTTATACATATACATATATCCACTCTTTTTTTAGATTCTTTTCCCATATGGGTCATTACAGTGTATTGAGAAGAGTTCCCTGTGCTATACAGTAGGTTCTTATTAGTTATCTATTTTATATATAGTAGTGTATATATGTCAGTTCCAATCTCCCAATTCATCCCTCCACCCCTCCCCACCCCCCGCTGGGAACTTACAGATTTTAAAGCTCATCTAAATGTGTTTATAGATGAGGTTCAGAGAAGTTAAATGACTTTCTCAGGATCAGATAGCAGAAGTGGGAGTAAGACGTGTGTTTTCTGGTTCAGTTTCTGGTGCTGTTTTCCTACATTTTGCCGTGAAAATCCTAGAGAATAATTTTAATAGAAGGGTTTGTCTGGAAGGTTAAGTTTAAAAGTTTCAGCCTGCAGATGTTTCGGCCTGAGGTTGTACTTCAAGTCATATATGGAATGATCAAAATATCACTGTAACCTTGTCACAGAGCTGATTATCTAAGTTGTGAGTCACTTTCCAAGAGGAACAGGTAGAGATATTGGGTATGTACCAATGTGCCCGTTGAAAGCCAGAGAGCATTCAGTCCAGGGGCTCTACATGGTTTTTTTGATCCAGGGGCCCTTTCAATCTGCCTTCTCAGAATAATGTTTCTGAATGCATAAAACTTCATACATAGGAATACAAAGGAAGCCAACTACATTGAAAATGTGATTATCAAAGTATTAAATATTATAAATGTGTGATAGATGTACTTCTTTATTTAATCTATTAAATAACGAGATCTAGCAGCAGTCTAATAACTACCCATGATTTTGAAGTGGCAATGAGTGTAAATGATATTTCAAGGCATCTGGGACAACTGTCATGTGATAGGAAAATATTTGTGATTTCCATTGGTGACAAGTCACAGGTCCTTCTAACACAACTGTGCTTTGATACTTATATTTGCAGTTGAAGGAAACATTTAACTTTTGTTAGAGATCACTGAAAGTGAAAAGGAAATGTTTTTTTCTTTGAAGTTCACTGATCTACTAAACCCCAGGTTGAGAATGCCTAGGTTAATACACTCTCTTCATTTTAAAGGTGAGGAATCTTTTATGTGAAATATGATGAGTTCAAATAAAGTTAATTAAAAAAAAACATTGATGGAGTCTATGCAGTTGGCCTCTCTCTACTCAGCACATATCCCTCAGGGAACTTGGGCTTTTAAAAGCAGACTTGGAAAAGGAAGGTTGCTTTTAAACCATCTCTGCCTTCTGCTGGGTGTTCCTGGCATCTTAGTTCCCCGATCAGGGCCCTCAGCAGTGAAAGCGCAGAGTCCTAACCACTGGACCGCCAGGGAATCCCCTAATTTGACTTTTAAAATAATAGGCATTCTGGAGTAAGGCTCTAAAATATTTTTAAACCTAATAATTAACTAAATATGGCAAAAATTTTACTGAATTCATGTCTCTACCATTGATTTATGGTGCCTCCTTTATCATGTATTAGATTATCAAATGTATTGTACTAGTATCTACTTTTGTTTTTTTAATAAATGTATTTATTTTATTTTACTTATTTTTGGCTGCGTTGGGTCTTCGTTGCTGAGCGCCGGCTTTCTCTAGTTGCGGTGAGCAGGGGCTACTCTTCGTTGCGGTGCGCGGGTTTCTCATTGCGGTGGCTTCTCTTGTTGCGGAGCACGGGCTTTAGGCGCGCGGGCTTCAGTAGTTGTGGCTCGCGGGCTCTAGAGCGCAGGTTCAGTAATTGTGGCGCACGGGCTTAGTTGCTCCGCGGCATGTGGGATCTTCCCGGACCAGGGCTCGAACCCGTGTCCCCTGCACTGGCAGGCGGATTCTTAACCACTGCGCCACCAGGGAAGCCCTCAATGACTTGTTTTTATAGCAAAAAACAGAAAAACAAAAAACCCCAGAAAATTCCAAGATAACATGTTGTTTTCACTTATCATGTCTGTTTAGTCTCCTTTAATCTGGAGGATTTCGTGAGTCTTCTCTTTATTTCGTAACACTGACATTTTTAAAAGAGTGCAGGTCAGTTGTTTTGTAGATTGTCCCTCACTTGCAGTTTGTCTGCTGTTCCTCATGATTAGGTTCAGATCATGCATTTGGGGCAAGAATCCCGCAGAAGTGATGCTGAGTTCTTCTCAGGGCATCCTACCAAGAGGCACTTCCTGTCAATTAGACCTGTTACTGAGAATGTTAATTTTGATTGTTGGGTTAAGCTAGCATCTGCCAGTAACTATAAAGTTACTGCTTTCCTCTTTGTAGTTAACAAATTTCTTCTGGAGAGATGCTTTGAAACTGTAACTATCCTGTTACTACTTCAAATTTCACCTACTGGTTTTAGCACACATTGATGATTCTTGTCTGAAGCGACTATTATTACTATAGTGGCCAAATGGTGATTTTTATATTGATATTTCCATCATTCCTTCTACATTTATTATTTGACTTTCTACTGTAAGAAAAATCTTTCTCTTCTTATTTATTTACTTGTTTGTTTGTTCATTCAGTTAAGTGTGGACTCATGGATTCTTACTTTATTCAATAAATTATAACCCTTAATGTTATTATTTACTTTTATGCTCAAATTTTTCCGGAGTTAGCCAGAAGGAGTTCTTCAAGCTGGCTTCTGTGAACTTTTAACATGCCCCCATCATTTCTTGAGCTCTTCTTTATTTTTTAGCACAAGATAATCTAGGTTCAGTTTGTATTTTCCTTGCTCCACTCATTTCTCCAAGGATCCCTGGTTCCTTTTAGTGGAGAATGTTATTTGGGAACTATCATCTGGGTCCTGGGTATGTTCATTGTTCCTGGGGTGTCATTACTTCTAGACCCTCTCATCAGACAGAGCTGGGAAATAGATGTATATATGTAGTGAATACATATACGTAGTCACACATATCTATATCCATTTCCATATCAAGCTATCTATGTATCTATCTATGTACCTATCTATCTATCCATCTGACTGATACCTCTAGTTCCATTCCAACACAGCCGTGTTCAATCTACTCCTTCCTTTTTCCATAATTGTGACTACCTTCTCCAAAACAGGAAAACCTGGATCCCATTATACAGAATATATTTACTTATTGGCCTAATCCTAGAATGTGTAGAAAGTAGTTTCAGAATTGTGAACTTTTGCCTATCCAAAAAAAAGCTTTCTTACTAGAGAGTTCAATATTTGTTTAGAGTTCTTTTTCTCTTTAGCCTGAGGGCATGTGGTACAAATTTTGTGTATCAAAGTTACTTGGATTAATACTCCCTCCCCAATGTTATGTTATTTATTTGAAAAAAGCCGTAGTTCATTTGTTTCTGTTTGTATTCAATTTTTTATATAAATTTATTTATTTATTTAATTTATTTTTGGCTGCATTGGGTCTTCCTTGCTGTGTGCCGGCTTTCTCTAGTTGCAGCGAGCCGGGACTACTCTTCGTTGTGGTGCGCAGGCTTCTCATTGCGGTGGCTTCTCTTGTTGCAGAGCATGGGCTCTAGGCATGCGGGCTTCAGTAGCTGTGGCTCATGGGCTTAGTTGCTCAGCGGCACATGGGATCTTCCCGGACCAGGGCTTGAACCCGTGTCCCCTGCATTGACAGGCGGATTCTTAACCACTGCGCAACCAGGGAAGTCCCCTGTATTCAATTTTAAGGTCCCCTTCAATTGTTACTTTAAGCAACTAACTTCTGAGGTAGTTTATCAGACAGCAATGGATAGCCCAGACACCATGGCATTATATCACAAGGCACATGATGTCAGTTTGTCCCATTAACAGTGATGAAAAGTTGTATCATTTGGTTAAAGTCTTGTCTACCAGATTGTTTCATTAATAAGTAATCTGTGGGGTGTCTCATCTTCTTTCTTTAGTAACTGTTGCTACATGGATTTAAGACCACCGTAACAATAGCAGTCAAGGGACCCTACTTCAGAGTTACATTTTTCTCTGTGGAAATACCTGCCTTAATGCCATTGGAATACAGACAGAAGGTGAGCTCCAGTGACTGATTACCCAGCGAGTGGGCGCCACAGCTGGCATAAAAAGGTGGAAATCCAGCTGTGATGAAAACATTCAATTCTATTTGTAGTTCAACAGAGTCTGTGCTTAAAACAGAATGCTACAAACTGTGTGTAGGTTTGCCAACTGGTGATTCTGATCCCAAATTATGAGATTTGGAGAAAGAAAAAAAGCAAAGAGCAGTCTTTTTATTTTAAGCTTTTCACATGGAGTTAGAATCGGGTGTCTGCTGAGAAAGAAGTCTATTAAGGACACTGCTTCTCTCTTTGACAGCAATGCAATTGTTTCCTAGTTAGGATGAACATCCCACTATATAAAACTAGTCAGGTCTATGTTGCCTTCTTGGTTCCATATCTCTTAATTTCTGCTTTTAAATATACTATTTAATCATATTCAAGCAATTAAGTCATGGTCCTCTTATATTCCAAACTTACAGATGTTCATGACTATATCCCTCATGCCTAGGTTAGCAAATAGGGCCTGAGTGTGTACACACATGAATAGATGAATACATGAGGATTCCCATTCTTTCATTCATTCCTCACAGATTTATATCATACCCACTCTCCTGTTATGTGCCAGGAATTCTCCTAGGCATTGAGCCACTGAGATTAATAAACCACAGCCCCTGCTTCAAGGGCTCACAGGCTAGATGGAAAGAGAGAAACATAAACAACGAATTATAAATCCTGGGGGGAGAGGCAGGCACTGATATAAATGTGCACTGGGTTTGTTGTTGTTGTTGTATTTATAAGGCAGTGTCAAATTATTCACAATTTAGGCACATCAGAATAGTATTCATAGGGAAGGGCAAAAAAAGCACAGCATCTCAGTTAGCAGCCGAAAGAACCTAGCATAGTTAGAACTGTACAGTCTCAGTGTCATCACCATCATCATCTTTTTTTTTTTTTTTTTTTTTTTTGTGGTACGTGGGCCTCTCACTGTTGTGGCCTCTCCCACTGCGGAGCGCAGGCTCCAGACGCACAGGCTCAGCGGCCATGGCTCACGGGCCCAGCCGCTTCGCGGCATGTGGGATCTTCCCGGACCGGTGCATGAACCCACGTCCCCTGCTTCAGCAGGCGGACTCTCAACCACTGCGCCACCAGGGAAGCTCCATCATCATTTTTTAAAAGTAGTACTTGAATTAGCTGACAAGTACCTAGGATTACCAGTGTTGCTAAACTGGGGTGAAAAAAAGCCTCCTGCAGTTAACCTGAGTTAAAATTATAAAATACTTTAATGAGATTTTTGTTAGTATAAACTGTAGTTTTAACAATGAAGACAATCAAAGAAAGAAAAATATTTTTATTATTATTATTTTGGCCACACCACGTGGCATGTGAGATCTTAGTTCCCTACCAGGGATCCAACCGCACCCCCTGCAGTGGAAGTGCACAGTCTTAACCACTGGACCGCCAGGGGAGTCCAAGAAAAATATTTTTAAATCATGTATAATTCCACCCATAGGTAAGCATCTTTGTTTATATCCTTCCTATTTTTCTAGAACATATATACTTAAAAATATATGAAAATAGGACTGATCTATATTTTCTTTTGTGACCTACTTTTTTCTCATTTAACAATACTTTGTGATTATCTTTCTACATCATCAAATATTCTCCTAGGATATCAAATTAAAGGGTAGCACTATATGGAAAGAGAGAATGTTGAAATAAAATTACTGACTAAGCTACAAAGCTAGGTACAGATGCAACCGTTAGTGTTATCATTTTTACCAGGCAATTCTACTGGACCAAAAATATATATAATTCATTCCCAACTTATCCATCTCTTCTGCAAGTTAACATTGTAAATATGTAACTTCATAGAGTCTGGACCCTAATCAATAGTAATTAATAAGTTAAAGTTTCATTTCTCTAGAGCTACACTATCCAATACGGTAGCCACTAACCACACATGTCTACTGAGCACCTGACAGGCTAGTGTGATAGACTAAGGAACTGAAGTTTTAGTTTTTTTAAATTTTACTCAATTTTAATTTAAATGTAAAACTGAAGCAGTGTAAAATATTTTTCCATTAAATTCAACTTTATTGTTTCCATAGGACTACATTTCACTTTAACTGTTGCATCTCATGGATATTGCTGTACTGTATTTCAAGAGTTGTCTCCAGTATTACACGTAAACTCATCTCTCTAGTAAGTGTCAATGGGTTGAATCAATTCAAATTATTTTTTATATGCATTAATATAACACTGAAATGTGTTTATTTGAACATCTTATGCAATCAGCACCGTTTACAGTGATACCTTTGTCAATCATAATTGGTAACTAAATTGAAATACTTCTTATGCTTTAAATGATAATATAATTAATCTATTTTTTTAATAAAAAATAAGTATGGGCTAATTTTTAAACTTAAAACAAAGGCATAGGGCTTCCCTGGTGGTGCAGTGGTTGAGAGTCCGCCTGCCTATGCAGGGGACACGGGTTCGTGCCCCGGTCCGGGAAGATCCCACATGCCGCGGAGCGGCTAGGCCCGTGAGCTATGGCCGCTGAGTCTGCGCGTCTGGAGCCTGTGCTCTGCAACGGGAGAGGCCCGCGTACTGCTAAAAAACAAAAACAAACAAACAAAAACAAAGGCATACTACTGAGGCAGAATTGAGTGGAGATGTGGATATTAGCACTATATCAGAAGAGGCAAAAAAACAGATTGGAAGAAAGCATGTTGTAAATTTCATGTAATTTGAAAAATTTAAAAGCTGTTGTGTAAAAATTGTTTAAAGATAGTAAAGTGGATAATATTAAGGGACATTTTCAGTAAGTACAGAGTGAGTTTAATTAAAACAGTCCAAAAAAAGAAGTCAATATAATTAGTTGCCAGCATTCAAAATGAATGTCCAGTGAAAATTGCTTAAAAAAATGATAACAGCCTCTGAACTTGTAACTTTGGTCAGCTTTTTTTGTTTTTAATGTTGGCCATCTTTATAATGAGTTACATTCTTGCACATAATAGAAAACTGTTTTAGATGGTGATAGTAAAAGAAATTATTTCTGTTATGGAAATTCTGTTTTAAAAATGTAAAAGAGCAAGAGGGAGGAGATATGGGGATATATGTATATGTATAACTGATTCACTTTGTTATAAAGCAGAAACTAACACACCATTGTAAAGCAATTATACTCCAATAAAGATGTAAAAATAAATAAATAAATAAAAAATAAAAAAATAAAAATGTAAAGGAAAGACTAAAAATGATATTTTAGAAAAAAAAAGATCTTCAATTAAACTGCAAAATAATTGCCTGTAGATTACAAGACCTTTCTAACAGTAACCAAGATTAATTGATTCAAAAATTGGAAAAATTGCAAGTACTTTTCTTTAGTTGTAGATGATTCATGTGATACAAGACACTGTCTAATTAATACTTTTGGTATGTTTTGTCTCAAAGTACTCCCATATTTGCAAAAAAAAAAAAAAGACAATTCATAGCCTAAAAAACTATGGCATAGATATTTTTGAATCTTTTATATCTGTCAAAGAAGAAATTCAGTTAGATATGAAAAAAATATATCATAACGGATGGTGCTCCAGCTGTTAGGTCAAAATTCTGGATCTGTTGGAATTTTAAAAACAAGAGACTGATGTTTTTCTGGTGACTTCATATCACTGTATGATACACACTGAAAATATTTGTGCCCAGTTCTCTGAAACAGACTCTATGAAAAGCGTCACGGATACAGTTGTTAAAACTGTTCAGCATATACATGCAAATGCTATGACTCATCACCAGTTTATGGAAATGTTGAAAGAAGTAGAAAATAAAGTTAATGATCTTGTATTCATTGCCAATGCTCCTTGGTTGAGCCACAAAGAGTTTTACTGTGCTGTTAACTCCAAATCAAGATTTTCTTGAAACAGAAGTAATGCTTGGGCTTACCTGGTGGCGCAGTGGTTGAGAGTCTGCCTGCCGATGCAGGGGACACTGGTTCGTGCCCCGGTCCGGGAAGATCCCACATGCTGCAGAGCGGCTGGGCCCGTAAGCCATGGCCGCTGGGCCTGCGTGTCCGGAGTCTGTGCTCCTCAACGGGCGAGGCCACAACAGTGAGAGGCCCGCGTATCGCAAAAAAAAAACCAAAAAACAAAACAAAACAAAACAAAAAAGTAATGCTTGCCAAATATTCACTAATTAAAAAAAAAAGTCAATGTGTCTTACATGTTTTCTCACGGATTTCACACTACATATGAACAAGATAAATTTGAAAGTCCAAGAAGAAGCTTGTGATTTAGCTAGACAGGTCTAAGAATTTATGTTAAAGTTGAAATTTTTCAGTGATTCAAAGCAATAATAGTGATTTTATACATTTTTCTATCATGAATCAATGTATAGAAGATTTTAATTTTAATAGTATTATGTAAATTGACTGTAAATACTGGAAGAAAAATTTGAAGAATGCCTCATTTACATTTTGAAGTACATTTCTACATTGAGAAGTAGAATTGCTTCTCAAATCGCACAGTACCCCTGTGGATTTAACGTCAAGAATACTAAGTTGACACAAATAAGTGCATTTGCTTAACTTGGACAGATGTGGTTTTGAAATTGACATGCTTTAACTTTAAGGTCAAATCAATTCTTCGAAAAAAATAAACTAGTTTTATCAGTGTGGATGCAAATATTAAAGGAAAATGATTTTTGGTACTCTTTTTTCTTACATATTGAAAGGATAATATTTTAGATATACTGAGTAAAATAATATGCATTATTAACATCAATTTCTCTAGTTTCTTTTTAACTTCTTTTTTTAATATGGCTACTAGAAAATTTAAAACTGCATATGTGGCTCCGTTGGACAGCACTGCTTTGCATCAGGTAACATAGTCATACTTATTTGACATCCTCCAGTACAACGCTGAAAGAGTACAGAATAGTCTTTTTATTATTTGATAAGTAAATTTATTCCCAAATTTTGGATAATTTTTCTTAATATTATTGGCTCATGAAAGACCATGATATGTCTGAGACTTGTAGTAACTCAGCAGGTTTTGAGCCTGTGTCTTTGGAAGAATAATAGCAGTTGAGTCAGAAAAGGAAGTCTAAGGCCAAGCTATGAGAAGTCTTTAAGCATTTGATCTTTATTCTGCTGGCAATTGACAGCCATTGAAGAGTTTTAGAAAGGGTTTTTTTTTCATCATTAGATTCATATTCTGGAAAGGTAACTATTGAAGCCTGTGGGACATGAATCGCAGGAAGCCAGTTATTACTATACAGAATAGAAAGAATAAAGACCCAAATTTAGGTAATTGGAAATAAGGGGTGGGGGAAATGATGAGATGGATTTAAGAAAGATTTGGAGATTGGTGGAGTGTGGGAAGTGAAGGTAAAGAGTAAAGGATGAGTCCGAAGTTTTTGATGTGGTCAGCTCAGTGAACAGTGATGCTACAGACTATCACTATGTACTAACATGTAAATATCTCAAGATTGAGATTACTTGAGAAAGATCAAGCTGGGGAGGAAGGTCAAGTGTTCAGTTTGGTCATTTGACTTTGACTCTCTAGGGGGTGAACATAACCAATAGACAGGTCCAAAGCTCAGGGGAAAAGGTGGGAGCTAGGAGTGGAGATTTAGGAATCTTCTGCATATAGGTGGCTAGAATTGTGGGAGTAGAGAAGATCACCTGGATGAAGAAATTCTCTACCTTGGCTGCACCTTATGATCACTTGGAGGGATTGAAAAACCCCAATGCCCAGGCCATCCTACCAACAAATCAAATCAGGGGTGGGACCCAGGCATGATGTTTTTTTAAAGTTCCCAGGTGATTCTGTTCCCAGTGAAAGGTTGTTGTCTCATCACAGAAAGAATTCAGAAACGAGACAGGGAGGTCAGTAAAATAAGTAAAGTGAGGATTCATTTAAGCGACTGTATGCTCCGGAGATGAGAGCGGGCAGTTTCAGGTGAATAGCTGCCTTGAGTTTCTTTGGCAAGCTGGTTATGTGGGGTGTACAAATGAAGGGGCAGAATATTCATTGGGGAGGGAGGGGTTGGAAGTCGTATTCTCTGATTTTCACCCCACCACCACCTTCCCGAGAGGAGGAGGGATTTTGTCCTTATTTAGCTTTTTTTTTTTTTAAACAAGAGGTTCATAGGGTGTTTTATTTTTGTGTTTCAATTTTTTTTAACATCTTTATTAGGGTATAATTGCTTTACAATGATGTGTTAGTTTCTGCTTTATAACAAAGTGAATCAGTTATACATATACATATGTTCCCATATCTCTTCCCTCTTGCGTCTCCCTCCCTCCCACCCTCCCTATCCCACCCCTCCAGGCGGTCACAAAGCACCCAGCCGATATCCCTATCGGCTCGGTGCTTATTTAGCTTTGATTGGAAGTGTCATGGCTTTGGTGCATGATGGGTACTTATCTGCAAGGCTAATTTTTTTTTTTTTTTTTTTTTTGTGGTACGCGGGCCTCTCACTGCTGTGGCCTCTCCCGTTGCGGAGCACAGGCTCCGGATGCGCAGGCTCACTGGCCATGGCTCACGGGCCCAGCCGCTCCGTGGTATGTGGGATCCTCCTGGACCGGGGCTCGAACCCGTGCCCTCTGTATTGGCAGGCAGACTCCCAACCACTGCGCCACCAGGGAAGCCCTGCAAGGCTAATTTTATTGTAATGAGAGCATAATGAGCAAAAGGTTACATCCAGATACTGGAGGTTCCCGCCTTTTCCCACCTTTCTTTCTCTGCCTTCAGAACAATTATCACCCCAAAATGTGTGGTTTCCTGTCAGTCTGGAGGTCCTGCTTTTCTTTGTCTGTCCATGGGCCACCCGCTATTTACAAGATGCGTGGTTTCCTGCCATCTGGCCATGCCCCCCTTTTTCTGCTCATATCTAGCTACCTGCCTGCTGTAACAATTCTAATATGCAGCCAGGTTTGAGAACCACTGGTACAGGGTAAGAAAAAAAGACATGCCAATGATAGAATCCTGCAGAAACTCAACATTTAGAGAGATAACAGAGAGCAGGGCAAAGAAGCAGTGGGAACCCAAAGATAGTGATGTCATGGAAGCCACGGGAAAAGGAGGTTTCAACCATATGAAATAAGTTCAAAGAATAAAAGAACCGAGAAAAGGTGAAAAAAGATTGCCAAGGGCTTCCCTGGTGGTGCAGTGGTTGAGAGTCCGCCTGTCGATGCAGGGGACGCAGGTTCGTGCCCCGGTCCGGGAAGATCCCACATGCTACGGAGCGGTTGGGCCCGTGAGCCATGGCCGCTGAGCCTGTGCGTCCGGAGCCTGAGCGTCCGGAGCCTGTGCTCCACAGCGGGAGAGGAGGCCCGTGTACCGCAAAAAAAAAAAAAAAAAAAAAAATTGCCAAATAAGGTGAAAGCCCAATCATGTTGGGGGAAACACACACATACATACACACGTGTGTGTGTGTGTGTGTGTGTACATGCACATACCAGTCAGCACCAACATGAGGTTTTTCCCATTATCCTGAACAACAAGTGGGCAGGACCAGAAGAGGCAAAAGGCTGGATTGATCCAGGGTTGGGAGTTTGCAGGGACAAAGGACAGGGGCTTGAGAGGTTGAGGATGCGATGATTAACCATGGGGAGAGAATGGAAACAAGGTGAGGGATAATGTGAAGGGAAATAAGGTGGTTTGGGACTGAAGGTCTTGATATGATCAAGGAATGGGCACAGCATACATATTCTGAGTGGCCTATGGCCTTTACATGAAACTGCTTCCTCCTCCCGCTCTGCCCCAAGTATCCAGAAGTACTGGAGTTGAGGAGATTAAGGAACTGAGACAGGGCCTTGGCTGAATCTTCCACAGAGAAGCAGAAACTCCACCCAGAATGAGGCAGGCATTGAATTGAGGTCACACAGGTGTCAAAGTTGTCAGTGGGGCTTCCCTGGTGGCACAGTGGTTAAGAATCCACCTGCCAATGCAGGGGACACGGGTTCGAGCCCTGGTCCGGGAAGATCCCACATGCCACGGAGCAACTAAGCCCGTGACACAAGTACTGAGCCTGCGCTCTAGAGCCCATGCTCCGCAACAAGAGAAGCCACTGCAGTGAGAAGCCCGCGCACCGCAACGAAGAGTAGCCCCCACTTGACGCAACTAAAGAAAGCCCGCGTGCAGCAACAGAGACCCAATGCAGCCATAAATAAATAAGTAAATTTGTTTAAAAAAAAAAGTTGTCAGTGAAAGTGAGCTGAGACCTGGAGGCCTGGTAGAGAGTGACTGGGCTGGATGAGGCATGTACCTCCTGGGGTTATTTTATTAACTCTGTGAACAATGGGCTGAAAGTATCAAAAAGGCCACCTTCCTGTTTTCTTCAACCCTGCACTTTAAAAGGCAGACCGTTTGTTTCCCTTAAGTCAAGCTTGCCTGTTATCGAGAGCTTTAAACATGTCTTAGATGGTGCTGTGTCATATATAATTCAGGAGCATTGTTTTTCTTTTTTTCCTTTTTCTTATATTCTTACATTTTCTATACATTCACTGTTTTCGATAACTTTTCATTTTGATATAATTTTAAATGCATGCACAGAAAAGCTGTAAAAAGAGTACAAGGAATTCTTTTATACTCTTTATCCAGATACAACTAGTGTTGATATTTTGCTCCGTTTATTTATCAGTCTCTCTCTCTTTATGTTTACATGCATTTTTTTCCCCCAAACCACTAGTTAGTTGGAGATGTTATAGTCCTTTACCCAAAATGCTTCAGGCTGTAATTCCTAAGAACAAGGACTTTATCTTATGCAACCCCAGTACACTGATCAAAGTCAGGAAATTTAACATTATGATAAAGCTATTGTTCAATCCACGGTTCTTGTTCTACTTTTGTCAATTGTCCCAGTAATGTCTCCTATGGCTATTTTTCTTTCCTGGTCTAGGATCCAGTCCAGACTCACAAATTGTGATTTAGTTGTCTTGTCTTCTTAGTTTCTTTTCATGTGGAACTGTTCCTCAACTTTACTTTGTATTTCTTGATCTTGACATTTTTTGAAGAATATAGGTCATTCATCTTGTGGAAGGTCCTTTAGTTTGAGTTTATCTGATGTTTCTTCATGATTAGATTCAGGTTGTGCATTTTTGGCAAAAAGACCACAGAAGGGATGTTTGTTCCTTCTCAGTACATCCCAGCAGGAGGCACATGATGTCAGTTTGGCCCAATTGGAGATCTTACCATTGCTTTATAACAGCAATAGAACGTTCTTTGAGCTTTATTTTTCCCATTTGGCAGGCATCTTGCATTGCAGTATAACTTTCTTTTTTGCACAACCATGATAATGTGAAGTTTCTAAATTAGTTTTGATTACTTGCAAATAACCAAAGTACAATAACCTGGTGTTTTTTAAGGAAGCAAGTTAGAAATAATATCCATTTTTTTTCTGGCCATGTCTCACGGCTTGTGGGATTTTTATAATTCCTAGACCAGGGTTTGGCAGTGAGAGTGCAGAGTCCTAACCACTGGACCACCATGGAATTCCCTATCCATTCATTTTTACTTGTGGAGTTTTAACGTCAACAGGTATACTTAGATTTTTTTTTAATTAATTAATTTATTTATTTATGGCTGTGTTGGGTCTTCGTTGCTGTGCGCAGGCCTTCTCTAGTTGTGACGAGCAGGGGCTACTCTTCGTTGCGGTGCGTGGGCTTCTCATTGTGGTGGCTTCTCTTGTTGTGGAGCACAGGCTCTAGGCGCACAGGCTTCAGTCGTTGTGGCTCGTGGGCTCTAGAGCGCAGGCTCAGTAGTTGTGGCTCTCAGGCTTAGTTGCTCCGCAGCATGTGGGATCTTCCCGGACCAGGGCTCGAACCCGTGTCCCCTGCATTGGCAGGCAGATTCTTAACCCCTGCACCACCAGGCAAGTCTCGGTATACTTAGGTTAAAGCAAAATGTACTTAGACTTGGCAGGCATGGGCAGGGGTGGGGGCAGGGGCAAAAAAATGTACTATTTCAGACAAAAATGAGAAAACTATATACTTGTAAATAAGAATGAACCTATTTTTTAAATATTAATATTAAAGTATACTGAAAGTGCAAGACCTTTATGATTAACATGGCACCATGCCAGGTAATATACTCTAAAACCAGAAGAAGTGGAGAGAAGTGAATTATTTTTGCAGAGTGGATCTTAACAGTAACTGCTGCATAATGATTTTAGGCAGATTCTCAGAGCCCGACAGAGGGGAGTCATGGGACTGGTTGAAAGAAGAAGCTGAAAACTGAGCCAAAGAAGATTTTAAAATAAGAGCTGTGTCAACATGCATACAATCACTTGCTTTGAAGAAGCTGCAGTAGGATCCAGGAACAGGAAAAAAGAATATTTACTGTTTTGCGTTTGCATGCCAAAATGTAATCTCTTCTTTTCTTCTACCCTTCCCTTAAAGCAACAACTGTCTGCATGTAGAATGAATGTGTTTTAAATGAACCATTCAGTGCTCTTTTCTGCTCTCATTTCCAGTACTGAGCGACAACATGATAGACTAGAAGTCTCCTGACTTTGGAGTCAGACTGACGCCCGCAATTGGCCTCAGTGTCTATGTCTTTATACAAGGAATGAACCTTGCTGGATTGGGAGGATTAGAAAGGACATATGTAAAGAACTCACAGTACTTTACAAATACTGTGGCCCATAGTGGACATTCAATAATGGAAGCTGCACATAAGGACGATGTAGTTTAAAGAAAAGAGCCCTGGCCTGGGAACTGGGGTACCAGGGTTCTGTTACCCAAACACTGGGTTCATCTCTTGGTGGGTGTCAAGTCAAAAGACACAACCAAGCCAAAGATCTATTAGGGGAACCACTGACTGAAGCCACCCGCCCTAGCCAGGCCCGATAGTAACCACTTGCATGAGTTCTCTTACAACAAGATGTCCTGGTAAGGAATGTGGAACTGACAAGCTACCAGCAACCGGGAGAATTTGGGAAAGGTCAAAAGGAGAGAGGAGAAACCAGTCCATATGTCCTACCAACCTCCCAGAATCCTTCTCGCTGGAATCCATCTTGGCTGAGTGATGCACACGCCACCAGGAAGGACCCTGAGTCAGAGTGATTGGCCAGAGACAATCAGGAAACTAACGCCATTACCATAAAACCGGAGACTGCGAGCCACGAAGCAGAGCAGTTCTCCTGGGTTCCCTTACCCTGTTGCTCTCTGCCCCGGCGCCCCTTCCCAATAAAGTCTCTTGCTTTGTCAGCACGTATGTCTCCTTGGACAATTCATTTCCAAGTGTTAGACAAGAGCCCACTCTCGGGCCCTGGAAGGGGGTCCCCCTTCCTGCAACAAATGGTGACTCTGGTGGGCCTCTTCTTTGCTACGACTGACATCCTGGCCACTCGGGGTACTCAGGGACCAGCTCGCCTGCCGACAGACCAGACCCAGAGGCCACAACCGGGACCCTTTTGTCCCTCATGTCCTTCTGACACACATGACTGGCCAGAGTGCCCTGACCAGGTAAGGAACAAGAGACTTAATTGATCTCTTTCCCCTTCCCTCTTCCCTTCCTCTTTTCAACCCCTCCTATCCTACCCTTTTTTCTTCTGTCCTGGTCGTGGATGCAGGAGTATAGTTGAAGGGCCTCAGCCTAATCTGAGGGTCGGAGCCTGATCACCTCCAGTGGGCAGATAACTCAAATTCTGGTCTGGTATGTGGTATGTGGTATCTGGTTTCTGGTTTCTGGTAGGGCCAAGTTCCCATCCTCCCTTCCTGGAAGCCCAAGGGAAAAGTCCCGTAACACCTGGGCATCTGCAGGTGGCAGGAGATATCTGTAAGGCCATCCCTTTTATCCCCCTCCTTCCCCTCTTCTTTCAACCTCTTTTCCTCCCTTTGAAATCTCTGAAGACACGAGATATTTCCGTTTACTCTGTCAGTACTCAGATCTGAAGTTCTGTGTCTCTGCAGGAAGTTTTCTGAGAGACTGCAATCTTGTATTTAAGGGAGTGACTGATTAGGATGGCCGAGCCTGTGTGTGTTTTATGCTTTGTGTTCTGTGTTGTGATTTGTGATGGCCATTCTGCCTTGTGAAATGGGAAATTCTAGTTTTGTTCCACTGTGAAGCCCTCTTGGGCAAATTCTGTCTGACTGGAAAGATTTTAGCTATGAACCTATAACTAAGAAAAAGATATTTTACTACAACATTGTGTGGCCACCATATTATTTAGACTCCAGAGAAAGTTGGTCTAGGTAAAACTCTTGAAAATTCCAAAACTGGTTCTTTTTGCATATACAGTTAGGAAAAGCAAGCTTGATAAAATGTCTTTTCAGAATTCTGACCCTGAGGGAACAAGTCCTACTAGGAGAACTTGACTTTCTCTCCCTGTGCCTTGAGACCAGCGCTCTCAGGATCACTTATCTTATCTAGACCATCTCTAATTCCTGAGACTGAGGGGAAAAAAAAGGTAAGAAGACTTAAATTTTACCTATTCCAACTGTTACTTATAAGCTAGTGAGTTTTATATTGTAATACCTGATTCATGACTAAGTTTAGAAATGAGGCTATGAGACCTCTGGTTGTATCTGTCTATATGTTTATGTGTGCATTATCTTTGTTTTTACCTTTGGATGGTATTAACAAAATTAATTTGTAAGTGGGCTCTACTTAATTGGATTAAAGGAAATTAAGCACTTATATAAATTCTCAAAAACACACAGAAGGTAACTGGCCAGAATTAATTTTAGGTTCACGTGAACTGGGAAATATTCAGTATTAAATTAATACCTGGTATTAATGTTTAAGTTTGTTGATCTAATTAATATAGACATGTCTTTAGAGTCATCAACATCAAATATAATACCCTTATTGTACTTGGGTTTAATAGAAGTCAAATAAGACCTTATTATATCTGTTGCAAAGTTTTCAGCAAGAAAAATAACTTGGTATGATGAAATTTTTATAAGTGTATTAAATGCAAGTGAGATAAGAGCTTTTGGATGAACTTTTTAGGAATAATTATGTTTTAGAAATGTCTACTTGAGGATGATCTCTCCAGATATTTGGTAATGTGAAATTTTACAGTTGTGTTAAGTTAAATGATGGAAGTTTGTTGAATAGCTGGGTCATTCCCAAATAAAATAAGATGCTGAGACATCAGTTACTAAACAGAGAAACTAAAGATATTTAGGACTATTAATGAATAGGTTTAGTGCCACCCTGAGATGTTCTCTATTTGAAAGCAAATGTGGTACTTCCATGGTGGCACAGTGGTTAAGAATCTGCCTGCCAGTGCAGGGGACACAGGTTCGATCCCTGGTCTGGGAAGATCCTACATGCCACAGAGCAACCGAGCCTGTGTGCCACAACTACTGAGCCTGCACTCTAGAGCCCATGAGCCACAACTACTGAGGCCTGTGTGCCTAGATCCCATGCTCTGCAACAAGAGAAGCCACTGCAATGAGACACCCATGAACTGCAATGAAGAGTAGCCCCCGCTTGCTGCAACTAAAGAAAGCCTGCACACAGCAATGAAGACCCAACACAACCAAAAATAAATAAATAAAATAAAATAAAATAAAACTCCCTCTGCTTAAAAAAAAAAAAGAAGCTATGAGGAATAGAATTGCATTTTATTAGTGAAAAGAAAGTAAGTCTGACTGAGAGCTGGTTGTTTCTAGATAGAAGAAAAAGTGATGGATACAGAAAGTGATGGAAGATTTGTGGGGAGTGGACCCTGAAGAAAGAGTTTTGTGCATGGTCAGGACTGGCTAAGTTTAGAATAAATTTAATTGATTAAATGAATTTTAAAAGTAAGCTGGTACAAAACTTGAATTTGGCTTTTCTCTCTGTTAAGAGAACAAGTTTTCTTAAAATGTTGAACTGCCTTTGATAACAGATTTTAAGTTTCTTTACCTTTTAAGCGATATATTCTGTATTTGCCTTTGAAATCTTTTATTGTTACTTTGGCTAAGTGAATAACTATTGTTTCACAGTGACCTGTGATCCTATCTGACTGAGTGTTCTAAACGCTTTTGATATTTTTCTGACAAACTTTCCAAATATCAAATTTTAATTACAGTTCTTTTGACCTCCAGCTAAGTTCGAGATGCTTTAGAAGACCCATGAAGCATCTCACAGAGAAATATTTCATCAGTATGTTAAATTACAGTACATGGAGAGCATTATTACATGAGTGATAAACTTTTTAAAAAATATACTGTATGGAACGGGAAGTGGAGTCCATCTGCGATGACCTCTAACTTTAAGAAGGCAAACATGGCATCAACTGCTCAGTGAAAAAGGATGAGTCCTAAACCAGAGCTTACTGAAGAGCAGAAACAGGAAATTCGAGAAGCTTTTGATCTCTTTGATGCTGACGGAACTGGGACAACTGATGTTAAGGAACTTAAGGTGGCAGTGAGGGCACTGGGCTTTGAACCCAAGAAAGAAGAGATAAGAAAATGATAAGCGAAATTGATAAGGAAGGGACTGGAAAAATGAACTGTAGCTACTTTTTTATGGTGATGAGTCAGGAAATGTCTGAGAAAGATACCAAAGAAGAAATCCTGAAAGCTTTGAAGCTCTTCAATGATGATGAAACGGGGAAGATATCGTTCAAAAATCTAAAATGTGTGGCCAAGGAGTTGGGTGAAAACCTCACCGATGAGGAGGGGCAGGAAATGATTGATGAATATAAATGGAGATTGAGAAGTCAATGAGCAAGAGTTCCTGTGTATCATGAAGAAGACCAGCCTTTATTAAGATCAGTGTCATCTTTTTTTTTTAATTAATTAATTTTTATTTTTGGTTGTGTTGGGTCTTCGTTGCTGTGCGCAGGCTTTCTCTAGTTGTGGTGAGCGGGGGCTACTATTTGTTGCGGCTTCTCACTGTTGTGGCTTCTCTTGTTGCAGATCATGGGCTCTAGGTGTGCAGGCTTCAGTAGTTGTGGCACATGGGCTCAGTAGTTGTGGCTTGCGGGCTCTAGAGCTCAGGCTCAGTAGTTGTGGCGCACGGGCTTAGTTGCTCCACGGCACGCGGGATCCTCCCAGACCAGGGCACAAACCTGTGTCCCCTGCATCGGCAAGCGGACTCTCAACCACTGCGCCACCAAGGAAGCCCGAAATTGAGGTTCTTTGTAAGGTGACCTGCTGAGTGCTTTAATTCCCCAGGGCAGAACGAGAGCACGTTAGAGTGGAGAAAACGGTCTTCAAGCTTTTGCCCACCTGCTGCTCTGCCTTGTATCGCTTTGTCCTGCATTCCCACATTTATGCTACGGCAGAACAACTTCTTCACAAGCACATGTTGTACCTGTGTCACCACAAGCAGGGGGCATCTCTTCAATGGTTCCAATGTTAATTGGCGCCTGAGTGCAGCTTTCTCTTCTATAAAACCCAGTGAACTCTCTTACTTGCATTTGGATGTGTGTGTGTGTGTGTGCTATTGTTTTGTCTTCAAATAACCCTTTCTTATTTTGAAAAAAAAAATATATATATATACCGTATGGATGTTATTATTCTAGAAATTACATGGAATTCCTAAAAATCTAGTATGTCCTGGTAAAATGTTGCCAGTCATAATTCTAGTTATTTTAAAATGTTGCATGTCACAGCAGTAAGTTTCTTTTGTCAGTTACATTGTGATCAGATGGTTAACTGTGACTTTTTAAGTCTTTCTGTCATTTATAGACAGTTGTTGTACTCTGATAAATCTCCAATTATCCTGGGGAACTGGGTAAGAAAGTAAAGAATCTTAAGGAAACCTGATGCTTCATCAAAAGTTTAACAAGAGGATTAGTTACTGAATGGGCTGGTGAATATAGTTGTAATGTTTATGTTTCTATCTGAAACATTACAAGCTGTTAATTTGTGTTTTCCAGATACAAAGAAACCCTTCCCCTCAAACTAATTATGACTTACAGCAATTTGGTAAATTACACCTTTGTAAGCAGAATTGAAAGATTTCTCTTTTCTCTCTACCTGACCCCTCCAGAGATTGGAAACTCTTGGGTTCCCAGCAGCTTTATCAGATAAATTAGAAAGGCCACCTCCTAATAGGTGCAGGAATCTGAAGGTATTTTTGTGGACCTTAAAAAGGGAGGAATTCACCTAAATCTGAGGCAGAATCTGTGACAAGCCCTTGGCTTTGCTTTCCTGGTCTGGGGAAGCCTTTAATCAATTAATCAGACTTAATGTGCAGACAAATTAATCTTGCTTTGACTATATTGGTAAAAATGAGGGTAACTTTAGACAGAAAGTGATGCTTCAATGGACATCAAAATCTAATTCTGTTTATTGAGGTCTATATTTACTAAGACTCACTTCTTAGATAGTTTTTGCTGTTATGTTATATTGTTGTAAAGTTTTAATTGAATTATTAAAAGGACACTTTAAATTTGTTTCTGAAGCTTAACTCAGTAATCTGTCTTTGGACGAAGCTCAGATGCTCCATGATCTGCAACTGGGAGGTTAACACCAGGTTATGGTCATTTAAATTTAAAGGCAACTTTATTTGGGGACAATTAAACCATACTAGAGATAACCAGCCTAGTAACAATAGGAAACTGGGCTGGGTGCCTTATGGATAGTGCCAATATATTATTTCCCTTAAAGATAAAGATTGGTACAGAACAGACTAAGAAAACCTGGGATATACTGGGCTGCACCTAATGGAAATTCTTGACTTAAATTCTTACTTGTGAGCTTACTAATACTGCTAGCTATATTATTTTTTTAATAAATAAATTTATTTATTTATGTCTGCATTGGGTCTTCGTTGCTGCACACGGGCTTTCTCCAGTTGCAGCAAGCGGGGGCTACTCTTCGTTGTGGTGCACTGGCTTCTCATTGCGGTGGCTTCTCTTGTTGTGGAGCATGGGCTCTGAGCTCACAGGCTGCAGTAGTTGTGGCATGCAGGCTCAGTAGTTGTGGCTCTAGAGTGCAGGCTCATTAGTTGTGGTGCACGGGCTTAGCTGCTCCACGGTATGTGGGATCTTCCTGGACCAGGGCTCAAACCCGTGTCCCCTGCATTGGCAGGCAGATTCTTAACTACTGCACTGCCATGGAAGTCCCTATATTATTTTTTATATTGAGTGTTTTACAGAATTGTTGTTCTTTGTATTACCAAATGTGTGATTGAGCCTCTGATAAAATGATGACATATAGTTCCATATAAGATCAGTGATGGTAATAGTAACTCTAGATATGGGAAGAAGCAACAAGAGGGAATATTTTCGTGGACCATAAAAGACTAGTAAGACAGGTGGTCCAGAGATTTTTGGCTACTGTGAATAAGGCCTAGTCTAGTAATAGCACATTGAGTGGCCTATCAGTGAAATCTTTGCCCGACCTGGGAATGATCATTCCTAGCACCATGGGACGAAGTGGTCATGAAGTGCCCCCGAAACCATGGTTGAATTTATGACTCTGAAGGGGCCCTGCCAAATGAAGACTGTCACTTGCCGTATGCTTATGCAAGGATTAGGTCAATGGCCACTGCAGCCACTGACCTTAACATACCCTGAAAGGAGTTCAGGGTGGAGATCAGGAATGAGGCACTCTGTGCTCTGGGAAAAACTGGTAGAACAGGCCTGCAGATCGTTAGATACTTTCAAGAGAAGACTTTATGAGCCCAAATTCTTCCATCTTCTCATATCTAGAAAAGCTCTAAAATCATTAACAGTGACATCTGCTTTGGCCATTAAAGAGAGAAGTGCAACTGAAAGTCAAAATGGAGTAGCTGTGATTCAGACATCCAGGGTAATACTAGGTGGCATTATGGGCATGATTTCAGACAAGTCCTTGTATTGCTAAGAACTTGAGTTTTCTGAGCTGTGTCAGACTTGGGATGCCACCAGCCATTCGCAAAAAAATGTCTGCTGGCAGCTGGTAGCTGCAACCTTATGGTTTCAAGGTATCCTCTTGTAACTACTAAATTTTTAGAAAATGAAATTGTTTTAGATCAGATAGTAGTAGAAAAAAGAGATGTGTAGTGGCCAATAGCTCCTGTTATGTACATATTAATACCATATCTGAAGTTAAAACCTACTTAGATTAGATAAGAATAAACAACTGGCTACCTGGTTACAAGTCTCTCCAAAGTGCGAGGTCCAGACTGGGTTTCCGGCTTACTCTTCTGAATTCCTCAGGAAATGAGATTTATTTTGTCTCTTAAAATTCCAGTTGTCACTCGTCCAAATACTTCTTTTTTTAATTAATTAATTAATTAACTTATTTATTTTTGGCTGCGTTGGGTCTTGGTTGCTGCGTGCGGGCTTTCTCTAGTTGCAGCGAGTGGGAGCTACTCTTTGTTGTGGCGTGCAGGCTTCTCATTGCAGTGGCTTCTCTTGTTGTGGAGCACAGGCTCTAGGTGCATGGGCTTCAATAGTTGTGGCACGTGGGCTCAGTAGTTGTGGCTCATGGGCTCTAGAGCACAGGCTCATTAGTTGTGACGCACGGGCTTAGTTGCTCTGCGGCATGTGGGACCTTCCTGAACCAGGGCTTGAACCCACATCCCCTGCGTTGGCAGGCAGATTCTTAACCACTGCACCACCAGGGAAGTCCCCAACTACTTCTAATTGGGTCTATTACACCAAAATGGCGGACCAAGGGATTGAGATTTTAATTTTTTTTTAAATTTATTTTTGGCTGTTTTGGGTCTTTGTTGCTGCGCGTGGGCTTTCTCTAGTTGTGACGAGCAGGGGCTACTTTTCGTTGCGGTGCGCAGGCTTCTTAGTGCGGTGGCTTCTCTTGTTGCGGAGCACGGGCTCTAGGTGCGTGGGCTTCAGTAGTTGCAGCACTCAGGCTCAGTAGTTGTGGCATGCAGGCCCTAGGGGATTGATATTTTAATCATACAAGACTCAGATCCAGGACTTGGAACTCAGGAATATTTCCAACTCGGTGTCTATTTTCCAAATTGAGGCGGGACTAGTCCCCCTTTTAGCAGGGAGTGGCCAGAGTTGTTGTACCCCAGTTTCCTGAATTGAAACTGAGCAGGACTCTGTTGGCTCTGGAGTACAAATCCTTTCTGTGTCCCCTATTTCTTGTTTGTAGGAATAGGCTTCATTCAGCCTCCTTGACCTTCCCTGAGTTCCAAAGAGCAGATTCAAACAGTTGCTAATCAGGGAATGGTGGGGATATATAGAAACAGGGGAGGAACAGTCAGTGATGGTATGGCCTTGGGGCGGAGTCCTGGTTCCTCCTCAAGGAGTATGCATAACAATCTCTCTGAGTTCTTCTGCAGGAACTAAGGCCCCCACCCAGGTGAAGCATGGTAACTTCAGGCTGAGCACAAGACTCTTGGAGCACCGCCCTGTTACCTCACTACCAACTGATCAGAAAAAAGTCACAGACACTGCAGCTCTCACCCCAAATTTTGCCTTCCTTTTCTGGGCCCAGCAATGACCATCCTGTTCAGCCTCCTGTTTGGCCCTTGTCTATTTCAGCTGCTAACAAGGTTCATCTCTGATAGGGTCCAACAGTTTCAGGCTAAACTGTTGTTACTATGAGGGTGAATGCTGATTTGGGGCACAGAATACCTCGATTTAAATCAGGTGGAGAGAGTGGGACTTCCCTGGTGGCACAGTGCTTAAGAATCCACCTGCCAATGCAGGAGACACGGGTTTGATCCCTGGTCCAGGAAGATCCCACATGCCGTGGAGCAGCTAAGCCTGTGTGCCACAACTACTGAGCCTGTGCTCTAGAGCCTGCGAGCCACAACTACTGAAGTCTGTGCACCCTAGAGCCTGCACGCCATAACTACTGAGCCTGTGTCCTGAAACTACTGAAGCCCATACATCTAGAGCCCGTGTTCTGCAACAAGAGAAGCCACGGCAATGAGAAGCCTGTGCACCGCAACAAACAGTAGCCCCCACTTGCCGCAACTAGAGAAAGCCCGCATGCAGCAACGAAGACCCAATGCGGATCAATCAATCAATCAATCAATCAGGTGGAGAAAGACTTCTATTCCACTAGGCAGGACTACACCCACTCTCATCAGGAAGTAGTTACAGAAGAAAGAGACCTCTGCCCCAATTCCCAAGAAGTATCTTGAGTATGAAGTCTCTCTGGGGGAGTTGTTAGGGGAACCACTGACTGAAACCACCCGCCCTAGCCAGGCACCATAGTAACCACTTACATGAGTTCTTTTACAACAGGAGGTCCTGGTAAGGAATGCGGAACTAACAAGCTACCACCAACCAGAAGAATTTGGGAAAGGTCAAAAGGAGAGAGGAGACACCAGTCCATATGTCCTACCAACCTCCCAGAATCCTTCTTGCTGGAATCCATCCTGGCTGAGTGATGCACACGCCACCAGGAAGGACCCTGAGTCAGAGTGATTGGCCAGAGACAACCAGGAAACTAACCCTATTACCATAAAACCCGAGGCTGCGAGCCACATAGCAGAGCAGTTCTCCTGGGTTCCCTTACCCTGCTGCTCTCCGCCCGGGCGCCCCTTCCCAATAAAGTCTCTTGCTTTGTCAGCACATGTGTCTCCTTGGACAGTTCATTTCCAAGTGTTAGACAAGAGCCTACTCTCAGACCCTGGAAGGGACCCCTTTCCTACAACAGGTTGATTGGGAGAAGGAAGGATTAACTACTTGCATCAAGTAAGGAGAACACTGAGGATCTTTCCCAAAGCAGTGTCTCCCCAAACACCAAAACTGGGTAAGTTTTAAGCTAAGGGTACATGCATATTTTTGAAGGGGTTTGGGCAGAGGAGACTATAGCATAGAATTGGGGTAAAGGTTGACAGAGTCCAAGCTGTAGTTGATCGAAGTCTTAAGGGTCAGAAAAGGTCAACATCCTCATTCCATTCTCCATCTGGGTGGGGGGTCTTAGTTCCCACAGAACTCAAAGATATGTATCAGATTGTTATGTATATCCCTTAAGGAGGAACTAGGACTGTTTTATCTCTGAACTATTGTTTCTTGACTGTTTTTCCTTTGTTCCTGCATTCCCTCACTTCCCTTAAAATCATTAATTACTGAGACCTGTTCAAGGGCAAGCACTGTGGCCAGGCTTAGATCACAAAATGGCTTAGGCCAAAGATGGTTTCTCTTATGTCAAGAAAGCTGTGCCTGGTTCTCTTTCTCTGGGGACTCCCTATCCTACCTGCTTACAGTCCTGGTCCCTGAGCCTTCATTTCACTAAGAAGCATGTAAACTTGAGCTGGTTCCTCAAACTTTCTGGATTTTTGTCCCATTAGGGAAGAAGTGTTGGCTGGAGAGAAACTAGGTCCAGTTGGAGGGGCGCTAGCATGCTGCCACTAATGCGAGGTGGAAAGTTCTTCACTGGGGAGCTGACTGCTGTGCTGTGGAAACACAGGTGAGCAAGGAAACGAGCAATCAGCTCTGGCTGGATCAGGTGTGGCACCTGAGCTGGACCTTCAGTGCTCATGCGTGGGCTTTTCCACTGGAGAAAGGAGGTGTTTCAGGTGAGGACAAAGACCCAAGTGTCCGGCAGGTGAAAGAGCATGGTGCTGTCCAATGGCGGCTCATATCCAACCCAACTGCAATCAGCTTCTGGGACTACCTCTGACTGTTGAGTTGTATCAAATACATTTAAAACAAGTGGACCCTCTGTGGGCTTTGGAAATCTTTTAGCTCTACTCTAGGGAAATGTTAACTGAAATGGGAGTTGCCCTGTAAACCCCAGGTACTCACCATTTGGACTGGGGCAAAGGAAACTACCAGTTAAACATAAGTCTTAACTCACTAATAATAATAACTAATCGTTCCATGGTGTGTTCTATGAGCCAGGCACTGTTGAAGTGCTATACTTCTATTAATTTATTTAATTCTCAGAACAATCGTGTGAAAGACGTGCTGTTGTGTTACTTCCTTCACAGATAAAGAAAGTTAGAAAAATTAGATCATTTGCCAAAGGTCACCTGCAAGGAAATGGGAGAATTAGAATTAGAATCCAGGCCCCCCGATCCTAACCATTCTGCAGGCTGCCTCTCTAGAGACTGAGGAAGTAAAGAATCAATGTTACAGAAAAAAAATAAAATAAAAAACATATATATTTATATATATATCATAATTTTTTAATCGAAGTATAGTTGTTTTACAACAGAAAAGTATATATTTAACTAGCACTAACAGTTGAGAATTTAGTCACATCTTTGCGTATAGCTGTAGGAAATGCTGCCTTCAGATGAGAAGCCAGGGCATTACTTTTGGGACCAAAACATGCTCTATTATTTGCTTTGGTAACAATTTTGATTGTGTCATTATTTGAACATAGGCGGTTAAGTAATGCCTTACAACACTT
This sequence comes from Grampus griseus, assembly GCF_964374135.1. Classification (NCBI taxonomy): domain Eukaryota; kingdom Metazoa; phylum Chordata; class Mammalia; order Artiodactyla; family Delphinidae; genus Grampus; species Grampus griseus. The sequence continues at coordinate 18,372,905 of NC_138999.1, forward strand.
CAGTCTCCCCTCCCCCTAATGCGCCATTCTTTGTTGGAAATGAGAGGAAAGAAGGAAGTGGAATGGGTTGGACAGCATTTTACTTGGAGCAATGTGGGCTTTGTAAAGAGTGTCAAGTGGAGATTCTCTTAAGAAAGCCTGGACCAGTGTGTCTTCTCTGGGCTGAGTGATGGAGCCTCAGGCTGCCAATCTTCCCTCTAAGTCAGGCTTTCTCAAACTGGAGGAACCCTTTGGTGGGGCGGGCGGTGTGTGGACATATTTCAGGGCACTGCGATTCTGCAAGGGTGAGGAAAGTGGCTGCAGGTAATAATAGGAATCTGCTTCTCATCCTTTTGTGTTCTACATGCTAATTCTAAAAGGGTCAGCGGGGACACAAATGAGGATTATGACTGGCACTCGGGGTGCTGGCTTGAAATGTCTTGCAGAAAACCTATTTTGTCATTTATTTTTCTTAAATAATCATCCAGAGGGTTCTACCAACAAACTCTTAAGGAGGTTCTGAATGGGCTGTGAACTGCCTGGCACCCTGGGGGTCAGGAATACAGTTTGCCCCGGTATCTGTAGAGGATTGGTTCCAGGACCCCCCCCCCCCCTCAGCAAAATCTGAGGATGCTCAATTCCCTCGTATAAAATGGCCTAGTGTTTCCATTTAACCAACCTGGGCATACCCTCTAGTATACTTAAAACCGTCTCTCGGTTACTTTTTGTTTTTTGGGGAGGGCGTGCCCCAAGGCTTGTAGGATCTTATTTCCCCAACTAGGGATCGAACCTGAGCCATTGGCAGTGAAAGTGCGGAGTCTTAACCACCAGGGAATTCCCTCGGTTATTACTTGGTTACTTATAATACCTAATATAATGTAAATACTATGTAAATAATTATAAATACAATGTATATGCTATGTAAATAGTTGCCAGACAGAGGGAAATTTGAGTTTTGTTTTTAGGGACTTTATGGATTTTTTTTTTTTTCGGTATGCGGGCCTCTCACTGTTGTGGCCTCTCCTGTTGCGGAGCACAGGCTCCGGACGCGCAGGCTCAGCGGCCATGGCTCACGAACCCAGCCGCTCCGCGGCATGTGGGTTTCCCCTGGACCGGGGCACGAACCCATGTCCCCCGCATCGGCAGGCGGACTCTCAACCACTGCGCCACCAGGGAAGCCCTGGAATTTGTTTTTTTAATATTTTCAATCTGAGGTTGGTTGAATCTACAGATGCGGAACGCACGGATTTGGAGGGCCAACTGTAGAGTTGAATGACTGGGAAGAGAGTGGGGAAGTCCAGAGTGGGGAACAGAGTGGGTTGGCTGTCACCATCATCTTCCTTTCCCGACATAGGACTCCTGAGAACTGGGTCTCTGCTTGGGGTCCTTTGGGGTGTTGAGCATGATGCTCTATTCCTCAGTTCATTTCAAAGGACACAGATATGGAGCACCTGCTGTGTGCCAGGCACAGTGCTAAGAACTGGGAACCCAAGGATGAAAAGTCAAGAGTCCTGAAGGAGCTCAGTGCCCAGAGTAGGGTGTGCCTTAGTAATAATATCAAACATCCTCATCAGCATAGCCATTTATTGAATACTTGTCAGGTGTCAGATACTGCCCTCTACGCTTGTCATATAGTTATTCATTTAATCCTCACAACAGCTCTACTGTTATTAGCTCCATTTTACAGAGAGGGGAAACAGGCACAGAGAGGTTGGTGAACCTATTCACTGTCACACAGCTAGTAAGAGATTGGGTAGGGGTTCAGCCCAGAAATTGGTGGAGATAGGCAATGGCTCCAGAGAGGAGGGGAGCAGGACACCCTCTCCAATCACACACTCCGTGACGGGGAGGGGGCGCCTGCTGGTGGGAGGCGGGCAGACTCACACACCTCCGGTTTGGGAGTTATAAGAAAAGTGGGGGGGGCTTCCCTGGTGGCGCAGTGGTTGAGAGTCCGCCTGCCGATGCAGGGGACACGGGTTCGTGCCTCGGTCCGGGAAGATCCCATATGCCGCGGAGCGGCTGGGCCCGTGAGCCATGGCCGCTGAGCCTGCGCATCCGGAGCCTATGCTCCGCAGCGGGAGAGGCCACGGCAGTGAGAGGCCCGCGTACTGCAAAAAAAAAAAAGAAAGAAAGAAAAGTGGGGACACTTTGAGACAACAGGCAGGGCAATCAGAGGCAGCACCATGAAGGGTTGACTAGCCAGACACTGGAACCACCTGCCTGGGTTTGAGTCCTGGCTCCAGCACTTTATAGCTACCTAACCTCTTTGTGCCTCAGTTAATCCATTTGTAAAATGGGGATAATTGCACCTACCTCTTAGGGCTATTGTAAGGATTAAATAAGTTAGCATTCGAGGCTGAGAGGCTGAAGAATGCTTCTCTCTGGGAAAACCACAACCATGAGGCTGGTTTCGCAGCTGCCTTCAATTTGCTCCTTTTTGCAAACATCTCACTTCAAGTCCACCCCATCAGGCATTTACTTGGAATTTGCTATAGGTGATGAAGTTCACTTAATAAAAATTTCTATACAGCTTTACCTTACAAACTTGGTTTGGCTACATGTCTTTTTTTTTTTAATTGAGGTAAGATGTACATAACATGGAAGTAGCCATTTTACAGTGAAAAATTCACCGGCATTTAGTACATTTACAATTTGGGGTAACTGTATGTAATTCCAAGACATTTTCATCCCCCCCAATAGGAAACCCTATACCCATTAAGCAGTCACTTCACTTCCTTCCTTCTCCCAGCCCCTGGCAAGCACTAACCCAATTTCTGTCTCTATGGATTTACCTATTCTGGACATTTCTAGTGGAATCATACAGTATTTGTCCTTTTGTGACTAGCTTCTTCCACTTAGCATAATGTTTTTGAGGTGCACCTATGTTGTGCCATGTATCAGTACTTCATTCCTTTTTGTGGCTGAAAATAGTTTGTTTATCCATTCATCTGTTGATGGAAATTTGGTTGTTTCCACCTTTTTGCCAATGTAAATAGTGCTGCCATAAACATTTGTGTACAAGTTTTTGTTTGAACACCTGTTTTCCATTCTCTTGGGTATACACCCAAGAGGGGAATTGCTGGGTTGCATGGTAACTGTTTAACGTTTTGAGGAACTACCAAACTGTTTTCCACAGTGGCTGTGCTATTTGACATTCCCACCAGAAATTCCTCCACATCCTCCCCAACACTTGTTATTTTCTCGCTTTTATTTTATTTTATTTTATTATTATTATTTTTTTTTGCAGTACGCGGGCCTCTCACTGTTGCGACCTCTCCCGTTGCGAAGCACAGGCTCCGGATGCACAGGTTCAGCGGCCATGGCTCACGGGCCCAGCCGCTGTGCGGTATGTGGGATCTTCCAGGACCGGGGCATGAACCCGTGTCCCCTGCATCGGCAGGCAGACTCTCAACCACTGTGCCACCAGGGAAGCCCTTTCTCGCTTTTAAAATGTATTTATTTACTTGTATCAGAGCCAGCCTCATGGCTTTATCTATTGGGGTTCACACTGCTTTGGGGTTTGGCAGAGGCACTCTTCACTTTGCACTGGAATCTTCCGGGTTTTTTTTGTTTGTTTTTGTTTTTTTCTTTAAGATGTTTTAGGACTTTAATGTCCTTCACACGGTCAACATAAAACACTGACAATGGATGAACAATAGGGGAAAACACTCTTCAGCAAAGATCTTCTCGAACTCACAGCATCACTGGTCAAACACCAGAAAGAGAACAGTCACGTGAAGAAACAGTAAGGGAATTTAACGCAGATTTTTAGTTTAACAGCATAACTGAAAAACAAAACCAACCAACCAACCAACCAACCGTTCTTCTACCCACTGAAAGGAAAGTAAAAGTGAATCAGGGAGCTTCCAAATCTTGTGAAGCAGCTTAAAAAGGGAGAGGGGAGGGGGAAGGGGAGGCACACAACTGTTGAGAACATAACACTCTAATGCACAAGGTCAAGGATCCTAACAAGTTCTCAAAGTCTCAACATATACCAACAAGAACCGTATTATTAGAAATATAAAGGCACAGAGATATAAATGCATAGAGATATAAACTATTTGGTATTAAAAACAGACCTTGCTATATAAACATATAGTAAGTCACTTTTATCGCTTTATGAGAATAACCGTATAAAGAAAGTCCAGAAGACCCCACTGCTGTCATCTTGCAAAGGATCAAAATTCAGCACCTAGAGGGCCCCACCCACCCTCCATGCTGTGTGTCTGTGTGTCTCTAAAAACAACAACCTGCAATTTGCATATAATTAAACCCATAGGCAGCTTTGAATATGAGATCTAGGCAGAAAAAGTAGCAGCAAAGACAACAGTAGCTGGAATTTGGTAGAAAAGCAAGAGAAGACTTTTTAAAAGCTTCCAGTTCAAGTCAGAATTAAGGTTAAGTTTCAACAGCTTGGGATAGCTGTGGATGTTTTGCTGTTCTCTATGCCCTTTCAGGGAGATCATATTGAGTTCAAGAGCTTTGTCGACAAATCTTTTTTCTAAAGCATCATCTCCTTTGGTGTTGCCAATGTGAAATGGAATATTCATCTTGCTTCTATTCTGGGGCTCCACTGGACATCAATTCTAATAGTAGCTTTTCCTTTTCGACCACTTTCCAAAATTAGAGTTCTCTTCTTCTGTCTAGCAGCTTTGGATGGTTCCTTCACCGATGGAGAAGTTATCCACTGGTACAACAAGTGGATTTTTTCTTACATCCAGAACGAGCAGAGTTCCATTGGTTTCAAGGGCCTTTAGTAAAGCCTTTGCTCCTTCACTGGTGAGGCCACACTGCTGCAGGTCCAGTGCTTTTGATGAAAGACAAAAGGTCACTTGCTAACTCTACAGATTTAACATATAGACAACTCTCATTTTCTCACGTGTGGAAGAGTCCTCCAAGCCACAAATCCTCACTAAGAGATTCTGCAGAAGCACTTGCACCCAGGTCACCCATGAGCATGTCGCAGTTCGGAGCGATGCGCCTCAAACCAGCCATACAGTCAAGATCAGGTCTCCTGGAATGGAGATTCTCAGCCCAGGTTTCTTCATGCCTTCTGGTAGTCAGATACTTTAAGGTCTTGGCCATGTGATCTGCTCCCTGCCATGTCAGATTACACCCCGTGAAGTTTACTGTCTTAAAAGCGATAGAATTCTTTACACCTTGACAAATAACTGTCTCGCCCAGCCGTGGCTGGAAGAAGCTCTGGATACAGATCAGGGGCAGAGGGTGCTCAGGAGCGGCGCCCAGTCTACCCCGCGGAGGCGGTCGCCGTTAACTCCAGCAGGCCCTCCCGCAGAGAAGCGCGCAAGGCGGGCAGAGGCACTGAGTCCTGTAGCACGCACAGGTCCTCACAGCGCGGGAAGAAGTCGGCCGCGGTGTCGCAGCGCAGCTTCACCGAGTGATCATGGCCCGAGCGCGGCTTCGGGGACGCTGGCTGTGGACACGATGCCCACACCCACCTGGGGTCCCCGGATCGCCTCCCGGCCCCTTGGGTGCTCACCGCCCGGGGGCTGCAGCCCCGCAGCGTGCGCAGGACCCGCGTCGCAGCCAGATGACGCAGGGCCACGAGCCCCAGCTAGGCCAGGCCCTCCATGCCGCGCTCCCGCGCCGTCTCCCACGGCGAATCGCCGGCCCTTGGCGCCAGCCTCATCGACCTCCGCGTGCGGGGCTGCGGTTCAAACCGGCAGGCCTCCCGGGTTTTTATATATTTATTTTAACAATCCAATGCCTGAGCTGCACCTGAGTCCGGGCCCAGGTAGCAGCAATAGCTTTTAAAGCTCCCTAGGTGATTCCAGTCTGCAGCCAAAGTTGAGAATCGTTGTATCAAAGATTCCAGGCCCCTCTTGGTTATACGCTCTTTTTAATCAGAAATTTAAACCGTGTTTAACTAGCTAGGCCAGGCCCACATTCATCTGAGAAATGGTGGGGGAGTGATCCAGATATCTGTCAGACATTGTAACCCTAACAAACAGCTAAGGCCAGTTCTTTTTTTTTTTTTTTTTTAAGAGAGGAAGTGATTTCACCACAGCTGCACACAGGGGGCAGGGAGGCAGAATGTCTCCTAGGGTCCCAAGTGAACTGGTGAAAAAGCAAAAAACAAAACAGTAGAACAAACGGCTACTGGGTAGCGCTCGCCCCTGCCTCCCCCCCACCTCTCTTCACAAGAGAGGTTTGGACTGCAGCCCCATAGAATGGCCTGTGCATTCTTTCAGCTGGGGAAGTTTCCAGATAGCACCCCAACTTCCCTGCCATGGCCACTGTCTTCTCCTTTTCAACAGAAATCTCTTCTGTTTTCCATTCTCTTCTTACCAGGAGGTAGTTATTGTTGCTAACTGTGCAGGACAGTGTGGCTCTTTATCTGAGGTTTTTGTTTGTTTTTTGCGATATGCAGGCCTCTCACTGTTGTGGCCTCTCCCGTTGCAGAGCACAGGCTCCGGAAGCGCAGGCTCAGCGGCCATGGCTCACGGGCCCAGCCGCCCTGCGGTACGTGGGATCCTCCCGGACCGGGGCACGAACCCGTGTCCCCTGCATCGGCAGGCGGACTCTCAACCACTGTGCCACCAGGGAAGCCCCTCTCTGAGTTTTTAAAAACTGTTGCAGACGTGCAAGTTGGCCTGACTGCCAATAAGCAGATGGGTCCATGTGAATGTGAGTTTTGGATAAGTGTAATATCTAACATCAAGTAGGATTTTGCTAAGAGGTCACTTTTCCGCTCTAAGTATTGACTTCAGCTTATTTTCACCACCCTCCAGCCACTCCCCCCGTCCTCAGGAGCACCTGCAATGGAACAGCCGTATGCCACGGGGACCCGCGGGGCATCACAGCGAGAGGGGGTCACGAAGGACCACACGTAGCAGTGGGGCCTGTGTCTGGTGATTTGGGGAGCGTTTAAGGAAGCCGGGTGTCGCTCTGGATTGGATGTTGTCAGGAAGCGGGGGTGAGTCCTGATCAGGCGTCTTAGTCTTCTTGCCCGAGAAGCGGGGAAGACCAGACAAAGGCTGGGATTGGTGAAGAAGCAGCAGTCTCTTCTAGGAGCCAGGACCCAGGGACGTTGGGGTGACTTTGGTGGTTTGGACAAGTTCCTGCTTTGTCCGTGTTTTGACATGATTATGGAGTGGTCTTGTTTTTGTTCCGTCCTGTCCTGGTCACAGAGTGGCCTTGTCTGATGTCAGGGTTGTGGGGAATTGTTTATGTTCAACAGGAGGGCACCTGGCCAGCTCCTGCTGGATGCCAGGTACTGCTTTTCTCTGTCTCAGGCCTCCTTTGGGCCAAGAGCAGACGAGGGCAGGTAAGAGGACATTAATCCATGATATCTACATTTTCACCATTGCCAAGATTTTGTTGATGAGGAAATGCAGGCTGGCGTTGGGTAAGTCTCTTCTGCTTTTTTGTTGCAGGATAAGTTACTGAATTCTCTGATGTGATAACAGTTGCAGAGGATACACTGGTCAACTGTAACACAAGCAATTCCCACAAACAAAGTGATTATTTGTCTTCTAAGAGGCCTTGAAGCCAGGGGCCTAGATTATAAAACCCAGGCAAAGAGAACACGTTCCAGAATCCAAATAGGTACTCACAGCCCAGTTGGAGGTATTTACAAAGGCCTCAAGCCCTTGATTCCTGTCCATGTCCTACCTGTAACAGTCTCACCAGGATTGTGTCATTGATAGGTAATACAGGCACTGTGAACATGCTTAAAATTACCCAACAATGCTGGCTCCATTTCAAGGCCCATTTATCTCTGATGCTGTGCTAACATTATGAAGCGTTAGAGTTTTGTTGTGGCTTTCTGATTAGTTAATGGCAGAGTATCTCAGGGACTTTTATCTCTGTCTATTTTGCACCTGCAGAAGCAAGGCGGGGCACTATCGCTGGCCACTGCCACCTGCCCTGGAGGACACAAGCTGTTGAGCAGAACCGGCTACATAATTTGCAGGCCCAGTACAAAATGGAAACACGGGGCCCCTTGTTCAAAAATCATTCACAATTTCAAGACAGCGAGAGCAGAAAGTTAAAGCAAGTGCAGGGCTGTTCTGAGCCTGAGGAGGCCTGTGGAGCCTTGCTGCCCCTGCAGTGTGGCAGACAAGGACAACTGGGTTCCCGGGGACCTGACTCCGGAGGAATGACAAGAACTGGAGAGCATCCCAGGAAGCAAGCAAGAGCTGCAGTCTGAAGAATAGAGACTGAAGGCTGAGATAGCAGAAGAGCTATGGAAATTGAGGACCCTGGGATCCACAGAAGAAAGGAAAACATGCAGGGCAACAAACAGGTGGCCTGGGCTGGAGAAAATTAATGTGGGGGCTGAAAGGGGGCCCCGGTTCTTAACAGGATGGTCTATTAAAGGACACTTGTGAAGACACTGCCCAGTTCCTGTGGAAAGGTGAAGGACTCAGCAAAACAGCCACTAGGGACTGTTTGCAGGAGAGATTAAGCTTCATATCTAGGTTCCTCCTGCGCTTGTGGAGGTACAAGAGTTCACTGATCTAGACTTTGTCCAGCCATTACAGCAATTCCTGAGGAGCCTGGGAGCGCCTATAGAGGCACAGAGGACTGATGGGATGATGGAGGCATTTGCCCAGTGATACTGTCAGTGTCATAAAGAGGGCTTTAGTGGCCAGACACTGATGTTCTCTCCTTTGTCGCATCTTGTTGATCACTAGCTACAACCCCGAAGTCAAAGACAAGCTCACAGCGAAAAGGTTCACTGCCACGAATGTAGACATCAGTGGTGGACGAGCAACTCTAGAAGCTGTAATTTCTCAAGTCAACATTAACAACGTTTTCCTCTCACTTCTTCCCCATTCCCATTTTTCGCAAAAACGTAGGCAACTAAGTTGAATACCCAAGAGCTTTCTGTTCTGTGCGGAAACGCAGAGCCGGCCCTGGCTATAGATAATGTAAATGACAATTCTAATAGATTAAATTGTAGCATTTGAAGAGTTAAGGAAAAGGCGGCAGTACTTTTAGACTCCAGGGTGGTTCCCAGCATTTTATTTTCTTGGCTTGGCCAGGAAATCAGAGGGGCCTGGGCTCGGGGGGCCGGTCTGGGGGAAGCGCAGGGGGTGGGCCCCCCGGAAGTCGTGCTGCGTGGTTTAAACCTAAGGTGACCTAACGGATGGCGGGAGCGCCCGCCAGATCCTCGGCGCGGGGCGCGGCCATTGGTGACGCACGCCGGGGAGCACGGCGCCCACGTTTCCACAGTTGCCTTAGCGCGGCCTCACACGCTGCGCTCGGAGTTCGGGGCTGCGAGCGTCCTCGCTTCCTCCCTCCCGGAGGCGGGCCCGACCCCGCCCCCGCTCCCCGGGTGGCTCCCCGCGGTCCCTCCTACCTCCTACCCTCAGCCTCCCCGGCGCGGCGCACTCCCCGCCGGCCGCAGACTGACACGCCGCGCGGCCCCCCAGTCTCCCCGGCCGCCTCCCCCAGGCATGGCCCAGGGCCTCGCCTCACTATGGCAGCAGCACGGCACAGCACCCTTGACTTCATGCTCGGCACCAAAGGTGAGGGCGCGCGCCCGCCACCTGCCCCGTCGCTCCCGCCGCCGGGCGGGTTGGGGCCGGCGGGGCCGGGCGGGGCGCGCGCCGCGGGCCGAACAATGCGGACGGTCGCGCGGCCCCAGCCCCGGCGCTGTCGTCTCCCGGGCTGTCGCTTGCACCGGCGCCCGCGTGGAGGCCGCGCTCTTGCTCCCGCCGCGCTCTGTCCCGGCGGCAGCGCGGGGCCCGGGGGGCCGCGCTGGCTCCCTCTTCGACCCCGACCGGGCCGCCCTCCGGGGCCCGGGTCGCCCACCCGCGCCCTTCGCGGGCTCGGCCGCCCCCGCCGGGGGTCCCCTCGCGCCCTGGGCGCGGGAGGAAGAGTCCGGGTGGGGCGGGGGGCGTGCGAGGGGCCCGCCCGCGGGACCTTTCCCCGTTCCCCGAGGCGGGTAAATTCCCCCGGGGGTGGGGGCTCCCCTCGTGTGAGCCGGGCCTGGGGCAGGACCGCGCCGCGCTCGCAGAATTCTCAGGCGACCGCGTAGGAGAGATTCCCCCGGAAAGGGACTGGGCACGGGAAAAGGAAACGATGATTATATTATTATTGGGTGGGGGGTGAAGTCCCAGCGCGGGAACTATAAGTCTCCGAATCGGGGAGGCTCGGAAGACTGCGAGCCGGCCAGAACAGGGGGCTGGGAAAGTCCGGACTGACTGCGGAAATTGTGGAGAGGAAGGGTATTTTGCATCCTTTTTTCCTGGGTGCGTCTAAGGGGGGGGGAGGGGGAGGGGGAGGGGTAGGACTGCTGGTCTTTTTTCTGGTGGATTTTTTTTTTTTTTGCCGGGCCCAGCGGCATGCGGGATCTTAGTTTCCCGACCAGGGATCGAACCCGTGCCCCCTGCATTGGGAGTGCGGAGTCTTAACCCCTGGACCGCCAGGGAAGTCCCTCTGGTGGCTTTTAAACCTGTGAGTGCCGCAGACTTGAATCTGCGCTTCCGGTTTGTCCCACTTGGAGCGTCTCACCCAGGTCTTGCTTTTTCACCGTCTTCCTCCAATTGGCTGGAGCCACCTTTTCTGTTACCATTGAAAACATTACTTTTACACTTTCTTTCTCCCCTGCCCCTTTTTTTAAACTTCTGAGTACTCACTTTGCATGTTCTTCCCCAGTTTAAAGGATTTCCGAAGGCATAAGATGAGGGGGAAAAAAAAGACCTTAGGGATTTGGACAAGACCTAGTTTTCTGTCCTGTGTTGATTGGCTCTGCTTGTGACTTTGGCTTTATTTCTCAACCTGTCTGAGCTGCTTCTTCCCTGTGGTAAAAAGGGGGAAGGATAGGGCGCACTTCGTTGGGCACCCCCATCCCCCAGGGCTTTTAATGTTAATGGAGTTGCTGGAAAACGTTACAGGGTTGTGAAGTAATATCAGCGTATTTGGGTGGTGGGGAAGTGACTAGGAGAAAAAGCATTTCTTAGTTCCCTCCTTTCTTAGGTGAGGCTGGAGGGAAGGGAGGCGGCTGGGGAGAATCAGGAGATGAAATGGCGATTGGAGCTGTAAAAGGTTTTCTTGAGTAATTAGCCTGCCAGTTTCACTGGGAGGGTGAGGCTTGAGGAAGAAATAGGGGTTCAAAGCCACTAAGCTGCTGAGTTGAGTTTCTGGTGGCAGTCTTGTGTGAGCGCTCACCTGTACTTATTGAGTGTGAGTTTTCCAGGCTCTAAGCAGGGTAACGATGAGGCCGGAAGATTCCTGCCCTTCCCTCAGCCTGAGTGTCCTTGCCTGAAGCCTTAAACAGCTTGCAGCTAAATTCAGGTGTTGCCTGTTGAAATGGGTGCTCCCAATGGACTTCTGTGTTCTATTGTAGAAGTGGGGAAAACCTTCCCTTAATTGTATGAAGAAAAAATGAGAGAACTTGAACATTTTGGGCAGGCACCGTCTAGAGAGGGAGAGAGAACCATGGACGTGCAGTTTTGGAAGGGAGCGGGAGAAGCTGGCGGGTTCGAAGTTGCCGAGGTATGGAAGTGGCATCCAAATAATTTAGTCGTGTGAAGAGAAAGTAAAAAATAATTGAGAATTCCCAGTCACTCTTTTTTTTTGTCTGCGTTGGGTTTTCGTTGCTGCGCGCAGGCTTTCTCTAGTTGCGGTGAGCGGGCTTCTCATTGCGGTGGCTTCTCTTGTTGCGGAGCACGGGCTCTAGCCGCGCGGGCTTCAGTAGTTGTGGCGCACGGTGGCATGTGGGATCCTCCCGGACCAGGGATCGAACGCATGTCCCCTGCATTGGCAGGCGGATCCTTTTTTTTCTTTTTAAATAAATTTATTTATTTTATTTTTGGCTGTGTTGGGTCTTCATTGCTGCGAGCAGGCTTTCTCTCGTTGCGGTGCGCGGGCTTCTCATTGCGGTGGCTTCTCGTGTTGTGGAGCACGGGCTCTAGGCGTGCAGGCTTCAGATGTGGGTCACAGGCTCTAGAGCGCAGGCTCAGCAGTTGTAGCGCACCGGCTCTGTTGCTCTGCAGCATGTGGGATCTTCCCGGACCAGGGCTCGAACCCGTGTCCCCTGAATTGGTAGGCGGATTCTTAACCACTGCACCACCAGGGAAGCCTTTTTTTTTTTTTTTTTTTTTGGCGGTACGCGGGCCTCTCACTGTTGAGGCCTCTCCCGTTGCGGAGCACAGGCTCCGGACGCGCAGGCTCACCGGCCATGGCTCACGGGCCCAGCCGCTCCGCGGCATGTGGGATCTTCCCGGACCGGGGCACAAACCCGTGTCCCCTGCATCGGCAGGCGGACTCTCAACCACTGCGCCACCAGGGAAGCCCATTGGCAGGCGGATTCTTAACCACTGCGCCACCAGGGATGTCCCCCAGCCAGTTACTCTTAATTCCCAGATTGTTTGATCTTCAAGATGAGAAAGTTTTTTGTTTTCAAAGATGAGAAAGTTTTGATGACAAGGTGAATATTCTAGAAAGAGATCCTAAGGGGACATGTATGTATGCATCTGTGTTAGATCTTGAGTCCCTACAAAACTGTTTTGGGAGTAAGAGGACCCTGATTCTTATTGTATTCCCCCCATCACTTGATTTTGGGGGGAGGCATGTCGCCCTTGCTGTCTGTAGGTATCCACCCTTGTAGAATAAGGGGATCGGCTAAACTAGGATCTGTTTTCGGTTTTCATTAAGGGGCACTTGATGAGAAGTCTACCACCTGTGAGGTCTTCAAAAACATTTATTTTAATTGATAATAATGAGTCAAAAGGCATTAATCTTGGCGTGTGAGTATTGGATGTGACTCAAGGGTGAGTCAAATGCCTGTGGAGCCTGGAATCATGTTCTTTTTCTCATTTGTCAGTAATCCTTCCTCATGCCCCAGTTCCACGATGTGATTTTAATGGAATTAAACTTGAACCACTTAGTTATGTTATGTTACGATTCTGTATAACTTGGTTACCAGTGCAAGCCAGCTAGTACCCAGCAGCCACTGGGCCACTGAGGGCAATTATAGGTTGGGCCTGGCGGTGCCTGTTTAGTTCTGGCTGATGAGGTAACTCAGGAAATTTTAACTTCTGCTGAAAAAAAATCTCACCTTTGATCCTCTCGTAAGTGAAGTATTGGACTGTGAAGACTCTTGAGCCCAGAAAACATTTTGTGACTTCTTAGCCTGAGGCTAACAAGAATAAACATGTCCCACACTAGTATAGCTTAAGCATCTTTGGGCAGGTGGAGGACACGTGGTTTGTTTATGCTAGGCAGCCAGCAAGTGTTCTGCGTAGACCGAGTGAGGTACGCACGACCTCTGCCCGCCCTGGAAGGGTAGGGTTGCAGTCTTCCTTTCCATGTCCATTTCTTCCCCGGGCTGGGAGTGTCTTTGAAGGGTGACCTCCAGAGTTTTTATCCTGGACACAGTTCTGATACATCATAGATGTTTGAGAAGTACTGGTTAAATGGACCTGACTGATGTTATGGTAAAGGTGGAAAGCTAGTTCAAGTCCACTAGGGGAAAACGAGGCACACATTTACTGTTAGAATTAAGAGGATGGGTCCTGAGTGAGGAAATGTGACTGATGCTGTTGTGTCTGTCCTTTGGATCACTATAGTTTATGTAGGGAAACAAAGTGACTTATGTCATTCAAATTAACAAATTAGTTTTATAACAGAAATTTATTTAGTAAATTAAGGACATGGGAGTTCCCTGGTGGCCTAGTGGTTAGGATTCTGGGCTTTCACTGCCATGGCCCAGGTTCAGTCCCTGGTCGGGGAACTGAAATCCCACAAGTGCGCAGCGCGGCCAAAAAAAAAAAAAAAAAAAAAACCCAAAACAAAACAACAACAAGAAAAACCATAAGCCTGCTTGGGAATTATGGGCTTAGCCGAAAAATGTTGAGGGTAGGGATTCTTAAGTTGTGTGCCTTTGGCCCTCATTGGGGAAGCCTGTGGAGCGCTTCTCAGAATAAGAATTTTAAATGCAAAAAATAACCCATCTATTTAAAATAACATTCTCAAAATAAAACCCCTAATATGTGACATAGTAAATAGTAATATGTGCTTCTTTCATAACACAAAATACAGTCTAGCTGCAGGCCTCATAATTTCCAAATTTCCATAATTTCGGAGTAGAGCCAAGGAAATCCGTATTTCAGCTGTCATTTGATCAGGAAAAGCTGTGCTTCTGTTGTGACAGTGGCCAGGTAGTTGATAATGTGTGGTTTTACAAGCATAATTGAAAAAAATGCTAAGTTTCAATTAGTGAAAATAAGGATGTATGCTTTTTGCCATCCATGTTCACAGAGCCCCTGAATTGTGTCCCCTGGCCCTTGGGAGTCCATAGACCCCAGGTTCAGGGCCCCCAGGAGCTGGAGAGAGAACTGAGACTGTCATTTCTCTATATTGTTCCTTTTGGGAGGAGGTTTCCACTCAGGCCAAAGCTGTAAGCAAGTGTCCCCGCTTCTTCAAAACATCTTTTTGAAAACAAAAAAGCCAGTGTTTACTAATTGCCTCCTGGGCTAGGCATTGCCCTAAGTGCATAACACATTATTTTATGTAATCTTCTCAACAGCCATATGGTGGGTTTTATCCCCATTTTAAAGATGAGTAAATAGGCCCATTGAAGTTTTTCTCCTTTTAAGTGGGCTACCTGTGATTCAAACCCCTGTATATTTGATTCCAAGTCCTTTGTTAATTTCCACAACCAGGAAGCCTCTAAGTTAAGGCAATGGCTGCGTGTTCCCCCCCTCCCCCCCAATTTATCACTATATGGAGACTTTTTTTGTCTCTTCACCTTGGGAGGTGCTACCAGCATCTAGTAGGCCAGGGGTGATTTTAAACATCCTACAGTGCACAGCATTGACAAGCCAACATATCTGTGGTGCTGGAGTAGAGAATCCCCGGTGTAAATTCTAACCAGGTTGTTGCAGTGATCTGGATGACAAATCATCAGCAAAATTTCCCTGGTTCTTTTTGCAAGTGTCCGTGGTGCAGGGAAGGAGGATGGGCCTTACCTTCCCCTGAGGTTTGCACTGGGGTCAGTTAGCACTTCCTACCGAGCAAAGCCTGTGGCTTCAGGTGACCCCCCACCCCCCATTTCCTGAACCATCTTGGACCCTCTCCACCAAGCTCCCGCTCTTCCATGTATTTATTGAGCTCCTTTCTGGCGGAAGCAGATCATCTTCATGTACTTACTTAATTAATTTAACATCTTTATTGGAGTATAATTGCTTTACAATGGTGTGTTAGTTTCTGCTGTATAACAAAGTGAATCAGCTGTATGTATACATATATTCCCATATCCCCTCCCTCTTCTGTCTCCCTCCCACTGTCTTCATGTATTTTAAGTTTATTTAATTTATTTATTTTGGCTGTGTTAGGTCTTCGTTGCTGCGCGCAGGCCCTTTCCAGCCGTGGCGAGCAGGGGCCACTCTTCGTTGAGGTGCGCAGGCCTCTCATTGAGGTGGCCTATTTTGCTGTGGAGCATGGGCTCCAGGCATGCCGGCTTCAGTAGTTGTGGCTTGTGGGCTCAGTAGTTGTGGCTTGTGGGCTCCAGAGCGCAGGCTCAGTAGTTGTGGCGCACAGGCCCAGCTGCTCCGCGGGATGTGGGATCTTCCTGGACCAGGGTTTGAACCCGTGTCCCCTGCATTGGCAGGCAGATTCCCAACCACTGAGCCACCAGGGAAGCCCATCTTCATGTATTTTAAATAGCTATAACTATAAGCATAAAACCTAAACCAGTTTTGATTGCATCTAGCTTTTTGATTCTTTTGTTCAAGAGTAGAAAAAGCTTTCTCCCTACCCCCTCAGCATTATCATTGTCCCATCACACTTTATCCACCACTGTGATAGAGAACATCCACACCCGCTTTAACGATGAAACCTTGGGCGGCTGATGAATGGGAAAATGCATGCGTGGGCCCCACTCTAGACTGACGTGAATCACAGTCTTTGACGGGAGGGTAGTACCTGGAATTTACATTTTTAACCAGCTTTCCTCCTAGCAATTCTGATGCTGATTATATGAGAACCACTATAATAGGATCCTCATTAAAAACAAAAAAACCCCGTGTATCAGAAACCTTCGAGGCACCCATCTACGTCAGTAAGTCCTATGGATTCTACCTGCTACCCTCTCAGATTCCTTGCTCACCCTTTTCCTGGCTACAGTCCTTGGCCACAGTCTCCCTACTTGTCTCCCTCCCTTGTTTGGGAAGGGCTCAGTCAACAGGAACGCAACAGATCCCTGTCCCCTTTCCCATTTAAAAGCCCTCCTGTGAGTCCTCATTACTCTACAGATGAAGTTGAAACTCCTTATCAGCACTTCCAAGGTACATGAAGGTCCATTTCTACCCGATTCTCCATCCTCACCCAACACACACTTGAGTCTCACACTCCTTGTGCTTCCAGGTAGAACCTGGACTCAGAATTTTCTAACAGCTCTGGGGAAGGTATATTTTTGTGTGACATAGGTATTCTCTCATACCTTCATTGTCTTTGAAAATGTTTTCTGGACTGCTTGGGGGGAGGTTCCTTGTTAGAGTCTGACTACGTTTGGCATGCTCCTTTGCTTTGTTGGGATTTTAAAAAAAAAACCTCCCCTTTCCCCAACTTTGCAAGATTCTTAATTGCACTGATCATGCTGTATTTGACCCCAGGCTGAATAATTGCACACTGCTGGGAATTCATTTTGTGAGCTTGCCATTAAAAAATTGTGTAAACCTTAATGGTTTTTTAGAGTATAGTTCCGTAGTTATACCTATGTCTTTAAACCTGTAGAGGTGGTATAGGGTAAAGTTAGTTTGTGCTTTGAATCAAAAAGCCTCATCTATTTCCTACTTGATAGTTCTCTATTGTTTTAAATGCTTTGGAAGGGATAACAGCTGTTTAAGAAATTGATTCCATAATCCAGGCATTTAGGAACAATCACCCCAGCTAACAAGTGAGGTATTTTTTCAAGTAACCTGAAGCTTTGCAGGTGATGTTTCTTAAAGAGTGTTTTCCAATTTAATAAGCAACTGGTGGATGATTTGTGGATTTTTTGTCTGTTTTGTTTTTGTGGGGCAAAGCTAGTTTTGTCTTGCAGTGGAGGAGTTACCAATTTGGAATCTTTGTATCCTCCTTTTTTTTTTTTTTTTTTTTTGCGGTATGCGGGCCTCTCACTGTTGTGGCGTCTCCCGTTGCGGAGCACAGGCTCCGGATGCGCAGGCTCAGCGGCCATGGCTCACGGGCCCAGCCGCCCTGCGGTACGTGGGATCCTCCCGGACCGGGGCACGAACCCGTGTCCCCTGCATCGGCAGGCAGACTCTCAACCACTGTGCCACCAGGGAAGCCCCTCTTCTTTTTTTCTTTTTTAGGCCTCCCTGCCCGGTATGTGGGATCTTAGTTTCCCCACCAGGGAATCAAACCTGTGCCCCCTGCAGTGGAAGCGCTGAGTCTTAACCACTGGACCAACAGGGAAGTCCTGGATTCTTTGAATCCTCTTAATTGTATAATGAAATTGGCCGTATTTGAATCAGCATTCACAGACCTTCCCTACCTTCTTGGGAGGTAGACTGAAGTGCTGTGGTCTCTCATAGCTTTGAAAAGTTAGAGCTTTTGGTGTTGGATTTGGGACCCTGGGTAAGATTTGGAATTACGGGCTTTATAATTTGAATTGAGACCACCGTGGTTATACTAACCCTTGGCACGTAAGGATTAGCTCGAAAGTTACTGGATTGTGGTTGGGCCTCTGTTTAAAAACGTGTTCAAGAAAGCTATTATTGAGTTTAGTTTTTGGAGTCACGCATGCTCTGCGCATTTTAATCCACCATTTCACTGCAGTTGTAACCTAAGCCTGCTGGTGTGTGCTGCGGCTCCAACCACCATTTCATGGTAGTTTAAATACAGGCTCAGTTCTTTTGAAAAGTCAGGAAACCTCCTCAGTTGAATTCTGCCAGCCAAGTATGTAAACCATTGCACAAATGCTCTTTTAAACCCTTACGACTGGGCATTTTTCCAGACCCCAGGAAAAAGGCAACTCTGGAGCCCAAAGTTGTGGTGGGCCTGCAGTTTGTTAAACTGATGATGTCACCTGTGTTCTGGAGTGAGCTCCTGAGCTAGTGGCCGCACTTGTGATCAAAGGCATTCATGGCTAAGCGGCAAAGTCAAAAGGAACTGGTAAGAGCCAGGAGCGTGTTCTGGGTTCCTGAGCTGACTTGACCCTCTGGGTAGTTTCTCATGTATCTTAATTTCGCCCTTTGCGTGAAGGCACCAGTGATACCAATATCCCACACACTGTGTTGTTGGGTGGGATGTCCAATAAAATGTTTGGAAGAGTGTCAAATGATACATAAAACACTTAACACTAATTGCAGTACTTAGCGCTGAGTACTTTGAAATTGTGCCAGTGGGTAAAGATGATCTGTTATAAAGAGGTGTGAATTTCACTTACTGAAAGATAAGGAAAGTACTGCTGGCAAAAGAAGAGGCAGAAAATAAAGGGTTGGCATGTGATTTGAAGGTTGGTCTACTTTACTTGACCTCTCTAAGTTACTAAAGCAGAATTTTATGAAGACGTTTTGATTTTTAAGATAACACTTCCATGGGTTTGTGTGGCATGACTGTTTTCTCTGGAATGGAAATTTCTCCTGTGAGAATCCTGAGCAATTTCTAGGATACTGTTACATTTAGCACCAAATTGTCTCTTCTGAAGGACTGCAGATCACAGTGGTCAAGCAAGACTGATAGGATAATGGGCATTCTGAATTTCTAGAAAATATTAGGAGATTTCTCAAACTGGGTTCAACATGGGGTCCTTTCTCTTTTTTTTATTGAGGTGTTACTGACACATAACATTGTATTAGCTGCAGGTTACAACTAATTACAACATCGTAATTTGATACTTGTATATGTTGTGAAATGATCACAATAAGTCTAGTTAACATCTGTCACCATACATAGGTTGAAAATTATTTTTTCCTGTGATGAGAACTTTTAACACCTACTCTTAGTAACTTTCACATATGCAGTACGGTATTAACTATAGTCACCCATGCTGTACATTACATCCTATGACTTACTTATGGGACCCTTTTTCTTAGAACCGGTGCCATGGATCACACTTGGGGAAACAGTAGTGGTGTAGGTTTTATAAATGGTTTAACACTGAATTTTTGAACTGTTTAATGTTGCAGCTAAGTGGCTCAGTTGGTCTGGGGTTGTGAGGAAGGGGATCATGGGCCTGTCAGTCCAAGTGTTCCTAAGTGGGGTTTGTCTAGGTTGGAGAGAAAAAGAGCTTACTATCACTTTATTCCCTTTGGAATATGATAGGTCTTAAAAAAAACATTTTGTGAATGTTTTTTGTTTGTTAAGAGTTCCCATGCATATTTTTTTCTTTTAATGAAGGATATGGCTTTGCTTGAAGAAACTCCAGAAGCTGTTCAAATAATGGTTTATGCATTTGTCTTTTTACATATTTTTGTTTAAGTTATGTGCTCATTTTAGACTACCTGCAGGGTGTAGGGAAATAGAAAGGGGGAAACCCAGATCTCTCACCTTATCACAAGTAGATAACCTGTTGATGTTTTGGTGTCTGGGACAAATGGCTTATTGTCCCGTATTTAACTAAGCAGGGGGCAACACAGTGTCATGATTAAAAGCACTGGATCTTTGGAGCCCAGCTGCTTGAGTTTGGATCCTAGCTCTTAGCTCTACCACTTACAAGCCTTAAATGTGTAACCTTGGGCACATCTTGACCTCTAGGCCTTATTGAGACATCCTTGCCTCCTTACTGATAGCATTCAGTCTATTACCATTAAGTAGGATGCTGGTTGTACATTTTTTTTTCACATATTTATTTATTTATTTATTTTGGGCTGTGTTGGGTCTTTGTTGCTGTGCGCAGGCTTTCTCTAGTTGCAGAGAGTGGGGGCTACTCTTTGTTGCGGTGCGCAGGATTCTCATTGCGGTGGCTTTCCCTGTTGCGGAGCACAGGCTCTAGGTGAGCGTGCTTCAGTAGTTGTGGCTTGCGGGCTCTAGAGCGCAGGCTCAGTAGTTGTGGCCGTGGGCTCAGTAGTTGTGGCTCGCAGGCTCTAGAGCGCAGGCTCAGTAGTTGTGGCGCACGGGCTTGGTTGCTCTGAGGCATGTGGGATCTTCCCGGACCAGGGCTCGAACCCTTGTCCCCTGCACTGGCAGGCGGATTCTTAACCACTGCGCCACCAGGGAAGTGCCTAGTGTACAGTTGTGAGCTTTGACCAATGCATACTGTCCTGTGAATACACCACTGTGAAGATGAGAATATCTGAGAGGATTTTTAAAGCAGATACTTGAATGATTTCAAACTGTATTTGGAGTCCATTTTCCTTATCTTCCTCTTTTAGGTTTAGGGGTCTGTCGAGAAGACCAGAAAGCTGGTAAACTGTACAAACCCAAGCCTGGCTCATAGGTTCTCTGACATGAGAGTCTGGGGTTTTGGGGAAAGGATACCTGCATTTAAGTTTCCCCTTGCAGGGAGCTGCAAACGGATCTGCCAACAGCTTCGGGCCATCTTCCCACTGAGAGAGTGCAGATCTCTGAGAGGGGGAGGTGGGGGGGGGTGGGGCGTCTGACCTTGATGGTAAATGGGAAGTGTGCATGGAGGAGGCACATCAGGGGGCTCTGGAAATTCCAGGGTCTGGGGAGTGGGAGGTGGGATGGAAGGAGGCTGGGTTTTGGGCCTCACTACTTGGGCATGGTGCAACCACGGGAATAATTAACCACCTGTTGGAGCTTAAATTGCCCGAGCTTTGTGGGAGAGAGAGACCTTGGGAGAGAGAGACCTAGGAGACAGTAAAATTCCGGGGGGGGGGTGGTCCTTGATGGTGAAGTGTGGCATTTCCAGCGCATATAAAGATACGTTTAGCAAGAATAGAAATTCATCTTCTAATTTTATAAGCCAGGTGCTGCTTAAATGTGAGAGCAGAGAGGAATGCAGCCACCTAATTTTGCAGGGGGGGGGACTAGTGTGGCTCTGGCCCACAGCTGGTGCAGGGTGATGACCCTGCAGCGGCAGAGACTTGGCATTGTGTAGCTTAAAGCCCTCATAATTTATGTCCAGAGTTTTCTTAGTTGAAGTGTTTGAAGTTGGAAAAGACTTAAAGGCACAAGTCACGGTCATGGGGTGGAGAGTCCAAGAGTTTTTCTGGAAGTGTGAGAATTGCTTATTTCCTGAGGGCAGCCTCTCTAATGGAATTCACTTAGTTAAGGAGGTTACAGTATTTTAGCCTCTTGAAGCTGGAGAAGAGGGAATCTAACTGAAGCAGGGCACCTGGTGTCATAGGTTTTTATTGGGGAGGACTCTCTTTTCTACTTGGGCTAGTAATGTTGGGGGGTGCAGCTAATCTACTTATGTCCACAGGGTTGCCCACCTTATGGATAATGATTAAATGGCAGTGCCTGACTGTGAGGGATGGAGGGCTCGAACATTGGTGCTGGCTTCCTTATAGGAACCCTGTGAAGTGGTGCCTCCATTTGATGTTTGATGAAATGAGGTCTGTGAGGCCAGTGAGTTTGAGTGGTGCAGAGAGGCTGTGGTGGGCGACTTGTGGGAGAAGCTTCAGGGGACCGTTAAGGGGGATCTTAAGTGGCAGGGGTATTAACCATTGGTGGGAAGGAGTGGGGAAGTCTGGGTTTTATTCCAGACTTGAGATTGGGACAGTGTGGTGAGCATTTGGGTGAGAGGCAGGTTGTAGCTGGATGTACAGATTTGGGATTCGGCCGTCTGGAGCTGATGGCCAGGGTCAGAGGAATGAGGTTCATTCTCCAAGAGAGGCCTATGAATGGATCCCTGGGACAAAATGAGGCAGGGAGATGAAACCTTGTCTTCCCTTGTCTTCTTTTTTTTTTGTTTTGTTTTTTTTGTTTTTTTTTTTTTTGCGGGCCTCTCACTGTTGTGGCTCAGTGGCCATGGCTCACGGGCCCAGCCGCTGCGCAGCATGTGGGATCTTCCCGGACCGGGGCACGAACCCGCGTCCCCTGCATCGGCAGGCGGACTCTCAACCACTGCGCCACCAGGGAAGCCCCCTTGTCTTCTTTTGATAGCGGTATATTTGGACTAGACCTCCAGCAGACCTCCAAGTGGATTCTTCTTAAGTTATTGTTGAATAAACACACACAAAGTGGGCAGTGGTCTGGAAACGAGGACACTGAGTTGCCCATTGGACAAAGGACACATTTGCCCTGGGACAGGTCTCTGTGTTTCTGAGCACTTTGGAAGGCTCTGAGTGCTTTACTAGTTGCACATCATTCTTGCCTGGGCAGAGTTTTCTAAGAACTTGTGCCAAGCAACATTTTATTAGCCTAGTTTGGATTACCATGTCTACTTGAAAGCAGTGTACTTATATCTCTTTTAGCATTGAATCTATTTTCATATTTTCTGATTCATAGGCACTTATGACGTTGCTGTTTTGTGTTCCCAAATTTGGGTGCGCTTTGACCCCAGGCTCCTGCTCGCTTACGTGTAGAGCATCTAGTAGTTCTCAAGGGATTGCATTACCCACCTCCCTTCTGCCCCTGGGAAATTGGGGTGTGAGGTCTTTTTTTTTAACAAAGGGGGGCTCTTCTTGTATTTAGTGGGTATGGCTAGGATTATCAAAAGTCCTGTGAGGGACAGGAAAGTCACTTACACTGTATTTTCAGCCCAAGTTGAGGAACCCTGATAGAGCAAGCACATTTTGTTTGGTCATGTTACGTGCTCCTTACTAGACAGGCATAAAGGTTGAAATTGGATAATTGATTGCAGAGCATCTTCTGGGGGCCCGTCACGGGTTACCTGTGGCTATAGCTAGCAGGGAGTTCGGACTTTCTTCAGGCCTCCTGTCGTGTTGAATATTTTCTGTAACCTTCTGGTGACTGTAGTGTAGTTAGCTTGGAGTTAGTGGGGGTTTATTTTTCTTTTTTTATCTAGTGGTTTAGATCAGTGGTTCTCACACGTGGCTGCACATTGAATTTCCCAGGGAGCTTTAAAAAAGTGTTGCCTGGATTCCACCCCCAGATTTTTCTTTAATTGGTCTAGGATGTGGCATCAGAAGTTTTGTAACTCCCCAGGTGGTTATAATGCACAGCTAGGATTGAAATCCACTGGTCTAGGTGTTCCAGAAGCTCTGCAGAGATACAGGAATAAGGATGATTAATTTAGCTAGATGAAATTTTCATTTAGCCACAAAACATTTATTGAGCACTTGAGATCAAGATGACCAAGGAAGCTACCTTGTTAAGGCTAGTGGATCTCATTTCTTTGGTTTCCAGTTTTCATCTTAAAACCTTGGTTCTGGAAAAGAGATGCTAGGTAGTTGTTTCAGCTCCAGCTCTGCTTTCTGGAGTCCTCTCCAAGGGCTGGGAGCAGCTTGGGTGACAGGGGAGCCCCCAGGTCAGGAGGAAGGTGAATATGAAGTGAGGTGAACAGTGGGCAAAACGGCATGGTCCCCATGTCCCTGGCCACAGGGACTGGGCGGTGGCAACAGCCAGAAGGATCATTCAGACCCGGGCTATTTCTACTGAGCTGCGGGGGTAAGCCCACAGTATAGAAATAAGGGAACACTAAACTGGATCTCTTTTGTAATCTGTTTTCCTTCAGTTTGAAACCTGGCTGGAGGGCCTCCATTAGCCCACTCAGTGCCTTTATGCTAATCGTGCCAGTTAGAAAAAGGGGATGGTTGCCACGCTGGGCTTGGCCAGCAGTCAAGGGCTTTGCGTGTATCAGACAAAGACACCCCCTTTTCCTGCCCAGGGGACAGAGTTTGCTCCAGCTCAGCCCCAGGGCCCTCAGTCGGTGCACAGCCTGGCCAGTGATCCGCAGGATGACCCTGCCTGCACAGCCCTCTTCACCAGCATGGGGAGTTGGTGTCCTGTTTTGTGATGTGCCAGCTGAACACGGTCTTGAGGCCGTTTACCAGGAGTGATGATTTGTTTTATACACTTTCAAAACAGAAAACATCTGTTCTGGCCAGGGAGGGATTGAATAATTGCATAGTGGCTTTCCTAGTCACAATTCAAGTACTGCTGGGCGCACTTGTCTCCACCGCCCCGCAGCTCAGTCACTTCCACGGTGGCCCGACCCCACCAGGCTTCGTTGACAAACACAAATGGAACGAGGTCAGTTCTTTGTATCAAGTTTGAAATTGAAATTTTTTTCAGGGGCTGAATTCAGTCTTAAAACCACAGTTCTGGGGGATATAATTCAGGCCTCCCCGTTTTAATTTCCTGAAACCAGTTCCAGAATAGCAAAGCCAGCTAGATTAGTCTTTGCCAAATGAGTTTCCCAAAGGCACAGTTTTGCTGGGAACGAGGGAGACTCGAATGAGACTGGAGGCCACTGCTCATGCTGGGCGGTGCTTGTGCTCGGGTGGGGCCGTGGTGTGGCCGCTGCTCCAGTGGTCCCTTCCCGATGCGGGGCTTTTTCCTGAAGGGGCCTCAGTTCATTTTGGCCGGGCACAGGTCGTGGCTCTTCCACCCTGCCCAGGTCCCCGCGACCTGCTGGGCGCTCACTGCCTTCTGAAAGGAGGAGCCCCCCTCCTTTGTGGGTGAGCCGCTGTTGGTATTTTTATGGGGGTTTGCAGTCCCTTCGCTCTGCTCACTTCTCTCACACTTGCTGGTACCCCACCAGGTCTGTGGGCCAGGGCTGCTTGTCTCTACCTACTCCTGGTGTGCTGTTTGGGGATGCAGTCTGTCATTTAGTTTTGTTCTAAATGTTGTCTGTGAGGTTTGGTTGTGCTAGCCTAATTGCTCTGTGTTTGGAGATTGAGAAGATTAAAAAAATCACTCCTTCACTGCCATTTTTGCTACTCCATTTGCTTTTGTTTGTTAAGCAGAGTTAAAATAGGACTTTTGGTGGGTATATTAGTTGGCCAGGGCTGTTGTAACAAAGTACTACAAACTGGGTGACTTAAAACTACAGAAACGCGTTCTCTTCCAGTTTTGGAGGCTAGAGTCTGAAAACAGAGTATCATCAGGGCCACACTCACTCCCTCTAAGGGCTCTAGGGGAGAGTCCTTGCTTGCCTCTTCCAGATTCTGGTGGCTCCACGTGTTCTTGGCTTGTAGCCATTATCACACCAGTCTTTGTCTTCCTCCCTCCCCTCCCCCTCCCCTCCCCTCCCCTCCCCTCCCCTCCCCTCCCCTCCCCTCCCCTCCCCTTCCCCTCCCCTCCCTCCCCCTCCCCTCCCCTCCCCTCCCCTCTCCTCCCCTCCCCTCCCCTCCCCTCCCCTCCCCTCCCCCTCCCCTCCCCTCCCCTCCCCTCCCCTCCCCTCCCCTCCCCTCCCCTCCCCTCCCCTCTCCCCTCCCCTCTCCCCTCCCCTCTCCCCTCCCCTCCCCTCTCCCCTCCCCTCCCCTCTCCCCTCCCCTCCCCCTCCTCCTCCTCCCTGGGTCTTCCAGGCTTCAGTCTCTAATAAGGACTTAACTGGAATTAGGACCCACCTGGAGGCTCCAGGATGATCCATCGCTAGATCCTTAAATTAACTACATCTGCAAAAACCCTTTTCCAAATCAGGTCGCACTCCCAAGTTCTGGGGATTAGGGTGTGGACATATCTTTTGGGGGTCACTATTCCACCCACGACAGTTGGAGTGGATGAAATCATCTGCTATGTAAGTGGCAATTTACATTTTTTAAAATGTCTGCATAGGCCAGAATAAGACACATGTGCTGCCCAGTTTGGCCTCTGAACCCAGTTTGTGGCCTTCGTTCTTATTGTGCACTGGAAGGTGTTGGGAGCATAGTTCCAAATGTCATTGGAGATAGACTCTTGCGTAGATTGTGGAAATCCTTCCAGTCTGTTTTGGCACTCCTTAGTTTCTGGAAGGAATTCTAGTGTAATTTTCTTGTGAAACCACACTGTGGTCAGCTGTGGATCTTGTTTTTTTTTTCTTTTGCCCTCGGTTCAGGTCACAGGGATGCTTTGTTTTGACGCTTTGCAGCCCCTGCTCTTTTCCTTTGTGTGGAAAAAGCACCAGCCTGTGGTGGGCTCCTGAGAATACAGAGTAATTCCTTTTGTCTCATCTTGCTTCTTTATCTTACCCTTCTCAAGGAGTGAGTACTTTTGCAGGTACAACTAGATAAGAATAAATTGCATTTTGTTTTTATCTAAATATCATAATGATGGATGTTCTTGAAGATTGTGGCTTCAAGTGAACCTACAGAGGTTAACGCAATTTCTATAACCTTGACCTCAGTCCTTGACCTGAGCTCCACTTGGGTAGCAGGTAGTGGGATGGGAGATGGGGTCACAGTGCCTAGCAGCTTGTACCATATTGAATTGTTGTTCAGTTTCTACCAGTTAGAGATAGGTTACTGAGTGGCGCCATTTATTTTTTCCAATAATAAAAACAAGCCATCCTTATTGTAGAAAACCTGGAACACAAAGCCAAAAGTTTTGAAGTTTTTTATGATACCCATCAACAGTGGATGGAATTCTTTTTCTAGTACTCTGTATTCTCATTAACTTACTTAAGCTAAAGTGGAATGTCTTTTATTGTGTTTGTATTTCTGGTTTCTGGCTAGCCTGAATATTTTGTTAGACTATTTCTAGTTTCCTGAATATCTGTCTGCATTTTTGGCACAGCTGTTTTGTGGTTGGTGTTGCCATTCTTATTTTGTTCCCTGGTAATCTGAAGCCTCTCCTTATAGGGTTCAGAACGTTGTAGCTCATGACAAAGGGGATAAGCGACGCTGGCAGCTCTGTTCAGGTTTTCTTGAAAGTTCATTCATCAAACTGTGCCTCGCTGGCTTTGCTTCTGAATGTTTCATTCTGACCATCTTGCCTTCTCCCCCTGTTCTCCAGCTGATGGTGAGACCATTCTGAAAGGCCTCCAGTCCATTTTCCAGGAGCAGGGGATGATGGAGTCGGTGCACACCTGGCAGGACCATGGCTATTTAGCGACCTACGTAAACAAAAACGGCAGGTGAGGCGGCCTTGAGTGCTCCTATTCAGGTCTGAGCACTTCAGCAGTGTGTGTGTGTGTGTGTGTGTGTGTGTGTGTGTGTGTGTGTGTAGGGGTGGGGATGTGTGTTTGTATGTGTGGGTGGATGTGTGTGTAAAGGGTGGCCTCACTTCTGGTTAATGACGCCTTTGTGTGTGGTCCTGGTCCTCAGTCACCTTTTTTCTTGGTCTCCATTTTCTCCCCCTTGCAACTTTTCCTCTTTCTTTATTTCCGGTTTTAATCCGGTGAGGTTTGACTCTACCTTTCGGCATTCTCTGTGTTCCTAGGTTCTCTGGTGGGGGATTCTTTGCTAGAACCACCTAGCTGGTTAAGAGGTGGCATTTCTCTCTCCTTCCTTTACCCCTGGCCCCTCTCCTTTATGTGACTGGTGGTGGTGGTGGGTGGGGGTGGTCAGCTCGTGCAGGTGCAGATGAGTTTGTGGTGTCCTGGGCCTGAACTTGATTTTGAGGCCATTTAAGGGCTGAAGGTGAAAATTAACTAGTTGTATTTTTTTTTAATATTTATTTTATTTATTTGGCTGCATCGGGTCTTAGTTGTGGCACGCAGGATCTTCGTTGCGGCACGCGGGATCTTCTGTTGCAGCACAGGCTCTCTAGTTGTGCTGCGCAGGCTCTAGAGCGCAAGGGCTTAGTTGCTTCGCAGCGTGTGGGATCTTAGTTCCCCGAACAGGGATTGAACCCATGTCCCCTGCATTGGAAGGCGGATTCTTAACCACTGACCACCAGGGAACTCCCACAGTTGTATTTATTTTTTTAATCTAAGCACACTGCCCGTATTCTCCAAACAGAATTCTTCATCTTATTTAGTGTCATTCAAACGTTTCTTTAACCACACCTTATAGTAAGAAGTGATTTTATATCAGATGTGCACATACACATCTGCATGTATAGAAATATACATGTCTAATTGAAAGAAAAGTTTCTTCAGATAATTCTTACACATGTGTAATACACTCTTTATTTTTATTCCATAAAAAAGCTGGTCAGATACACTAAATTAGAGGTTAAAGCTTTTCCTGTAAGGAGCTACTTAAGGTCCCTGTCACATACTCCCTCTTTTTTCTTAAGCAACTCTTTAAAAATGTAAAAAAACATACTTAATCTGCAGGCTTTACAAAACATGCCGCGGGCTGGATCTGGCTTGCAGGCCCCGAGCTCAGTGAATTTAGCCACCACCTGCTTGCAGTCAGAAAAACACGGCTCTGGGGACTTCCCTGGTGGCGCAGTGGTGAAGAATCTGCCTGCCAGTGCAGGGGACACGGGTTCGAGCCCTGGTCCGGAAAGGTCCCACATGCCACAGAGCAACTAAGCCCGTGTGCCACAGCTACTGAGCCTGCGCTCTAGAGCCCACGAGCCACAACTACTGAGCCCGTGTGCCACAGCTACTGAAGCCCGCACGCCTAGAGCCCGTGCTCCACAACAAGAGAAGCCACTGTAATGAGAAGCCTGCGCACCGCAACGAAGAGTAGCCCCTGCTCGCCACAACTAGAGAAAGCCCGTGCACAGCAACGAAGACCCAACGCAGCCAAAAATAAATAAATAAATAAATTTATTCAAACAAACAAAAGAAATACCACGGCTCTGTTTTGAACTCTGAGGGTAATTGGGAGAACCCAGTTTGCTCTTCACCACCCTCGCTTCCTTTTAAGGAGGAGTCAATCACTGCTGGGGAACCTTCTTAAAAATCAGATGCGTAGGACTTGCTGCTGAATCACTTTCTGGACCCAAGAACCTGTTTTGAAAACCTTAGCACTTGATGGCTCTCTCTAAAATCTTCCCTAAATGATTGGCTTCCCTGCCCCCATGAAGAGGCTCTAATGAGAAAGCAACAGGGACAATTATGTAATATAGGGAAAAAAGAGCGGTGGTTTTGCCTTTTAACTGGGTTGGTGTCTTTTTTCTTTTGAGTGCCGTGATACAATTCCTAACCTTAAAATTATGCTTTCCTCTGTAGCTTTGCCAATTTGAGAATTTACCCGCATGGATTGGTGTTGCTGGACCTTCAGAGTTACGACGGTGATGCACAAGGCAAAGAAGTTGACAGTGTCAGTTTTCCACTTTTATTTACTCAAGTATTTGAGGATCACAAAAACTGCTCAGTTTAATGATAAAATTATTTTCACCTATTTGCTGAGTTTCACTTATTTTTTTTCAATAAAATTTCTATTTTATCTTAAATATTCACTTAATTTTAAACTTGCCTCCCTTCAAGTAAGTGATTTTAGAAGAAAAATAGTTGTTCCTCAGTAGTTTTTAGGAACCTGGCTGTCATCTTTCCCTTGACTGCTTGAGTACTGAGTTATGATTTTACTTTTGCACTGGAGGGAATGTAAACCTTTATCCAGGATGTTACAGCTGCAATATTCTTGAGGCTTTCCCTTTGCCATTATTTTGTTGGTACTTTAGGCTGAAGCGAGGTTGACACTGTGTTGCGCTAGTGGCGTGTGGAATTGTGCCAGGCCTGCAGGCTGCTGTAGGGGTTAGGGAGGACAGGTGTATCTGGGCATCTGCCAGTATCACAGCTCTGCCAACACAGTCTCAACCTCCTGTTCCACTCAGCTTATTCGATAAGCCCATTTCTTTTCTTTTGATTGCAGCTTTTGAACAAAGTAGAAGAAAGAATGAAAGAATTGAGTCAGGACAGTACTGAGCGGGTGAAGCGGTAAGTCCACTCCTGAATGTTCTTTTATATTTGGTTCATCGATAAAATAATCAGAATGGTGGTGTTATCCCTGAGCAGTGTCTAAGATGTAGAAGAGATCAAAGTCGACTTCTGCTTCTGGCCACTTGGTAGACTGAGGTAGTGGGCCCTTACAACAGAAGACTAACTGTATATGAGAGAAAGAGATGCTAGACAAAGTGGAACAAAGGCAGAAGGGAGTGTACAGTGATTCCAAGGGGCTGGAACTGTGTAACGCAGAGAATCAGGTGGGGCTGGCACCTCGAAGGGGAGCTAGAAAACGCCTCGACCCTGTCCAGTAAAGAGAAAAGATTGTCTTGTCTTTCCTCAGAGTTCTGGGCCCCAGAGTAGAATTAAGCAGTTTTAAGAGATTTATGACAGCATGGGATGATAGAAAATTTGCCTCAGTGCTTTCAGGTAAGATGACATTGACACTGCAAGGTACTAAGAGTTTCAGAGGCCACCCACCTTGAGCAGCCCCTGGTGGGTTCTTTTCAGATGAAAACGAAGACCATTAACCTTTCTTGAGGAGTGCAGCCACTATATGCCACATGTGACTATTTAAAACTAAGTTAATAAAAAAACAGTTCAGTTCCTCAGTCTCGCCTCATGTCTCTAGCTAATGGCTAGTGACTGCCATATTGGACAACGCAGATAAAGAACATTTCTGTGGTGCCAGAAATGTTCTGTTGGACAGAACAGAAGTATTTGTCAGTGGTGTCAGATGTTAAAAGAGCTTTGATAGAAGTAATAGTTTTGACATTTGTTGCGAGGGATAGAGTCTGGTAGGTCCTGGGAATTAATCATGGCTGCACAGCAGGTAATTCTGAGCGGTTCTGCCTTGCCCTGCCTGGGTGGCTCCTTATCAGGCCCTCAAAAGTGGGCTTGTCCCTTGCTCATAAAGGCAAACCCGTAGATGCAGAAACACAGAGAGACTTCGGTAAGGTCGGGGCATCACTGATGGAAGTGACCATCCAGAATACAGACTTCTCCATTTCAGGGCACTTTCCACAAGAGGGAGTCCTTATTGGCTGTTTAAGAACAGTTAAGTACATAATGGCTTATCCTGCTAAATTTGATCAGCCTAGAGGAAAGCCCCAGGGCAGATGTAAGATAACTGGAAAATTGTTTAACCTCCAACATGGACACAAAGCAGGAAACTGCATGTGAAGAGAGCAGGACACAGTGTAGAACTCGGCCACTTGATTGAAACCTGTTGGAGCACCCAGACTTGTTTACCCCACCCAAGTTCAGCTTACGTGTCCTCGGGCCCTTCCCCATCCTTAAAGAACTTGTCCACACCTACAATCTTTTCTGGAATTTCCCTCTTTTCCTGCTTGCAGAATTTTCCTAATCTTTCCTGGTCCATCTGAATTGAACGGGTTCCCACTGTGTCTTTAACTCGGTGATAATGAATTGGCCAACATCAAAATGCCTGATTTTTTTTTAATTGGTCTGGTTTTTATTGGGATTACTTC
Source organism: Grampus griseus (assembly GCF_964374135.1). Classification (NCBI taxonomy): domain Eukaryota; kingdom Metazoa; phylum Chordata; class Mammalia; order Artiodactyla; family Delphinidae; genus Grampus; species Grampus griseus. Next base: position 18,403,925 of record NC_138999.1, read on the forward strand.
TAGGAGTGAGCAAATAGATGGAATGCATTTATGGGCTTCCCCACTCATGAGAAGTCTGGTTCCTTTGTGGTTTTGATATGGGAGTTTTTGAAGTGAGAATGCAGTTATACTTCCGATCTTCAGTTCAAAACAGCACAGGCCTTGTTTTTCCTTGTCACTGTTTTTACATCTTTTCATAAAATCAGGGTGGAGGGGGCAGGAAGTTGTTGGGAATACTTTGTTGTAGGCCCTTTGTTTTTGGCCTCAAAAGGACAAGAATGGTGCCACTTTTCTGTCTGGGGAATGACATTGTTAGAGACTGAATCATTAACAAATGACTCAGTAACATCTGAAATGATTACTCCCCTGTGGCCAGTGATTTAAATCTGAATTAAGAAGCCATGGGATTCATTAGAAACTTTATTTTCATATCCTGCTATTCAAAAGAAAAGAAACAGGAAAAACAAGCTTACATCAGTAATGTTTTGTTGAAAAGAAAAATTCTTGCAATTTACAAGGTGTACCTGAGGCCCGGGACATATTCTGTCTTTCTCTCTACCATCTATTTTCAACTTTCTGTAGTGAAGGTTGAAAAGAGAGTTATGTAGGGCTCCAGAATATCTCCCAAAGCCCATTTCAGGGAGATGTGCTTCATGTTAGTGAAGCCAAATCCGGCCTCTGTACCCCAACACTGAATTAAATCTTGGAGACAGAGTTTTGGGTGAAGTAGAAAAGAATAGGTTTATTGCTTTGCCAGGCAAAGGGGGCCACAGTGGACTAATGCCGTCAGAACTGCGTGTCCCGACCTGGAGGGGGTAGTGAGGAGTTTTATAGTAATGGTTCAAGGAGAGCGTGATCCACTCGTGGACATTCTTCTGATTGGCTGGTGGGGAGGTAAGTGGGCGTCAGCATCATCAGCCTTCTGGTTGCAACTGGTCTGGGGTCTACGTGCTGGTGGGCAGCATGCAGTTAACTTCTGCCACCTGGTGGGGGCTTCAGTATCTGCAAAACAGCTCAAAGATATTGTTATGTGTGTCCCTTGAGGGGAACCAGGACCCTGCCCCAAGGCTGCACTATTGTTTCCTTTGACTGTTCCTCCCTCTTCTGCACATCCCCTCCCTTCCCTAATTAGCATCTGTTTGAACTGCCCATCGGCACTCAGGGAAGGTCTTGAAGGCTGAATGAAGCCCCGTTTCTTGTAATCAAGAAATGGGGGACACAGAAAGGCTTTTGTGCCCAGGAGCCCCACAGGGTCCTGCTCGGTATGATCAAGGTGATGGCTTCCCCATCCTTAAAGATCCTTGCATCACCTCGGTGCTTTGTGACCACCTAGAGGGGTGGGAGGGAGGGAGATGCAAGAGGGAAGAGCTATGGGAACATGTGTATATGTATAACTGATTCACTTTGTTATAAAGCAGAAACTAACACATCATTGTAAAGCAATTATACTCCAATAAAGATGTTAAAAAGAAAAAGATCCTTGCTTCTTTGCATCTCTTTAAAAACCACTGTGTTGCTGTGGAGGAAAGAGCTCTTACCTGCACCCAAGGCACCACTGACTCAATTGAGAATGGACATTGTTTTCATTGGGTTTGTGCATAGTTCAGTAATTGCCGATAGCTGGCCAGTTGTCCGACCCGAGGGGTAAGTTTCCTCCCCTGAAAGCCCTTGAGTTGCTATTTGTTACTTTCATCCAGTGTCACAGGTAGCTCATGCTCCCACCTCATGCCACCCACCACCGATCAGCCAGAGGTGGAAGAGGCTTCCCCCAAGTCCTGTTTGCCTACTCTCGGGGTTTGTCCTGTTTGGGGTGCCACATTTTACAAGAAAAACCTCTGATCTGCCTAATTCCAACAGCTGAGTTTGTTCTCCTGGAAGATGAAGAAGTGGTTAAATTAGGAGGAGTTAGGATTAAATGACAGTTTATGGGAATTTGCTTTGTAAATTCAGTGCTTTTTGCAGATGTTAGTATTTCCTCATAGAAAGCCTTATTAACCTGTAACAAGTTCAGACTGTATTCTTGGAAACAGGTGAGCGGAAGAGCAAAGACTTATCAAAGCGAGTCAGAGGTAGCCCAGCCCAGCATTTTAGGTACCTGTGGCTTGTTTACTGTAAACCCCACTGTACTTGAGAACACAGGACTTGCCCATGGTTGTGTTATGTATGCAGTGAGTTCTCATCTTGTTTGTGTTCCACTTAATTTGCCAAGCCCCCTTTCCAGGTCTGGTTTTCCTTTTCATGTAGTGTCCTCTGCTGTTAGTTTCTAGTACATTCACCCTATCTAAAATACTCAGTATTAACAGAAAGAACTGAATGAGAAAATCATCAGTTTGCAGCTCTTCTCGTAATAATTGGTTCAGGCAAGAATGTTCTACATGCCAAAGCCACTGGTGAAGGTTTGTTGAAAGATCAGGACCTTGACTCAGTTTCACAGGACCGCTCCACACCCTGCTTAGTAATTTCAAAAGGAAAAACGGTACCTTTGCAAGTGTAGGGATCTCGTGGGCATCTGCTTTAACCATGTGGTCACTCTTTGCATCACCAATAATAGGACAGGAACACATCTCGTGCCCCTGATGTGATGCTTGCATGATATGCCAACTTGACTCTATTGAAGAGATCTTCAGGCAAACCCACTTGAGGGATTTCCTGCAGAACACCTGGTCTGGACTTTGCTGTGATGTCAATGTCATGAAACACGGGGAAGAGGTGACGACGCCAACAGACTATTTTCTTTTCTTTTTTTTTTCTCTTTTCTTTTTTAACATCTTTATTGGAGTATAATTGCTTTACAGTGCTGTGTTAGTTCTGCTTTATAACAAAGTGAATCAGTTATACATATACATATATCCCCATATCTCTTCCCTCTTGCGTCTCCCTCCCACCCTCCCTATCCCACCCCTCTCGGTGGTCACAAAGCACCAAGCTGATCTCCCTGTGCTATGAGGCTGCTTCCCACTAGCTATCTATTTTACGTTGGGTAGTGTATATATGTCCATGCCAATCTCTCACTTCATCCGTGTCCTCAAGTCCATTCTCTGTCTGTGTCTATTCCTGCAACGGACTATTTTCGATTAAATGAGGGTAAAAAAGCGAAACAGCAAAATACAGTATATGATTCTTCATTCAAAAGTAGAATAGCTCTGAAGGAGATAATTGGCAGTTGGGGATACTTGAACATGGATTCCTTACTAGGTGCTGGTATTCCATCCATGTGGACTTCAATGGATGTGGTAGTGACAAAGTAGCTATGTAGGCAATCTTAACAGATTCCTGCTGGAGTATTTGGGGGTGAAGGATGATGTTTGTAATGGCCATTTTCTCCTTCAACATTTTTTAGGGAAAATTTAAAGTATGCCAGAAAGGTTTTTTAAAAAGTAAATTCTTAATGTACAACAGTGTTGAAATTTGGTAGTGGCCATGTTTGTATAAACCTCAAAGCGCAAGTTTTAGATTGGTTGTGTACTATTTAGGAGTCTGCCTGGGGTCATGTGGCTCCTGCACATGCTTGTTCCCAGGTCCTCTTTTAAGGCAGCCTCACCTAAGCAGCCTTTCTTTTAAGACTCATTCCTGTTTTCCTTTTTTTCCAGATTACCACCCATAGTTCGAGGAGGGGCCATTGACAGATACTGGCCCACTGCAGATGGCCGCCTGGTTGAGTACGACATAGATGAAGTGGTGTATGATGAAGACTCACCTTACCAGAACATTAAAATTTTACACTCAAAACAATTTGGAAATATTCTCATCCTCAGTGGGGATGTTAGTAAGTATTCCATCCCTACCCCAATCGCATGACAAAGTGACAATGTATTAGATTGTGTTTTCCTGACACATACCACCGTTGTGGATTTGTCCAGATTTGTCCATGGCCCTGCTGGGTTGTTTTTTTTTTTTGATATGAGTATTTGCATTGGATTAACCTGTGGCTTGTCTGGGCTTTCATGTTTTATAGTAGAGCCATGAAAATTTTGTCTTGTTACTCTTTTTTCCTTAGTTTTCTTAGTGATTAGTATTTAGATTGTATTTCAAAAGAAAATGTAATTGCCTTTTTAAAAAAAAATTTTTATTGAAGTATAGTTGATTTACAGTGTTGTTAGTTTCAGGTGTACAGTAGAGTGATTCAGTTATACATATGTATATGAATATATATTATTGTTATTTATATTCTCTCCCATTATAGGTTATTACAAGATATTGAGTAGAGTTCCCTGTGCTATACAGTAGGTCCTTGGCTATACAGTAGGTCCTTGTTGGTTATCTATTTTATGTTGCTTATTTTTAAAGAAGTCTTTTAGATGGGAAATTCCAAACCAAAGTAGACAAAACAGTAAGATGAACCGACATATACTCACCCTTGAGTGCCAACGATTATAAACTCCTGGCCAATCTTGTTTCCCCTGAACTCCGGTCTACTTTTCTCCCTCTCATATTCTTTTTTTTTTTTTTACATCTTTATTGGAGTATAATTGCTTTACAATGGTGTGTTAGTTTCTGCTTTATAACAAAGGGAATCAGTTATAAATATACATATGTTCCCATATCTCTTCCCTCTTGCGTCTCCCTCCCTCCCTCCCACCCTCCCTATCCCACCCCTCTAGGCGGTCACAAAGCACCGAGAGCTGATCTCCCTGAGCTGATCCCTGTGCTATGCGGCTGCTTCCCACTAGCTATCTACCTTACGTTTGGTAGTGTATATATATGTCTGTGACAAAGTGAGAGAGAGGCATGGACATACATACCTCTCATATTCTTTTTTTTTTTGCGGTACGCGGGCCTCTCACTCTTGTGGCCTCTCCCGTTGCGGAGCACAGGCTCCGGACGTGCAGGCTCAGCGGCCATGGCTCACGGGCCCAGCCGCTCCGCGGCATGTGGGATCCTCCCGGACCGGGGCACGAACCCGTGTCCCCTGCATCGGCAGGCGGACTCTCAACCACTGCGCCACCAGGGAAGCCCTCTCTCATATTCTTTTGAAGCAACTCTGCTTCATATTTCATCTGGACACATGCAATTGCTTTTTAATTATCATATCAGAACAGTCTAAAGACTGAATTTTCTTCCTACTGACTAAAGTATATATGTATATAATCTATGTAGGTAACATTTTATGTTGGGTGTTAAGATGAGTAGGGTTGATGAAAGTCCACAATCCAAAAAACCAGAAAAACAACACCTCTGTATACTGCTGTTTTTAAAGATTGAAAATGAAAATTTCTGAATTTTCTAGATTCTAGCACTTCCTGGTATAAGTCAGGTGGTGTATGGCTTTGGTTATAGTCACCATTTTGGATGTTTCTTCTCCTTAGATTTGGCGGAAAGTGATCTGGCGTATACCCGGGCCATCATGGGCAGCGGCAAAGAAGATTACACTGGCAAAGATGTACTGATTCTAGGAGGCGGAGATGGGGGCATATTATGTGAAATAGTCAAACTGAAACCAAAGATGGTCACTATGGTAGAGATATCCTTTGTGGTATAAGAGATCAAGTTAAGTGGGCTTTGTTTGTTTTCTTCCTCGTTTTTTGTCTTAAGACTCAAGTTAATGTTACGAGGTAAATGTGTTATAAAGACTACCTTGAACAAACATTTCGACTTAGTACCAGTACCTTTTTTTTTTTTTTTTTCCCTGTACGCGGGCCTCTCACTGTTGTGGCCTCTCCTGTTGCCGAGTACAGGCTCTGGACGCGCAGGCTCAGCGGCCGTGGCTCACGGGCCCAGCTGCTCCGCAGCATGTGGGATCTTCCCAGACCGGGGCAAGAACCCGTGTCGCCTGCATCGGCAGGCGGACCCCCAACCACTGCGCCACCAGGGAAGCCCACCAGTACCTTTTTATATGGCTACCAACAAAGAAGCAGAGTTGAGAATTAAAGAGCAAGTAACAGTAACCTTTGTACTGTGTCTACTGTTCAGCAATTGCTGAAATGGCTTCTTCATTAGAAGAAAATTGAGTTCCTTTTGAGTGTCCTTGGTGCACAACAAATGAAGTCATTGTCTCATTTATCATTTTTTAAACTTAAGATATGCAAATTAGTGTTAAAAAATGTTATGTTCATCTTAACCTTTTTAAAAAGTATATCTCAGAATTCTTTGATACATCCAAATCCAGGGGAAATTTCTCCTTAACCTATTTCGAACATTGACCAAATGGTGATTGACGGATGTAAGAAATACATGCGAAAAACATGTGGTGATGTCCTAGACAATCTTAAAGGAGACTGCTATCAGGTAATTATATTTATCAGATAATGTTTTTTTATTATGTCAACTGATAATATGTTGATCAGAACTGTGCCTTCTGAAAACAGCTTTAAGTATAATTGGTTAAGAAGATAAATAATCAAGATGATAGGTCATCTTGTAGGGGAGGAAAAATTTTCCCTCTACCCTTCTAGTACTTGCCTGAGACCCCCGTAATAAAAGACTAACAAGAGGAAAAACAAGTTATTAAATGTTTTAAACTCATGTATTTATGGGAGATGCACAGAAAAATGAGCAACTCAGAGGTAGCTTTAGAATTTAGGCTTAAATATGATCCTAATAGGGTCAGAGGGATGTAGGAGTCTTAAGGGAGAATAAATGACTTAGGAAAAATGAACAGGGCCCTTAGAAGAGTAGAAAAAGAAGTATGATAGTTTGTGACAGAGTTTGTCTGGGTGTGGTGTCAGCCTTATCTGCTGTGATAAGAGGCCATCCTCCCTGGTTGAATTCCTCGGGGAGGGGATCTATGGCAGTTGAATTCCTTTTGGAGGATGTGTCTTTAGGCAGATAAAGGGGAGTTCAGAGAAAGCCTCTCCCTACATTTGCTGATTTTCAAGTGCCTACAGCTCAAAATGTTCAATGTGCCAAAGCACCGTATTTTGAGGTAGCCTGTTCTGCTAGCCTTTATTCTCTTTATGTGAGTTCTATATACATTTGTATTCAGGGAAGGTGTGTACATATAGTTTAAAAGAAAGAAAGAAAGAAAGAAATGGCTAACTCCAGATTCTTTGAATTTAATAACATTAAGTCATTCTTGTATAAAAGATGCCATGTACCTTCTTTATGACTTGGCAACCACCACTTTTGACTTTTGTCTCTTTAGCCTGAGTCTTTCTGTGTCTGGGTCTTTGAGAAGGAATTCAGGTACTTATTAGAGGGTGTAGATGATGTTTGATGTAGGAATAATTGATTCTTGCTAAGCAAATAAGTTCCTAAATTCTACTGTGCTTGTAAGTTGACTGATCATTATAGTTTATAGGATACATTTTTTTTTTTTTTTTTTGCGGTACGCGGGCCTCTCACTGTTGCGGCCTCTCCTGTTGCGGAGCACAGGCTCCGGACGCACAGGCTCAGCGGCCTTGGCTCATGGGCCCAGCCGCTCCGCGGCATGTGGGATCTTCCCGGACCGGGGCACGAACCCGTGTCCCCTGCATCGGCAGGCGGACTCTCAACCACTGCGCCACCAGGGAAGCCCTATAGGATACATTTTGTATTGTATTTTGAGGATTCATATGTTAGGTGCCCATACCTACATTATTAGGTAGAACAAGATAACTAAGCAAATGCATATTTTTATTTGACCAGAATCTTAAATGTGTACCTCTAGTTTTATAAACATATAGATGAATGCTTTCATTTGTTATGTAAATTACCTACACCTACCCATGTTCTCTAATACGTGTGTATCCAAATTCGATTTCATGGTACATGTGTTAATTTTTTCTTTTCTTTTCTTTTTTTTTTTTTTTTTGCGGTACACGGGCCTCTCACTGTTGTGGCCTCTCCCATTGCGGAGCACAGGCTCCAGACGCGCAGGCTCAGTGGCCATGGCTCACAGGGCCAGCCGCTGTGCGGCATGTGGGATCTTCCCAGACCGGGGCACAAACCCGCGTCCCCTGCATCGGCAGGCGGACTCTCAACCACTGTGCCACCAGGGAAGCCCACGTGTGTTAATTTTTTAAACAGAGAGAAATTATATCAATGTTAAAATGCAGTTGTGATAGTTTTATGGGCAAAAGGAAAAGAAAGTACGTATTTCACTTACACTGTTGGAAAGTTTAAAAAGGGAGGGAGGATGCAGCAGTTCCAATCCTGGGTGTTTATTTGAAGAAAAGGGTAACACTAATTCGAAAAGATACGTGCACCTCCATGTTTATTGCAGCATTATTTACAATAGCCAAGATATGGAAGCACCCTAACTGTCCATCAACAGATGAACGGATAAAGAAGATGTGGTGTATACATACACAATAGAATCCTACTCAGCCATAAAAAAAGAAAGAAATCTTGACATTTGTGACAACGTGGATGAACCTTGAGGGTATTATTTCCACTTAGCATAAAGTCAGATGGAGAAAGAAAAATACTGTAAAAATACTGATTTCACTCATGTGGAATGTAAAAAAAAATTTAAATAAAGGAAAAAAAAAACCAAATAAAAATACATAGATACAGAGAACAGAGTAGTGCTTCTCAGAGGGGAAGGGGTAGGGGAGGGTGAAATGGCTAAAGGGGATCAAACTGTATGGTAATGGATGGAAACTATGCTTTTGGCAGTGAGCATACTATAGTATACACGGAAGTCAAAATATAATGCTATACACATGAAAAAGAAGAGGGGGAATTTAGGTTCTTCAGAGCATGACAGACTTTTCACAATGAGCTAAAAGTTACCATTGTTTGCAAATGTTTGCATTGTTAGCCAGACCCTCTGCCTAAAGTGTTAATCCTCACATGTGTATCAAGTGGCAACTGTTTCTATTTTGTAGATGAAGACAGTAAGTTTAGGGAGTTTAAAGGGCAATTTATAGGGTAACTTTAGAGGAATGTTTCAAATTCATGTCTCCCTGGCGGCTCCTTAGGTTGACTTATGGATTAAGAAAAAAATGTAACAAGAACCGCAAACCTAAACCTTCAGTACTGTGGAGTTCCCTTTCAGGAACAGAAAAGCCACCAGGGGGAGTCTGAAAAATTCTTATGAGGCTGAGAGTTTTCCTGGAGCTCTAAAGGGGTGGGGGTTCCTGGTCTGTGGGACAGCAGTAGGCAAGCCCCTTAGCCATTAAAATACTACCATTAAAAAAATACCAGGTCCTTGCAACTGTTTATCATTTATAAAACATAATTAATGTTATCCTTTTTTAGAAAATAGATTTATAAGCAGTAAATCTAGCAGTTTAAAGAATTTTCAGTTATGTCCAAAAAAAATTTAGTTAAGTATAAAGATATGAATCTTTTTTTTTTTTTTTGCGGTACGCGGGCCTCTCACTGTTGTGGCCTCTCCCGTTGCGGAGCGCAGGCTCAGCGGCCGTGGCTCACGGGACTAGCCGCTCTGCGGCACGTGGGATCCTCCTGGACTGGGGCACGAACCCGCGTCCCCTGCATCGGCAGAACCACTGCGCCACCAGGGAAGCCCGAAGAGATATGAATCTTAAATCTCTTAACACAATCCATAAATCTATTGTCAACACAATCCATTATAAAAATAATAAAATAATTTGGTATTAACAGGTGACAAACCATTTGAGAATATTTAGCAGTCTTAATAAAAACTTGGTAAGAAAATTACAAGAGAAGGGAAACTACCTAAACATAATAGAAACGATCAGAAATGTAAAGATACTGTATTAAATGGCAAAATACATAAGCGTTTTCCACTAAAACTAGGAAGTAGAAGAGGATGCTCTGTTTAACCTTGTTTTTGACTCCTTAATGCAGTAAGGTAGGAAAACGAAAACAGTAGAAACATAGACAGAACCACATTACTTGCAGAGGACATGAATGCTCACAAAATATAGAAAACTCATCTAGAAAACAAGCTGAACTCATGAGAATTTGGTGTAGCGATAGGATAAAGGCAGACTAAAACTTTTTTCCTTATTGTAAATGCAAAAGTTTGAATGGAAATTGAGTGTGGGCCAGAAATCGTTTTCAAAATAATAACCAGTTGATACTAGGAATAAATTTAACAGGAATGATTTTGAGACTGATAGAATTATGTTAAGATCTTATTGATAGACAAGCAACTGAAGTGTGAATATGTGGAGAGACAAGTTATTTCTTAGATGAAAAAGTACCATAATCCCCAAGGGGGTTTTTAGAATTAGACCAAATGATTTTGAAGTTCTCTTGAAACCGTAATTATCTAAGACTCGCCAAGAAAAAATTAAAAAAAGATCACAGTGAAGGGAGATTTGTCCTCATTAATTTACTGTGAAGTACAGTAAGCAAATAGAGGAAGTATGATGATGACAAATATAAAAGTATGGCACAGAGACTTGACCACACCTTGGTGTTTGTGTAGACACAAAGCTAATATATGGACCTAAGTGTTTTCAGTTTGGGAAAAGGTTTAGTTGATTTAGTAAATGTCGACATAATGGGCTGTCCATCTGCATGAGAACAAAATTAACCCTAGAAGCCATAGAAAAAATAATTTCAGATGACTTAAGCTCTAGATACTAAAACTAATACATTTAGAGAAATTTAGAGTATCTAACCTTGGAGTTGGGAAACCTCATAATGAAAGACAAGAAACCAGTAAGTAGTAACATCATACTATATAAACCAAGCCAAAAGTCTGAAAATAATGGCAACAAACATGATAGGGAATTAATCCCTTTAATAATACAAAGAGCCCCTACTAATATTTTAAAATATTAACTAAAGGTGCAAAGGATATAAACTGGTGTTGTAGACCCCAAGTTCGTGTGCCCAGTGCACAGTGAGGCCAAACAAACTGAAATGGAATTTGGAGCAAAGTTTATTGCAAAGGGCAAGCAAAGAACAGGCAGCTCATGTGATAAAGACCCGAACTCCCTGGTGGTGTCTAGGGAAGTGGTTTTACAGGCAAAATTTGGGGGAAGGTGCAGGGTGTGTGACCTTCCTCTGGTTGATGGTAACAGGGTGGTGTTAAAGAAATCTCAAATCATCAGCCATCTTGTTTCAGCCAGGCTGGGTCCATGTGCTTGTGCACAGCCTGAAGTTACTGTCCTCTGCCTGGGTGGGGGCTTTAGTTCCTGGTTAAGAACTCTGTTATGTATCAGATTGTTATCTATAGGGACACAGAAAGACTTGTACCTGGGAGGGGCCTGCGGCGCCCCACTCACTTTAAATTCCCCTTTTCTTTGATACTCCTCAGTCTTGATGGGAACAGGTGTGGGATAAGAAAGGGAATAAACTTTTGGATAAAGAGGTTAATCATAAACTCCGCCGAGGGAGTCCACTTTTGGGGGCTGGGGAGATGGATGACTCAGTTTTAATACCCCACCCCTGTTTCAACCTTCTCCAAATCTTTGAGGGAATGGGGTGATGACCTGTCTGTCTGCTTCCTGCTAAAATGGGGCATAGTCCTGCCTCACCTTGGGGAGTGGACACTGAGTTGGAAATACTCCCAAGTTCCAAGTCTTGAATCAGAGTCTTGTATGATTAAGATCTCAGTTCCTGGGACTTCCCTGGTGGTCCAGTGGTTAAGACTTCGCCTTCCAATGCAGGGGGTACAGGTTTGATCCCTGGTCTGGGAGCTAGGATCCCACATGCCTCATGGCCAAAAAACTAAAACATAAAACAGAAGCAATATTGTAACAAATTCAATAAAGACTTTAAAAATGGTCCACATCAAAACAATTCTTTTAAAAAAAAAGATCTCAGTTCTTTAGTCCACTGTTTTGGTGTGCCAGATCTAGGAGTAGGAGTAGTAGTGACAACCCACACAGACCTTGGAAAGTAGATATCATTCCCTGAGAAATTCAGGAGAATGAGCCTGAAAACCAATCTGGACCTGGCACTTAGATAAAATTACATTAACTGGTTACAAGTCTCCCCCTAAGTAGGTTATAACTTTTGATGTGATATTAACATGAAAGGAGCTATTGGCCATTACATGTCTCCTTTTTCTGCTAATGTATGATCTAAAGCAGTTTTGTTGTCTAAAAAATTTAATAGTTACAAGAGGAGACCTTGAGATAAGGTTGCAGCTGCCAGCCAGCACTACTTTGAGAATGGCTGGTGGTATCCCAGAGTCTGATACAGTTCAGAAAATTCAAGTTCTCAACAAGACAGATGTGTCTAAAATCACGTCCTCAAAGGCCACCTAGTTCTACCTTGGATGTCTGAACCACATGTCTTCCATTTTGACTTGACAAATTCATTCCCCTCCTCAATGGCCAAAGCATATGTACCATATGACCAGGCCGCTCTGGTCAGTAAAGTTTAAGTTAAACTCCCCCATACTTCCATATGTGAAGATTTTTCTATCATTTCCCCTTTTGATTGCAAATCTTTCAGTAGACCAAAGTACTTGTCCCTCGATGTCAGGGTGGTTGCTGCCTCCCCCTGGGTCCCTCATGTTCCTCTGTGCTAGGCCTCCTTTTTGTTTATATAAATTTGCCTAGGTATCTACTTTGGGGGAAAACTAATCAGATGCTGTCAACAGGCTCAGAGGTATATGCTAATGGGGAAACATTTCACAGGCTACACATTTAGTTAATTATACCGAATTGTAACACGAGCAGTGTGTATGTGCTTTTAGCAGTAGACTTAAAGCTAGCAATTACATATGTCATGTATGAGTAGTTATACCCTGACAACTTCACTAGAAAATTTTCTTTCTATCCTGAACATTGGGGGCAACAATATGGTTAACACAGTAGCTTTCAATTTTGATAGGGCCTTGTCACACACAGGTCATGGGACATCTGATCTTCATCTCAAGATAGGTTGCTGTTATAAGCTTCAGAAACAAGCTCAGTGTCTTTAATAATTCGGTTAAACTTTACAACTATATAACAAGGAGCTATCTGGGAAGTAAGTCTTAGGCAATAAATACAGACCCCAACAGAACTAGAATTTAATATCTATTGAAACAATCTTTCTCCAAAATTACCCTCATTTTTTACCAAATATTTTAGCCAAATTATGGAAATCAGACTTTCACAAACTTGGTCTGATTTATTTACATACGTGTAATTGATCCTTTAAATTGGCTGTGCTGGAACTTTTCATAAGGAATCCCAGACTGAATTTTTAAAAGGCCCCTCAGGGCCAGGAAAGCTATGCCAAGGGCTTGCCACAGATTCTGCCTGCCATGTCTGTAGATCTGGGTGAATTCCTCTCTTCTAGAGGTCTCCAAAACATCTTGAGACTCCTGCGCTTGTCAGGTAGTGACCTTTCTTGTTCACCTTGATAAGGTTGCTGGGAAATCTGAGTTGCCAATTTTTGGAGGGCTCAGGTAGAAAAAAAAAAATCATTGTTTCATTGCTGTAAGTCATAATTAGCTTGAGGGGAAGTGTTTCCTTATATCTGGAAAACACAGATCAAAACCAGTAGTATTTTAGACAAAAACCATAAAAATTATAACCATATTCACCAGTTCACTCAGTAATCCTTTTTGTTAACAGTGTTTATGAAGACGCCAGGTTTTTCTGTTAGGATTCTGTAATTGCTTACCCAGTTCATCGATATGATCTGAAATTTGAGACTTGGACATGTCAAAAAGTCCTTTTTATGAATCTTCTTGAAGATGAAGCACTTTTGGAAAAACAGTAAAACAGTAACTGAGTGACAAGACTTAAAAGGTACAGTTAAACACCTGATCCCAATGTAATTGACCAAAAACTTGGTTATAATAACTAGAACTATGAGTAACATTTTATCAGGACACACCAGACTTTGAGAAATTCCATATAATTAAAAAAAATTTACTGGAGTATAGTTGATTTATAATGTTGTGTTTCATATAATTTTAAGAATATAAAAACATTTGCCCATACCGTATAACCTGATAAGGCTTAACATTCATTTGACAATGCTTCCCATGTAATTTAACATACTGAAGTATCCTAGTTCATTTAATCTCTGAGATGCCTTAGGGTTCTTCTGAAGCATCCTAAAGTTAGCTGGAGGTCAAAAGAACGTCAGTTAGAATTTGATATTTGGGACGTTTGTCAAAAATATTAAAAAGTTTCAAAACACCTGGTCAAATAAGATCATAGGTCATTGTGAAACAATACCCATTCACCTAACCAAAGTGACAATAAAAGATCTCAAAGGCAAATATAGAAAGTTACAGTCAGATCCCTCAGAAAGGCAAAAAAACTCACAATCTGTTATTGAAAGCAGCTTAGCATTGTAAGAAAACTTTGTTTTGCCAGCAGAGAGAGAAAACCAAAAAACCAAACTCCAGTCTTGCATCAGCCTATTCTTTTTTTTTTTTAAGAATCTTAAAAAAACGTTTATTGATATCTCTTTGTAAGTGAATCAAGTGGGTGTAAAGCGGCATAAACACAGCAGTGAAAATCAGATACCCCATTATAAAAATAAATTACAAAAAAAAAGACAGTGAAAGAGAAATTTTTACAAAATTCGTTCAGGGGCTGTGATGCAACCTGGATTGACCACATCTAGACGCACAGCTGGATGAGACATAAGGCTGGGCAATCTTGGGGCTGAGAGGATTGGTGAGGTTGGGTGAGCAAATGCAGACCCTTTAAAGTAATACTGCGTGGTACCCATTCCAAGGGTCCCAAATCTCCAGGTTCAAGGAAATCTTCCTATAGCTACAACCTGCATGGGAAACCCAGACGATGGTACACCGTGTGATCGGGAAAGGTTTCTAAAACGCACCTCATTTTTCATCTCCTGGTGCGCGGGTTTGCCATTCCAGCCGCTTTACTAACAATCTCCCCACTTGGAGAATCAGCACCTTTAACCTCCTGTTTCATACAGTGTGCAATTTGGCCGGAGGATGAACGGGAAGTAGGGGAACCAATGAGAGACTAGCTCTAGGTGTTTGGACAGGCACGTCACTCTAATTTCCAATCAGGAAGAAGAATTAACCAAAGGATCAGCCTGCCCCCCGGAACCAGAATAGGGCCTGAAGCAATCCTGGGGTTTTGCGGCCAGCTCCTAAATAAGCGAGTTGAAAAATGGAGCTCAGGGGCACTGCAATTCACAAACCTGCAGAGTTATAAATGATAACTATCGTCCAAAAATATATTGAGGTAAGGCAACGAAGAGGATTTGAAAGCAATGCAGAATTGCAGGAAACAGTTTTCAAGAGGTAGATTGGACTCGCCTTTAAAGCACATGAAAAGCGGCAGAACTTCGACAATGATGCAGTTGGCCAAAAAGGGCGCATGCGTCATCAGCCTTTTTTTTTTTTTTTTTTTTTTTTTGAGGTACGCGGGCCTCTCACTGTTGTGGCCTCTCCCGTTGCGGAGCACAGGCTCCGGACGCGCAGGCTCAGCGGCCATGGCTCACGGGCCCAGCTGCTCCGTGGCATGTGGGATCTTCCCGGACTGGGGCACGAACCTGTGTTCCCTGCATCGGCAGGCGGGCTCCCAACCACTGCGCTACCAGGGAAGCCCTTCCCTTATTTTTTAAACATTTGAAAAGAAGGTTTCTCCTAGAAAACTTAGCTAATTTACATTTAATTTACTCAAATGTCTCATCAAGTTGTTTTTTTTGTTGACAAATTTTATAACAATATGAACTTTCAGTAACCCTAGATGCAATAAAAGTATTATACTTAATACTGATGACTCTAAAGACATGTGTATATTAAACCAACATGCTTAAGTTAGATTTAATACCAAATATCAATTTAATAATGTTTCCCAGATCACATGACCCTGAAATTTAACTAGTTTTTTATATTTCTGAGAATTTAAATAAGCACATAATTTTGTTTAGGTCAGTTAAATGGAACTCATCCACAAACCAATCTTGTCAATGCCATTTGGAGATAGACACATATTTATAATGTACACATAGACATACATATGTCTATATAGACACAGATGTAAAAGTTTTCCTGTTTGTGTTTAAAAAGCCCCCTTCCCTGTCCCCGTCCCCCCCACTCCCACCCCGGTGTCAGGGATCACAGACGATTAAAGTTTCTGAGAGCCCAGGTAGATCATTTTCATCTCCAAGGTATTAGCTAACCTCTACTAACTGTGCACACACAAACTAGTTTTGGAATGTCAGAAGAGCCCCATCTTAGCCATTTTCAGGGTGAGATTTCCTTCAGTTTGTAAGTAGCCAATTCGGTTTAAATCAATAACAGTAATAGACAGTAATACATATCACTCACGCACATTCACATGCTTCCCTTCCAGATGAACTTGAATCAGCGTTCAGGTTACCAAGACTCCCTTAAAGAGGGTTAAAACCAGGAAGAGAGAACAGGATTGGGACTCCTGTACCAAGACACTCATGCTCACACCCAAAATAAAAGCCAAATCAGTTCCAAAAGGCTCAGTTAGATATGACATAGCATAAAAGCCTATACATAAGGAATTTCACCCCATTTCACTTCCCTTTTATAAAACAGTTCTAGTTGAAAGATGCTGTTATAATTTAGAGGGCCATTGTTGTCCAGATCCCAAGGCGTACTGAGGCCAGGCAGTGTTACGATGAATATTTTCTTTCATTCATGGGAGCAAAGCTGATCTCCCAGTTCTGAAAAATGTACTCTAGGGGACTACAAGATGGACCAGAGCTGTGCTCATCCATAGTTATTCATGGCTGGTGGTGTCAAATACCAAGCAAAGAGCAAACCAATGCAATGCAGAACAATCTCAGGGTCACAGTTCCCTAGCCCCAGAAGGGGAGAGAGCCAACCAATGCCCTATCAGAGGTGAAGCCAAATGACCAAGCCTAGTCCCCTAGTCCCTTTATCTTAGGGAATTGTGTCAAGCTCGATTTCTGATTTGTTACATGTGATTTTTTTTTTTTTACATGAACATGTTTTTTGTAACTAGAAGGGAAGATTTCTTTGCTGTAGGTGAAGCCAGTGCAATAGGGAAGAATAACCATGGTGTCAGTATGAGCTCCATTACCAGAGATATCTTAACCAGCCAATGCAAGTACTGACTGATACACAGATATAAAAAACAAATACGGTCGCATAGACAAGAGATCAGATAAGGTATATTTCAAAATTGCTTTCCCACTCCCAGATGGAGGCCTCCAAACAGATTCGTCTGACTCCCAAAAGAGAATCAGATTGACTCTCAGTGAACCCAGAGTGGCTCACTTCCTGAAAGGGAATGAACCTAGACGGAGCCGGTAGAATTCCTAGCTCACGCATGCTGGAGAGACTCAGCCCAAACCAATACCTAAGGTGGGCCGTAGGTCAGAATGTTTCTTGGTTCTAAACAGTCCTGTGCTGAAAGGGCTGGCATCCGGCATCGCCAGGGAGCGTCCCTCCAAGTTCCTCTGAGTGAAGTGAGCTCTGGTGGCTGTTGGGGACTCGGGGAAGAAGGCTGCCCTCGGCCAGGGTCGACCTGTCTCGGGCACAGTCTCTTGGTTGGCTCATCAAAACTGGTGAAACCTAATTCGTGTGCCTGATACACAGTGAGGCCGAACAAACAAACTTCAGCGTTTGGAGCAAAGAAAGGTTTATTGCAAGGGCCAAGCAGGAACAGGCAGGTCAAGCTCTAATGGGTTTTCAGGGAAGAGTTTTTTAAGGCAAATTTGAGGGGAGAGCTGCAGGGTGTGTAGTTTTCTTCTGATTGGTTGGTGGTGAGGTACCCCGGTGGTGTTAACTGGATTCTCAGTCATCAGTCTAATGGTTGTAAGTACTTGTGCTCAGCCTGAAGTTACCAGCCTCCACGTGGGTGGGGGCCTTAGTTCCTGTCGAAGATCCCAGAGTTATGTATCAGATTGTTAGGTGTAGGGATACAGAAAGGTTTTGTACCCGGGAGGGCCCGCAGGGCCCTGCTCAGTTTCAACACCCCCCGCCCCCAACTTCTTTGATACTCCTCAGGCTTGAGGGGAACAGGTGTGGGACAAGAAAGGGAATAAAGTTTTGGATAGAGAGGTTAATCATAAAGTTGGCAGAGGAATTCAGCTTTAGGGGTACTCGCTTTCATTGGTACTTTTCAGAAGACGAAAGTCAAATAGCCTGCAAACTTATGACAAGCTGCTTGCCCCTATTGGTGGCATGAAGTTCTTGTGAAAAGTTAGCAAGGGACTCGACAAAATAAAACAACGGGGACAACATCCAGTACTGGGAAGGCTGCAAGGACACAGGTGCTTTATGGAGCAAGAATTGCCTTCAGAATTAAAAAGTAAAGTACACATGCCTTTTGTTCTGGCAACCCAATGTTTGGGCATCCAGGCAACCGTCATCTATACAAGGAGGTTTGTTATGGCTGTGTTTGTAGAGACCAAGACTTGACGATGGTAAGAATATATAGCACTTTTAGTGGTATGTTAATATTTTTAAAAAAACATCATTACCTGGAATGGTGTTAGGTGAAAGTTGCCAAGTTCAGAACGATGTGTGTGATCCTAGTTATACAAACGAGAACAAGCATTTGTGTTTATGTGCGGGTGAATGTGCACAAGACTTTGAGCACAAGGGAAAACTGAACATATCAAACAAGACTGATACGTAGTTGGAGGCGGCTGAGGTGTTAGTGCCTTCTAGATCTTTGCATGGTTGCACTTGATGCATTAAATGAAACGAGTTATGTAACAACCGGACAGGAAGATCCAGTTTCTTCAAGAATTGTGGTTTTGAGGATATGTGTAAGAGCATTTATAGGAAAAAATCTGGAATAGTTTATCTTAGGGAATTGTGGCAAGCTCGATTTCTGACTTGTTACATGTGATTTTTTTTTTTATACACGAACATGTTTTTTGTTAAGTAGAAAAATGAAAAGACAAGGAGAATAACTCCTTTCTTGTTCAGGAATTTGCCTACAGCTAGGTGGGTCCCTAGCTCATAGCTTCAGTACTCCAAAGATACGGCAAACCCCAAACTTATTTCCTGTATTTACTGTAAAGGATCTGTATGAGAATTCCAGCTTCTACCTGCTATACTCTGCTTGTTAATAACTCTGTGATTGTGAGAGCTGGCGTTTATCACATGGCTTTATTACCATCAGTACTTGAGGTATTAGAGGTAAGGTGCAAAAAATAAATCAATAGACAACAAAGTCATTCAGTGCTTAGTATAAAAGAAAAACTAAAAGTAGAAGAAAATACATGCAGTAGGATAGGCAGTATAGATTAGAGTTAAAAGTGTGAACTTGGTTTTCAGATCTAGGTGTGCTTCTTGGCTCCGTTTCTTATTGGGTGCCTTTGAGCAGGCTTTGTGACCTCTCTCGTTTGTGTCTCTATTTGTAAAATGGGGATGATAATAGTACCTGCGAGGAGTTGTAAAGCATGCAGTAGGTCCTGAATTTTAGCTCTTAGCAGGTATGGGTGGAAGTCATTTTTGCTTGTGCGGCAGGGTGCTGTGGCCCTCAACCCCCACATGCCGTCTCCCCTTTCCTTTTACAAGTGTTTAACTACTTCCATATGTGTTGGCTCACCCGCATCTGTTCCTGTTCTCTCTGGAAGGTTCTAATAGAAGACTGTATTCCAGTACTGAAGAGGTACGCCAAAGAAGGGAGAGAGTTTGATTATGTGATTAATGATTTGACAGCTGTTCCAATCTCCACATCTCCGGAAGAAGGTAGATTCTGTTTTTTCTTTTTAACCAAGATAATGTTCATGGAAACGTTTTTCTTGGCACCATGTGAGAATGAAAGGATATTAAGAGATTGTCTAGAAAAGTTCCTTCATTTATTAAAGGTAGTTAAACTGAGGCCAGAGGTGGAAAGATGGCTATATTTGGCTTTGGTCAAATCCTGTTTTGCCATTAAATGAGAAAAATTAATTCAGTTGTTTGAAGTAAGCATGAAATAAAATGACTCATACCATTGAGACACTAGCTTGTTGGATAACTTATTTTTACATACTGTGATTTTTTTAACCTGTACTGGGACAATATGGTGACCTTTCTAAGCCACACCAGAGACAGTTCCCCTTCTCAGACCACCACTCGAAATTACTGCTAGCTTAGGATTTCAGTGTTCATGTTTTTTCTATTACCTTGTCTTCCTGCTGAGTTTCCAGACTCGGGTCACCACCTGATGACCCTCGCTGACCCTCACCCTTGCAGTTTCTCTCTTGAGATGTTGCTGCTTTCCCCGTTACTTAAAGCTGTTGTCTTTCAGATTTCAACCACTGCCTTTGTGTCAAATCTTTATGGGTATGGTGAGGACACTGCTACGTACATGCACATTTGCTTTTGATC
Source organism: Grampus griseus (assembly GCF_964374135.1). Classification (NCBI taxonomy): domain Eukaryota; kingdom Metazoa; phylum Chordata; class Mammalia; order Artiodactyla; family Delphinidae; genus Grampus; species Grampus griseus. The sequence continues at coordinate 18,423,969 of NC_138999.1, forward strand.
TTGCTTGTGTATGCGTGTATGTGCACGTGTGTCCAAGACACAAAATATGTGACAGTATGCTGTCATTCACGAATAAGCCCTCGAATATTGGGTCTTAAAGAAGCTCATGGCTATTTCTTATTTTTTGTATTGTTGAATATTAATGTGAATGTTTGACTTTAGATGTTGTTTCTCATGCACGTAAACTCATATTTATAAAACTTAATTTTTTTTTTTTACATCCAGATTCCACATGGGAGTTTCTCAGACTGATTCTTGACCTCTCAATGAAAGTATTGAAACAGGATGGGAAATATTTTACACAGGTATAGACTTACTTAAGTGTTTTTTTCCCAAAACTCTCAAATTTTATGTTTTGTGCTTCACACAGCCAAAATACTTAAGGAGACTTTAACATAAAGACTAATGGTAGCACTAACTATTTAGTTACTTGTAAAATTAAGACTAAATGAAGGTTAAAAGGGAGTGCGTATAGTATGTAATGGCTGTATGCTCTGACAATGTAGGGATAGTACAACTATTAAAAATAGTGGTGAGTGGGGGAGACTGGGACAAGTATATGCAAAAATCCTTTGTATATTTTCAGTAATCATGTTGGTGGTGATGGTATTAGTATTGTTATTGAGGTTGTTATATTTGTAATGTGGCATAAAGCAATTGAGCAATTATGCAATATATTAATTCTATCATCCCCAACATTGTCAATATGGAAGGAAGTAGTTAAAGATGTAATAGAGAAGTGGATAAATAAAACCGTATTGTACTGAAAAAAATTTCAAGGACAGACCAGTATAATTGGATTATGTTCTCAAGCAGTAAGTTTGTAAATAGCTGACCTGTCATTTTTAGGGAATTAATGAGTTCTGTTGTGTCCTGTTACCACAACCTTCTGATTTATTAAACTTGGGCTTTGGATGTAGTATAAGCAGTTGTCACCAGATGGAGACACAGACTGTGATTCCACCCCCCACCCCCAAACTCTAGGGCAGGGGTCCCCAACTCCCGGGCCATGGGCCAGTACCGGCCTGTGGCCTGTGAGGAATCGGGCCGCACAGCAGGAGGGGAGCGGCGAGTGAACCAGCGAAGCTTCATCTGCCGCTCCCCATGGCTCACATTACCGCCTGAACCATCCCCCCACCTTCCGTGGAAAAACTGTCTTCCACAAAACTGGTCCCTGGTGCCAAAAAGGTTGGGGACCGCTGCTCTAGGAAATTCTTAGTGGAAAAGCCATCAGCATAATTTCATAAACTGCTTTGGCTGTAGTATGAGTTACTGCCACTAGATGGAGACACAGACCGTGGTTTTTCCCCTCATCCTCTAGGAGATTCTTAGTGGAAAAGCCATCTACATAATTTCATAAACTGCTCTGGCTGTAGTATGAGCTGCTGCCACCAGGTGGAAGCAAATTGTATTTTCCTCATTTTCTAGGGGATTCTTAATTTTAAAAGGTTTGAAGTTAGTATTTCTTGATATGTAAAAAATACATATATATATAACCTACTAAAGTCCTTAACTTTTCGAAAATGACAGCAAAAGCAGCTAATTGATGATCCGTCTTTTTACTTGGTACAAAAATCCCTTGATTCATAAGCAGAAGATAAACAGTATTGTACTCTGGTCCCTGTAATTAATTCTTCAGCATTTTCAGGAGAATTCCACCTCCCCCCCAACTTTTTTAAAGCATTGTTATAGTTAAATGTCAAGAGCTACTAGAAAGGTCCTAACTTTATTCTCCCAAGGAGACTTTTTTAAGCAGACCCCAGACAGTTTACGGGATCTGAGATTCATAGTGCCGAAAACAGCTGGGCAACTTAAGAGACACCTTGAATTAGTTTCCATCCCATCCTGTTTTCTTCCTCCTCCCCCTGCACGGGCAATTAATCCTGGACCTTGCACTTGGTGAAAGTGTTGGCAAGCTTCAAGGGAACAGACAACTGTCGACGAATGGACTTTTTCTTACCCTGATCCTTAAGAATGATTTTTAAAACACATTGTAGAATTGACTTTTTAAATGCCATGGGTCCAGGGGTCTGTAAACCACGGGCCAGATCTCATCTACTGCTAGTTTTTGCAGTTTTCTTGGCACACAGTCATGCCCATTCATTACAGAGCGTCCATGGCTGCTTTTGCTACAGCGGCAGCTTTGGAGCACTTTTGGTGAAAACTATATGATCTGCAAAGCCTAAAATATTTTCTGTCTGGCCCTTTACAGGAACCCTGTAAAGGGTTCTGACCCCTGCTTTACAGGAACTCTACAATGAAACCTGCTCAAACCAAGTGGTCTTATTCTTATAAAAACAACCCGAATTCAGTGAGTTGGGCTTTTCATAAGTGGATATTTCTCAAGCAGAGCATATATTGATAGAAATTGGTTCTTTTTATGTTTCTGCAAATAGAAGTCTCATGGAGCTTAAGTTGGGGAGACTGTGAGGCTCTGACATCTTTAATCAAAAGTGACTGAAAACAATTTGGATCTACTGCAAACCAGTCAGTTTATAGTAGAGAATAGGTACCGTTAGGAAGAAAGCACGAGTGTTTTCTTTTGTTGTATTTACCTGGTACACTGCTTCCTTGGGGAACTGCTTTCTCAGTATGGACAACTAATAGAAAGGCTTACTTGACAGATCATCCCCGCCCATTCCTAAATACTAATGATTCAGGCTTTGATAACCTGGCCTTTGCCAGCCAACTTTTACTAAAAATCACCTTAAATACTCAAGGCTGTGCTGGTTTCTAAGAATTGTCCAAAAGATGTATTAGGACATCCTTCCCACCCCCGCATTCATTATAGTTGGAAACTCAAGGCGATCTCTTTTTATGATACCCAGGAATCCCACAGTATGTTGGGTGGTTGAATGTGTCATATGAACCAAGGGGGCGTAGGCCTTTGAAGAAGCAGGAGTCAAGAGCTGCAGTGTGGTTTGACTCAGTATGTACTGATGTCATTCCCACAGTGTAATACTTTCAAAAACTACCACGTGGTATGCTCAGGAGATACCTTTAATTCACACCCACCCCCCTTCCCTGAGCCTGTAGCTTAGAAATGGAGTAAGATTAAAGATGGGACAAAAATGTTGTTTGGCTTGTTAACTTGGTGACTGACAAAAGCTAAATGTTCCTGCCTAAAACTGCTTGCATCACAATGGCAAGTTCATGATGTCACTAGTGTCACTGTGACTGGTTGAAGACAGCCTTGTCTGTGGGCCACAGAGCTGGGGAAGGCGTCCTGGAATGTGTGGGGATTCATCGATCCACCGCTGGCAGGCTAGGGGAATTTGAATCCAGGGAAGAATTGCTTTTGTGGGACTAGGAGGCAGGTTCCCCCCACCCCTCATTATAAAAAAACACTGTAGGTTATTTCAAAGTACAAAAATATGTGTGTGGTATTCATATTAGTTATGATACAAAGATATTAACTTCCCCGTCCCCCCGCAGTCATGGATGTTACCAGTACGCTTGACTCGTCTGCATTCCTCCCTAATCCCCTCCCGCCTTCTGGAAGTAACCCATTTTTAGTGTGATTTTTTTGTTTCAGTTACTCTTGTGCTTTCTTTATAGATGTTTTACACACATGTGATCTGCTAAATCATCATATTGTTTTTGCTTGCTTTTGAACTAGATAAAAATGGTGTCCTTAAGGAGGTATTCTTCCAGACTTTTTTTTTTAGTTGCGGCATGTGGGATCTTTTCAGTTGCGGCATGCGAACTCTTAGTTGCAGCACGCATGTGGGATCAAGTTCCCTGACCAGGGATCGAACCCGGGCACCCTGCTTTGGGAGTGCAGAGTCTTAGCCACTGGACCACCAGAGAAGTCCAGACTTTTTTATATTACAGAAATCACACAAGCTGTGTAAAAGATACAAACAGAACTAAAATCTATAAAGTAATAAAGCAAGTGTCACCCACAGCTAACATGAGGCAAGGAGAAACTTCTTAATTCTTTGCTATTAGATTGTTATTATGCATCCTTCATGTGTCGTAAGAAAAGAACAGTGTAGTTCCATTTAAATACATAGAAAAGTGAAATGTATCACATTACTTTTTTTGGGTAGGTATCTGTGGGTTTTTTTTTTCTTTTTGAAACTGCTTTTTGACAATTTTGGGGAAGCATAAATTGAAACTATCCTATTTCTTTACCACATTCTTTGTAAGGAGGACTTCCCATATACCCTCTGTAAAGAGAGAGCATGGTGTCATTTTTAAGATGGCAAGGAAAACCTTGAACTGTGAACCTTGGTGGCATTTCCATTCTATAGCTTCCCCGGTAGTGAGGTGTTCTAAAAACAACCGGGCAGTGTTTTCTATTTGTGAATCTTAAATTACACATGTGGTGTTTATGTACTCTCATGGTGAACTTGATGTTGAAACCAAATTATATGCTGGCCAAGGGCACTTTGGCCAGTTCCCACTGCAGGACCCTAGATGATGGGTTACTAAACAGGCTGGCACTGAAGGATGACGATGTGCTGAGCGAATGTGCTACGTTAAAACCGCCCAGGCCAGCCCTTGGAATAGTTCTGTCTACCCACTTGCCCATGACTGACTGGTTCTTTGGTTTTGAAAGCCATCCTCAGGAACGCTTATATCACAGGCTGCTTTATTATATGTGAATAATTTTCATCTTACATTATACTTGGCTATTTTGAGGCAAATTGATAGCAAAGTTCTTATGAGGGAATGTGATCAGCACATATATTCAGTTGTCTTCCAAATGTTAAGAACTTCAGAGGTTGGGACTTCCCTGGTGGCACAGTGGTTAAAACTCCATGCTCCCAATGCAGGGGGCCCGGGTTTGATCCTTGGTCAGGGAACTAGATCCCACATGCATGCCGCAACTAAGAGTTCGCATGCTGCAACTAAGGAGCCTGTGAGCTGCAACTAAGGAGCCAGCAAACTGCAACTAAGGAGCCCTCAAGCCGCAACTAAGGAGCCCACCAGCCACAACTGAGGAGTACATGTGCTGCAACTAAGGTGCTGGTGAGCTGCAAATAAGGTGCTGGTGAGCTGCAACTAAGGAGCCTGCTGGCCACAACTAAGGAGTACATGTGCCACAACTAAGGAGCACGCCTGTCGCAACCAAGACCTGCGCAACCAAATTAAATAAATAAATATATAAGAATTTTAGAGGTTAAGAGGAAATCGTTGGTATTAAATATCCATCTTGTTTTCTAAATCCATTATGAAAAGCCCTTGGGGGAAAATTGTGCTCAAATGATAAACCCTACCCCAGATCTACTGAATGAAAATCTTCATTTTAATAAGGCCCCCTATGATTCATACATACATTAAAGATTGAGAATCACTGCTGTAGAATTATGCAGGTACTGTATGCATTCAGCAGCTCTCCTGTGTCTTGGCCAGCATTTCTGATTCTCTTCACCTTTTTTTTTTTAATGGTCCTAGAGTGGCTGCTGCAGCTCCACATATCCTATCTAAGTTGGAGGCTGGAAGAAAGTTGAAGGAGCTGGGTCACTGTATTTATCCTTGATTGTCCAGAATCAAGTATCAGTTATATGTGGAATCTAAAAATTAATACAGGGCTTCCCTGGTGGCGCAGTGGTTGAGAGTCCGCCTGCCAATGCAGGGGACGCGGGTTCGTGCCCCCATCTGGGAGGATCCCACATGCCACGGAGCGGCTGGGCCCGTGAACCATGGCCACTGAGCCTGCGCATCTGGAGCCTGTGCTCCGCAATGGGAGAGGCCGCAACAGTGAGAGGCCTGCGTACCACAAAAAAAACATACAAATGAATCTATATACAAAACAGAAACAGACCCACAGACATAGAAAACAAACTTATAGTTACCAAAGGGGAAAAGGGAGGAGGAGGGATAAATTAGGAGTTTGGGATTAATAGATACAAACTACTATATATAAAATAGATAAACAAGGACCTACTGTATAGCAGAGGCAACTCTGTGCAATATCTTGTAATAACCTGTAATGGAAAATAACCTGAAAAGATACATAGATATAGATATATCTATCTATCTATCTATCTATATATAATATATAATAATATATATAGTATATATAACTGAATCACTTTGCTGTACAGCTGAAACTAACACAATATTGTAAATCAGCTATACTTCAAGAGTTTAAAAAAAGAACACATTTCAAAAAATAAATCTTTCCCAGCAGACTTCCACTATATTTCATGGAGCACTCCTACCTGCTGGGGAGACAGAAAAGGGGTGGCAAAAAAGGGAGAAAAATTAGAACAATGAAGTCAAGAGAAAATGTTTGATAAAGAGTAGAACTGGGGAATATCCTTAGTGTATACATCCTGAATAGACTTTTGTTCTCTTATTGAAATAAATAAAATAAATCACAAGATTTTGGGGGAAAGCACAGAGGTGTGAATATAGTTCTGTGTCAACATCTTAGACTCTTAAGAGGGTTGTAGTTTCTGGAAGCCAAGAACATTATCTTTTTGATACTTCATTCTCAACACAGTGGTGACTATTTTGAATGGGTTATGTGTATGAATCTTTGCTAATTGCATGGTGTTGATACAATGACTGTGTCACTAATGAGAAATTGGTCTCACTGGTTTCTGTTGCTTCATACTCGAATAATTTGAAATGGCTTGTTAAATGAGGTAGAAGGATAATGAGCTAATGGATCTATAAATAGAACTCAGTGCAATTTGTGAAAGTACAGAAACCTTATCTCATTTTCAGAGCTGAACTTTTATCTAAAGCTAGAATTGCTCATTTATTAGAGACCTTCAAATGAGTGGGACGTTCAGTAGGACTTAAGAATCCTATTGTTTGCTTTTCTCTCTTTGATTTAGGGAAACTGTGTCAATTTGACTGAAGCCCTGTCACTCTATGAAGAACAGCTGGGGCACCTGTATTGTCCTGTGGAATTCTCGAAGGAGATCGTCTGTGTCCCTTCATACTTGGAATTGTATCCTTTGACCACATTGTGTTGCCAAATCAGAACCTCCATGTAAATATCATGCCTGTTTAACATTTTAAAGAAACAGAATTAGTTGTATAGTACATGTAAGGCCCTGGTCCCCACCCCCCCACCCCCCGCCCCTCAGATGCTGGGGTGTGGCCTGACACAGCTTCTCAGGTGGTTTTAATGGTCTGGCACCACTGGTTCTCACAGGCAGTCCCCAGACCTGTGGCATCCCCTGGGAACTAGTTTCTCGAGCCCTGCCCCAGCCTGCTGCCCAGTCAGAAACACTGGAGGGTGGGGCCTGGTGACCTGTCTTGACCAGCCTGCCAGGAGATTGATGTGCACTTTAAAGCTTCAGAAGCCCCAAGCTAGACACCGTCCCAGCTGGAGCAGGCTGACTGAAGAAGCTCATTGTCCTTTTATGTTAAAATTACCCTACTTTAATATTAGTTTCTACACTTCACTTGATTCTGATTTGCAGTAGAGATAGAGCTAAAAATAATGGTGGGCATCATAAAGTTAATGTTGATGTTCTCCATTAGTTCCACTTAGTAAAGTTAGTCCAGGGAAATAAGAAAAGAACCCAGAGAAATGCCAAATGAAAGCATTGTCATTGGAAATTTATAGTGCATTTCTTCCTCCTAAAAACCGGACTGTGGTCTGTAGACCAAAGCTACCATACCGGAGGTGGCAGGGTCTAGCTTCCTGTGAGAGCAGGTTTCATGGCTGCCTGCTAGCCTGAGCTCTGTGACCATGACAGTCTCCCAGGGAGGAGGGGCCGCCAGGTTCCTCCTGGCCTGTGGAGAGCTTTGACACCTCTCCCTGGCGAACAGGCGAGCATGTTCATCAGGGTTCCTCTCCAGAGCATTTGTTATAGCCAGAGCATTTGTTATAGCCAGCTCTTCTTTTTTTTTTTTTTCCAGCTCTTCTTTATACATTGAAAGACTTTAGAAAGCAGTTGATGACACCGGGAGAAAAGGCTTTCGCCCTCTGGCTCCCCTCTGGTTCCTCTTTCCTCTCCATCCTTCCACCTTTCTCCCCCTTCTCTTCCTAGCTCCCTCTTCTCCCACCTCCCTCCTTTCTCTCTTCCTCCCATCCCCCCCACCCCACTTCTCACCTCCCTCTTTTCTTTGTCTCTCCTCTCTTGTTAATTCCCCAAAACATTTTAGAGTCCTTGGAAGCAGAAGTGTTACCTGAGAGGATATTTGTGTCCCTTTAATCTTTTCTTTGCTCACCTGCTGCCCTCCCTCCCCACCCCGCGACGTCACAGGTGGTGGGCATCCTGGCTGCAAAGTGCCCTTGTTTAAGAGGTCTTCATTCTCATTACCACAGTGCTGTAAGCTCTGAAGCTTTCATCCATCTTCCAGTTTGTAGGCCAGTAAACAAATTTGAAGTGATGCCTGCTTTTCCTTGAATTACCTGTTCTTATTCCTTGACTCCTTGTGCAGGTGGGTATTTTACACTGTTTGGAAGAAAGCTAAACCTTGAAAATCAATTTCCCCTAATCATGTGTGCTGCAAATAGCCTTCCTGACCTTCATATGCTGTACATGACATCGAAAGGAGTCAGGCAATTAGTTGTGAATTCCTTCAAGTTTCCTTTTTTTAATTATTTTTTAATTTAAAAATCAAATGGAAAATGTATATTTTGGTGAACTAGGGTGTTATTTTTTTGAAGGATGATTAGACAGCACAGTGAAGGCTGCTAAATGCACTGAACCTCTAGAATGTGATTTTTGTTTTTGTTTTTGTTTTTCTGTGTGGGCTTCTTTTGTTTCTGTTTTGGTAGACTTCGAATTTGATTGTTTGGAAGAATGAACATCATTGTTTTCTTCTGGAGGGAAGCTCTTGACGGGAGTTTCTTTTCCCCCCAAATTGATATAGGTATTAAAATTTGGTGCTTATAAGGAAAGACTTTAAAAAATGAATAGCAATGCTTTCGATTAAAATTACAAATGAGAAATTTCATGTGTCTGTTGTTTTATTTCAGCCAGGTCGTCTCTTTCTCGCTTCTGATCTCACAGAACAAAGATGTCTCCTTGGTCTTTTTTTAGTTCTGTTATATCATTCGGTGCCATTTATCTCTTTCTAATAGGATGGCCTTAGGGCCTTTTTTGAACAGCAGTAATGACTTCATTTACCACCGTGGTAAATGACACACAACCTATTACATTCACCAGTTATTCATTATAAAATTGACCTAAGGATAGGAAAAGATTTGGCCTTACTGTAAAGTTGAAAGTCAGTAGCTTCTTTCTATTCCAACTCCTATTGGTATATTAGATGTGAAAATAAAGACCATTTTGGAATGCTGCTGTGAAGTTTTCTGAGTTTTTTGATGCATAGATAGATGACAGTTGTGGAGAGGCCCACAGCCGCAAGAGCAGCTTAAACTCACCTAAGGAAGTACGTGTAACAGCTTGGTAGTGTACTTGTGGGTCACAATCCACATCAAAGGTGAGGTTATATTGACCTGGACTGTTGGACATCACTGGGTTATCCTGTTTTGCTTTTTTTTTTTCAAACTTTTATTTTTTTATTTTTTAATTTTTAAAATTTATTTTTGGCTGTGTTGGCTCTCTGTTGCTGCCTGCGGGCTTTCTCTAGTTGCGGCAAGCGGGGGTACTCTTCGTTGCGGCACACGGGCTTCTCATTGCAGTGGCTTCTGTTGTTGCAGAGCACGGCCTCTAGGCGTGCGGGCTTCAGTAGTTGTGGCACACGGGCTCGGTAGTTGTGGCACTCGGGCCCTAGAGCACGTGGGCTTCAGTAGTGCAGTGTGTGGGCTCAGTAGTTGAGGTGCATGGGCTCTAGGGCACATGGGCTTCAGTAGTTGTGGCTCGCGGGCTCTAGAGCACAGGCTCAGAAGTTGTGCACGGCCTTAGTTACTCCGCGGCATGTGGGATCTTCCTGGACCAGGGATCGAACCCGTGTCCCATGCATTGGCAGGCGGATTCTTAACCACTGCACCACCAGGGAAGTCCCCCTGTTTTTTTTTTTTTTTTTTTTTTTTTTTGCGGTACGCGAGCCTCTCACTGTTGTGGCCTCTCCCATTGCGGAGCACAGGCTTCAGACATGCAGGCCCAGTGGCCATGGCTCACGGGCCCAGCTGTTCCGTGGCATGTGGGATCTTCCCGGACCGGGGCATGAACCCATGTCCCCTGCATCGGCAGGTGGAATCTCAACCACTGTGCCACCAGGGAAGCCCCCCCCTGTTGTTTTTTTAAAAGGTTTTATGTTTTATCAGTGGAGTGAGTTCATTTACAATGAATTTGCAGTAGGCAAAGCATTAAAAATGAAATATCCAGTGTGTGTTTTGAGACAGAATAAGTGTCAACCGAGAACATTCTTCCTCCTGAGATAGGTTCATGGTATGAAACAGATATTCTTTAAAAATGAATATATGTCCACTTTTTCTTTTTTGTTCGATTGGCATGGGGGAAAAATAATAAAGGAGTTAGACTCACGTGGGAACTAGATTGGCTTTCAGCAAATATTTTTCTTGTGGTAGAGGTTAAAAACAGCATTGGTAGATAGACACTAAGAATCCTACTCAAGCCCCGCCCTCCGGCTCTATGCTTTCAAAGTCTCTGTGTACTGTGTAAGATTAAAAATGATGATACTACTACTGTTAGAACACAGTTTGGGGTAAATAGAATTAGAGGGTTTTCTTTTTTAAATTAATTTTTATTTATGGCTACGTTGGGTCTTTGTTGCTGCGCATGGGCTTTCTCGAGTTGCGGCGAGCAGGGGCTACTCTTCGTTGCGGTGCACGGGCTTCTCATTGCGGTGGCTTCTGTTGTAGAGCACGGGCTCTAGGCGCACAGGCTTCAGTAGTTGTGGCACGCGGTCTCTAGAGGACAGGCTTAGTAGTTGTAGCACACGGGCTTTGTTGCTCCGAGGCATGTGGGATCTTCCCGGACCAGGGATCGAACATGTGTCGCCTGCATTGGAAGGCGGATTCTTTACCACTGCACCACGAGGGAAGTCCCAGGGTTTTCTTTTTTTTTCCATTTTAGAAAAGAAAGCAAGTGTATCTGCTGTCTAGCTATGGTGTTGTTAATATGTGGCATCACTTTGTACTTGAAGACTAGCTTGAGGCTGAGCCTAAATCTGCTGATGAATTTCGTGACATACAAGTAGGTCCTGCCAAGAGCTGAGAGTTAGGAATGAGATGGATCAGGTTGGGCCAGGCCACAGAAGACACATTCAGGAGAGACTGAGGGATGTGGTATGGGAGGAAGAAGGGAATGGAAAGAAATTTTTGATTCTGGGTGATAATGGTGAACTCCGAGCACAATCATTCCTTTCTAGTAGAGAAAGGATGCCTGGTTTTTTTGAACATCTTTGTAACTGTTAAAAGAAAAGCGTGCAAACTGAACTCGATAGCTAAAAACAACCTCTACTTTTGTTGCATTTTAAGGAAATGTTATAAGATCCAAGCACTGTTACATTACTTTAATGGGTGTAGTGTTATTTACTGTTGTAGTCTCCTTTATATTCTAAAGTAGAATATACTGTAATATATAGTTGCTTTTGAATTAAAGACAAGACAAATGTGGCTGTAGTTTAAATTCTAGTCAACACATCAACAGATGTCAAGAACGTGTTTATTAAAAAAGTAATGCTGCCCTCTCCTGAAAATGTGATTGGATATTTTCAAAATTTGATTAATGGTGATCCACCTGGGCTGGAGGAAGGCTGGGTTGACAGTGTTGCTACTAAGCAAAGGGAAAATGTGCCGCTCCTTCCTGTGCAATTGACTAGACACCTTCTTGCTTAACTACTGCTGACATAAGAGTTTACATTTGTCTCAGTAGATTGATCAGTTTTATTCTGTTCCCATGACTTCTGGGATAGGGTGGAGGGTGAAGGGTGTGGGGGGGGTGGGGTGGGGGAGTGGGGTGTGGGTGTGTGTGGGTGAGGGTGAGAGTGAAGGTTGTGTGTGTGTGATGTATCGTTGGCCTGTACCCAAGACTCTAGAGCAGTATTATTCAGTGTGGTGCTTCAACCAGCTCTTTGTGTTCTAAGCACATTGTTTTGTTTGCTTCAGCTGAAGTTTTTTGTTCCCAGCAAGACTTCGTCAGTGAACGAAGCATTATGTTGGTCTCCACCGCAGGGCACGCTCCTTACCCAGTCTTGGAACAGCACTGTGAGTAGCACTGTTCTCGAGGCCAGCTTGGCAGCATTATTTGATTTGAGCTGTACGTGGCCTTGAAATAACACTTAACAACCTTCTGTATCACCCTGTTGCTGAGTGTCTTTGTACCACATAATCTTTTATGGTGCTGTGCTTTGGGTTAATACACAACTTTCCTTTACATTCTCTTGCTTTATTTATTTATTTATTTATTTGGCTGCGTTGGGTCTTCGTTTCTGCGCGAGGGCTTTCTCTGGTTGCGGCAAGCCGGGGCCACTCTTCATTGCGGTGCGCGGGCCTCTCACTGTCGCGGCCTCTCCTGTTGCGGAGCACAGGCTCCAGATGCGCAGGCTCAGTAGTTGTGGCTCATGGTCCCAGTTGCTCCGCGGCATGTGGGATCTTTCCGGACCGGGGCTCGAACCCGTGTCCCCTGCATCGGCAGGCGGATTCTCAACCACTGCGCCACCAGGGAAGCCCTCTCTTGCTTTTAAAATACCTTTGTGGGAGCTTCCCTGAATCCGCCTGCCGATGCAGGGGACACGGGTTCGAGCCCCGGTCCGGGAAGATCCCACATGCCGCGGAGTCGCTGGTCCCGTGAGCCATGGCCGCTGAGCCTGTGCGTCCAGAGCCTGTGCTCTGCAACGGGAGAGGCCACAACAGTGAGAGGCCCGCGTACCGCAAAAAAAAAAAAAAAGAGAAAAAGTTTCCAGATTAAAGGAGGCTAAAGAGACAAGGCAAATAAATGCATTATTTGACCCGACACTGGATCCCGTATTGGAGGAAAAATCCTGTAAAATTGCATCAATTGACAAATTGGTATACGAATGGTAGTTTTGATAAAGTATTGTATCTGTATTAACTCGATGAGTTCTAATTGTAACTTTCCTCTAAGTTTGAAATTATTTCCAAGTAAAACGTTAAACATTAAGAAAAAAAAAAGGAATTCTGTTGACACAGTTGGTCTCCTGTCTGCCTGAGGGATGTGACAGTAAAATTTTTGGACGCAGAATCAGAAACCTAAGAGGAACCAGGCTTAAGGGGCCTGTCTAGCACCCAAATAAGTATGTGCTGCTTTTAAGATGTAGCACAGGAGACGGTAAAATGTGATGTTCGTGAGGCAGCAGAAGTTCTAGTGGCTAAATTATGTCTTTCAGGCTTTCTGACTGCTACACAAAAAAGAAAATGTACCTGTGAGGGCTCCCGCAGGAGATCACAAAGACCTAGGGGAGCGGTTCTCTGCCCAGGATGTCTGCTGCGGTGGAGCTAAATGCAGATACCAGCAAGACTCAGAGGAGGGCGCACCACTGGGCTCTGGGTCCGCACTCGGGTTCTTGGGGCTCCCATTTGGCTTAGGGACAGAAGGCCCCCGGCAAAGATCTTGCTTCAAATACCCCACTGTTTCTTTGCCGTTAGATGTTTCTTCCTGAGCTGCTAATACACTGCAGGGCGTGAGGGCTTTGATTTGTTTTTTTCTTTCCCTACGTATGTGGCAGAAGAGAAGAATGGAGAGCGAGAGTAGGACTGAACTCTTCTTTTTACTTTGAAAATAGGGTCACATTAAAAAGCTATTCAGGGACTTCCCAGGTGGCCCAGTGGTTAAGAATCCGCCTGCCAATGCAGGAGACACGGGTTTGAGCCCTGGTCCGGGAAGCTCCCACATGCCGTGGAGCAGCTAAACCCGTGCATCACAACTACAGAGCCTGCGCTCTAGAGCCCGTGAGCCACAACTACTGTGGCCTGAGTGCCACAACTACTGAAGCCCACGTGCCTAGAGCCCATGCTCCACAACAAGAGAAGCCACCGTGTTGAGAAGCCCGCGCACCGCAGCGAAGAGTGGCCCCCTCTCAACGCAACTAGAGAAAGCCCGTGCGCAGCAACAAAGACCCAACGCGGCCAAAAATAAATAAATAATTTTTTTTTTTTTTTTAAAAAGCTATTCAGGGAAATCCCTGGAGGTCCTGTGGTTAGGACTCCGTGCTTCCATTACAGGGGGTACGGGTTTGATCCCTGGTCAGGGAACTAAGATCCCGCAAGCTGCACGGCCAAAAAAAAAAAAAAACCTATTCAATTAGTTTTACAAGAAAACTGATTGAGGACTTAAAAAGTTTCAACTGGAACTGTAGTTGCCCTGCTATTTAGAAACAGGAATAGAAAAATGAGGGCAGTACTTCACAAACTTGACTGCAAATGAATACCCGAGGATCTCCTTAAAACACAGTCTGGTTCTGGAGGTCTGGGGCAGGGCCTGGGAGCCTGCATTTCTCACAGTCATCAGCTGATGCTGCTGGTCTGTGGACCACACTCTGAGTGGTACTGACCTGGTGCACCGGTAAGTGGAAAATCAGGTGGGTGGCCTTGCAGAAAAACTCACAGAAAGCTGTTGCATGAATCACTGCTGAATCAAAATATTTTAAATACCAGCATTGTTACAGGTGGCCTCCAAAGCAATAGATGTTGCCACGGTAATTGCTAAAATGAGTTCCTGTTTGACTTCCAAGGGTTAGGAATGTTCTCATGGACAGTGTTAAAAAGGCAATTGGATAAACCATTAATCTGGGGCTCAAGTTTAACCTCCCAGTACTCACCAAAGGGCATCTACACCCTCAGCATTTGAAAAATTACAAAACTGGTGGTGGATGGAGGCCAATTAGTGGAGACTTTGAAGCAATGATCAGTGCAGATATTTTCAAGTTCTCCCTGCAGTATGAAAGGATGTGGAGACCCTGTTCAGTGTGCAGACATTGCCCTGACAGCTAGAAGTTTCTAAACACAAGGATGAGGGATTATACTTTTTATTCAGCTAAACATACAAGTTACTGAAGCCTGGATTATGCTTTGATTTCATGGGTTTAGGTAAATTTGTTTATTTCTGTGGAGGGTAAAACCAGAACAAATTTTAATTCGTTCTTGGGTCTTTTCCAAGTTTATTCAACATACAACGAAGAATAAGGGGAAGGATTAGAGGTTACACGATTCAGTCCTGACGTTGTACTAGAACAGCTTTCAGGAGCACTTATTGGCCACTTTTGCCGCAGCCTCCGTGGAGGGAGTCCTAGAACACAATGTTTGGGATATATTCAGGGCAATGTGTAGAGGAAAGAACATGTGGGCACCCTCTTAAGCAGCAAAGAAAAATGAGCAGAAAACACCAGCTCAAAAGCAACAGGGCGCTGTGAGGGCTGCTGGAAATAGAAGCATGAAGGAGTAAGTGTAGACTAACTAAGGTGAAGGCTATAAGGAAAGCACACGTGTTTCAGGTAAGGGATGAGTATGGATGGAGGTGATTTACTGCAAGTGCTTTATAAAGCACCAAACATTTACAAGAAGACAGCAAAACCTAATACAGTTGACCCTTGATAAAGCGGGGGCTAGGGGCGCTGACCCCGCACACAGTTGAAAATCCAAGTATGACTTACAGTCAGCCCTCAGTATCTGCAGTTCTGCATCCTCAGATACAACCAACTCTGGTGTAGTATTGTATTTACCACTGAAAAACTCTACATACAAGTGGGCCCGTGCAGTTGAAAGGTATTGTTCAAGGGTCAGCTGTACCCTTTTTCTCTTCTACAGCTCTATAAAAAGATAAACTCTTAGATTTTCCATTAACCAAAAGGCCATCAGGCCCTTCCAGTCTTATTTCTCCCCCACCAGAAAGTTATCTGGGATGGTGTTATGGGCAGAGTTGTGTCCCCCCAAAAGATGTTGAAGTCCTAACCTCCAGTACCTGTGAATGTGACCTTATTTGGAAATAAATAGGGTCTTTGAAGATGATCGAGTTAAGGTGAGGTCATTAGGGTGGCCCCTTATCCAATGACTGGTATCCTTATAAAAAGGGGAAATTTGGACCAAGAAACACGTATGATGTGAAAACACAGGCAGAATACCATTCTACAAGCCAAGGAATGCCTAAGGAGAAAAGCATGGAACCGATTCCTTCTGAGGGCTGCCAACACCTTGATTTCTTTTCTTTCTTCTTTTTTTATTGAAGTATGGTTGCTGTACAATCTTATATGTTACAGGTGTACAATATAGTGATTCACAATTTTTAAAGGTTGTACTCCATTTATAGTTATTATATTGGCTATATTCACCATGTTGTACAATATATCCTTATATCTTATTTTATACCTAACAGTTTGTACCTCTTACTCCCCTCCCCCTATCTTGCCCCTCCCTCTTCCCTCTCCCCACTGGTAACCACTAGTTTGTTCTCCATATCTATGACTCAGTTTCTGTCTTGTTATATACATTCATTTGTTGTTTGTTTCTTTTTTATTATATCCACTAGTTTGTTTTATTTTTTAGATTCCAGATGTAAGTGATATCATACAGTATTTGTCTCTCTGACTTATTTCACTTAGCATAAAGCCCTCCCAAGTCCATCCATGTTGCTGCAAATGGCAAAATTTCCTTCTTATGGCTCAGTAATATTCCATTGTGTACATATATACACCACATCTTCTTTTTGATTTATCTGTTTATGGACACAGGTTGCTTCCATATCTTGGCAATTGTAAATAATGCTGCTATGAATATTGGGGTACATGTATCTTTTTGAATTAGTGTTTTTATTTTTTTCGGATATATACCCAGGAGTGGAATTGCTGGGTCATATGGTAATTCTATTTTCAGTTTTTTGAGGAACCTGTATACTGTTTTCCACAGTGGCTGCACAAATTTACATTCCCACCAACACTGTACAAGGGTTCCCTTTTCTCCGCATCCTCACCAACATTTGTTATTTCCGACACCGTGATTTCTATTTTTGTAAATTTCATTGAAATATAGTTGATTTACAATGTTGTGCTAATTTCTGCTGTACAGCAGTGACTCAGTTATACATAAATATATTCTTTTTTTTAATATTCTTTCCATTATGGTTTACCATAGGGTACTAAAGATCGTCTTTGCTATATAGTAGGACCTTGTTGTTTATCCATCCTATATATAACAGTTTGCATTTGCTAACCCAAAATTCCCGTTCCTTCCCTCCCCCATCCTCCTCCCCCTTGGCAACCACAAATCTGATCTTTATGTCTGTGAGTCTGTTTCTGTTTTGTAGATATGTTGATTTGTGTCGTATTTTAGATTCCACATATAAGTGATATCATATGGTATTTTTCTCTTTCTGACTTACTTCACTTAGTATGATAATCTCTAGGTCCATCTACATTGCTGCAAATGGCATTTTTTATGGATGAGTAGTATTCCATATGTATATATTCCACATCTTTTTATCCATTCATCTGTCGATGGACATTTAGGTTGTTTCCATGTCTTAGCTATTATAAATAGTGCTGCTATGAACATAGGGGTGCGTGTATCTTTTCGAATTATAGTTTTGTCTGGATATATGCCCAGGAGTGGGAATGCTGGATCATATGGCAGCTCTATTTTTAGTTTTTTGAGGAACCTCCATACCATTTTCTATAGTGGCTGCACCAATGAGACACCTTGATTTCTGACTTCTGGCCTCTAGAACTGTGAGACAATACATTTCTGTTGTTTATGTCACCCAGTTTGTGGTACTTTGTTACATTAGCCCCGGGAAAGTAATACAGATGGTCTTCAAAATAGATGGCAGAAGGAGGAGGGTTTATGTACTAGTCAGCTATTATTGCAGTAATACTGCATAACAAGCAAACTTGAGATTTCAACAGCTTATAGCAGCAAGTGTTGATTTCTCTCTCACCCATCTGTGGTTGGCTGGGGTTCATCTGATCCAGGCTGGGCTCTGTTGGGCTCTGCTCTCAGCTGTTAAGTTGGGTCGAGGTCTGCTCCACATGTCTCTCCTCCTTGGACCAGTGGCTACCTGAGACATGTTCTTCTGGTGAAAGATGGGAGTGCAGGAGGGCAAGCACCATGATGCAGGCATATTTTCAGCCTCTCTCTGTGCCGTGTCTGTCACTGTCCCATTGGTCAAAGCACATTGCATGGCCAAGCCCAAGGCTGAGAGGCAAGGAAGTATGCTCTGTCAACCAAGAAGCTGTGGCCAGGATATAGATGACAGGAGAGTGAGGAATTGAGAACAATAATTTAATCTACCACATTTGACTTCAGAATTTAATGTAAAACCCAAGGAGTGCTTTATGTCTCCTGTTCAGAATTCATGGTGTTTAAGGAAAGAAGAAAATGTCTCATTGAGAGATAGCACAGATTATCCACCTTGACCCTGACAAATGTGTGGAGATGAATCTTATAGCCCTGTATGGCACTTTGAGTGAAGCAGTCAAGAGAAGACCTCCTATTAGCAAAGAGATACTAAAGCCTTTGAAGCAAATAACCAAAAGCACTAACAGGTACCTCATAAATAAAATAATACTGTGAATTTCACAGACATCCTACACTGGTATGAGATGTCAAAGTCTGTGCCTTCCTGGAAGGAACGTTGTTCTGGAAACTTAGGAAGGGTGCCATTTGGAGAACATATTTTCCTGGTAATCCGGAAGCCTGAAACAGAAGACTGAATTGTATTTGCTTCTTGGACATGGAAGTCAAGAGTTACAAGCATTCTTCCTTCTCTCCACTCCTTGCTTTTGTAGTAGTATCAAGACTGACTTGAGAAATCATCCTAATTTTCCAGACGTAAAGTCAGTAGTGCTTTACACATACTTAGTGATGTTACAATTTACTCATCACATTCAGGACAAGCCATGTCGACTCCTGAAAATACTATTTACTCATGGGATGCAGGATGTCAAAGTGGGCCCAGACCACTGGATTCATATCCTGGCTCTCCCCACATCCTGGCTCTGGGGCCTTGGCCCTCTGTGCATCTGTAAAATAGGGATAATAATGGCTCCTTTGTCTTATTCCGTTTGTGCTGCTATAATAATACCATAGACTGGGTGGCTTGTAAATAACAGAAATTTATTTCTCACACTTCTAGAATGTGGGAAATCCAAGATGTTGTGCTAGCAGATTTGGCATCTCGTGAAGACCCTCTTCCGTATTGACGGCTGTCTTTGTTCTGTGCCCTCACATGGCAGATGGGGCAAGGGAGTTGTCTGGAGTCTCTTTTATAAGGGCACTAATCCTATTCATGAGGGCTTTACCCTCATGACCTAGTCACCTCCCAAGGGCCTCGCCTCCTAATACCATCTCATTGGGGGTTAGGATTCCGACATACGAACTTGGGGGACACGTAAATATTCAATCTATAGCAACCTTCTTCTGGATCATTATGAGGATCAAATGAAAGAATCCATGCTTAGAGTGGTGCCTGGCACAGACTAAGTGCTCAAATGTTAGTTTTTATTAATTACCAGCAAGTATCAGCTTTCAAAAATGAAATTTTTGAAAATTTCATTTGTAAATTCAAAATCAGAGTTTATACTAATGCAACCAAACTGCCTGCTATGTTAAGCTACTGCTGCTTTTAAAAGAAATCAGGTGATGGAACGTTCCCATGTTTGCTTCTCCAGGCTTCAACTTTATTAGATGTTGCCAAATTGCTTTCCAAACTGGGGTAACAATTTACACACTTACGATCAGGGCATGAGAATTGAAGTTGCTCCATTGCCAACACTTGGCATTGTTAGACTTTAAGTTTTTGCCAGTCTGGAGGTGTGAAATGGTAACTTATTGTGGTTTAAATTTTCATCACCTGATTTTGAGTGGGGTTGGGCACATTTTTATAAGTTAATTGGCCAGCCAATATTCTTCTTTGGAAAAATGCCTATCTTCTGCCCATTGGCTATTGGGTTTTTACTTTCTTATTGATCTATTGTGTTTACATCTTCAGGATGATAATCCTGTGTTGCTTATATTGTTACAAGTATCTACTCCCAATCTTCCCTTGTCAAATCTTTTTAAGATGCCCTTTGTTTTAATTACATTTTATAATCATCAGGAGACTAGCTTTGGCTATGCTTGGTCTTTTCATTTCTTAATGGTATTTTCTGATGCACATGAGTTTTTTATTTGAATGTGGTCAAAATTTGTCAGTCTGTTTCCTTTATGGTTTCTGTTTATTGTGTTTTTTTAAGAAACCTTTCCCTACCTAGTCTGATTTTATCATATATATATATATATATATATATATATATTTCTTTTTTTCCCAGTATTTTAATCTTTTGCTTTTCATAATTAGGTCTTTCATTTAGCTGGCATTCCCCACCCCATTTTTTGGTAGCATGTGAGGAAGGTTTTTTGTTTTTGTTTTGTGGTTTTGGTATG
Source organism: Grampus griseus (assembly GCF_964374135.1). Taxonomy (NCBI): domain Eukaryota; kingdom Metazoa; phylum Chordata; class Mammalia; order Artiodactyla; family Delphinidae; genus Grampus; species Grampus griseus. Next base: position 18,444,193 of record NC_138999.1, read on the forward strand.
CTATGAATTGTGCGGATATTTTTTTCCATTGTGATCACTACTTATCCCAATACCCTTGATTAAATTGTCCATTCATTCCCCAGTGATTTGAAATGCATTTGTTGTCCTACATTAAGTTACTCATTTATTCATGGGCCTGTTTCTGTGTCCAACACTTCTGAGAAAGTGATAGTTGGTGGGGCTATGCCAGAAATGTACTTTTAAAAGATATGCAGATGGCCACAGAATGCCAATGGATTGTATTTCTTTCTAGAATATTACAAAAAGAAAAATATGTTGAGCACAGTCTAGATGAAACTTTTTTACCATGGCCCACTATACAATTTATTTTTAAACATTAAACATTTAAATGAACAGCTAAGTTACGTGGGATCGGTTATAGGCTAAATAATTGCATTATAACAGATTACCGAAGGTGCTCTGAATAAAACATTTGATCAAATGTCGTAGTTATGCCTGAGATTATTAAGTTGGTGGACAGAACACTTCAGCATATGAAATCTACCAAAAAGAAGCTGTATCTTGGGAACAATTCAAATACTAGTAAATGTGTTAAGCCAGGCCCCATGCACCACTTTAAAAAAGAAACATGACTTGGTTGGTGATGATCACAAAATTGTGCTTAGCTAAGCAACAAAATCCACGTGGTTATCTGTCTTTTTTTTTTTAAATTTTATTTATTTATGGCTGCCTTTGGTCTTCGTTCCTGCACGCGGGCTTTCTCAAGTTGCAGCGAGCGGGGGCTACTCTTCATTGCAGTGCGCGGGCTTCTCACTGCGGTGGCTTCTCTTGTTGTGGAGCACAGCCTCTAAGCGCACAGGCTTCAGTAGTTGTGGCTCACGGGCTCTAGAGCACAGGCTCAGTAGTTGTGGTGCACGGGCTTAGTTGCTCCGCGGCATGTGGGATCTTCCCGGACCAGGGCTCGAACCCATGTCCCCTGCAATGGCAGGCGGATTCTTAACCACTGCACCACCAGGGAAGTCCTTATCTGTCTTTATTCATACTTTATAACCCGTCTATTCCCAAAAGTGATCGGAGGCCGCTCACAGTGTTGAAACACATTTAAAAGAGGAGATGAAAGGCATCAGCTGCCATATTGTGTTGACCACTTATAGCAATGCCCTTCAGAATGATTCCCTCCTAAGCATTTCCAGGATCTGGTGTCTTTTCAATTTCGCCTCTGAAAAATAACCTTGGATTAAATGCAGTGTTGTACAGTTTCTCAAAGCATAGCCAAAGCTAGTCTCCTGATGATTATAAAATGTAGCTAAAACAAAGTGCATCTTAAAAAAGATTTCACAGGGGCATGCCTCGTCAGTCTTGTCTTTGCCACTAAGTTCTGGGAGTTCTCTGTATGTCGTTCCTTACCTGGTGGGATTTGAATAAAATCATCCAGGATCCTCTTATATCTAGACTTTCTAATTTTTAGATTCGAAACTCTATAGTGGTAATGCACTGGGTTAATTCACTTCTGTGGGGAACTGATTGTGATATTCTTTATGCCAGAATAACACTCCATACTGTGTAGTACATGAGGGCAACAAGGTGATCATTTGTTTATTCAGTAACATGGGTACTTCCATGGGTCAGGCCCTGGTGGGGTACCGAGCAAACCGAGATGATTGAAGGCCCTCAAAAATGTTCCCCAATCTACTTGGGGAGACTGACTCACAGACATAAAATAACGGGCTGGTGTTTCATGATCCTGCATTGTGTGCCCCGTGGACATTTGAAACAACGCAAGTAACAATCTAAAATGGCCAGAACGGGACAGAGGAAGGAGGGAGGGAGTGCTTTTCAGCACTGGAACGGAAACTCTGATGGTTAGGTGGATGATACAGTGAAGGGATAGCTGTATATTTCCCAGGTTTCTTTTTTTTTTCTTTTTTTATTCATCATCATTTCAGATAGAAATGTTTAAGGGAAACAGGAGGGAAGGGCTGCCAGGAACATAGCAATTTGGTTTACCGAGATCATTATATTTAGTACTTTAATGTCTAGCTTTTGAGGTGGGGGTGAGGGGTGTTGAATTTAAGAAAAAGTAAACAGTTGTTCTTAATTATACCATACCACGGGACTTGGTGTGCTAGCTTCAAACAAAAATAATGCAGCCTTTTCACCATTACAGTAACATCAGTGATTAAACAGAATCGATCGTCTGAGTGGTTATGACTGGGAGTTATTACAGTTAAATAATGCTAAGCCTTTGAGATGAGCAGTAAATTCCAAATGGAATTCATGGCTAATAATATCAACGAGGCAGTCTATTGTGTAATGTCGTATTTATCACCTCCTTAGGAAGACAAATTATCTTTCCTGTTGGTATAATGTATTACATTTTTGAAATTCATGTATCACCTGATGAATTTTATACAATACTGACACAATAAAATGTTCCTGGAATTCGACACGTTGGAAAACATCGTCTCCTTAAACAAATAAACTTGCATAAATTATTTAAGAACACCTAACTGGGGTCTTTTCCTTTTGGCTTTCACTGTCGAGGCCCTCAGTTGCAGTTGGTAGATCATTCCCAATACCTGAGGTCTATATTTCTCTTCTTTAAAAAAAATTCTTGTAGTTTAAATCTATTTGGGTAGGTTGGATGTGAAAGGGTTTAAATTGTAAGCTGTGTGATAAGGGCTACACTTTTGCCCTGAGAACTGGTCAAGACGGGACGTGTCCTGGGTGCTGGTTTCAAGAGGGCTTCACTCTGGCTCTCCTCCAGCTGTGCCCCTCACCACCAGGGATGGGTCCGAAGTGCCAAGGGGCTGTGCCTCTGTCCCCTTCTAGAACACAGTTTGTATCCCCGAGACATGAAATGTCCTGTCCAAACTGCTTAGTGCCCATTTCCGGGGCCCGTGGGGGTCTCCTCAGTTTATCATCCCACAGCCTGATGGATGATTCTGCCTGCGCCCGGGGGGCTGCTGGTGGTGGTGGGGGGGGGGGCGTGAGCAGAGAAAAGGGGATGCCAACATGTTTTTGCATGGAACTTCACAGAGTCTGTGAATTTTGAATTGGATCGTGGCTTTCCAGGTGGGTAAGAGGTATATTTACAAGTTAGGAGGACAGAATGTACTTGATTTAACAGTTTGTAGCTGATTTCCAGCTTTAAATGCTATGTGGATGGACCTGCATTTGTACTCTTGTCTCACAATGTAGAAATGAGCTTGAGGAACTGTATTATAATTTTTTAAAAATACAGATAGTGAGTACTCATTATGTTTGGAAGAATAATGGCAAATATTATATTGTGTCAAACGAGCTCTTTTTAGAGTAAAAAACTTTCAAATGCATTACAGAACTGACAATAATCAGTTGAAATGTCAAAATCTTACCTTAGTTCCCTTCCTCCATTTGTAGAAGATACCCTGTTTAATGTGCACCCATCTTTTTTTTTTTTCCTTTCCATTGAGAATTCTATTGGCAGAAGATTCTAAAGAACAGGGATATGTCTTCATTTGATAAAAACCAGGCTCGCTGCACCCAGAGAGCACTTGACATTAAGGAATCTGACGGTGAGTTATGGCAGAGGAGATGTGAACAAGACGCGTCAGCCAGTGTCTTGGAAGAAATGATTTCCCTCTTTGTCCTTGATTACGTGTAGTAACTTCAGAGAAAGACTCTGTTCTTTCTCCTCTCTAGTCCTTTCTCTTCATCTGGCTGCAGAATCACATTCTGAATCTCGAGCTTCTGCCATTTCATTGGGATTTTTTTTTTAACATCTTTATTGTAGTATAATTGCTTCACATTGTTTTTTTTTTTTACATCTTTATTGGAGTATAATTGCTTTACAATGGTGTGTTACTTTCTGCTGTATAACAAAGTGAATCAGTTATACATATCATTGGGATTTCAGTTGCATTCAACCTACAATGTTAAATGCCTTCTCCCTCCGGTTCCAGAGGTGAAAAGCTGTCCAGACCATGATCCCAGCCCTCAAGCAGCTCAGAGATGAGAGGAAGCAGACAGGTGTATGTTCTCACCTGGCTGTTCTTACTACCAATGGGAACACAACCAACTAGGATTGGAGAACCGCGAGGGTCTGTGGTGAAGAGAAGAGACCAGAAAGGAGGGACATTGTTGTGGTTTTCATTTGCATTTCCTTAATGACTAATGAAGTTGAGCCCCTTTTCATATGTTTATTGGTCCCTTGGATAAGCTCCTTTTGAAGTGTCTGTTCAAGTCTTTGGTCCACTTTTTTTCTTGGGTGATTTTTTTTTTATAAATTTATTTTATTTTTATTTATTTTTGGCTGCGTTGGTCTTCGTTGCTGTGCACGGGCTTTCTCTAGTTGCGGCGAGTGGGGGCTACTCTTCATTGCGTTGCGTGGGCTTCTCATTGCGGTGGCTTCTCTTGTTGCAGAGCACGGGCTCTAGGCGTGCAGGCTTCAGTAGTTGTGGCACATGGGCTCAGTAGTTGTGGTGCACGGGCTTAGTTCCTCCGTGGCATGTGGGATCTTCCCGGACCAGGGCTCGAACCTGTGTCCCCTGCATTGAAGGGAAGTTCCTGATATGACTTCCCCAGCAGCCCTTGTGATTAACAGTCTCCGTGCCTCCCAGGGCCGGCCCCCTTGTGTGCTTCTTAGATAAGACCCCTGTGGAGCTCACCACAACCCTGCTCTTTTTGGTTTGAATTGATCAATCTGGCCTTACTCAGGAACCCCAAAGCACTCTACCCGAGGACCCTAAGAGAGGCGCACACCCCAGTGCGGCCCCTCGAGGTGTGCTGTGTACTTCCTCTTGTGGTCTTTTGTTGAACCAGGATCACCCTCCGGCACGCTGTGCTGCACCTCACAATTGTTAACAGAGTCATAACAGCCTGCCACAGCAGGGGCTGCTGAGACTGGCCCCAGCCCCCTGGTCAGCGCCATGCCATACTGGTTGTTAAATATTTTGAATGTCATCCTTGGTTTCAATACCTAAGTTTAATGTTTAGTTTTGTTAGTTCTTGAGTTTACCTTACTATTGTTACATTGTAAAGAGATTCAGTGGTTTCTCTAAGCCAGTGGTTCTCAAAACGTGGTCCTCCGACCAATGGTATTAGCATCTCCTGGGAACTTGTTAGAAATGCCGATTTCCAACCATCCTAGACCTACTGGATCAGACACCCTAGGGACAGAGCCCAGCAGTCTGCATTTTAACCAGCCCTCTAGAAGATTCTGGTGCCTGAGCATTCACATTTGAGAATCGCTTCTCTATATGCCTCTTGCCTTCATAAACATCTGAGTAAGCCGTGCTTGAGCAGTTGGCTGTAATTAATCAAAGACACGTTCAAACTTCCATAGGTTAGTAGTCTAACTGAGGGGTCAGAGTGGGTCTGGTCAATTTGAGGATGTAGTATGTAAGCACTAGTTGGATGAATAGTTATTACATTTTAATAGAAGTGTTATGCAGTAGAGTGCTTTGGGAAAAATCTCATGGGTTTTGTAGCTGTTGATCATTTTTTTATTTTCTATATTTTATGATTTTTTGACATCGTGACTCCTTTCAGACCCAGGGAGGGACTGCCCCTCCAAGGGTTAGCTAATTCCTAAACATAGTGAATGACTTGCCTTCTACCATGCCTCTGAAATGCAAACCAACCAATCCCAAGTTCATGCCCCCACCTGCCTCCTTTCATCAGGCTTGTGCAGTATCCAGGACACTGTCCCCCTGCCCTAATCACCCCAGGGCCGGGTACTGGACAACTAGAGCCCAGTCCTATAGACCAGAGCCTGCTGAAATTATTCCAGTTCTAAACCTGCTCAGTTGCTTACCCTGCCTCGGGCATTTCTTCCCTTGAAAACCACAATAAAGGCTTTTGCTCAGACTTTCCCCTCACCCCTTCTGCCATCTGACCAACCCTGGTGCTTCCTCTTGCAGCCGTCTGTGACATGGCATGCCACTTCCTCTTGAAAACTGTGAATAACACTCTTCTTTTGAAGCCTGTCTCCATGTCCGTCATCTTATCATACGTGTTTAGAAAAATTCCCGGGTACCTCTCAAAACAGGAGCCAGATAGGTTTGAGTTCCAGCTGGGCTCTGTCATTTACCCATCAGGTGACCCTGGGAATATTACTTATCCTCTGCCCGCTTCAGTGTCCTTATCTTTTGTTTTTGCGGTACGCGGGCCACTCACCGCTGTGGCCTCTCCCGTTGCGGAGCAGAGGCTCCGGACACGCAGGCTCCGGACGCGCAGGCTCAGCGGCCATGGCTCACGGGCCCAGCCGCTGCGCGGCATGTGGGATCCTCCCGGACCGGGGCACGAACCCGTGTCCCCTGCATCGGCAGGCGGACTCTCAACCACTGCGCTACCAGGGAAGCCCCAGTGTCCTTATCTTTAAAACCCGTGAAAAGATTCCTATATCATAGAACTGCCATAAGGACTGATGATAATATGCATAAAAGGAGGGCATACTGAAGAAATAGTAGCTGTATGGTCCAGGAGGTGAGAAAATCAGGGAATAAAAGTCCCCTTTAGGCTCAGAAGTAAACAAGTACAATTCATGGATAGATACCTTTCAAGTTTATATATCTTTCCTAATGTTCAGTTACTAGCAGCAGGAAATCGGGAGATATTTTATGTATTGCTATTTTTGTTCCCCAGTTCAAAAAAAATTTTTCCCCCATGTTAAGTTATGGCTGCTGTTCCTGTTAAGGAAATAAAATGTGATAATTAATCTTTTTAATAAGAGAATTAGAGGAAGCATAATTTATCATTGCTTTTCCTCAGCTCAAGTGTCTTTTTGTTATGCTATACATACCTCTGCTAATTACCTGAGATAGATAAACAAATTTATCAAGAAACAAGGCACAGAGAAAAGAGGTTGGAATTTGAAACCCCTCAGGCCTTAAGACAAATACCTGCTATGTGACCTTGGGCAAATCACTTACTAGCTCCAAACTTGAGTTTCCTCATCTGCAAAAGGACACAGAACACCTAGCTAAGAAAGATGTTTAAAAATATCAGATTAAAAAAAAATCAGATATAATGTAAGTAATGAGTCCCTTTAGTGCAAGGCCTGGGACTTGAACCTTCCCTAATCTGATGGACCTGCCAACGAATAATAGAGCCCTGCCACAGCTCCCAGCTCTGAGTTTTCAGCATTTAGCTTCTCTCTCCCTCTTTTCCCTTCACTCCCTCCCTCCTCCTTCCAGGGGATGGATGAGTACATTTTTCAGGATTTGAATCATTTCCTTCCTTCTCACTGAAATTGTGGCCCACATGGGATTTTACTGACAGAAACAGAAGACCCCAAACATCCAAGTAATGACCAGATGCACTCATGTTTAGCATAGACTCGTTTTCAGTTGTCCTCCCGGCCACTGGAGTTGGGCTGAGATTGCAGGAATCACTTATCTATGGATAAACAATCTCACCTGCGAGTCCTGCAGGGAAGAGACGTAAATGCCCAAGCAAGTCCCCTCTTGGGGTGGGGTTTGGCCTATCTGGAAGTGTTCCTTTTATTCCTCAAGCTGTCCATTCTTGCTGGTCCTCCTTCTGGAAGTCTTCCTAACAAGTCTACCACCCAGAGATTTCTATTTCTTTGGACATTTAGTGACCTTTAGTGTTCTGTAACTAAGTTGCCAAGGCTTTCGGATGTTTTCCTGCCCAAGCCCCGTTTCCCAGTCTGGAATCTCTGGCATGGCTTCTTCATCTTCCCTCACAGGCCTTGCACAGGACCATGCGCCTGAGAAAAGCTCAAGAAACTTCTGTTGATTCATTCATTGATTTCAGTTAAGGCTCCTGATAGCCTTGGAGCTTCTTAATTGAAACGGGTGGATGCAGACCAGACTATTAACAGACTTACCTGCATAGTGACTTTAAATTTAACTCATTTTTACAGCTATTGAGAAATTATAAAAGTTTTTTGACAATGCCCACCCCTTTTTGTACCAGAACAATGACTTTTCACTTCAAAACACACTAAGTAATATGCTGTAGTTTCAGTAGCACAGTTTCAGGCAAAGACACATCGACCAATTTCCTTGACGCAATAGCTTGTATTTAGAGAATATCAAATGGAACGATTTTGAGAAGCAGGTCAAGTGTGGATGACCATTTTGCTTTGTGTATGTGTGCCGTGGGGGTGGTCTGAAGAGGCAGCATCTTTTGTTGCTCATTAGTCCAGGGATTGGTAAACTTTTCTGGAAAGGGCCAGAGAGTAAATATTCTAAGCTTCACATACTATCTGTGTCATAAAACTACTCAACTGACTTTGTAGCATGGAAGCAATCATAGATGATACATTAACAAATGGGCATGACTTTGTTCCAATAAAACTTTATTTACAAAAACAACCAGTGGGCCACGTGCCCTAGTTTGCAGATCCCTGCTTTTGTCTCTTGTGAGCACTCTAATTCTCTGTGATTTGAACTTCTTTATTTTGCTCTAAAGGGTTTTTTCTGTGTTGCAACTTTAAGTGCAGTTTGAGCACAAAATAATCGTCATCTCTGAAAAGGTTGAAAAATTAATGCAGAAAATGGCACAGGATGAGGAATGCACTTGATGGTGAATGATTCACCTGCACCCTTTCTTCTACCAATCCCCACCCACTCTCAAGTCTTCCTCAGTCCTTTGGTGAGTTAAAACAAACCTTCATTACATTAGGTGAACATACTGTATTTTTGACATTTTGAAATAGACTTATTTTCATTGTTCAAGTAATACATTTTTCTATCTGCACTTGCATATCTTTGTCTGGGATGGAATGCATCCTAATTTTCCTGTTACAACTAATGGAAGTATTTTTTGGTTTAAAGGCTTTTCACTTAGCAGTTGAGTGTTCAAAAATAAATTCACAAGGTTAAGTGATGGATAGGTGTGCTTCAGGGTAAGTCCCAACTGCCCTCGTCTCTGGGGAAACTGCCAGTCCAAGGTTTCCAGCCAGCAACCCACGATCACCACTGCATGTTAGTCTGGACCTGGAAAGGTGTGAGGAGATTTGAAGAAGGAAAGAGGGAAGAAGTGGGTCCTGGTGTCATGCTTATGTGGATGTCCTCTCCCCTGTGCACAGCGTATGGCAGTGATCCCCCTTGCTATTCCATTTCCTGCTTTTCCTGTGTCACCTGAGGCCAGTCCTTGGGCCTCAGTTTTCTTAGGAGCAAAACAGAGATAAAAATACCTTTGCTAGCAAGTATATAGGTTTACCATGAGGTTAAAATGGGATATGAAAGTGCTCTACCCGTGTGAAGTATCATTATCATCTGAGCATTTAGAAGGAATTAGGAGGCTGAAAGACCCCCAGACACTAGCATCTGAGATTCCTGAAATTGCTTTTTAAGCGTAAGTGGCTGAGGCTAACTTGTGTAATTTCATTGCTCCTATTTCTCCCTTCACTGTTGTGGACCATGAACTGTGGATGATGGCCTGCAGCACTGAACTTGATGGATGTGATTCCTGACCTCATGGAGCTCACAGTCTAAGAAGTAGTATGGAGTCAAGTCCAAAAACTCTTGGGAGGATCCCATCCTAGAAGCCAAAGGCCTGCTAGGATGTGTTATTGGAACATACCATGATGTCATAATGTGGACAAAGGCTTATTCTTTCTGGTTTGGGGGCAACATGAAATGAGCGGAAAGTAAGGTAGGGTGTGTTACAGGACTGTGAACGTGAGCCCGTGTTACATTGGACTCCTCGGTGTCTGCTGAGCCCTGGTGTGATGCCTCCCACGGCCAAAGGCAGAAGTTTTGCATGAGAAAAGTGCTCTCCTGGTTTCTAGATGTAGCTGAATTCTCCAGCTCCACTCCCACTGTCCTGTGACCTCCAGCAAAACAAAAACAGGTAGGTGGCAATTGTGCTGTGAATTAATGATATCTATATCACTGGATCATAAAATCGATATCATTTTAATAACACTGAAATATCAGATGCCCCGTGAAGAAAGCAGATTTTTATAATTTAAATTGTTAGTATCAATATAATTCAAGAAATCAAAGACCCAGTCATTAACCAGTCTTTCCAGTGAGACGGATCACCTCTGAATTCATCCTGGGGAATCTGCCGAGACCGGGGCTTGATGAAAACACGAAAACGTACTAACCAATGGTGGGGCTGGAGGACACAATACACGGGTGCACTTTTCATTAAAACATGCAGGGAAAAACCCTTTTGCCATATCTTTTGTGCTGGCTAATAAGCTTAATTCGAACACTTACTCGCCTTTTGTACAATTCGTAGCACCACGGAAAGGAAGTGCTTTTCCTTCTTCCTTAAAAAAAGTTCCAGTCCAAACCATCAGCCTCTGTATGTGTCTTAATTACTACTTTGCACTGCACTGGGCTACGACTCTGATTTTTGGCACATGCTGTCATACACAAACTTCCTAAAATAAAATGCTCCAGGATATCCCAGGAACTCTTAGAAGGCTTTAAAAAGGGACTCGCACACTGAAAGAATATCTTTGATGAAGACAGTTCAGGCAAGCAGAATGATTATTGCCAAAGAAGTATGTGATTCTTTGAGATCTTGAAGTGGGTCGGAAGAATCCTTGCCACCTAACTTATCATGGTTTGGGGGAGTTTGACAAGAATCCAGTTTTGATAAAGACAATCGTTTTTTCCTCCCCAAGTGACTATACATTTAAATAGCTAAAACATCTGTTCAGTAACATAGTAAAACATATACACTCGGAACGCCTGAGAGAAGAGCCTGCCAAACGATCGGTTGAGAGGGGCAGCACCCTCTTGCTGGGGGGAGAGCACCAAGATAAAGCAACCACTGTTTGTTTTGTCTGGTCAGGGGGAAAGCCAAGGCGACCAATATTTTTGGGTTTCTTTTATTTCATTTGTGAAGAAGTATTTGAGAAAGGGTGGCGAGAGGACATATCCTGACGGGCTTTTTTTTAACCTGTCCATTAGTAGAAGAGCATGAGAACCTTGGATGTCAACGCCTAACAGACTCTTGAGACCAGCCACCAAGCCACAAAAAGCGACTTTCTTCTTGCCTGGCCCTTACATCTCTCCCAATGGATGCAGAGACAGGGAGCAGCGTGGAGAGTGGGAAGACGACCAACAGAGGCACTCGAATCGCCCTGGCCGTGTTCGTTGGTGGCACCCTGGTGCTGGGCACGGTCCTCTTTCTAGGTAAGTGGAACTGGGCTAGTGCAGTGGCTTCCTTGTGCTGTATTCTGGCAAACCTGGTCAGGATGCAGGTGGAGGGCTGTTTGCTTGTGTTAGTAGGTGGTGCATCCTTACTTTCTATTAAATATGCAAATGAAAGGAAGCTTTTTCTTTAGGAGGGTAAATAAATAAAAACTCCCAAGTACCAAATGCATAGTCCAGAATGTGAAGTGGGTATAAAGTGGATTCGAGTGGCTAGAGGATTTGGTTGCATCGGGCAAACATTTTTTATGCATTACATTCAGCAAAATGAGTGTTTATGAATTCATAGTCAGATACTTTGATTTATTTTGTGAGGAAAGACTTTACATTGTGATCAAACCATGTTGGAATTTCTTTCCATTTGATTTTTGTCGGTGTTTGCCTGAATGAATCATGAAATTTAACTCACAAAGTGCAAATCAGTCTTTAAAAATGCACCGTTAATGATATTCTTCAATTCCTTTCTAACCCAGTGACTCTGGTGGAATAAAAAATTTAACTCTGCCTTTCTCTTAGATTTAAAAACTAATATGAAGGAAATAGAGTGTTGCCTCCTAAGATTTGGAAGGTATTGTGATTCATTGATTTTAATGACTTTTGGTGAGAATGATGTACCCAGAGGGTGATGTTAAAAGCATATTCTTATGAGACAGAACAAAATAGAAAGGGGAGAGGAATGTTCTAAAATTTTAGGCATTTTGAATCTTTGACTCTTTGCCTTTGTATTTGTTTCATACGGCTCAAGTATGAAACAGTATTTCATTAGCCTGAAAGTTATGTAGGACCAAGCCCTATATTTAGGAGAGTCTAGGTGCAGTTTGAAATGTAGCAAGCCTGGGAACATACCTTGGCATATGCAGGATGCAGGAGGCCATGTTTATCTTGGCAGGGGAAAACCAGTAATTAAACTTTAAAAGAGTTAGGGTTGTGTGGTTGAAAACTCTGCTAAAATGAGCAAACCATCTTTCCATGTTTTCTGTGGCTGAAGATTTAGGAAATTAGATGGGTTTATTGCTTTCTGGTACAGCTGAACCTCCTACTCCTGCGACTGAAATTGAGGCTCTCGAAAACTGGTGTGAGATTTCTCGGCGCTTGCGGTTTAGGCAAGTGTCCTATCCTGAAATTCAAAACTGGAGGAAAAATGATACGGGCATGTCAAGGGAGTATGTACTATGTGGGAAGTGACTACAAAGTGAGACTATTTGTGTTCTGCAAACATTCCCAAACTTGAAAATCCAAATGATTATTGTTTAGGTAAAAATACGTGCTCTTTTTAATGCCGTTACTGCTGCTTGAAGCTTTTTTGAAATTCCTCTCATGATTACATTCTGAGGCTGTAGCATATTATCAGAATGTTCTTGATGGCAGCAAATCTTTTTTTTTTTTTTGGGGGTGGGCACACTGATCTTAGTTCCCTGACCAAGGATCGAACCCAGGCCCTCTGCTGTGAAAGTGTGGAGTCCTAACCACTAGGCCACTGGGGAATTCCAAATCTTTGTTCCTTGAGAGAAGATGATTCTTTGGGATCAGCTCTGAAGTTTTTAGAACACAGTAAAATTCATCAAGCCAGGCGATGCTATTATGGGTAAGGAGGCCTGCCTAAGATAGAAAAAATAACTTTCCAATGTGCCCAATAACACGGCTCTCTCTCACTTAGAATCTTTAGAGAAGCTGTAATGGTGTTAGAGAGTAAGGGTGTGGCCTCCCTCAGCCTTCACTACTCAGTGCGGTCTGTGGACCAGCAGCGTTATAGCATCCCTTGGGAGCCTGAACTCCACCCCAGACCTACTGATTCAGAATCTGCATTTTCACAAGATCCCCAGGTGATTCATTTGCAAATTAAAGTTTGAGAAGTATTGCTTCAGGTGACCATGTCCTTTCGGATGAATACATTCAGAGACATTTGCTTTTAAATAAATGCACACTCTCAAGTGAAAACATGAATGATATTTTTGTCAAATGTCTCTGCACTATTTCTGACTCCCTTCCTTCCCTCCTCCCCTTTTCACTGCCTAGTTCCACAGGCTCTGCCACCCACCCCCACCCTGCACCTAGCAAAGTCCTTGTCTGAAAATCTCCTGGGACCTGCCAGACAGTGCTCTTTATGACAGTATTTTGGTTAAGGTCGTCTTCTCTTCAAGGCACTTCCGGGTAAACTTTGTGGTATATTTTTCTGCCTATACAAGTTCAGTCACATGTCTGCAATTTCTGGCCTTCCTCCTTCCCTCTTATTTGTATTTTAGGCTCTGGGGTAATCTCTTTTTTAAAACCTTAGTCTTTATACAGTAAGAGTGATAGCCACTGGCCTTGGGGTGGTTTCAGCAAACTTAGAGCCCTAGGGTTTAAGGGCTTATATGCCTATACCCAGTTTATTTGATTGTATTTCATTTTTTTCTTTTAGATTTATTTTTTATTCAGGTAACATTGGTTTATAACATTATATAAATTTGATATGTACAATTTTTTCAGCTTTCTGGGCCATGTGCTGTCTCTGTTGTGGCTACCCGACTATGTTGTAGCACGAAAGCAACCATAAACAATATGTACACAAATGGGCATGGCTGTATTCCAGTACAACTTGATTTCTGGACATTGAAATTTAAATTTCGGATCATTTTCACATGCCACGAAATATTCTTCTTATGATTTTTTCCAACCATTAAAAAATGTAAAAAACATTCTTAGCTCACAGACCATTCAGAAAGAGGCAGTGGACTGGACTTGGCCCACAGGACATAGTTTGCTGACCCCCACTTTATGGTCATTCTCATGCTCATGTGGATGATGTCACTGCATTCTGAAGTCATTTCTGCTGCTTATAGACTAATCTAAAATGAGAAACCAAAGCGCTCTTTAAGTTTTTTAAAAAGCCCCTAACCAGCAAAAAGTAACATTTTCATTTTTTGTATTAGAAATAATTTTTTGTTGTCTCTGTTTTATTCACTTAAACCTTCACATTGTCTGGGCTTGTTGACCCCTCTTAATTTACAGGGTCTTAAGATAACCCCCCCCATGGAAATGATGCTCTTCCTTCAGAGACTGGGTTTGTCTGTGTCCTAATTAATTTAACTTAAACTTTTCTTTTACTCATCATCAGGTAAAGATATTTGATTTTAGTTTTGCTTCCTTAGAGGTTTTCGGTCAATAATTATTTTCCATGAAAGAAATAACTCCTTAAAACTTTAAAAAATGAGATATAATTTACATATAACATTATTATATTGGTTTCAGGTGTACAACATAATGATTCAATACTTGTATATATTGAGAAATGATCACCATGATAAGTCTAGTTAACATCTATCACCTCACAGTTACGTATTTTTTTCTTGTGATGAGAACTTTTAAGATCTACTCTCTTATCAACTTCGAAATATACAACGGAGTATTACTAACCATAGTCACCAGGCTGTATGTTACATCCCCATGACCTATTTATTTTATAACTGGAAGTTTGTATCTTGAAAGGAATGTCTTTAACTATTTTATTATCTTTTTTCTAAAATAAAACAAGGCTAGTATCAAGAAGGTATTGTCCCCAATCATAAAATATTATTATTTACAATAAAGTTTGTTTTTCCACTGAAAAAGAAGACACATGCTCCTTAAAGAACATTTGGTAACCATATAGAAGTAGACTGAAGGGAAAATTTACTCCATGGTTCTACCACCAAGGCATACTGAAATATTCCATACTAATCTTTATGTTCCACATATATTTTTTTTACATTTTTTTTGCTTTCTAAAGAAATCAAAAATATAACTTTACGACAAGATACTTCTTTTCTTAAAAATAGGCCTGAGAGGGCTTCCCTGGTGGCGCAGTGGTTGGGAGTCCGCCTGCTCGATGCAGGGGACGCGGGTTCGTGCCCCGGTCCGGGAAGATCCCACATGCCACGGAGCGGCTGGGCCCGTGAGCCATGGCCACTGAGGCTGCGCGTCCGGAGCCTGTGCTCCGCAATGGGAGAGGCCACAGCGGTGAGAGGCCCGCGTACCGCAAAACAAACAAACAAAAAACAACAAAAAAATAGGCCTGAGATGTTTGCTCCATAGACAGCTTTCTTGA
Organism: Grampus griseus; assembly: GCF_964374135.1. Lineage (NCBI taxonomy): Eukaryota > Metazoa > Chordata > Mammalia > Artiodactyla > Delphinidae > Grampus > Grampus griseus. The sequence goes on from NC_138999.1 coordinate 18,459,343, forward strand.
ATCTCTAATGTAACACAGGTAAAAAGACTGTCTGGAGGATGAGTGTCACATTTCCAAATGATTCCTTATTTCTGCTCACAGAGTACAGCAATAATGAATTCTCCACAATTTCCTTGGCTACCACAAATATTTTCAAAGTCTAAACTCACATCTGCTAATGCCCAGGTGCTACCTGAAGTTTACAAATAGGGCACCGTTCTATACTTCTGCAGAAATCCATTTAGATGAAGTTACCAGGCAGATGGGGGAAATTAAGCCATTGGTGAAAAGCTACTTCTGTCTTACAGGGTTTTTGTTTGGTTTTGTTTTGGTGGAAGTAGTTGGAAGCTTGGTCCACCAAGCTGCATCTGTCTGGTAGATGCATCTGTCTGGCTGGGCCTGATGGGAGGAGGGTGTGTGGGGTACAGGGCAGGCAGATAATGACTCTGTTGATAGATGACTGAGTTATATAGGATATATTTTTACTCTTCCCCCTTTGATGGGCCGTGTCTGTATGGGTGGTTTAGATAAGACGCAGAACTTTAAATGCCACCTATGCTAGCTTTTTCCTTCCACTCTGGATTTGGTCCAAATGACACAGTCTATAAGTTTCAATTTTCCCATCACTAAAATGAGAATGTAGGTGTAAACAAAAAGTGAAATTATGAGACTTAAACCACAGATAATCAGAGATAGAAGAGACTTTAGAGATCATTTAACCCAGTGGTTCTCAAACTTGAGCCTGCATCAGAATCACCTGGAGGCCTTGTTAAACCGCAGATGGCTGGGCCCCGCCCAAAGAGTTTCTGAGTCTGAAGGTCTGGGTGTGGCTTGGTCATTTGCATTTCTAATTAGCTCCCAGGTGATGTTGCTGTGCTGCCCTTGCCCTGGGGCCCCCATTCTAAGAAGCACTGGTCTGCTTGTGCCCACTTGTCTTATGTTCAAGAGAACCAAGTTTGAGAGCAGCCAAGAGTCTCACCAAGGTTACTTAGCTAGTGACCAGAGTCTGGTTCTGTGACACTGAGCCAGGTGGAGTTTTGAATTCGGTGTGAACACAGGGAAGGATGAACTGACAGCAAATGTCTCGCATACGTGCCTGACGGTGGGTTACTTGGTGGTGGTCTGCTGCAAGCCAGTCATTTCTTTATTTTGGTCTGTTTTCTCAGTGAGTCAAGGTTTCTTAAGCCTCCAAGCTAAGCCGGAGTACTGCCTGAAGCCAGAATGCATCGAAGCTGGTAAGTCAGTTTTCCATCCTGTGTCAAGTTATGATTATGGTACCTTGGTGAGTGGAAGAGAAAACAGGCGGTATTTTTAGTATTTTGTTTGCTTGAGGTTTACCAGGTATGAATTGCAATTCTGATGAAATTTTAAGTTTTCTTTCAAGACTTGGTGTGAAGTTGTGGAATGTAGGTTTCCTGTTTTCTTTTTCCTTGCAATGAAACAGCTGTGCAGTATTCCAAATCATTATAAAGGAAATCAGGGAGGGGTGTGGAAGGCTGAATGGCCTCTCTTAAGACCTGGAGACCTTGACCTTCATATCCCCTTAGCTGGATACAGATTCCCATTTATCTCAAGTAGTCTTTCTGTATCTTCTGGTCAGTGGGTCTGGCCTGTCTGCGTCTAAGCAGGGACCCTCTGTAAACCGATACTTCCACTGTCACCTGGAATCTCTTTGGGTCCTTCTATTTCACGTTACAAGTCAAATTTTTCTTGAGGTGACAGGCTGTGTATCAGTGGGTACCGCAAAGTGAAGACAAGCGGTTAAAGTTGCCTCAGTTTTGCAACATCTATCAGTTTTGCCCTCCATAAACCAGTGTTAGGGCCTAGAGTTGCAGGACCTGGATCCCAGCCCCACTCCCATTTTTAAGTGGCCAGGGACACTGGTGTGCGTTTTCCAAGGGGAAAGTGATGGGATAAGTTAAGCACATGGTCCTTTCACTTTCCTCTTGGCCTTAAGAGAAGAGATTAATGAATTATTGCACCAAATATTTATTGCACTCCAGGCACTGAGTTAGGTTCTAGGAGTATAGCAGTGAGGCCGAATGACCAGGTAAGGGAAGAAAGACAACAAACACCCAAGGCAATTAATGGACAAGAAAAATATCAGCTGGTGGTACATGTTATGCAGAAAATTTAAAAAAATAGAATAATGTGGTGGCAAGTGACAGGATGGCTAGATTGCAAAGTCTGAGGAAATGACATTGAAGGGGCCCTTTGAATAATGAGAAGGGAGTGCTGTGTGAAGATGGAGGAAAGGGCTTTCCAGGTGGGGGGAACAGCTGGGGCAAAGGTCCCGTAGAGGAAAGAGCTTGGGGGACTTGAGGAATGGGAAGAGCCTCTGGGTAAGGGGCAGGATGCAGGTGATCAGGGTCAGTGGGGAACCCAGGTGCCAGCAAGTTTGAGGTTTTCCTAAGTGTGCTCAGAAGCCTCTGGAGGGATTTCAGAGAGACACAAGATCTTATTAGCCTTCAGAAAGATCTCTGTGTGGAGAGCTCGACTCTGGGGAGCCTTTTGGGGCAGAGGAGAGACTGTAGAGGGCAAGAATGGAAGAAGGTCGCTAAGGCAGGTGGTTATTTCGGCAAGCCAGGTGAGAAGTGATGCTGTCTTGAATTCAAGACATGGGAAGGGAGACAAGAGGGTTTAGGAGATAAAGAGCTTGCTAAAGGATTGGATGTGGGCTGCAAGAAAATTCAGAGAATCAAAGTGATACTTAGATTTTTGGCGGTGGTTGGGTGGTGGCATTTATTGAGATGGAAAAGACTTAGGTGAAAGGGCTTTTAAACTCTGAGGCCTTATACAAAGGTACTAGGTTAGACAGTTGTGTTATTAGAGTTCTTTTTTCTAAATTTATTTTTTTACTGAAGTATAGTTGAATTACAATGTTGTGTTAATTACTGCTGTACAGCAAAGTGACTCAGTTATACATATATACATTATTTTTCCTATTCTTTTGTATTATGGTTTATCACAGAATATTGAATATAGTTCTCTGTGCTATACAGTAGGACCTTGTTGTCCATCCATTCCATATGTACCAGTTTGCACCTGCTAATCCCAAACTTGCATTCCTACCCTCTCCCACCCTCCTACCCATTGGCAACCACCAGTCTATTCTCTTAGAGTTCTTTTTTAAAAAAATATTTATTTACTGGGCTGTGCTGGGTCTTTAGTTGCAGCACGTGGGCTCCTTAGTTGCAGCATGCATGTGGGATCTAGTTCCCTGACCAGGGATCGAACCTGGGCCCCCTGCATTGGGAGTGCAGAATCTCAACCACTGTGCCACCAGGGAAGTCCCTTGTCCCATTCTTAAGTGATCTATCTATCTATCTATCTATCTATCTATCTATCTATCTATCTATCTATCTATATATATATATATGTTTTAAACCGGGCAGTATGTTAAGTGACTTACAAGTGCCATCTCATAAAAATCTTCATAAGAACCCCATGAAGTTGGTGCTATCACCCGGCCCAATTGCACATGAGGAAATGTAGGCTTCTAGGTGCTAAATAACTTGCTCTGGGTCACATCCTGAGTTAGAAGCAGGGCTGGGCTTCAAGTTCATGTGTGGCTCCTCTCCATCTGTGCCTGTGTGCCAGAGGCCATGCCAGGAAACTCTCTTGGACCCTGGTCCTGTCTTGCTCTTTTTTCATAACATTAGACCTACTAGAGTCTAGGGACTAGACAACTGTTTCAGCTTTTTGATCTCGTCCCAGAACGGATGAGAAAGATGTGGGAATTCCCAGGTCCTTTCCTGCTCCCAGCGGAGCAGCTGACCTAGGGATTTCTCCAGTGGAGCAAGGGTGACCTGGAGTCAGGTGGGGCACCAGGTGGGACTATCAGAGGACAGGTTTTAGACATCACGTCATCACCTTGTGCTTCGTCTGTGGAACAGTTTTTGCAGATGTGTAAAATTAAAAATTTTGAACTCAAACTCAAATTGAAACCCTAAGTCAACTTTTCGTACGGAGGGCCACTTATTTCATGAGTTTTGTCTCTTTATTACGAATCATAATAATGCAAAAGTAAAGCTTGAAGAATGACATTGATTATGTCGTCTCCTGCCAGCTAGTGTTTTCCCTTGCTGCCCTCTTTTTAGTTTTCACCTTGGCGACTGGCTTTCTAATATTTAAAAAGATACTTCCGCTGTTTCTGGAGCAAAAGGCTCACCAGGGCTACAGTCCTCTTCACTGTAACGTGGGCGCCGCTGTGTGGTGCGTGGGCGCCCCGTGCGTGCTGCGTGGGCGCTGCGTGCGTGCTGCGTGGGCGCCGCTGTGCGGTGCGTGGGCGCCGCGTGCGTGCTGCGCGGGCGCCGCTGTGCGGTGCGTGGGCGCCACGTGCGTGCTACGTGGGCGCCGCTGTTAGGTGCGTGGGCGCCGCGTGCGTGCTGCGTGGGCGCCGCTGTGCGGTGCGTGGGCGCCGCGTGCGTGCTGCGTGGGCCCCGCTGATTGGTGCGTGGGCGCCGCGTGCGTGCTGCGTGGGCGCCGCTGTGCGGTGCGTGGGCGCCGCGTGCGTGCTGCGTGGGCACTGCGTGCGTGCTGCGCGGGCGCTGCTGTTTGCGTGGGCGCCGCGTGCGTGCTACGTGGGCGCCGCGTGCGTGCTGCGTGGGCCCCAGTGGGCGGTGCGTGGGCGCCGCGTGCGTGCTGCGTGGGCGCCGCTGTGCGGTGCGTGGGCGCCGCGTGCGTGCTGCGTGGGTGCCGCTGTGCGCTGCGTGGGCGCCGCTGTGTGCTGGCAGGATGAAGTTTGGGAGAGCGACGTTCTGGACTTTTTGCGAGAAGGTGCCAGTCTTTTCCGAGATGGCTTCTCTTCTTGACTTTCCTTTTCTCTTCTACTTCCATCTATCCTAATCCCTCTTTCAGAATAAGAGGTGGAGGAAGAATACAAAGAAACGAGGAAACAAGGAAAGGGCGTGCTAATGATAGTGGATAAGGCCAGAGAGGTTGATGAGTGTGAGGCATGATCTATCTGGCCAAGTACAGGCCATGTGATATGGGCTAAATACATAAACTATCCTAAGCTCAGTTTCACCATCTGTAAAATGGGAATAAGAACTTTTATTTGTCATACTGGTTGTGAAACTAGAAGAAAATAATGTTGGTGGTAGTACTACTAATCCAGGTCCACAGTGCCATATCCTTTACCCTGTACCTAGAGAGCGTTGTAATGCTCAGTTGGCAAGACTGGACCCGAGCTCAGTTCCTGTGACGGCAAAACTGGATCTTAACTCATGTGAGGCTGTTTTAGACTTTGTTCATCCCACTTAAGAGAATATGCATTTATTCCCTATAGAATTATTAATGTGCTTGCTGCAGGAGTGCTGCTCCAGACATTGCTGGAGGTATTATATAATCTGTGGTTTAGGCGTTGCATTAGTTTTCTAGAATCTATGAGCTCTGAAACATCTGGCCTCAAGAGTTTCGAGTAAGTGTTTGTGGAATTGTAATAGCAGATTTGTATGTATGGTTGCCAGATTTAGCTACATGCATTCATTCAGGATGCTCAGTTAAATTTGAATTGCAGATATACGACAATTTTGTTTTTGCTACGAGTATGTCCCGTGCAATATTTGGTAGTACTTACGCTATAAGAGTAGTCATTTATCTGAAATGCAAATTTCACTAGGCATTGTGTATTTTATCTGGCAGCTGTATTTATTTGGCTATGTGCCTGACACTGTTGTAAGCACTTTACACATATTTTCTCATTTAATTCTCATGAAAATCCTATGTGGTGCTATTATTATCCCATTTTATACAGATGAGGAAACTAAGATACAGAGAGGCTAAGTAACCTGCCTAAGGTTACATAGTTATTGCATGGGGTTGTTGGCATTCAAAACCAGGTGGTCTGGCTCCAGAGTCTGTGATGAGGCTATACTGCCTGAAAAGGGCTTAGCATAGTTCCTGGCACAGAGGAAATGCTCAATATTCGTGATTTTATTGTTACCCCCTCCCCCCCAACCCTGATTAAACTTAAAAAGTCAGGGTGGTATAAGGAGTGGTGTCTTCACTTCTACTAGATAAACACTAGCTGGAGATTGAATAACAATTTACCTTGTATGCAATGACTTGAGGGAATACATAGCTTGGCCTTTTACAGATTTTCTTCATTATCATATTTCTTTTATTAAAACAAGACTCTATGGTTTTTCTCCATGGAGCTGAGTAAGGGGAGAGGAGTTTTGGTGTCTTGACAGCTGTGGTCGCTTGCAATTTGAAGTCACAGTTCCCTTGCAGAAAGTGCAGCCCTGTGCCCAGCTGTGCATGGTGAGTGCTGAATTGAGAGGCTGAAGCTGGAGTTTTTCCACGTAGTGGGCTCAGTTCCAAATTCAGTGTGAGTGATGTATTCCCCCACTTTATACCAGGGCTGAGGTCAGAGCTGATCTTGCAGTTTAGGTTCCTGCAAGAATACTGAGGAGATGGGATACATTTGAGGGTTGGGGGCAGGGGGAGGCTTGGGAAGGTGGCCAGAAAACAACGTGCTTATGTGAATAAAAATGTGTGTGAGGGTTCCTCTATGTGACTCTGAATATTGTGTGGGACTGAAACTTGTATGATCCGTGTTCCTGAGGTGTTCCATAGCAGATTCATTCTGTGGCTGCACAACCAGGATAGCCACAAATATAAACTAAAATGAAGATTTTATGTGTCCTAGCAAATTTGCATATTAAATATTAATGATAAAATAGTAACTAAGTAAAATTGTAATTGGAGGCAACCTAATTAATTCTGAAAGATGAAAATATTAAGTAAATTTAAAATTTATCAACCTTAGATTCTAAACCAATTTTTTTCTTTTTGGATGTGGAAGGATTGAGCGTGATGGGGATTTTGAAGTTCTATAGAGATTAAGTTGTTTGTATATTATTAACTTCATCAAAGACAAAAAGCTGTTTGAAATTTTCATAGAAAGTGTAGGCTAGAATTGAATCACTTTACTGTACAGCAGAAATTAATGCAATATTGTAAATCAACTATACTTCAATAAAATAAATTAAACAAAAAAGTGTAGGCTAGAGAAATGTGTAGCCTTACTTTTAAACCTGGAGGAACCACACACATGACCAAACTGTAATGTGCGCATCTAAATTTATGCAGATTATATTTTTTTGGCAAGTCATTCAAGTTTAGCTGAAAACTCATTGAGTTTTCATTACTTCAAACATAAATGTATTCTGGCAGTAATTAATTATGAAAATCACCCAGGCTGTCGTCTTTCCCAGGTCATTAAAATATTGGCCGCCTTTAAAAAAAAAAAAAATCATTTGGTGCATATCTTTATGCTAGAGTGGTAGCCAGCAGTTGGAAGGGAGTTGGAGTTCAATATTAGGAATTTTGGGACCTTCTCATTTTGTAACGAAAGACGTTTTTTTAAAGCTCATGGATACATATTTAAGTATGAACGAACTTCCTACCGATTGACTATCTTCCATATATAATCGGGTGTGGCCTTAAGAAAGAGGAAAAGATGGCAGATCAGTCTATCGTGTCTTTCTGTTAACTCATACAAATACCCAGTTCTGCCCCTAGACCTGGGCAAGAGGGGCCCCTGCCCTGGGCCCCTCATTTAGAATGTTACACTTTGCTCTGCTCTGGCCATGCCTCTCCCCTCCTCAACCCAGAATTCCCTGCAAGATGGCCCCAAGCCTCCTTTTAGGGCCTGTTTGGATCTCTTCCAGGGCTTCAGTCCTCTGAGAGCTGCCCTGAATGTCAAGGGGCTCAAGGATCCATACCTGGCTCTCCAGGTCTTTATAAAGGTGTATTGTAAATAGATATTGTCAACATTTAGGTATTACATGTGGGCTTCTGTTTCAGTTAGCCTTTGTTGTGGAATAGACCACCCCAAACCTTAAAGGCCTGAAACAAGAGTGATTTAATATTTCTTATGATGCCTTGGGTTTGGTGGGGTTCCTCTGCTGAGACTGCCTAGGCTCATTCATACAGCTGCATTCAGTTGGAGGGTCGCCTGGCCTGGAAGGTCCATGATAGTTTCAGTCACACATCTGGCGGTTGGCGGTGGCTTGGTTCTTCTTCGCGTGGCCTTACCTCCTCCAGGAGATTCTTCAAAGGGCAGTCTCAGGGCTCCAAAGGGATTTAACGTGGAAGGTGAAAGGCCTCTTAAGGCCTAGTTTTGAAACTCATGAAAAGTTACTCTGCCACTTTCTGTTGGTCAAAGCAAGTCACAAGGCCAGCCCAGATTCATGGCAGGGGAAATAGATCCTGGTGGCAAGAGTGGCAAAGTCACCTTGCAGAAGGATGAAAGGAATGGAAGGAAATGTCACGCGCGTCCTGGCAAACAATTTACCTTATACTCCATTTATATTCCTATCCCAGGTCCCACAGATGTTAGGGGTGCTCCTGCAAAAGCCAGTAACTATAATATGACTAAAACTTTTATCCACTCACTCTGGATGTAATAGTTTAATATAGCGAAGTTGATTCAGGGCTTCATTTGAGGGGAAGTGTAAAAGCCAAGGCTTGGGAACTGGTTGATATGAAATCATTGTTTAATTTGGAAGAGAGCAGTACACAATGTTCAGTGCTTGTCATTAATCCTATGATTTTCTTTTTAAATAGCTGCTTCCATCTTGAGTAAAGTAAATCTGTCTGTGGACCCCTGTGATAATTTCTTCCGGTTTGCTTGTGATGGCTGGATAAACAGTAATCCAATTCCTGAAGATATGCCAAGCTATGGGATTTATCCTTGGCTGAGACGTAATGTCGACCTCAAGTTGAAGGGTAAGTTTCTACTGGGGTTTGGTGATGTGCTTTACAGAGAGCAGTATTTGACAAGAAAAACATAGCTTTGGATTTGCGGCATGACTGCTCACTCTTTAACTATACTAAATTCACTTCCAGGATTTTTTAAAGTGGAAGATTGAAAGGAAAGTTGTGGAATTTTAATCTTTCAGATCTCAGTGCAAGCCTAGTGTAGTTCATTATATTCACATTTGATAATAGTAAGTTCTGCTGCTGAAGGATAAATAGCCTTTGATTGAGGTTGGGAGCAAAGGAATACTTAATGAAAATCATGTTATATTGGTATACTTATTCATCTGTTATGTTCAGAGCAAACTTCATCACTTGCTCACTGTGTCCTGGATTTTCATGGTTTACAAAATGTACTTAACACTTCATTGTCTTTTGGCATCACTTTTGGGAACTCTGGATGACCTTGTGTTTGTCATGTTGTTCCTGTTAACTTCTAAGTTGGCTCTGGGGAGACTGTCCTTTCCCCATGGCCTCTCAAGCAACGACAAGCTCACACACACATACTCATATATGCGTGCATGCACACATACTCTTCAAAAGTTGGAAATATCTTTTGCTAGAGCATCTTCTGCTCACAATTGGTCTAATTTTTATGCTGAGTTGTTGGAGAAAACCACTTCAGAACGCAAGTACAGAGATTTCAAGGCCAGGTAAGGTGAGTGTTTTGAGAAGGCAAAAATAGTATATATTTTTTTCGCTTTCTTATAACTGAGTTATGCCATATAACTTGCATTCAGTAACACACCTGAAAGAATTTCTGAAAATTTTTGAGAATCATCATTTTTCTATCTTCTCCATATCCTTTTCCTCAAGATTTTAAGAATTAAGTTCATTAATTTTAATGAAAATTAAATACGTATCAACTTATATGTATGTTACAACATCTGAAACCATTGGCAAAATAATTAGATACCTATTGTCACTGTAAGGAAAAATGTGCTTAAATTTCACAACTAGATATAAATCATATGGACTTACATTTTCTACTAGAAGGCTGAAACTTAATCTTCATAAGTTATAAATGAGAATTTGCAAGAATGTCAGAGTTTTTCCATAACCCAACAGGTGAGATTCCTGTTCTGTGGAACTGTAAATAGGACCTTGAAGAATGAATTTACTGAGACTTATTTTCCTGCAGGATATTAACTCGTGTCGGTCCTTTACCTACCATTCTTGCCTGTTTCCTGTTTCCCTTCTCTGGCTTCTTTTCTTCCTAGACAGAGAGATGTGTGCATGTGTGCACATGTACACACACACAATTGGAGAAATATCACTGAAGGATAAAAAAAAGTCAATATTTCCAGATAGATGATCCTTTTATATTAGGTATAGCCCAAAGATTTCTGTCTTCAGGGCATGAAGCAGTTATAATAATTTAAAGAATTTCTGGGAATGTCTTATTGTAAAAACTAAAATCAGTATCGGTGGGCTTTGTTTGAGGAGGACATGGTATATGGGCTAAAATTCATAGAAGTAAGAGTAAATTGTTCAGAGCAGCACAAGTTTTTTTTTTCTACTTTGAAAAATGAAAAAAATTTATTTCCAGGCTCAGTCGTGAAAGTAAAAAGGAGCACAAATAACATGCAAAGAGTAAAAAGAAAGTCACACATAAATCCACCCCTAGAAATAACTGCTAATAAAGCAATTGGGTATATATAGCTTTCCAGGTGTTTTTCTCCATGTGTGGGTACGTATGCATAATCTCATATGCACAGCCATATATTTAAAAAAATAAAAGATAGCTGATATTACGCATGCTGCTCTGTCACCTGCTGTAACACATAATGTATTCCTCATAGACATGGATTATGTCAGTAGATATCTTTCCTTATTATAAATAACACTATAATAATACCTAAGTTTACACATCTTTATGGCCTTATCTAAATGTATCCTTAGGATAAATTCCCAGATATGAAATTGTTGTGTTGAAAGAGTATTCACCGTTTCATTTTTGTTGCATACATCAGAATCACCCTTTAGAAAGTTATTTTTAGGTATTCATATATTTTCTTGCTGTTTTAAATGGTTACTTTTCGTAATCACCCATTTTTTTTGTGTGGTATAAAGTAGGGGTCAGCAAACTGTGGCCCGTGGGCCAAATCCAGCCCACTGCCTGTTTTTGTAAATAAAGTTTTTTTGAAAGACAGCCACATCCATTCATTTATGCATTATCAATGGCTGCTTTTGCACCACAAAGGCAGAGTTGAGTACTTGCATATAGAGACCATATGACCCATAAAGCCCATATAACCTGCAAAACCTAAAATATTTACTCTCTGACCTTAATGGAAAAAGTTTGCCAACTCCTGATGCCTGTTGTAAAGCTTTGATATATCTATATTGGATCTAGGTAGAACTATTTTATTAATTGATAGCTATTTGGTGGGTTTGGGGGATTTTTTGATAGGTAATCATAAAATTAAGAAATAATTGTAATTTTTGTCTCTCCCTTTCCTTTTGCTATATTGACTAGGTTCTCAGAATAATGTTGAATTATAGCAGTGATAATGGGTATAATTTTCTTTTCTTAAAAAAATAAATTTATTTTATTTATTTATTTTTGGCTGCATTGGGTCTTCATTGCTGTGTGCAGGCTTTCTCTAGTTGCAGTGAGTGCAGGGGCTACTCTTTGTTTCGGTGCACGGGCTTCTCATTTCAGTGACTTCTCTTGTTGCAGAGCATGGGCTCTAGGCGCACAGGCTTCAGTAGCTGTGGCACGTGGGCTCAGTAGTTGTGGCTCGCGGCTCTAGAGCGCAGGCTCGGTAGTTGTGGCACACAGGCTTAGCTGCTCCGCAGCATGTGGGATCTTCCCGGACCAGGGCTCGAACCCAGGTCCCCTGCATTGGCAGGCAGACTCTTAACCACTGTGCCACCAGAGAAGCCTGGTATAATTTTCTTATTCCTAACTTGGGTGGTAATGCCTCTAGCATTCCCCCCAATATATTTTTTCTTTTTTTCTAACCTTTTTTATTGTGTTCTGTTATTCCTAGTTTGCAAAAAGGTATTGCTCAGGAAAAACCTCTTCACTGTTTATCAAGAGACTCACATGGAGTAACTCTTTTAACTTCTCTAGATTTTCTCGTGCTAAATTAACCTTATAATCTTGAAATAAATCCTGCTTATGAATGGTTTATTATTTTAAGACATTGCTTAAGAATTGAGTAAGCTAGTATTTTGTTATATTTGTGTCTGTATTTATGATTCATATTGGTCCATGGATTTTTGTGTGCTAGGTTTGTTAAATTCTGTTATCAAGATTGTGCTGGCCTTGTGAAACAAAATGGGAGGCTCCCCATATATTTCTACGCTCTGGGAAAGACACAGACAAATAAATCTCAAGTTATTTTGTGACAAGCACTGTAAAGGATGAATTAAAAAATCAGTCATAGGGCTCTTGCTACAAGTGCCAAGAAGGAGAGCAAATGGTGGAGTAGGGTCTCTTTTTAAATTAGTATCATCTTGTTCCAGATGTATGTGCTTGAAATATAAAATATGTTTTCTTTAAACTTTTAAATTTTGAGGTAATTCAGACTTAAAAGTTGAAGGAATAGCACAAAAAACTCCCATATACCCTTTACCCAGATTTCCTGGTGGTTATTGTTTTGCTGTACTGTATTGGCTTTATCATACTATTCTTTCATTCTCTCTATCTATAAATGTATAGATTAGAAATACGTAAATGTGTAGATGATACTGATACACAGATTTATAGATACATATCTTTCTGAACTCTGCAAGTATGTTGCAGATAATTAGGTATTCTTAAAGTGTATAAATAGAGCTTTTCAAATATCAGAGGTGCTAACAATGTTATTTTTTAAACACCAGACATTTATTTATTTATTTAGCATGCAAGTTGTTTGTTTTGGGAAGTGATCCCAGGAAATAGAGGTGGGGGACTGGGAAGAGTGAAAGATGGAAGGGAGGAAAAGTGAGTCCAAGGATTAAACACTAGTCTTTAAATTCTATCTGTATGTCTTTATTCTATATCTATCTATGTATCTGTGTTTCTCTCAGTCTGTCTACTTATCTGTCTAACCATCCAGGTGATGCAAGCTCATTGTAGATCAGCTATAAATGACTAACGAGGAGAAACATACTTCAGATCCCAATACCTGGTGATAACTTTTTAAATGCAAATATACATATAAAATTATATATATATCTCACAAGGGATCATGTATTCTATTTTTATAATCTGTCATTTTTACTTGACACGTTAACATGTTTTCAGGTCAATAAAAATAGATCTGTACCATCATCTGCCGTGACTGCTTTGTGTGGATATACTACAGTTTGTTTCATCAATTCATGTGTTGCCATTTAGGTGGTTTCCAAATTTTTTCCTCACTGTAAGCCACTCAGAGCCTGAGTTTTGATGCCACAGAGTTGGATTTGAATCCTGGTTCCCTTTCGTTTCTCCTCTGTGTCACTTTTGGTCAATTACTTAGCTTACCTAGCTCAGCTTTTTTACCTTTCAAATGGAGATGAGAATACCCATTTCATAGGATTTGTGAGGACTAAAGGACATGACCTATATAAATTACCCAGTCTAGTTCCTGGCACGTAGCAGGCCCTCAATTAATATCTGTCCTTTGCTCCTCCATTTTGTCTCAAAGATAGTTCTAAGGCTCACGAAGTAGTGTCTGTCAAATGCTTTACATTTTATTCTGGTCTTATCCTCTGTAAATATCATGTGCTTTCAAAAATATTGAATACAGTCTAGATATTTTTCCTCACCCTTGATAAAAAAAGAGAGAACATCCAAAAATAAAACGCAATATGACCAATCAAAAGAATACCATTTTCCTATGGCTGATAGAGAACACACAGAAACGGCTGTCCAATTTGTGAAATAAAATGGATTTGACAGACCTGGCTGATGAAAAATTGCCCTCTATTGAAGTCAGCAACCTGGCTTCATGAATGTTTTCTTTAAATGGCATATAAGACTCAGATTTCTACTTGGCAAATAAAATTATTTCTTGTTCTCTTCAAGAATTAGAATTTGTTTTTTTTTAAAAAAGGCTGAATGTAGTCATGTGTTTGAATGTCTTAAAATTTCCCTCCTACAAAACCTCCCAAATTTGTTTTCAAGTGGCCATGAGGATGACACAGCATGCACTGCTTATGAATGAACAGATGAAAATTTTGCAAATGAGCATTTATGAAACATGAGGCAATGAGTGAGATAGAACACTTGTGTCAAACAGAAGACAGATGACTCAGGGTAGGGCCAGCTCATCTCTATTATGGAATAGCGATCTTTGCCAATAGTTTATAAAGAAATGCAGTATATTATTATGTTTAAGCACAGACAGCACCAGCAGAACAATAAGATGAAGTAGGGTCTATGCATTAATGGGCAGAGAAAGATGATCGTGATTCATAGATTGGTTATTTATTTGTAAACACCTGCTGGCTGAGATTTAAATGATTCTCATACTTAAATAACCCCCCTGTAATCTTGTTTTCCCTATTAGTGATCCTAGTCAAATCGTCTTTTACAGATATTAAAAAGCTGAAAACTTCAGTTCGGCTCCTGTAAAGTCATTTGATAATTAGAAAGTTCAGATCGTTGAAGACATAGTGAATTGTGTCATTTTCCTCATACAGTGAACATGGTATAATGATGTACCAGATTGAGCCTTGACATCATTAAGCTCTTTGAAACAAATGATGTCAGACTAGAAAAAACAAAACAGGGATGTGGTGAGGAAGTGCTAAGGAGCAGCCAGCCACCGTGGTGTGCTTTTTATTCCTGGTGAAAACTCAGCCCCTGTAAGTCTCACTGAATCTGCTATATGGACTGAGTGCGCCCACTCAGAGCAGACTCCTGTTTTTCTGACCACGTGGCTGTACAGGAAGCAGCAAATTGCCAGTTTGTACATGCGCCGTTATCGGTCCTGTGTGCACAGAGGGGTGCTGGGTAAAGATTTGGGCCTGTTATCGCAGGCTTCTAGAATGTGAAATGAAATTTTGTTGTTGTTGTTCCCATTTTTCCTAATTGCAGTACCCCATTTGAGCATGGGTAGGATGGGAGTGTGGGTGCGTGAAATGTGAGGAAGGGGAAAGAAGTCCAATTTTAAAAAGTTTAGTCATTTCCTGTTAGGAGACACTCACTTCAAATACAGAAATGAATTTCTTCCTGAAGGCTCTGTGAAAAATGTGCATTTAGCTTTAGGACAAGACCTCTTTCTAAATAGCTTAAGGAAGTAAAGAGGCCATGAGAACGGCCACCATGTGTAAAAGCTTGTGTTCTGGTAGTTCTGACATGCAACATTTTAGGTTTTCTTCTTGTGTATCCATTTCTACCCCCAGTGCATGTCCTTGTCTTACTTTTTGACTCCTCCCTGTTCCAATCTTTTTATTTTATGATCCGATCTTTCCCCCTGTGGCTTTAATGTAGCTTTTAAAACTTCTGTAGTGGTTAATACTAGACATAAGTTGGGTACGCTTGATAAGAACCAGATCTTTTCATTACATTCATTCTGAGTTATATGCTCTTTAATTTGGGGGAAATGTGCTCGCTTCAAATAGATTGAAATACACAGCATTTTGATTGTATTAGTCCGTGAACACAGGACTATTTTCTGAGCTTTTACTTTTTTCCTGGCACCAATTGCTTTTAGTCACAAGTAACAGAAACATCAACTCAGACTGGCCTAAACAATAAAGAAGATTTGTTGGCTCGTGTAACCAAAATATCTAGTAATCATGTGGACTTCAGGTAAGGGTTGATCTAGCAGCTGAACCATCCCATTAAGGATCACATTTCTTCCTTTGTCTCTACTCTGACATCCACTGTCTCATGCTTTCTAAGTCTGCTTGGTCATAAGATTGTTGCCAATAGCAATAAGAATTTAGACTTCCTCATTCACATCCAGCAAGAGGTATTGTGTTAAGCATAGGAGGATGCAGAAGTTAATGAGGCTCCCAAGACTACCATGTGGAAATTAAAAATCTGCACATCACAAAATATTTCAATAGGTACTGTAATCAAGACTCTAGAGGGAATTCCCTGGCAGTCCAGTGGTTAGGACTTGGCACTGGGTTCGATCCCTGGTCTGGGAACTAAGATCCCACAAGCCACGAGGTGCAGCCAAAATAAATAAATAAATAAAAGACTCTAGAGCTACACTGTTCAATACCGTAGCCACTAGCCACATGTGGCTTTCGAGCACTTGAAATATGGCTAGCTGGAATTGAGATGTGCTGTAAGTGTAAAAGACACACCAAATTTCAGAGACTTCATTTAGAAAACATGTAAAATATCTCACTAGTAAATTGATGATTTATTTCATTAATTACCTATGGAAATGATGATATTTTTAAGGTACATTAGGTTAAATAAAATATATTATTAAACATAATCCCACCTGTTTTATTTTAGTTATTCAAATATAGCTACAAGGAAATTAACAATTATGTATTTGGCTCAGATAATATTTCTGTCAGACAATGCTGCTCTAGAGGCCTGAATAGGCCATTAGAAAGGTGAGCTATCTGTGAATAAATTCAAATTTATTTCACTGATACAGAAAGATCAGAGAACACCTTTATTTAATAATTTTTAAAGAAATTTATTTATTTTTATTTATTTTTGGCTGTGTTGGGTCTTCGTTGCTGCGCGCGGGCTTTCTCTAGTTGCGGTGAGCGGGGGCTACTCTTCATTGTGGCGCGCGGGCTTCTCGTTGGGGTGGCTTCAGTAGTTGTGGCTTGCGGGCTCTAGAGCGCAGGCTCAGTAGTTGTGGCACACGGGCTCAGTTGCTCAGCAGCATGTGGGATCTTCCTGGACCAGGGCTCGAACCCGTGTCCCCTGCATTGGGAGGTGGATTATTAACTGCTGCGCTACCAGGGAAGCCTGAGAACGCCTTTATTAAAAATAGTTCTCTACTCCCATCTCCAGTCCCCCTCTATCCTGTTACCCTATTAGTGTCCTCTGTGGTACTTATAACCATCTGAAATTATCTGATTTGTATACTTGCTTACTTGTTTTTCTCATTATGCTTGCTCCCCTCCCTTCCCCCTTCCCCCTGTGGTAAATTTTCTGAGAGCCACAGTCTTGTCCATTTTGGGCTTCACTGTAACCCAGCAGCACCCAGCATAGTGCCTGGCATATAGTTATTGCTCAGAAAATACTTTTTGAAGAAAAAGATCGTGCCCTCTGTATGTGGCTGGCTGGGGTGGGGTAGCTTTGTCTTCTCTTTCTCCCCCCTTCTGAGCCTGGGGCCCTGCATGCTGTCCCAGAAGAGCCGTGAGTTGCAACCAGAGCTTGCCCCTGACAGGAGAGGAAGGGTATTGTCAGTTCTTCATTTGTGTTCTAGGTTTCAGGAAGGCAGGACAGGGGAGTGGACAGTGCAGCAGGCTAGAGCCCTTCTTGGGTCTCCAAGACTCCCTGGCGGTGTGATCTTGTGTAAGTTACAACAAGGAAAATAAGAACTCACAGAATGGCGGCCAAGTTTGGGCTCTGAAAAGAAACTGGGACTCTGCCACTTATTGGCTATATGACCATAGGCAAACCACTTCCTTCTGAGTCTCAGTTTCTCATCTGGCAATACTGTTGGATTAATTCAGTGAGATGCAGCGAAAGTCTTCTAACAGGGTTTGATAAGTGGCATCTGTTATTACTGCTAATTTCATGAGGATTAAATGAACATTTTAAAAGCACTTGGCCCATAGTAGATGCTTAAGAAATGCTAGTTTCCTAATCAAATAAAAAGTAGAACTTTAATAGATAAGAAAATTTAACAGTATTATTAAAGTAAAATATTGTGATCTAGTTTTTCCCAAAAGTCTCATCATTCCTGTAAACGAGGCAGCTGGTCCTGAAAGAAGCAAACCTAGGGGTGAAAACAATAGGTTAGGATATTTGTGTATTCCAAACTTTTATTGCCGGATCTTGGTCATGACCTGAAACCCTGGAAGGTCTTGCTAATCTAACTTGTCAGACAAAATACTCATTGGTGTATGTGAGTTTTAAATCTCTCCTGTAGGGAAAGAGAGAAGAGGAAAGGGGAATTGGTGAAAGTAAGAAGTGTCATCTTAGGCTGCTCTAGATCTTCTTTAGATACCATTATTTTTTGTTGTTGTTCTTGTTGTTTATACCAATTTTCCTTCCTCTTTTCTTTTCCTCATCCCTAGGGGATCTTTAACTTAGACCCACGTCCCCTCAAGAGAGCTGTCGATAGAATTCAGGGACTTGAATAGGAAAAAAAATGCATCTTTATTTTCACTAACCTTTGATGGAACTTTAGCATTTTCTTTAATTATGCCTGTAGGCTACAAACTCTGGTATTATTAGCTGTGACTTTGTTACCAATGGGAATCATCATTTTTTAAAAATCTTAATACAGATGTTGCAGGTATCTTGAAATATTATGTACATACATCACCACTTCAAAATCATAGTAGTGGCTAGACTCGACGCTAGATCTTATTTAATGAGTTAATGAAGTAGTGCATATATCATGATGTCAAACAGTAAAACAACTGTTTTGTTAACTGTGCTTTGAAATAACCGGTTTCCATTGTAAACCTATGTTTCTTATCTTATGTTCTTATAGATAATATTTTGAGAATAGCCCATAGGTTTTAAGAGCCTGCCCAGGGGATGTATGGCACAAAAAAGATTAAGAACCCCTGCCTATGTAAAGATTGCTGGGGCACGCCTCAAGAGGTATAGTTTTATTTCACTTCAGCCTTTCAGTGCATCCTAATTCAGGTGTTTTGAGTGGAGACAGCTATTACATGGACCCACTGGTCCACTCATACCCAAATATTTGAGCAGTCCACTGTCTAGAATCCCTGGGTAATGAGCACATTACCAACAGTTAATAGGTGTTTATAATGATATTAGATGAAACTGGAGATAGGTGTTTGGAGATTTGTGCCAGTGCCAAGCTTTGAACTGGTTAAGTGCAAGCTTTACGGGATTACCTACGCCACAGAACAAATACAGTTATCGACGAAATTACTGTCTATTACCACATACCTATTATGAAAGCAGGGAGTTAAAGGTCAGTGCCCAACTAGAGATGATACAGCCTTTGTCATAGTGTAGTTAAAAATATTTATAAACAGTGCAAATGATTGAAAGTAGTAATATACAAAGTAGTGTCTTCATTCATAAGTACATATTATGTGGTGTATGAAAGAGCTTGCTCGTTGTCTGATCTTGAAGACAGGGACTCTTGTTTGAACTTGAAATGGCAGCGGGTGGAGGGGGGCTGTAAATCTGGAGGTGCTGGAGTGAGGTTCCAAGGAGAAGACCGAATCAGTATAACTTGGGTCTGTTGGAAGGAAGGAATGAGCAGCGCTGTTGGTGAGAGATGACAGGAGTGAGATGGCGGATGAAGGATGTCAGAATCCATTTGTGAGAGTTTTGACTTGGGGCAAGGAAGCTGAGGTTTCTGAAAGGTGGAGTGACAGCCTGGAAATGCTATGCATGGGACTAGACTGAAGAAAAGGAGTGGAAAAACAGATGAGGGGGCTTGTTTGTAGTATAAATATTGCAATACATTATGAAAAGTTTCCTGCTAGTTAGCTTGAATGTTGTAGGAAGATAGAAACATTTTACTTTAGAAGATTGTCAACTAAATTTGGGATCTTTTGACTAAATATAAGGTTTTTGGCATGACTAATGACACAGGATATTTGCATCCTGAGAAAGACATATATATATACCTACAGTGACACTTCTCAACCTGCCCACACCCAGGCCCTATTTTGCATGGTTGGTGTGTGTAATGTATTTTACTTTGTAGTTGTTCAAAAGAGTTGCATATTTTTGAAAAGCCACTTCCTGAAAGAGGATGACTGGGAAGGGAAGAAAAATCCTAGCTGACTTTGGTGGTAACAGTTCGGAGGCGTACCCACGTGAGCTTTGGTGGTAATGATTCCTGAAGCTCCTACAAGTTCCCACGTGTTCCTGCTTTTGGTTGCCAGAAGCCGGGATAATAACGGAGCTGAGAATATGGGATTTTTGCAGGAACTTCCAAGGGTCATCCAGATTTCACAGCAGAAGCAGATGATTCAGATTTCCTGGGCCTTGAAACCTGTGTCTTAGAGAAATGGGACAATCACTTACCTTTACTATACTCCTAATTGGTCAGTGGCAAAACTCAGGCACCAGAAAAATTTAAAAGTTGGTTGCACACAAATGCATGGCCAAACGGAGTTGAAAATTTCATTCTCGCATTTCCAAACTGCCTGATGAGATGATTTCAGCTGTGCTCTCATCCTCAATTCTGAGAACTTTTCAACTGCAACTTGAAGGTGTGGATGGGTTGAGCATCTTTACAATGTGGAAAAATCCCCATTTCTCCCCTGATTTACTAATAATGGGGGTATTTCTTCTACTTAATGTGAAGTGAGCCTTTAACAGATCGCCCCCTCCCCAAATTCGTAAGAGTAGATCACACAGAGCAGGCCCTAACATTCTAGGCACTTAATAGAGGTGACCTTATTTAATAATACCCTTGTTACCATTTGTTGAACTCTCTAAACTGAACTCCCAACAAGCCTGTAAGATGGAAGGTTTATCTACATTTTGGGAATGAGGAAATAGAAGTAGCCGAGCAGTACAATCAATAACCAGCCCAATATCACACAGCTAATAGGCGATGGAGCTAGGATTAGAATTCAGATTATTTTGACCTGGTAAAACCCCTGAAAACCAGGAAGGTGGTATTATCCCATTGTACAGTTGTGAAAATTGCGGCTTGGAGAGGTTAAGCAATTCATTCATATTCACACAGCTAGTGACCTATAAAGGCATCTTCCAAAGCAGTGATGTCCAAAAGAAATGTAATGAGTCACAGATGCAACTCACGTGTAATTTTACATTTTCTAATAGCTACATTAAAGTAAAAAGGAAACAGGTGAAATTATGTATTTTATCTAACCCAGCATATCCAAAATATTGTCATTTCATGGAATCAATATAAAAAAACTTATTTGTGAGACATTTTACGTTTTTTTCTTGCCTACTAAGTCCTTGAAATCCACTACGCATCTTACACTTGCAACATGTGTCCTTTGTGGACCAGTTATATTTCAGGTGCTCAACAGCCCCTTGCGACTAGCCGTTTCTGAATTGGACAGGGCAGTTCTAGACCAGTGCTCCTCAACCCCAGGTGCACACTGAAATCACAGGGGAGCTTGAAAGACACAGATGCCTGGGTCCCATCCTCAGAGGTTTTGATGTAATTGGTCTGGGGTGGTACAGGCTGGCTTCTGGTTTTTTAACCACCCTTCCCCTGCAGGTGGTTCTAACCTGCGGCCAAGTTTGAGAACCTACTCAAGTGTGATGTCCAGTCTAACTAACCAAGTAGAGAACTGTAGCCACTGTCTACTGGAGAAGGTTCTGTGAGTTTTCTGAAACGAGAACCATTGAAAATAACCACTCTGGCAGTATGCTTTGCTAGCGCACATTAAAGACTGTTGGGCAATGCCCTAATTTATTAATTTCTCGCAATTTATATTTCCCAACATTTTGACCAAGTCCTGGAATAATGTAAGGAAAGAGATTTCTTTTTTCCCCCTTGACTACACACTGCTCTGGATACACACCAGTGCGAGTAAATTAAGACATTAAAATTCAGTTATTTTAATTGAGGTCAAAGGTGTTCGTGTCAGTCTGGAATCTCTGAGCTGTGGAGAAGAGGAAGTTGGGGTTTGAAAGCTGCAGGTCGTTGCCAGAATGAAACGTGTCTAGTGGGGACTGTGTGGGAAGTGCTGGGTGAGGAAAGGCAGTTGTGGCTCCGGCTGAGGTCTGAAGGCTGCATAGCCCACGCTGTGGCAGGACGCCCACGAAGCTGCCCTTGCCAGAGGTCTCACTCCTGCCTCCCCGCTCAGCCAGACTTGTATTCTTGCCCCTGAGACCTGGATGTGAGACCCAGCATTCAGGAACTAAAATGTCTCATCTCACCGGAGGTTCAGTTGTCCTTAAAATGCTTTTGCAGTCATTTGGAATAATTTTTCTCTCGCCTTCTTTTATTTAAATTGAAACACAGCTTGAATATTCTTGACACATTTATTATTTCCCAGGAGGAAAAATACTGGGTCTTCTTTGGTGGTGATGCTATTGCAGTTTTGTTGGTTATATTTATTTGACTTAAAATTAAGCAGGAGAACACACAAACACTGCTGTCTTTCATAGCCTCAACTAAATTAATACCATATTTCAATGAATCAAAAAGACTGTCAACTGCAAGGTGCACCACTATTTCATGTATGCTAACTAAGACTAAGCTATTACACAGTGGTTTCTTAGCACTTGGGATTTTTATTTTATGTTCATTGAAAGTTTTTTACACTTAGACATTAATTTTTATCACGTTAGTCTTTTGCATTAATTGAAAAGGAAAACGCAAGCAGAAGAGATGGGTTAAGGTATTCCTAAAACTTCCTCACAGTATTTTTGATTTCAAACCATCAGTACTTCTGTTTTCTCACAAAACACTCTCCTCTTTCCATCAATAACAGCAGTGATTCAGCATTTCTTTAAAATGTGTTCCCAGTCATCTCAGGGATTTTCCTCCAAGACTGCCTTTTTGGATATACAGTAAGTTTTCATTTCATAGCCAAACTGTAGTGAAATCTTTCTGAAGATGAGTTAAGCGATAATTTCCTAGCCCGGCAACCAGCTCATTTGAAGTGCTGACAATAAGAACTGCTAGATCAAGGTCACACATGGGTAGGCGATGGCATCTACATTGTGACTGTACCTAGCTGACAGCTTTAAGATGAATTCCAATTTCAGAGATGTTAAGATGAAAAAAAAAAAACGTGCTTCTTAGATTTCATGAAACATGGTATGTAAATTGTATTCCTAATAATCCAGATTCCCCAGCTGCTTGTCACATCCACCTTGTTTATGTACTTCTGAACAATTTCAATGAGATTTGCCTGCTGTTCCCTCCTCAGCACACCTAGGCTTTCATGTACAATGGTGTGTAAGCCAAATTCCCCCACTTCCTTCTACTCCACTTTGCAGCTGGAGTACAAAGTACAAAACTGTACTTTGATACCCTTCTTCTCAACCTTGAATGTGTACATGGATCACCTGGGAATCTTGTTAAAATGCAGATTCTGTTTCAGTAGGTCTGAGAAGGGACATGAGAGTCTGCATTTCTGGCAAGTTCTTAGGTGATGCCCACACTGCTGTTCCAGGGACCACATGTTGAACAGCCAGGCTTTGCTACATCTAAGAACATGGTATGCCATTAAAGAAATTCAGCTCCTCTCCAGGGTGCATGGGTGGTTTGTTTTTCCTTCATTTATATTATTATTTTGTTGAAAACCGGTATAATGCAAATGTCATTGTATTGGGTACTAACGAAGATTTCTTAAGATGAAAAGAAAACAGAAATTTTATATGTTCTCTCTTATGGTACAGGGAGAGGTATTTCTTCCCCTTAATTTGTTTTCTGAAAGATTTGTTCATTTGGTTTTCCCTTGCCTTTCTCCTCAAAAAACTTGGGCAACTTGAATTTATTAGGAAATCTGCATGTAATTGCAGATTAATAACCTACCCATTAATACCACATTACTTCATTGTGATTAATAGCATCTGTGTGAATACTTAATGAATTAGTAATGACGGACTATTTGCTTTAAAGTGTCAAGAGAACATTCCATGTAAAAAGGCACTACCCATAACGGGAAAATTAATTATAGGCTGGTTGGATAATAACTTGTCACAAACAAGATATGTTTGTTTGGAAAGCCTCATCAGTGTTGATATTTGCACAGTGAGAGATACTTTTTAAAACATGCATGGACCTTTTAATTTATAAAATGAGAGGGGAATTTTATTTTCAACAACAGTTAAGATAGGTATGGGAGCTTATATTTATGAGAGAGAAACACACACTCACAAATATGTGCTAGTACACTCACAAGTTTGCCTGTGTCACTAACCAGACTTCCTGTAGTGACCTTTTAGATTGAGTTCCAAATTGAACTGCTTCTCCTACCTGCTGTCTATTCTGAATTCATAAATTCACTTCCCCAAGGCCCAAGCGTTTCTTGTTACTAATTTTATTCCTTTAGCAAATCATTTGTTTTCTCTATGGTTCCTCATTCTAATTCTGTGATGTTGCCATCATTGTTTATTTCTGTCTTTGCCCTACATCTGAGGAAGCGAAGGTCAGGAAAATTATGTGAGTTGCCCAAACCAATCCAGCCATATAATTTGTCCCCCACAGATTATGGGTCTAGCATTTCAAATGTCTCCAAATTTAACCCAGGCGGAAAGAGCTGCATGAGCAGAGGCTCTGTCCAGCTGGTGCCTTTGAGGAAACCCAAGAAGCCCAGTGTGATTGGAGCTCAGAGTTGGAAGGGAATGGGGACACAAGACAAAACTGAAGAGAGAGGAGGGACCAGAGCACATAGGCCTTGTAGGCTGTTTAAAGATTTTAGCTTCTGTCCTCGGGCAGCGGGAAGCCATTTGTAAATGTCATGTCAGGGGGTGCCGATGAGCGATGCATTTTGCCAGAGCGTGCTGGCTGCATGGCTTGGAGGAGGAAGTTGATGTACGGAGATAAGTTCTGAAGGCCCCAGCATGCTATTCTGTTTTCTAGCTTGGGATCCAGATGAAGGTAGAGTTTGTCTTCTTTGTTACAGAAAACCTCAAGCATTATTGGGTATCCTTTTCTCTCCTTTCTTCTCCTTTCAGCATGAAGGGTCATTGTGTCTTCTCTGTAGCCCCCGTTTTTTTTTGAAACGCTCCCAGACACCTGGAAGAATCAGCTAGGGGAGCTTCAGCCACAGCCAGTGGGTGCGGAAGTTAACTTCTGTCCCACCAGCCCTCTTGCCCTTTTGGGTCCTCTGCTTGTGCCAAGGATACTATTGCTTCCTTTTTTTTTTTTTTGCAGGAGAGGATTCTGGACAGAGAAAGAAAAGAGAGCACAGCTCTGAACCCCTCACTGTCATAAACCCAGTTTTAGAGGGGCAGATGCCCTTGACCACACACTGTGGTTTGAATAGCCAAGAATAGAACCTCTGCTGCTCTCACCTCCTCATGGAAGGTGGGAGTGAAAACAGGGGTTAGTTGGGGAAGTGGCTTTTTAAACCTATGTTTACAGTGTTTTGATGCCGCTGTCATAGATGAGAGAGGAATCGTGAAGTCTGGAGCTCAGATTTTTTAGGATTTCAGGGATGCAATATTTATCCCACTCTTCCTCTCTGTAGGGTGTGGTATAAGCAGGAGTTGAAAATAGCTATCCTGTGTTGTTTTTTTCATTTGGAAGTCTTTCTGGCATAGTGCTGATTATTTTTTTTTCTTAAACCAGTGAATCGACTCTCACCTCAAACACATATTGCATTTCATCTTTAAGAAAGGAACTTTTCAAAGCCGGGTTTTTCAGAACTGAGGACTAAGGCCTAAATGGGCCAGTGCAAGGAGAGTGTTTCCAGGACAAAACAAAGTAACGTTCTCCTTGAAAAATGTTGATGTTGAATTAAAATGGAGCTACAGAGTGAGGAAACCAGCAAAGAAAGGGTAAAGCTTCTGATCTGACATTGGGTCAGTTGGGGAATGGGAGAGGAGGAAATCTGGGCTGGTGATGTCCTGGGGTCACAGGCATCAAGAAGGACTGCTGATAACTGTCAACTATACCTTAGTAAAGCTTTGGGGGAAGGAGGGCTGGTGAGTGCTGTTGGTTGAAAGTAGTGGTTCTCAAAGTACTTTTCTCCACCTGCAGTATCAGCATTACCTGGGAATTTGTTTGAAATGCAAACTTCTGGCCCCCACCCCAGAGCTATTGAATCAGACACTCTGGCAGAAGGACCCAACACTCTGTTTTTTTTTTTTTTTTTTTGTGGTATGCGGCCTCTCACTGTTGTGGCCTCTCCCGTTGCGGAGCACAGGCTCCGGACGCGCAGGCTCAGCGGCCATGGCTCACGGGCCCAGCCGCTCTGTGGCATGTGGGATCCTCCCGGACCGGGGCACGAACCCGTGTCCCCTGCATCAGCAGGCGGGCTCTCAACCGCTGCGCCACCAGGGAAGCCCCACTCTGTGTTTTAACAAGCCCCTCTGACAAACCCACAGCCAACATAATAGTCAATGGTGAAAAGCTGAAAGCCTTCTTGCTAAAATCTGGAACGAGACAAGAATGCCCACTCTTACCACTTCTATTCAACATAGTATTGGAAGTCCTAGCCACAGCAATCAGAGAAGAAAAAGGAATAAAAGGTATCCACATTGGAAGAGAAGAGGTGAAATTGTCAACATATGTAGATGACATGATATTATATATAGAAAACCCTAAAGAGTCCACACAAAAACTACTAGAACTGATAAATGAATTCAGCAATCTTGTAGAAGGATACAAGATTGACATTTGTTACATTTCTGTTACATTTCTTTACACTAACATTGAAATATCAGAAAGGGAAAGTTAAAAAAAAATCCCTTTTAAAATCACATAAAAAATACTTAGGAATAAACCTGATCAAGGAGGTGAAATACTTATGCTGAGGACTATAAAACATTGATAAAGGAAATTAAAGATGGTTCAGAAAAATGGAAAGCTATCCCATGCTCTTGGGTTGGAATAATTAATATTATTAAAATGGCCACACTACTCAAAGCAATCTACACATTTAATATGATCCCTATCAAATTACCCATGACGTTTTTCACAGAACTAGAACAAATAATCCTAAAATGTATATGGAACCATAAAAGACCCAGATTTGCCAAAGCAATCCTGAGGAAAAAGAACAAAACTAGAGGCATAACCCTTCCAGACTTCAAACAATACTACAAAGTTACAGTAATTAAAACAGCGTGGTATTGGCACAAAAACAGACATATGGATCAATGGAACAGAATAGAGAGCCCAGAAATAAACCCATACATCTACAGTCAGTCTTCGACAAAGGAGGCAAGAATATACAATGGAGAAAAGACAGTCTCTTCAGCAAGTGGTGTTGGGAAAGCTGGAAAGGTGAAGTTAGAACACACCCTCTCACCATACACAAAAGTAAATTCAAAATGGCTTAAAGACTTAAATATAAGGCATGACACCATAGAACTCCTAGAAGAGAATATAGGCAGAATATTCTCTGACATAAACGTACCAATGTTTCTTAGGTCAGTCTCCCAAGACAATAGAAGTAAAAACAAAAGTAAACAAATGGAACCTAATCAAACTTATAAGCTTTTGCACAGCAAAGGAAACCGTAAACAAAACAAAAAGACAACCTACTGGGAGAAAATATTTGCAAATGATGTGACCGACAAGGGCTTAATTTCCAAAATATACAAACAGCTCATACAACTCAATAACAAAAAAAAATCCAATCAAAAAAATGGGCAGAAAACCTAAATAGACATTTCTCCAAAGAAGACATACACATGGCCAACAGGCACATGAAAAGATGCTCAACATCACTAATTATTAGAGAAATGCAAGTCAAAACTATAATGAGGTACCACCTCACACCAGTCAGAATGGCCATCATCAAAAAGCCTACAAATAACAAATGCTGGAGTTGTTGTGGAGGAAAGGGAACCCTCCTACACTGTTGATGGGAATGTAAATTGGTGCAGGCACTATGGAAAACAGTGTGGAGACTCCTTCAAAAACTAAAATAGAGTTGCCATATGATCCAGCAGTCCCACTCCTGGGCATATATCTGGAGAAAAGTCTAATTTGAAAAAGGTACATGCACCCAAAGTTCTTAGCACTGTTTACAATAGCCAAGACATGGAAACAACTTAAATGTCCATTGACAGATGAATGAATAAAGAAGATGTGGTATGTATACACAATGGAATACTACTCAGCCATAAAAAAGAATGAAATAATGCCATTTGCAGCAACATGGATGGACCTAGAGGTTATACCAAGTGAAGTAAGTCAGAAAGATAAAGAGAAATACCATATAATATCACTTATATGTGAAATCTAAAATATGACACAAATGAACTTATTTATGAAACAGAAACAGACTCACAGACCTAGAAAACAAACGTATGGTTACCAAAGGGGAAAGGGGTGGGGGGGCAGGGATAAATTAGTTTAGGATTAGCAGAAACAAACTACCATATATAAAATAGATAAACAACTAGGTCCAAATGTATAGCACAGGGAACTATATTCAATATCCTGTAATAAGCCATAATGGAAAAGAATATGAAAGAGAATATATATGTGAATAACTGAATCACTTTCCTGTACACCAGAAACTAACAGAACATTGTAAATCAACTATACCTCAATTAAAACAAAAGGGAAAAGAAGCCCCTCTGATGATACTGATGCATGCTCAAGTTTGGAAACCACTGGTTTAGACTAGGACATAATGTGAAGTGAAGCTTTCGGGCCCAGCTAATTTTGTTTTGATCTAACCTCACCAGGCCTCCTACCTATGACTAGGAGCATCAGGAGTGTGTGTCACTGGTCACAAATATGGTTACAGGGCAAAGGGGGTAGATGGCTCAGCACAGGGTCACTCCACCACTACAAAAACAAGTCTTGATATAACCGGAGAAGGCGTTTCTTCCAGTTATGGTGGAGAGTTCTGTCAAGAAAGTCCATGAGGACTGCCTCTGGTTTAGCTACCTGGGGGCCTTGTTCTTACTTAGGAAAGTGACTTGCAGAATTTTACTGGGTACCTGACGGTCAGATGAGCAGGAGTCAGGGACCTGGGTCCAAATCCAAGCTCTAACTTTTACTAGCTGAGTTTCCTTGGACAAATTATGACAGTTCTTGCCTGTAGACTAGGGTTAATGATACATGCTGCTTAGGGTTGGTGGGGGATTAATTGAGGTCATGTACAATATACCTGGCACAGAACAGGTGCTTAATAAGTGAACGCTGTCACCAGGGTCCTTGGATGTCTCAGGACTGCTCAGGAAGGACCACTGCGGGGGGTATGTAACCATACATGGCCTTTTCTTGTAATGTTAAGATGGTAGAAATAGGCAGGAAAAATGTAATTAAGATTTGTACTGTAGGAAAAAAAAAAACTGAAGATGAATTTTAATGACTCTAAGTTCAGCACAGGCCTTACATTGAATTATCTGCTAAGATTCAAATTATCTAAATAGGAAAGCTATTTTTATGAGTTAAAATATTATATTGGCAGATTCATTGTAATGCTATGCTATCAAAGAGTGATGTTAAAATTTAAATTATTTTGAAGTGTGACCCTGGTAAGTGTAATCCTTAAAAATTCACTTATAAGTGCACATAATAAAAGAGTTAGCTTCTGTGAGACTTTTGTAGTGTCTGGCAGTTGTATAAAATTGATTTCATTATGGACAAAGAGGTCTTTTGTGTTAAAAGGGGAATATTTTTATGTTATTTGGTAACCCATGATTTAGATAGATGAGTTCGAGGTTTTTCATGCCCCTAAAATAATCTCTGCCCCTTTTTCTTAAGCTAATGCCAACCAACAATTATCATTTATGAGATGATCATAAAAAATGAACAGAGAAAAGCATTCTGACAGCTTCTCTACCTATGTTTGGGTGGCAGTTTTCCAGAAGAATGGGAAATATCAGCTCTTATTGTCTTTTCAGTGTGTCAGACAGACTCAGTTAATCCCATGCTTGACCGGCTATGGGGCTGAGGAACTGCAAAGTCGAGTGTCACACAATTCGTGTGAAAACATGAGGGTTATGGGATCCACAGACCATGACTTAGTTAACTTGAATTTTATTTTTTAATGAGAATAACAATGAGCTTTGCAAGCTGATTTAGAGTCTCCACATCTAACTGCATTAGAACTTAATACCCATGAAGTGTAAGTTAGAAAAATGAAATTTTTCAGTACGGTAAATAAACTGAGGAGGCTGGAAACCAGATTGAAGTCTGTAGCCTGGAAAATCAACAAAGACTAAAAATAGTAAGATTAGAGGCGACATTCAACCATGGACCAGCCAAAGGTGGTTTTTAAGTACCACCAAAGGAGAAACCAGGCCATCATATGATAGGTTTAAAAAAATATGTGTCTAGAGAACATTCTGTTTCTTATGTAGGTGTGGAAGGGCACACCTTCCCTTAAAATGTAGATTTGGTTTTCCAAAGTTTGATTTCTCATGTTCTCTCTCTCTCTCTCTCTCTCTCTCTCTCTCTCTCTCTCTCTCTCTCTCTCTCTCTCTCTCGCTCGCTAGAATTAAGAGGACACTCCCACTGATTTCTAAAGGAAATGCTGGCATAATCTACATGAAATTGAGAATTCACCTTGATGACATTTGACTGAAGGCTTTAGAATGCAGTTGCTGTTTCTAAATATTAAGCAAATCAGGCACACAGCTCCAGCGAGCTCTTAGCAAGTAGCCAGAGGATCCCCTTTAGAACAGGCACATAAAAGGATTACAGGGTCCGGAGAAAGAACACAGAGGAGCGTGTTTTGAAATAATCCTTATGCTCTGGGACCATCTTGTTTAAATGGCGTCACCTTAACACCGAGGTTCTTGGTAGGTGTTTGCTCACAGGCCTAAAACTTTGTGCGTGTGGAGTTTTTGAAAACAGTATTAGTTGGCAAAGTCCTAAATATTGCAAAGTCTCCAGATGACTGGCCTGAGCTGTATGTGACTGTCGTGAGCTCTTGACTTACCAGGGGACTGCCAAGTCCTTAGGAGTATCGTTTTTCTTTGTTTGGAATTCCCTCTTCTTATTCCAGAGCTCTCAATAAAGGCCCTGTCTGAGCAGGAGAATGTGGACGGAGTAGAGTTGATAGTCCTGTCTGGCTTCTGCGGTTAAAGGAGGTTGAATGCCAGTAAGTACCCCCCCCCCACCCCCGCCATAGAAGAGCAGGGAAGTGGAAGGTCAACCTGAGACCACTGGTGAAACGAGACTTACGTAGCTTAAAAACCGGTATTCACAAAAACAGATGAAATCTTGGATCTCATTGTATGATATGCGGACTGCAATGTGAGAAAAGGAGATAATGGATGTTAGTATAATTAGAACATTGCTGATTATAAAAAGAAATAACAAAATAAGTCCAGTTTCTCACATTTCCTTTTCATTTGGGCGAAAAACTCTCTCAGACTTTCCTTGACAGAAATTCAACTCGGCAAACATTGAATACCAACCATGCTAAGCGCTAAGCCCTGGGTGTTCAAAGGTGAATGTGACTCAGTCCCTGACCCAGAGAGCACTTAATCTAATGGAGAATAGCCATTGTTAATGCCTATTTTATGCACTAAAAGTAATTTTTTGTGATAATATTTGAGGCCCAATGACCAAAAATACCTTCTTTATTAAAATTCTCACATGATTCGTCCCCTGTGAGGCCAAAGGCATGGGCAAAACCCAATATCTATGTGGACCGTAGACCCAAATGTGAAACAGTAAAGATTCTAGAGGAGAACATTAGGCACTATCTTCATGACCTCAGGGTAGGCAAAGGTTTCTTAAATAGCACACAAAATATGCTTACCAAAGATGGAAAAAGTGATCACGTTAGACTACATTAAAATAATTTCAGTTCATTACATGATACCATTAAGGAAATGAAGTCTGGGGAATGGAAGAAGATTTTGCAATACAAATATTCAACAAAGGATTTGTGTGTAGAATATATAAAGAGCTTCTATAAATTAATAAGAAAAAAGATTACCAATAGAAATGTGGGAAATAGAGTTGAGTAAGCACTTCACAAAAGAGGATGCTGGTTGTCTTGATTGGAGATAGTGACTGGAAGGGAGCACAAGGGGCTCCAGGGGTTCTGGTCATAATGTTGGTTATGTGGGTGTGTTTACTCTGTGAAAATCCTTCAACTTATAATTGGTGCACTTTTCTGTAGGTATGTTATAATTTCATTGAGAAAGTGTACATAAAGAAAAGGCCTTGTTGTCTAGGATGAGGAATGTGGCAAAGTATTTTCAGACGTTATCTCTTGTTGGAGCGTTGCCTCTACTATGGAAACAGAGGAAATGTTGAGAGCATGGGCTTTTGTTTGGTTGTTAGGGCAGGTCCAGTTTGTGCAAGAGTCCTGCACAAGGAGTGCCAATGTCTTGGGTTAGCAGAAGGCCTTTTGGCTACCAATATCCTGAGAAGGGAGGAGGAAAAAACATTTATGGAGAAAGCACTAGAAACAAGCTTGATTACTTTACAATTTCATGTAGAGCTAACTCAGCCTGGAAGCCTGTTTAAGCCACCATTGATCGATCACTTACCACGTATTGCGGCACTGGGATAGGGACTTTCTGTGCATTAAAATATTTGATCCTCACCACAACCCTGGAAGGTAGGTGCTATTATTTGTCCAGATTTACAAATGAAGAAACTGGGGCTTAGGGAGAGTAAGTAACTTGCTTAAGTTCCAGCTAGAAAGTAGCAGCAAGCTGCAACTGGAACCCACGTCTTTGTGATTGAAAGCTCACCCCCTTGACCCTGTCTATTATTTTGCCTTTTTGGGGGGCAAAACCAATTTTATCTGAGCATAGTGAGAAGAAGAAATAATTACCCTGTATGCACACACACACATATATCAAATTTTGATGATCATAGGCACTTTGAAACTGATTTTAAAGTCTGAGGTTTGTTGTACTATAGGTTATGAACTGGAGTTTTCCTTCTCTGTTGTAACATGGTTAGGAACACCTGGATGGGGGTGAGAGGAGACTGAGAAATCTTCCAAGAAACAATGCAGATTATCATGGGAATACACTAATATGGGTGACCCATGAGCCCTTCTCAGTGCTTTAGGGACAGTGTAATAACCTGAGTAATTGCCTTTGATAGGCTTTGTTTTCTGCTCATTAATGACTCTCCAGGTTAGATTTTATACTTCTTACCACTAGTTGAAATACAGAGATACATAAAATGGATGCAGCCAACTGATTGTCACAACATTGTCTGCATATCAACGTTCTCCTGCCTGCTTGGGTTTGAAGAGAAGGAGAGGAGAAGGGAAAGGGTATGATAAGGAACCTGTGTTAGCTGAATTTGTTTCAAAAGTCAGATTCTGGTACAGAAGCCAGAATTTTGACACATAAGAATTATTGATATTTGTGCACCGTTAGGGTTTGGAGATTGCCCTACTTAGCATATACATGTCCTCTTTTCCCCTTCTCGTGATACATAGAGCGCCTTGAGTACACACTCAGGTACATATTTAATATTTTGAGTTCTTTTGTTCCATAGCTTATTTTTGTTCCCCAGGGTGTTCATGTTTGCAGCCTGTGGAGTGTTTATAGCATCACAATAACAGTGCATCCCCAAATGAAATTTGGACTACTTACTTTCAAATGTGTCTCCCCAGCAGTCCAATGACTGTGGAAGCAATATGGTGGAAAGGCACATTATCTGATTTGAATAGAAATATATGTGGGTATGATTTTAGAGATTCTGTTTATTAAAAAAAGAAATCATCTTTTATCCTTGGGGCTAGTTATCCCACTTTTATTGCTGTGGTAATGCACAAGAAAGAAACAAGTTGAAATAATTGAAAATGTCCACATCGAGCTCAACTTATTTAGTTTATCTTAGTTATATGTACTTGTTTGATGTACAGATGCTTATAGAAAACTGGACAGAAGCTCTGGGTTCCTTTTTTTTGAAATGTGGAACTTGTAGTTTAGAAGTAGATTCCGCTTTAGGGAATATGTAGTTATTTACTAATTTGATTAGCACTGTACATTGTATCTTGAAGCTATTCAAAGTACTATAGGAGCATCTGTTGTACCATCATTTGGAGGCTGCTAGGTTGTTTCAGAAATAAAAACCAAATTCCTTGACAACTGCAGTTTGACATAGCTCGTTGTAGGCAGTGCCATGGTGCTGTGTGGGAATTCTTTGTCTTGGCTTCATGTTGGTAAATTGATATTCTCAGGTACATCCAAGGTGTTATTTTGTGGGGAGGGTAGTTTTTATTGAGTCTTGGCTTTCCTAGTTCCTTATTTAATGAAATAGTGACAGCTGTCGTTTTCTACCTTCAAACAATAGCATCAGTGATTTTATAAACAGAAAATCATTTTCCAGGTGGGCTTGTGTCCATGCTGGCAGCCATTTTATATACATGGCCTCATTTTAAATGGCCAGGACTTTGAATGTGTAAATGGGCAAGTTTTCAGGCAATTTGGGTAGGCTTTACATTCTTGCTTCTCCATTTCCTGTCTAAACAATGTCTTCCGAGTCCACGGCATGTTTATGCAATATTGAATAAAACTCCTAATGGGAAATTTCTTACAGATGACCTCCCTGAGCGGCTGGACTGTGAAGAAATCTTAAGAAACCCGACCCTGATGAAATTGCCTCCGTTGAGAATATTACTCAGTGCAGAAACGAGGAATAGAATTCACTTATTTTTGGTTCTTGAAAAAATGAATTCTGGGTTTTTTTGTGTGTAGGTGGCAGAAAACATTAACCCTGGCAGAAGGTCCAGTCTCAGTTGGAAATTGAACTTTTGGTTTCTTTGAATTAGGAGAACCTTGGAGAAGAGGATGTTAAAAATATTTGTTATTTGAACCTCAAGCAACTTGGAATCGGTTCTGCTATCTTTTATAGACATATCTTTTCCAGGGTTGTCTGTCTCTACATTTAATTTTCTGGAGGCTGGGACTGATTATCAAATGACCTCCAACTCAGCATCACCTGTGGCTGGATACTAATGAATCCTTTTTTAACCTTCCTAGCACTTTTGGAGAAATCAATCAGTAGAAGGCGGGACATCGAAGCCATACAGAAAGCCAAAATCCTTTATTCATCTTGCATGAATGAGAGTGAGTAATAAAGAAAATAAATAAAATAATTTACCACCCTTATTTTTCAGAGTTCTATTAATGCTTAAAGATATTGTTTAAGGAAAAAGAGAGCTACTAAGAATTCTACTAATATTTAAAGGTGTTGCTTAGAGAAAGGAGCTATTTTCCAAGACTGGATTTTGACTACCCCTGCCTTTAAAAAAAAATTTAATTAATTAAATTTTGGCTGCGTTGGGTCTTCGTTGCTGCGCCGGCTTTCTCTAGTTGCGGTGAGCGGGGGCTACTCTTCGTTGCCGTGCATGGGCTTCTCATTGCGGTGGCTTCGCTTGTTGCGGAGCACGGGCTCTAGGCACACAGGCTTCAGCAGTTGTGGCTCGTGGGCTCTAGAGCACAGGCTCAGTAGTTGTGGCGCATGGACTTAGTTGCTCTCCGGCATGTGGGATCTTCCCGGACCAGGGCTGGAACCCGTGTCCCCTGCATTGGCAGGCAGATTCTTTTTTTTTTTGCAGTACACGGGCCTCTCACTTTGCAGAGCACAGGCTCCAGACGCGCAGGCTCAGCGGCCATGGCTCACGGACCTAGCTGCTCCACGGCATGTGGGATCTTCCTGGACCGGGGCACGAACCTGTGTCCCCTGCATCGGCAGGTGGACTCTCAACCACTGCGCCACCAGGGAGGCCTGGCAGGCAGATTCTTAACCACTGCACCACCAGAGAAGTCCCTGGCTACTCCTGTCTTTTTTTTTTTTTTGGAATTTTATTTTATTTTTAATACAGCAGGTTCTTATTAGTTATCTATTTTATACATATTAGTATAATATGGGATGGTGGGATGAATTGGGAGATTGGGATTGACATATATATGTATAAAATAGATAACTACTTCACTCTGTATGATAGTCTCTAGGTCCATCCATGTCTCTACAAATGACCCAATTTCGTTCCTTTTTATGGCTGAGTAATGTTCCATTGTATATATGTACCACATCTTCTTTATCCATTCGTCTGTCAACGGGCATTTAGGTTGCTTCCATGACCTGGCTATTGTAAATAGTGCTGCAACGAACATTGGGGTTCGTTGAATTATGGTTTTCTCTGGGTATATGCCCAGTAGTGGGATTGCTGGGTCATATGGTAATTCTGTTTTTAGTTTTTTAAGGAACCTCCATACTGTTCTCCATAATGGCTCTATCAATTTACATTCCTACCAACAGTGCAAGAGGGTTCTGTTTTCTCCACACCCTCTCCAGCATTTGTTGTTTGTAGATTTTCTGATGATGCCCATTCTAACTAGTGTGAGGTGATACCTCATTGTAGTTTTCATTTGCATTTCTCTAATAATTAGTGATGTTGAGCAGCTTTTCATGTGCTTCTTGGCCATCTGTATGTCTTCTTTGGAGAGATGTCTATTTAGGTCTTCTGCCCAGTTTTTGATTGTGTTGTTTGTTTTTTTAATATTGAGCTGCATGAGCTGTTGATATATTTTGGAGATTAATCCTTTGTCCATTGATTCATTTGCAAATATTTTCTCCCATTCTGAGGGTTGTCTTTTTGTCTTGTTTATAGTTTCTTTTGCTGTGCAAAAGTTTTTCAGTTTCATTAGGTCCCATTTGTTTATTTTTGGTTTTATTTCCATTATTCTAGGAGGTGGGTCAAAAAAGATCTTGCTGGGGCTTCCCTGGTGGCGCAGTGGTTGAGAGTCCACCTGCCGATGCAGGGGACACGGGTTCATGCCCCGGTCCGGGAGGATCCCACATGCCGTGGAGTGGCTAGACCTGTGAGCCATGGCTGCTGGGCCTGCGCGTCTGGAGCCTGTGCTCCACAACGGGAGAGGCCACAATGGTGAGAGGACCGTGTACTGCAAAAAAAAAAAAAAAGATCATGCTGTGATTTATGTCAAAGAGTGTTCTTCCTATGTTTTCCTCTAAGAGTTTTATAGTGTCCGGTCTTACATTTAGGTCTGAAATCCATTTTGAGTTTATTTTTGTGTATGGTGTTAGGGAGTGTTCTAATTTCATTCTTTTACATGTAGCTCTCCAGTTTTCCCAGCACCACTTATTGAAGAGACTCTTTTCTCCATTGTATATCCTCGCCTCCTTTGTCATAGATTAGTTGACTATAGGTGTGTGGGTTTATCTCTGGGCTTTCTATCCTCTTCCATTGATCTATATTTCTCTTTTTGTGCCAGTACCATATTTTCTTGATTGACCTCTGTCTTAATGTTTTGTTGCTAGCTTGATGGAGAAACTAAGAAAATTCTATTTCAGTGGTTGGCTTGGATTCTTCAGGTATCAGTTACTCCATGGGAAACTTGGGTAGGGTCAGAAGGGCAAACCATATTGCATGTGGTACAGAAACCAGAATCTGGAGGCTAGGTCTGGTTTGAGAAGGACATAGTAACACTCCTTCTCAAACCAGACCTATGTCCTTTGGAACCTCCTGGGGCCTAGAGTAATCCAGATTCCCAGCTGGGCCAGGCTCCTTCTGCTTCTCCATCAGCCTAACAGCCATCTTTGTTGAGCACTTTAGGCCCCTCTCAGCATCTTGGGTCTGATTGGAGTTAAAATAGTCACCTGAGGGCTTCCCTGGTGGCACAGTGGTTGAGAATCTGCCTGCTGATGCAGGGGACACGGATACGAGCCCTGGTCTGGGAAGATCCCACACGCCGCGGAGCAGCTAGGCCCGTGAGCCACAACTACTGAGCCTGCGTGTCTGCAGCCTGTGCTCCTCAACAAGAGAGGCCGCGACAGTGAGAGGCCCCTGCATCGCGATGAAGAGTGGCCCCCACTCGCCGCAACTAGAGAAAGCCCACGCACAGGAACGAAGACCCAACACAACCAAAAATAAATAAATAAATAAAATTAAAAAAAAAAAAGACACCTGACATTTTACCTGGTACACTTTCTCAAGGCTATTGCAGGAAGAAGCCAGTGCCTCTGAGAAGTGTGTTAACTTGTTTAGGTTTTGAGGTATTATTTGGTGAGCTGGAAGAGGGCGCTAAAAGATGCTGAAAGAGTCTGAAGCAGTAATTCATTTTTGTTGGGGAGTGATTAGTTTTATTGAGCAGTTTCCTTTAGTTAGGGTTGTTCCTTAGTTTTGCAGAGTGTTCTCAGCTTAACATTGCTCCTTGGCTTGGGTCAGTATAGTGAGCCCATCTTTTATTGTTGGGAATATTGGGCAGGTTCCCTAGTCAGCTCTCCTGGCAAGAACATCAGGTTTAAACAGTCACACTGAAGTATGAATCATAGGTAGTTCTGTTTCTGTGATTATGCTCAGTCCACTGCACCTCTCCCGAAAAAGTTAGGTTGGGACCTTACTGGAATTTTCTCTTGAGAAGATACACTTGCTTTCTAGTTCGGTGATCCAGTTTGCATTTCTAACTCTCTTCATATTTGCTCCCTTTCAGAAGCGATCGAAAAAGCAGATGCCAAGCCATTGTTACATATCCTGCGGCACTCACCTTTCCGCTGGCCTGTGCTTGAATCTAATATCGGTCCTGAAGGGGTTTGGTCAGAGAGAAAGTTCAGCCTTCTTCAGACACTTGCGACGTTTCGTGGCCAATACAGCAATTCTGTGTTCATTCGTTTGTATGTGTCCTCTGATGACAAGGTGTCCAACGAACACATCTTGAAGGTATAGTGAGGACTCCTTCATCATGCTTGTTTAGTCCAAGGTTAGCCTTTTTGGGTTGCCTTCTCAAGGAAAGAGACTCATACCACCTTAGTGAAATGATAAGGTTACAAATTCTGTTAAACGTTAGGATCTAGACTATTCCCTACCCACCTCCCACCTCCCCCCCCCCAGATTTGCAGATTGTAAATCATTAACACACTGTTTTTGTCAGCCTTGCAAGAAGCTGGTGAGTGAGTTTCAAGTGATCTGTGATCTGGCTCTCGAATATCTACCCTGAGCATGTGTAGGGCCCCTTAATTCTGGTGGAGAGATGAGCAAAGACTTTCTGAACTCTGCTCTTCCTCTCCCCTCATTCCCCTGACCAAGGAGTGAACATGTGCTATGGTTCACTGTTTTCCTTCACTAACATCTTGTGTACATGCCTAAAATTTCATTGTCAAGTTGTCTTGAATCTCTTGTCCTTCCTTTCAAAAGATAAGGCAAAACTTGTTCTAAGTGCTTGGTTGCATTTTCTGTTGGGAGAGTAAACATCTCTTCCATAAAGGAATGGGCCATGAGGACATACCCTGAGGTGGAGTATTACATTGGTAAAATCAGGAGACTGTCAGAAAACTGCCAACAGTGGAAGATTGATCAGTCAAAGAACTTGGCAAGAATGCAAATAGCACTTTTTAAATTGTTTTGTCTTTTGATTCTTTTTTTTTTTTTTTTGCTTCTGTGGTTACTTTAGTAATGAAAATTTTGTTGAACCGCTGATCTTTTCCCCCAATTCTGTTCTTTGTTAAACCAGAAAATATTAATGATATATTGATATTTAAATCATAGAAATATAAATCCTTTAGAGTGTATTATCCTCTCCTGATATAAGTCAACTTTTAAAAATCTATACCCTGGAGTTTATTTTTTGATTTATACCAAGGGGCTGGCAAATTTTTTTCTGTAAAGGACCAGATAGGAAATATTTTATGCTGTGCGGGCAATATTATCTCTGTCTCAACTACTCAACTCTGCTGTTATACCTGGTAACGCAGCTGTAGACAATATGTACATAAATGGGTGTGGCTGTATGGTGGGCTGGACTGCAGGCTGTAGTTTGTCCCTCTCTACTTTAGACAATGGCAGTCTCAATAAAAATATCTTTAGTCACTGAAAGAATTCCCATCTCCTCAAGAGGAAATTCTTAGTTACAGAGACAGCTGTATATCTGTGCTGGGTGATGGAACAACAACATGACGCAGACATATTCTAATGCTCTCAGGTTAAGACATGCTCTTCAATGCTCTACAACCATGGTGATGGTCCAATTGACCTCTGTCCCTTGTTGATAGATTACTCACTTAAAAAAAACAAACAAACCAGGTTTTAAAACTCTCATTCTTAATTTCAGAACTATTATGGTATCCCTTCCAAACACCTTAAATGGTGTTTTGAAGTAAGTTGGAGACTGTCTTTCAAACTTCAGTTTATGTACTCTATTGCATGATAGATCTTGATTTCCACACAGGTTAATTAATTGCAAATGGTAACCACTTCAGTTTTCACCAATTTCTGGATCTAGTATAAGAACTGAATTCATTTAAACATTTTATTATGGAAAATAATACAAATAAAAGTAAAAAGAATAGTACTACAAACTCCCGTGTACTCATCAACCCACCTTCAACAGCCAGCAACTTTTGGCTGATCTTGTTTCATCTGATACACCTCCTTTTGGAGAGCAGCCTGGAACATTGTGTAGAATCCAAGGTATAATATCATTGCACTGATAAATGCATCAGTGTTTATCTAATGGAAAGGACTATTACAACAACCAAAAAAGTAATTGTAATTCCATAGTTAACATCTAATACCTGGCGAATTTTCAGTTTTCCTGATTGTCTCAAGCATGTCCTTTAAAAAAATTAAACAGTTGGTCTTTGATTCAGGTTCCAAATAAGAATCACAAGTGCATTGGGTTGACACATCTATTTTAATTTATAGCATACTAGATTTGACTGATTTCAGGGTAACCTAATAGCTAATGAGAGAAAATTCTTGTTTATAGGAGAATCACAGCTTTAAAAGTACAGGAGAAATAATAGAATTTAAAAGTTAGCATTTTTTAAAATCCCTAATGAAAAAAAGAATTAAGGTAACTATCACCAATAGCTG
Organism: Grampus griseus; assembly: GCF_964374135.1. Classification (NCBI taxonomy): domain Eukaryota; kingdom Metazoa; phylum Chordata; class Mammalia; order Artiodactyla; family Delphinidae; genus Grampus; species Grampus griseus. Next base: position 18,499,555 of record NC_138999.1, read on the forward strand.
CTAAAGCTATTAGATGAATGGTTGATGGAGAAATTCAGGATAGAGAGACCAGACTGACATCAAATGAACCCAGATATTAATGGTAGCATTGCTAACAGTTGGAAAACCAGATTTTGTGTGCCTCCTGATACCATGCAGTGGGAAGCATATGCTATCAATGATGCCAAAAGAAAAGGAAAAAGGGCCCGTGAGCCATGGCCACTGAGCCTGCACGTCCGGAGCCTGTGCTCTGCAACGGGAGAGGCCACAACAGTGAGAGGCCCGCGTACCACACACAAAAAAAAACAACCAAAAACAACCATCTGTGTGTATGTACATAGTTGTAAATAAGCACTTGGGCTTCCCTGGTGGCGCAGTGGTTGAGAGTCTGCCTGCTAATGCAGGGGACACGGGTTCGAGCCCTGGTCTGGGAGGACCCCACATGCCGCGGAGCAACTAGGCCCGTGAACCACAACTACTGAGCCTGCGCGTCTGGAGCCTGTGCTCCGCAGCAAGAGAGTCCGCGCACCACGATGAAGAGGGGCCCCTGCTTTGCCACAACTAGAGAAAGCCCTTGCACAGAAACGAAGACCCAACACAGCAAAAATAAATAATTAATAAACTCCTACCCCCAACATCTTAAAAAAAAAAAGAAAAGGAAAAAAAAATGAACTTGGATCTAATCAAGCCCGTAGTTTTAACACCAGCTTACAGGAAACACGGGGAATAGAGGATCACGGCAATCAATTTTTAACAGCTTGCCTTGCACACTTAATATTCAATTAAACTGATCCTAGAAACACTGAACTGTCAATAACAGAACACTTTCCAAATGTAAGGAGGCACTCATGTGCTTACTACCGGTCTCTTCTGCCAAGATGGCAGCTTCCTCCAAACTGATGTGTTTGAGCATGGCCTGGCATTTGAGTGCAGTGTGCATTTGCTTCAGTTATGTCCCTGTTTGTACCATTTTATATGAGTGGATATTCACACACCTGAATTAACAAAATAGAGCTATAGTCTTTCTAATCATGACAGAGCTGCTAGAAGTTCAGGCATGTGTCTAGATATTGGTAGGAAAAGCTCTCTTCTGAGATCTGCATAAAACCCAGTGAACCTGATAACAAAAACTAGCGTATCTGTGGCTGCCAATGTTGTAGAATTTGTGGGTGTTGCTTTTGTTAGAAATAGTTAAAACTATAAAAAATCTAACTGAATATTTGAAGCCCCTGAAGTACCTTTTAAGTTTTGTGGAACATAGTTTGAAAACCACTGCCATAGTGGAGAAAAGAGTATGCTTTGGTGTTAAAGAGATTGAGGTTTGTGGTTTGGCTTTGTGACTTACTCACTGAATGTGTGTGCAGATTGTTTCACTTCTCCCAGTTTCATTGTCCCCATGTGGAATGAAGGGTGAATTAGAATTTACTTTTCACTGTTGCTGTGAGATTTAAATAGGATGAATTTGGTGACATTTTACAGGATAGATGCTGGTACACAGTAGCACGTGACAAAAGGTACCTTTCTCTTAAAGCATGACTAGGCAACTGGTCAGAACCATTTGGGGAATGTTTGTCTTCAATTTCTGTGCCAAACGTGTCTCAGATCTCAAGTTCAGATGTGCGAGAAATAGCCATTTTCTTTAGTCAGTCAGTCTCATGTCTGACTCTGAGGTCCCACCCCCACCTTTTAGTTGGAAACTGAACCAGTCTAGGCCCTTTCCCACTTCCCGGCTACTCCATTTCTCAGCCTTCTCCTAGGGTATTGGGAGACCCTCTGATCATCTGTTATGTGTTTCTGAAAAGAAACCTGCCATCCCAGCCCATGTAGCCACTTCAAGTGTTCCTCTCCGCTGCTGGGGCCCTGGGCCTCCCAACTCCCTCTCAAATCCTGCCATTTCTAGGGGCATTGATGAGTCCTTCTGCTCGTGAGAAACTTTGACTTCTTTGGCTGCCTAGATCCTGTTTTTGCTCTGGGAGAACTCTCTCTTACCCCCAAACTCTTCTCCCTCAGTGTATTTAGACTTCCTTTTCCATCACATTCTATTTTCCTCAATGTTCTTGGGTTTTGTAATCCCACAAACCCATGGGGATAAGAAAAATGACTCCTTTGGGAAGGCACAGCTCTGTAGGCATACTGCTAGGTGAGCAGGCGGTGCCTTTGGGTGCCTTTCCAATGGGCACATGTATTCCCATGCCAAGAAATGCAGTTTGGCAAGCAGGGGTTGCTCAAACCCACACAGTGGTCCTCTGTAAAGTTCCCCTGTGGCAAGATGGCACAGGATTTGCCACAGACTTAAATGGGAGAAAGGAAATACACAAATACAAGAAATGACAGATTAATGCCTCCCATCATATCTCACTACATGTGTTTCATTTTTTTTGTGTAAGGAGATACCAAGAATGAGGATTTAAAGGACAATAAAAGACTTTTGAATATACGTGGTCCTGAAAGAGTGTTCGGAATGCCAGGGTCGTCTCAGTATATGTTACCAGAACAGTGACTTGAAGTGATCGTCACCCAGTGCCTGCATTTGTGTGACTCTTAGCAAAATCCGTAAGGATGATAAGGAGAGACTGTCTTGGAAATGAAGTTGTTTCTAACTTTTTTGTCCTTTTCCTGCATCATACTGTGTGAGATGTTTCTTTTTGTATTACTGTTTTGTTTCCTAACCTGTGGTGTATTGCAGTCAGAGAAAAAATTCGTATTTCTGTTCAATGTGTTAGAGTTCCTAAATATATATTATACTTTCTACTTGCAATATTAAGATCAGTTATAAATGCAAGGATTGAAAAACCTCAGACAACATAGTGTCCTAATATTGGCCTCTTGAGAAAGTCTTTTGCCTCAAGAGTTTATCTGGTTCTAATGAGATTTAGTTGACTGACCTTATTCAATCTGTTTGCTGTATTTAAGATGTTCCCTAGAAACTGTAGCAATCTGAAAGTTTAAAACAGGTCTGGTAACTTCACTTGAATCATCTAAACTTTTACAATAAGTGGATTTAACTTCATTTCATCAGAGGGAAGCTTTGGCTTTCTTGATATTGTCTACACAGTTTCCTTTCCTTTGAGACTGAAGCTCAAAAAATTCTCCAAGTGGTCTAAATCTAGTTGAAACCCAAATCATCTTAATCATAATATTATGTTTCATGTTCCTGGCTTACTTAATTTTTGGAAGAAATGGTGGTATATTGGGAATTGGAATAGGATGAAGCCAGGCTGGCTTGTGATTTGGTTGTTTAGGGCCAATTAGCGAAGAAGATTGAACACAGTAATTTGAGGTTTTTAGCAATACACCCAGGCAAGATGGATGTTATGAAAACATCTTTTTCCCCCAACTTACTTAACTTTTTAAATGTGTGAATAAGATTTAAGGTAGAAAATCTGCTGTTGCATTCAGTTTTATTCAGTTTTTGGGCAGTTGCTGATACTCAAGAAAACAGAAAGAACAACCGTAGATTTAGAGAAGGCTCTGGAACGTAAACATTTTTTATTTAAAAATTTATATACAGTTAAATTCACTTTTTTTAAAATTCACTTTTTGTGAAGCACAAGTCTGTAAGTTTTTACAAATGCATGGAGTCATGTAATCACCACCATAGGAAAGAGAATAGTCCCATCGCTCCCTCAAAATTTACCTCGTGTTGCCCCTTTGTAGTCATCCACTCTCCCCATCCCCAAACCCTGTTCTCCATCCCTACAGTTTTGCCTCTTTTGGAATGTGATTAAAATTTGCCCATGCTGTTGCATGTATCAGTAGTTCATTCCTTTTTATGAGTGAGTAGTAGTCCATTGTGTATCACAGTTTATCCATTTGCCAGTTGAAGAACATTTGGGTTGTTTCTAGTTTGGGGCAATAATGAATAAAGTTACATGCAGATTTTTGCATGAGCGTAAGTTTCATTTCTCTTGGGTAAATAGCTAGGAAGTGAGATTGCTCGGTCACATGTAGGTGTATGTTCAATTTTACAAGAAACCGTCAAACCAATTTCCAAAGTGGCTCTGGCATGTTGCATTCCCAACAACAGTGTGTGAATGATCTAGTTTTTCTACATCCTCACCAGCACTTGGCATTATAAGTTTTTTTTGTTTTTGTTTTTTTTGCCATCCTAGTACATGTATAGTGGTGTTCCATTGTGGGTTTAGTTTACATTTTGCTAATGACTAGTGATGTTCAGCATCTTTTCATTAATTTATTTTCCGTTTGAATTTTTTTTTTGGTGAAGTGTTTGTTCAGATCTTTTGTCCAGTTTTAAATTGGGTTGTTTGTTTTCTTATTGAGTTGTGAGGACTCTTTATATATGCTGGATACAAGTCCTTTGTCATATATGTGATTTTCAAATTTTTCTCCCTGTCTGTAGCTTGTCTTTTTCATTCTCTTAACAATGTCTTTCACAGAGCAAAAATATTTAATGATGATGAAGTCCAATTTATTTTTTCTTTTATGGATCTGCTTTTGGTGTCTAAGAACTCTTTGTCTAACCCCAGGTCAAAGATTTTCCCCTGTTTTCTCCTAGAAGTTTTATAGTGTTAGTTTTTACATGTAGGTCTATGATCCATTTTGAATTAATTTTTGTACAAGTTGTGAGGTGTGGGTTGAGATTCATTTTTTTTGGCAGATGGATGTCTGATTGTTGTAGCTCATTTTCTGAAAAGACTGTATTCTTCCCTTTGATCGCCTTTAAGGTGCTGAAAGTTTTTTTTAATTTTTAAAAATATTTATTTTCTTTAATTTTTTGGCTGTATCAGGTCTTAGTTGTGGCATGCAGGATCTTTGTTGCGGCATGCGGGATCTTTTGTTGCGGCATGCGGGATCTTTTGTTGTGGTGAGGGCTTCTCTTGTTGTGGCATGCGGGTTTTCTCTCTCTAGTTGTGGCGCTCAGGTTCCAGGGCACTTGGGCTCTGTAGTTTGCAGCACGCGGGCTCTCTCGTTGAGGCGTGCGAGCTCAGTAGTTGTGGTGCATGGGCTTAGCTGCCCCGCAGCATGTGGGATCTTAGTCCCCTGACCAGGGATCGAACCCACGTCCCCTGCATTGGAAGGCGAATTCTTTACCACTGGACCACCAGCAAAGTCCCAGTGCTGCAAGTTTTAATTCAAGAAATTATGCTATACTTTTCTATAATAATAATTCTAGATATATAGTTGTCTGATTATTGTTTGTATTTTTATTACCTATCTTAAACTTTCCAGAGAGGGTTCTAAAGTTTGCAAAGATTTCTCAAAACAAAATTATTATTGATTCCTTTCCCCCCCAAAATGGTGCAATACAGTATTTTAGGGAGAGGGAGGTGCACAGTCTGGTTAATCAGCTTGATGTGGATTGGCATTTTGCAAAATACTGCAGTGAGAAGAATAGTGGATCTGGTGATGGAAGACAATGATTCTCCTCTGAGCTCTGCCCAACTGTGTCACCTTGGGGAAGTCACATGACTTCTTTGGATTTCGTTTCTCCACCCACCAAATAAGGGGGAAAGTCAGATAATCTCTAAGACCTTTTCCAACTCAAATATTATAGCTTTGATGCTATTCAGTATGGTTAGAAACTCAAAAGGATTAGAAACCATGAATCAGGGGAGGAGGGGCAGGTCTCTGATACTGTATAACAGTCATTGCTGAAGTGCCTACTTGCATGTAGCTCTGATTGCATTGATTTGTTTTTGTAACGGTAACACATGCTCTAAATATGGCTGGTATGCAGATCTCATGACTCTTGTTAATAACATGGTACCTAAGAATTTACAGTGCAAGCAAATGCTTTGTTTTTTGTTTCAACAGCTGGACCAAGCAGCGCTCTCCCTAGCCGTGAGGGAAGACTACCTTGATAATAGCACAGAAGCCAAGTCTGTAAGTTTTACTCATTCAACTCTGTATCTTGTCAGGCATTTTTGGGTTCATAAATTGTTCTCACATTCCCAACTCTTTACTAGAATTGAGCAGTGTGGGTGTTTGATGACCATATTCCCAATGTAGGAAGCAAAGGCCTTTCATTTCGGCAGATAAATGACACTCCCTGTTTTCTGGAAGTCTGAAAATGAAGGCTGTATGAGTCCCTGTGCTCAGTGCCCTCATGATCAAGCTGGGAAGACAGCACACCCAAATTGAGTAACCAAAGAATGAGCTTGCAGCCATTCCTCAGAAGTGCAGAGAGCTCACAGTATATTGCAGCAGCATGGGCGTGGACACCCAGTCGACCAGTGGTTCCCAAATTGTACTGCTAAGAACCACCTGGGAAGCTTCTAGTAAATGTCCATTCTTGGGCCTCAGCAATGGAAAGTCCGATTTAGTAGACTTGAAGTGAGGCCCAGGAATCTTTTTTTAACTGGTGCCCCAGGTTAATTTAAGGTTAATGAGAACCAGATGGGATAAATCTGGTCCGACTTCTTGGGTTGGCTTGGAGACCTAGGAGTTTCCTGGAGGTTGGATTAGAGCTGGTTCATTCCTAACACTTTCAATTCATTTTGGAACCTCTGTTGAGCTTCCAGAGGAGCCTCAGACCCAGGGGAACCTTGACCAGGGAGTGCTCGGGTTTCTGGCCTAGCCTGAGAATGCAGGAACTTCGACAGGGAAGTGCTGGCTCACAGTGGAAGTGCCTGCTCCTTTGCTGATAGGAAAGCCTATATCTAGGAGGCTCTGGAGGGCAGGAAGCTAGCCGAGATCCTAGGCACCTTTCTGGCTGAGGACACTCATGGAAGAAGGTTGGCGAGTTTTCCTTCTTGAAAGTGGACAGAATGAACTTTTGCCAATCTGGGGAACCTCTGTTTCTGCTGGGGTCACCACCCTACAAGCAGCCATGCTTGAAATTTTATCCCTGTCCTGTAACCAGTCAGTCCTGTAGACTCTGCCTTCAAAGTATCTCTTCCACCTAGTCCCTCCTTTCTGTCCTTACTGCCCTAGGGCAGACCCCTGTTAAGTCTCCTTTTAGCTGTTCCCTCCTCCCCTCATTCCATTGCCTCCTTAGCACCACCACTTGACAAGTTCTCTTCTCAAAGTACAGCTCCCAGAGTGCTTTTGCTCACAAGCTAGACTCTAAATTCTGTAGAGGGAGGGAGTTCAAGGCCTCTTCATGACCTGGTTCCAAACCACCTTTGCTGTCTCACCTATTTTTTTTTTTTTTTTTTTTGGTATGCGGGCCTCTCACTGTTGTGGCCTCTCCCGTTGCGGAGCACAGGCTCCGGAAGTGCAGGCTCAGTGGCCATGGCTCACGGGCCCAGCCGCTCCGTGGCATGTGGGATCTTCCCAGACCGGGGCACAAACCCGTGTCCCCTGCATCGGCAGGCGGACTCTCAACCACTGCGCCACCAGGGAAGCCCTGTCTCACCTATTTTTATTCTTCCCCCAACAAAGCAGCTTGCACACCTCACAGGAGGACTCCTCAGCGCTTCTGAACCAGTCTCCTTTAACTGCTATGTCCCCGGTTTCTTGAGGCTGGAATTTTCCAGTTCTTGAGTTTCTAAGCACTTAGCAGCTTTATTAAGGACCTCATTTTGGTCTTGCTAGTATTACAGTTAGTAATGATGTGTTTATCTCCTTCACAGGGTCACACTGAGAACCAGACTCAAGTATTATTTAATTTTTCATCTGTACCTCCCATGTGCACAGAAGGCCTAGCAAGATATCGTGCATATGTATTGATTGAATAAATATTTTTGGAATTGAACTGAGATTTGCAAAACATTTCTAAGACTATTTGTGAATCTTGCTTACTGATTCAACAAATAATTATTAAGGGCCTGCTATATGCTAAGCACCATGCAGGTCTCGAGATCATAAACATCATTTGCTATGCAAAATCAAGGTTACATTAGGAAATCTTATTCCCATAGCATAACTGTGAAACAGTTTAATACCCAGTGTATTGAGTTCTCACAAATATATCTGGAAGGAGAGGTGACCCCCCAACAAAATTCCTTAGTTCCCACAAAGTAAGGTCCCCCTCTCCAATAGTATGTGAATAGCCTGAAAATGGGTTTATGAACATGCAGGGAGGAAATTCTATATTTGCTAGGTTTCTCTTCATCATTCTTCTCTTCTTTCCCTTCTTTCTTCCCTGGGCTAGTGAGGAGAACTCTGTAAAAACCATACAAAACTGAAAAGACATAGGGCTTCGATCACTGGTCTTTTGTTTTTAGTGTGGAGGTGGGTAAATTGAGCTGGAAGAGAATAAATCACAGTTCCCATTAGTCTTCATGGATCATGCCTCCTGCTTTTAGCGACAGTTCTTTCCCATTATTTTATTAAAGTGTCACTTGCCTGAAAAGAGGAGTCTGACCTTTAACTTTCTGTTCTGGGCTCATTTGTAGATGTTTCATGTATCCATAATATCGCTAGTTGCCAGCAAACTAATTCTCTTGATCCTTGGTGGCCAGACATTTCTGTCTCATGGAAACAGTACCCAAGTAGCCATCATTCTTCTTTGTCCCAAGGTGGAAGGTGGGTGGTTGGTATTGCATGATGCCTGTACCATACTTCGAGTACAGAGTGAAAATGAAGGGCATTTATTTCCACTTGCTGTTTCTGCTCTTCCGTGTCCCTGAAACATACTTCCTAATAGGCTGATGTCATGGTCACTTGCTTCTTTATCTCTTACAGTATCGGGACGCCCTTTACAAGTTCATGGTGGATACTGCCGTGCTTTTGGGAGCTAATAGCTCCCGAGCAGAGCATGACATGAAGTCGGTGCTTAGGTTGGAAATTAAGATAGCTGAGGTAAATCTTAATCTAAAATCTGTTTTTTTTTCTTCTCTTTATTTTAAAGGCAATATATCTTGAATGAAAATATATTTTAAAAAATCATTCTGTGGCATTGTTCTTTGGGTTCAAGGTAGAACCTATAGCATCCCCCTCTGGGAAGTAACAGGAAGAAAAACCGTGACAGAAGAGCTCTTCATCCCTTCTACCTCTCTGCTTGAAGCCCATTCAGTGTCCACATGCTGCTCAGCTGTGGCCAAAGAATAGCAGCAGGGAGAGGCTCTATGTTTTCCTAGAGGAACTCCTGTTTGGCCTCAACTGAAGAATATATATTTGATAAATCGTTATTGATTTGGCTTGAGTGGAACGTTATTTTTAGTCTAGTCTACTCTTTACACCATTCCTACTCAGAAGTCAATCTGATCTAAGATAGGGGCTTTGGGAAGTCTATCCACCCATACTGGACACATAATTTGATGTAGAAAGTGTATAGGGCAGGCTGGTAAGCATTTATTAGCTTCCTTTCTAGTGCTACTTTGTACCTACCCCTGGTTTTCATTCTTTTCTTGCCCCACTCTAATGAATGTCATTGTGTCATATGCTGTGTTCTGTGTATGTCACCTTTTAAATTTTTTCAGGCTCATGGTGGAGGCAAAAAGGTACAAGAACAAACTTGAGGGAGAATAATCAGAAATCCTAAATGGTTAGCTTTGTTCAAAGAATAACTTTTCTAGAAGAACAAAGAATAAAATCTCTATACATTCCCAGGACCGGAGGGAACAAATATGGTGAAATTTGCTTGTGGAGATACACTGTAGTGAAAAAAATGATACTTTTCTCAAGAAGTGGTTGCATATAGGTTGGTAGTCTTCTATAACAGAAGTTGGTAAAAAATCCTGAAGTGCATGGGAGTCCAAGTGTTGCTTGGTTTTGTGTTTGGCGAGGTGCGGTGGGGTGTTGAAGTGAGGAGTAGGCTGATAGGGTCAGGAGGAATTGGCCTCTTGGCTGCCGTGGTGTACTTGTGTATCTTTCTGTAGACCCCTAGTTGCAGAGCAAAAAGTTCATCCCTGCATGTCACCTTTGAAGAGCGCAAAGACTGCTGCAGATGTTCTGGAGTCAAAGACTGTGCCTCTGAACCAGTCTAGAGGCCATCTGGATTCCCTTCCCAGGCAAATAGGAGACCCAGCAATCTAATTTGGACCGAAGCTCTGATACAGCGGGAAAGGCCTTGCCTTGAGCCAGCGATCTGGACCAAAAAGGGAACTAAAAACACCTGGGCTGAGGCAAGACTGGGAATTATCAAGAGGTTAAATGAAGTGACAAATCCATGGGGTGGGAGAGTAGCTGGCAGAGAGCTGAAAACAGCTCTGAAGTCAAAGGGCTGCAGCCTGGACCTGCAAGACTGAGTAGAGGGAGGAGGAGTGTGAACATTCTCTGAGGCAATGATTTATTAATCAATAGAGCCAGGAGAGTGCTTGTGAGTTATAGGAAGTCTCTCCTGTGGAGTGTGAGGAGAGAGAAGCTGAGGACACCGAAGCATTTAGAAAGGAGGGGTAGATGTCTGCCACTCAGCCTTCTGTGATTTTGTCTTGACAAATCCATGGTGTGTGGGTTTTTGGCCAGCCGGCAATGCTTATATATGTCTCTTACATCTCAGGTCACTAGGGACCTTCAAAAATTAGTGGGGCATGTCATCCTAGGGAAACTTCTAAAGCTGGGGAGACAGGACAACGTAGTCAAGCCCCCCCGCCAAAAAAAAAAGTTCTTGTAAACACAGCCATGGAAGTGTGCATTCAGCCATTCCCAGCTAGGGATGTGTGCATAAGGGGAGGTCTTGTTGATGGCGTGGCCCTTGGGATTAGAGCCAAGTGGAGTTTTTTTTGCTTTTTTTTAAAAAAAAATTTATTTATTTATTTATTTTTGGCGGTGTTGGGTCTTCATTGCTGCACGCGGGCTTTCTCTAGTTGAGGTGAGCGGGGACTACTGTTCGTTGTGCGTGGGCTTCTCATTGCAGTGGCTTCTCTTGTTGCAGAGGATGCAACATGTGGGCTTCAGTAGTTGTGGCTCGTGGGCTCAGTAGTTGTGGCTCACGGGCTCTAGAGTGCAGGCTCAGTAGTTGTGGCTCGTGGGCTCTAGAGCGCTGGCTCAGTAGTTGTGGCACACAGGCTTAGTTGCTCCGTGGCATGTGGGATCTTCCCGGACCAGGGCTCGAACCCGTGTCCCCTGCATTGGCATTCTTAACCAGTGCACCACTAGGGAAGCCCCCAAGTGGAGTTTAATTGGAAAGACTTGAAAAAGAAAACGAATCATAGGCAAAGTGTTGAATTACGGTTCAGACCATGAGGGTGGTGTTGATGGATACGGGTGCAAGGGTAGGAGAGTCCTGTGTGAGTTGGAAGGTGGCAAGTTTAATGCAAGGGAATCAGATGATGGATGGTCTTAAGGCAAAATCATGATGTGCTCAGGGGCATGGGGAGCTACTGCCTGTCCACGGGAGTGATTAAGATGGCCCTTGAGGAAGATGATTGTTGTTGCTCTTCTCAGACTAAACATGGCAGAAGCTAGAAGCTTAGATTTGGTGTTGCCAAAATGGCCAAGAACATAAGTATTGGGAATGAAGGAGTGTGAAGAGTCAGGGCTGTAGATGCAGACTTGGCAATATGTCTGGGTGATAACTGAACCCCTACCCCTAGCACTGGGGCCAGGGGAATCTCAAGGCCAGAGAAACCAGAGGGAAGAGGGGAAGTGAGGGAATGAGCTGTTGACAGAATGGTCACAGGTGGCAGTGGTGTCCAGATAGTCTAGTGCTCTTCAGTGAGAATGTTCCCCTAGGGATGAAGGGGTGGCCTGTAGTCCATGCACTATGGAGGTCATTACCTGGACACCACAGGTGAAGGTGGGATGTTTGTCTCAATTGCTCAACCTTAGTTTGGCTGTCAAGCCCGAGCCAGTAACAGGTTTTGTCCATCCGCGTTATAGGGATGGGAGGGATTCGAGTAGTTATTTTTGTACCAAGGACAGTGTTTCACACTGAGCAGGACAGCAAAGTTTCTTTTTATTTTCTTAATCTTGCCTGAAGTGATATCTTTTTTTCTTCTCTCCCAGGTTCGGCACCACACCAAAATCTTGAAAAAGTTTATGATACTATGCAGATGTTTTGGCACATGTAGAAAGTAGTCATGCAGTAAGAAATGGTTCATTTGAAAAAAATAACCAAAATCTCTTTCCAATAGATAATGATTCCACATGAAAACCGAACCAGTGAGGCCATGTACAACAAAATGAACATTTCCCAACTGAGTGCTATGATTCCCCAGGTTGGTGAAAATGATCCAGGAAATTGTATCTTAACTGGTCATTTGACAAGCGATTCTGTTTCACCTGTGTGTAAAATTTTGCCTCGTGAAACCTGCCATTGGTCTTCTTGCTCATCATCATCTTTGTCAGTCATCACATAAAATATCCCTTGTCTGTGCATCATGATGCTTTCTGCCATAGGGAATAGAAAACTTTTCCAAGAGTGGCTTAAAAACTTCAAGCCCGTTTTCTTACATGACAGAAGTCTAGACATAGGCGGCTGTTGGTGTTGGTTTAGCTGTTGCACAATGTTATCAAAGATCCAAGTTCTTTCTTTCCGCTCCACTCTTCTTAGTGTGTTGGCTTTTTGACTTCATGTTTGATGACTCAAGGTTGTAAGGTGGCTGCCACAGCTGCATATGTCACATCTGCCTTCAGAGCAGGAAGAAGGTGGAAGCACCAGTATGGGCCATGTGTAACTCTTCTACCAGGAAAAACCAAAGCCTTTCCAGGTGTCTTCCCTTTATTTCTTATCAAGTAGGATTGGGGCACATGGCCATCCCCACCTACAGGCTAGGCTGGGCAAGTGAGTGACTGGTTTTCCTTTTCAATAGTGGAGGCAGGCAAGGGAGGAAAAGAAGGGAAGACTGGGGGTGACTTTTGGGGTAGCCAGGTAAGAACGCCAAGATAGTGATGCTGTGAAGAGGGGACACATGTTACTTTTTGTTGCTGCTTGTTTCCCTCTGTGTAAGAAAGGCTATGCCAGAGGGAAGAGCAGAAATGTAATGGGGCATCTCTCTCTGTGTGGACAGGAGAGTGAATGAGTAGGGAGTGGGGGAGAGTGCAGGGAGAAGGGAGGTGAGGGCTAGCGCAGGAGGGAGGGAGAGTGCAAGAAGGAAGGAGGGAGAGCCTAGGAGAGAAGGGAGCGGAAGGAAGAGAGGGAGGGGGAGAGTGGAGGAGGCAGGGAGAGTGCTGGAGAGGCCAGGGGAGCGAGTGTGCGCATTACTGGGGGCGTGTGTGCGCGCACGTGTGGTGCATATGCAGACGGTACAGAGCACACATTCCATTTACCATTCAGGCAGTAGGTCTGGTCTGGGTGGCAGTGATCAGGAATTTATTTTCTAGATTTGAGCAGTTGAATGTTTAATTATTTGGTCTGAAGTCACAAGCAATGGATTACATTCAACTGACTCTATTTGCCTTTCTCCTTGATTCTTGCCCCCCAGGGGTTCTCTCACTATGTTGTTTTTCTCTCTCTCCTCAGTTTGACTGGCTGGGCTTCATCAAGAAGGTCATTGATGTCAGACTCTACCCCGAACTGAAAGACATCGGCCCCTCAGAGAATGTGGTGGTCCGTGTCCCTCAGTACTTTAAGGATTTGTTTAGGATATTAGGCTCTGAGAGGAAGAAGTAAGAGCTTTTTTGTGCATTTTACTGTGACTTTTATTTTTCCTTTTAAATTATAAGGTCTTCCCTCTCATGTCCTTTGAAAACTGTTTTTAAAGAAAGTTACATCAAAAGAGTCTTAGGGAAAGTCATGGTGCCCTTTGTGACAAATGGGCCGAAACCATCATCTGGTGTAATTTATTTGCTATGATGACAACAAATACGCAGTGTTTTTGCCCCTTATTTCTGGTCTTTCTCCATATTTTCTCTCTGAAAGCCTAAATTGTTTATTAGTTTTGGGAACTAGTCATATAATGATGTTATTTTCTGAGCTTTCTATATGAACATCTTTGTTTTTCCCCAGTTCATTCTCGGTCTTTTGCTGTTTTTTTCTGGTTTCTTTTAAGTCAATAAGTCACTCTGTGGCAATAAACCAAAGTACCAGTATTGAAAAGGCGTAAGATCACTCTGAGAACTGTAGAAAAATTGGACTGATGAAACAACTTCAGGAACTGTCAGGTTTTTCTTAAAGAATGTTTTAGAATTTGTTGCTTTGTTCCTTTAGCACTACAAAACAAGGAAATGCTAAAAATGTCCAGGAAAGAGAATTTTTTTTATTGAAGTATAGTTGATTTACAATGTTGTGTTAATTACTACTGTACAGCAAAGTGGTTCAGTTATACATATATATATATATATATATATATACATTTTTAATATTCTTTCCCATTATGGTTTATCACAGGATATTGAATATAGTTCTCTGTGCTGTACGGTAGGCCCTTGTTGTTTATGCATTCCATATATAAAAGCTCACATCTGCTGACCCCAACCTCCCCCTCCAGCCCTCCCCCAACCTCCTTCCCCTTGGCAACCACCAGTCGTAAGTCTGTTTCATAGATGGGTTCACTTGTGTCATATTTTAGATCAGGAAAGAGAATTTTACATCCTCATGAAGCTATTCACATTTGACTACAGAAAATGAAGCGCAAGAAGGTCAAATAGTTGACAAAGACAGCTTAATAGGCTAATTGCCGGGCCATAATTAAAAATCATACTTTCTTATTTGGACTTAGACAAGGCTATGTTACCAGGAGTTGTGTTGGAAAAAAGGCACCTGCAAAAGTCCTAGGAATGAAATTTAGCATCCATCCCCACCTACGAAAACACTTAGACACTTTTGAAGAGCTGTTCATTTTAAGATGCTGTTTCCTTATGATAAAAACAATATGTGTTCATTGAAGAAGGCATACAAAAAAGTAAACATGCAGAAAAGGGAGAGTAGAAATAATAAATTCACTTCAGATTCTTTGTAAGGTAGAGCCTTGCTATTCCAAGTGTGGTCTGTGGACCAGTAATGCCAGCAGCATCACCTTGGGCCCTTGGTAAAAATACAGATTCCAAGGGCCCTCCTCCTTAGAGGCTGATGCAGTAGATCTGGGGTGAGGCCCAGAAGTCTGTATTTTAACAAGCATCCCAGGAATCTTACGATTAGTTTTTTGGGAGACTCACTGCTTTAGAAAACTTTTTCATATGTACTTCCTAGCTCCGTAATACTATAAGATATGACCCAAATGATTTTGTACTCCTATGCCATTGAGTTACTCAGCACATTTTCAATGGTGGAGGTAATTTCTGTTGAAAGATGGAGTTTGCCATGCTGTATGTGCATCCTTCAGCACCTAGTGAGTTGGTTTCTTCTAGTGTCTGTTATCTTCAGTTATAAATTAGTAGGTACTTTTGGAAATTGTATTAATTTTACTTCCACAAAAGCATAATTTACAACCAGGGGATAGATTGGGCCTTGGTTTACTGTATTAGATAATCTCTTTGGTGGTGATTACACTTTAGAATTGCAGGGCCTGTCATGACAAAGGGCCCAAGAAAGACCATGATTGGAGGAAGACATTAATCTGGTTCTTGACAAAATGATAACTTAGACAGATGTAAACATAGTGAACTATAGTGTAAGAAAATATAGATAGAAAAATGAACTGCAGACATTATGTACATAACATAAATGACCTGCAGATATTATGAAACTTCAGTTTTAAATAGACAAAAAACAAATCTCTGTCACATAGTTTACTCTTCAGCAACCAGTTCCTCAAAAACAACTTGTATTCTGTGTTTGTTTATGAGATTTCAAAACACTATATGCTTCTTGAGAATTTTGATAACACTTTATTTGCATGGCACAGTAAGGTTTCTGGACTGCTAATCATCTTTGATCCTCACTTGTGTTGTGGCACAAGAGTGGTCAAGGAAACGTGCCCTTGGGTTCCCTAGTTACTATATTAGTCAGGACATACCAATCACTGTAATAAGCACCTCTAAACTCTTACTGGCTTGTACAATGAAAATGTGCTCTGTGCTCCTGGAATGTCCAACATGGGTGTCCCTGTAAGGGAGCTTTCCTCCAAGTAGGGACTTGGGAACCCAGGCTCCTTCCATCTTGTGGTTCTGCCTTCCTCTGGCTTTTTGGAATCCTCTCCATTCAGCCAGTGGATGGGGAAAGAGAGTGGAGGATTGCACAAGAGGTTTTGTGGGAAGGCCTAGAAGTGGAATGCGTCACTTCAAGCCATAGTCCATTGACCAGAACTCAGCCACATGACCCATTTAACTGCAAGAGAAGCTGGGAAATATAGTCTAGCTTCGTGCCTAGGAGCAAAATATCAAAGAACTTACCTAATTTTCTGGTTTGCTCCTCTCCCTCACCTCCATGACTCAGTGAGCATCTGATGGTGGGCACTCCTGTAATTGCTTTTGTAACTTCAAGGCCTAGCATGGTACTTCTCACATAGAAGATACTTCCTAAAAATTTCTAAAAGTTAACCAGATGGCCCAATGCCCACTGTGCAGGAGGTGACATAGGAGCAGAACCCCAAAGGATAAGGAGGAATTTTCCAGGTAGGGAAGAGTAGAAAAGGGGGATGTTGAGCATATTGGGTGATGGGACTAGCATTAACTTGGATGTTGCCTTCGAGGCAACAGTTTCTGGACTTCCCTGGCGGTCCAGTGGTTAAAACTCCACACGTCCACTGCAGCGGGCATGGGTTCGATCCCTGGTCGGGGAACTAAGATCCCACATGCTGTGCAGTGCATCCCAAAAAAAAAAAAAAAAAGAGGCAACAGTTTCTGATTCAGTAGATCTTGGGGGAGGTCCAGGAATTTTCTAACAAGTTCTCAGGTGATGGTGAAGCTGCATACCTCTGGGCTGCCTCTAGGATTTAGGAAGGTCTCTTTGGCTTTGAGAACCTTCAAGAGGTACCTGTTTGGCTTACCTCAGGTGGTTTGACTCAGGAGCAAATGCAAGCTGTGGAATCTGAAGACCCAAATGTTAGTCCTGGAATTGACCCATACTTAGAAGTCCTTTGACCTCTGACCTTTGTTTTATTTATCTGAAAATTGGAACAATAATAATAACCACCCCATAGCATCGTCATGAGGATCAAAAAAGGTCTTTATGATCTCTTAAATGCAATACAAATGTAAGCTGTCACTAATTGCAAACAAGGGGCAGGAAAATGTTAAAAAAAAATCTTCCTAGTCAGAGGCTTTGGGAAATGATTTCATGCTGCTCTCTTAGTGGTGGATTCTCTCCTGAGATGCTTTGCTTTCCTCTACTTTATTTATTGCCATTTGGGGAAATTACCATACTGCTAAAAATGCTTTTTGAAAAAAAAGGTATTATGTGTTATTTTTCAAGGACTGTTGCTGAGTCTTATTTTTGTTTTGTTTTTTGATGCATCTGAGCATTAAGTGTCAGTAATTCAGTCATTATGGTCAGATCTGTTCCTGGCGTGGTAATATTAGCACTCCAAGGCTGTGCTCCCCAGCATTCTGTCAGTGTATTTATAGCACGCTGGAGCAGCTCATCAGCGCCATTGCCTCACTGTGCGAGCTTCCCCAACTCCGTCTTCTAGCTCTCAGAGGTCTTTGTGTGCTATTGTCTCGGTCATGCCTTGCCTATGAAGGCCTCACACACTGTTCTTTCTTCATACCCACAGATTTCTTTGAAGTGTGGTTGTTGGAGTGTTTTGGGGTCTCTGTGACTGGCCAGGAAATCTTTGTGGAACTAGAGGTGTTAATCCCTCACTGTGTGGCATGGGGAAAAGCGCAGAGGCTTTAAGAGTCAGATACACCTTGGTCTGGTCTAGCCTCCACTGCTTATTACACCCATTCTCCAACTTGGTTGCACATTGGACTTAGCTGGGGGGGATTTAAAAACAATAGTTATGGTGGGTCTCACCCTAGAGATACTGATTTATAATTGGTCTGGTGTGGCCTGGGCATCTGGACTTTTAAAACTCCCCAGGTGATTCTACTGAGTTGGAGACCGACTGATTATGGGATCATGAGGCATTACTTAATGGTTCTAGGCGTCAAGCTTCCTTTTATGTAAAATGCGTACAATAACATCTCTCCTATAGCAATGCTGTGGGAGTTATAGATAATATGGGATGCCTTAAGCGGTGTGATTTTGAGGGAGCAGGAAACGCCGAAAAATCTAAAACCCCAACATACTTGCATCATGCTGCCTCTTTTACCGCCAGCATTAGGCCACATCCTAACAACTTCCCCAATTGATCTGGCTCATCACAGACCCCTTGAGGGAATAGCTTTTGAATTCACGTAAGCATATCTGCTGGCCATGGACCTCCTTTGAATCTCTACCTATGGAGCCAGCACAGCTCTCATACCACAAAAGCAGTATTTTAAGGTTGAAGAACATACAGACCTTGTGTTAGGGTTGGGCTCTGCCCCTTTAACAATCTAGATTTCGGACCCTAATTGCAGCCTGTGTGTTCCCTGCTGTAGCTGGCCTTTCTGCCTATAGCTCTGTGAGTGATGGCCCTGCTCAGCATCCCCTCCAACACAGAAGCTATTCCTGCATTATTCAGCCTGTCCAGAGTTCATGTTCCTGCTTCACACCCTGAAGCCTTCATAGCCCAAGCCCTGTCCCTCTCCCGAGGCCTACTCGCATCCCTCAGGTTGAGGTGTGCACTCTCCCCAGCCCAGTGTCTGGCATGCACTTTTGGGTGCTGGAGTCTGACAGATCATTATTTCTGTGCTTGCCTGGTTCCCTGCTTGGCTAAAAGACCCAGGAGATCAGGGGTACAGCCTTCTCAGCTGTCCATCTCCCCAGCACCTAGAACTATTAGTACATATCGGGTGCTCAGGATGTGCTGAATGAGTGAATGAAAGAAGGGTTCCTCATGTACTTACCGTGTATCCCATTCAATTAAAAAACCCATTTTTCGTGAACAAGATGAAATCTGAAGTTCCCTGTCCCCCACCTACACTCTTAAGTTCTCTTGAATGTAGGTGATGAGTTCCTATTTCTTTACATTCCTCGTGGCATCTGGGACGATACTTGGACAACAGTAGGTGCTCAGTGAGCACTTCTTGTCTTGCTCAGGATTAGGGATATGAACTCAAAACGTCCAAAGGAATGACCTAAAACTACATGTTTATTATAGTGCCTCAAAAGAGCATGGACAAGGGCTAGATTTTGCTAATGAGAGTGGTGGTCTCCGAGGGGAAGTGTGCACACCTCAACAAGATCCACTGGGTCTGAGAAGAAAATTTTAGAACTTCTATATATCTTTATTCTTTCCATTGAAAAAATAACTAGGCTATATTGAGTTTTGCTATATAGATGGCCATGGACCCTTCATTTGATCTGCATGGCACATATGAGGCAAGACAGTGTTACCTTCACTGGTTAGTCTTTATTCCATATATTAAAAATAATCTCAGGTCATTTACATATACCTGTAGATTTATGAATTTTATTATTGGTTTAATCCTCACAAAATGGACAAGTGATTTAAAAAATTCTTGTAGAGAAACAGGAATTGAAGCTATTACTAATAGTATAAGCACAAAGCGAATGGGAAAAAAATGGCAGAAGTGGCCCTTCTCCCACTCTAGTTACGCCATCTTGGTTGGCCAGCTGACAAGGTAAAAAACAATGCTGTGCTAACCAGATCTGGGAAGGATATGGTCAAAATATTTTGAAATAGTCAAGACAACCATATGAGATGTTGATTTACATTGACTGTCATTGTATTAACCTAATCCTGTATGGATAATGTGTCTTGAAGAATTAACTAAAAGTGTTTGACGGATTAACTAAGGACTTTGGAAAATATCTTTATTTCATTTTATCTTTCAAAATGTCTATTTCTATATTTGTGAAAAACATTCCTGATATGTTAGTCCATTAGTATATCTCTATATAAATTAAAATGACTATACATATATTTGGGTGTGTATGCTGAAATAAATTTAATTGCTAAGAGTGCATGTCCCCCGGGTTAGGATGCCATGCAAATGAGAGTGTGGGTTGTTCTTGACGGGCCAGTTGCCTTCATCATGTCACACTGCTCTCACATGGCTGGCTGACCGAGAGCCATCTCAGGAATGTGTGTTATTGGTCACCATGGTAACGGCACAGCTGGGAGGGGATGGGTCATTAAAAATTCATCATCACTATTGAGTTAGAAATTAACTCAGATCACACATCCTTCTAAGGTCAGGGCATGTTTTGCTTATAGAAAAACAGCAACACTTAAGAAAATGTAACGGATTTTAAAAAATATGTATTATGGACATTACATGAGTGTATGGGGTTGTTCATATGTTTGGAAGTGAACAGCAATGGAAACTAGAATTTACTCTGTCAAACATTTTGTTACTTATTTTAACTTCACAGTAGCCCTATAAGGTAGGGATCATTCTCATTGTATGGCAAAGATAAAATCAGCAAGCTTAAGTGAGTTGCCCAAACTCCCACATCTAGTAGGTTTGCAACCAGGGTGCATATCTAGATAATTGGTATTAGCCAATATATTGCATTTTGTTTCCAAAAGGTAAGAATTCATCTTCATTTTATCAAGTCACTTAATAATTGGAAGTTCTTGACAATTTCTAGACATGAAAGGCTGGGTAACAGTGGACTCCATGTCCAGAGTGGGAAAGCAAAATGTTCACGCTGAGGCCTGGGGCTGGAATTTTCATATCATCTATCTGTATTAGGTGGTGAAAAGCAAGCCAATTTTGGTTGAGCTTATTGACACTGTATCATCTTATGTCATTTCTCAAGTGAAAGTTCTGCAGTTTTGTATGAGCAAGAGGTCCCTCCATGGAGCTTTGCCAACAGATTTTCCCAGGGTGTTCTGCAGAGCATCACATATCAAATTCAACACAACAAATGTGCTTCTCTTTCTGTTAACAGGACTGTTGCCAACTATTTGGTGTGGAGGATGGTTTATTCCAGAATTCCAAACCTAAGCAGGCGCTTTCAGTATAGGTGGCTGGAATTCTCACGGGTACGTTTTAAGAAGATTGCAATGTTACATCACTGGATAACTTCACTCGCTGGAACAGTCTGTATATTAACCAATCCAATAAAAATCATCTTCAGGGATTGGATGAAACAATTCAATTGTTTAAACAGAGGGAGTTTTGCATCTCAAACTCTATTTTTTTTGGCTTTATTTCTTTTTATTGAGGTAAACCTTACATACAGTAAGGTACACTCAAGCTCTTCTTTGATGAGGCTATATATTGAGGGCAATACTTGGGACCATCATGTTGTTTTCGTTCTCCCCTTCTTATCAGTTTATTCCCCTTTCCCCCAGTGTTTTTAAGTGGGTCATTGTAATTATAATTTTAATATTTCTTAGTGATATATTTGTAACTGTCTTTCATTTTCAGTATTCTGAATATTCAAAATATGCATGATATAAGTATTAGATGGTAAAGTTTCATCTTTAATTTAGGGGTAGAGTTTTGTCTTTAACTCTACCTTGATCTTCAGTCTTTTAATTTACCCGAATTCTACTAGGCCAAAGAGGCCTAAGTTTAGTCTCCTCTGAGAAGTGGCTCAACTGCCTGAAACACTTTTCTTCTCCCCCTCCTCACCCAGCTCTGTGCTCTTTGCTCCTCTCCCACTCTTGTTCTCCTCTTAACTTACATAGGTGTTACTCTTTGTTTCAGAGGCTTTTGTCTGAGTAATTCTCTTACTAATACAGGGCTTAAGGATTTTGTGGCTTTTTTTTGTTTTAACATTTTAAGAATTTTGTGACTTTAAAAAATGTTTTAAGTTAATTTTATCTCAATTTGGAGTTAAGTAATGGCTAATTTTGTAAGCTATAATTTCATTTAACAGACATTTTAGTTACTAGAGAAAGTGATAAGTAGAGTTCTTAGTGGGTCATTACTCTTGAGTAGTAGCACAATTATTTTGGATACATTTTGGCCCTTAAAGTCACTAGAGTATTGAGCTTTATAGAGAACATCATAAAACAACTATATATGTTGAGGTCATATCAAAGGGTTAAGTTACAAAAAAGGTAGATTATATATATGTATCTCTGTGTATTTTTAACTCCCATGGATCACATAAAAGATGGTACCCAGCTGCTTTCTACCCCCACTGTGAAGAGAATAGAGAGGTGTAAGAAGTAGTTTGTGAAAATTTGAGGTTAGGTATGAAGGGATGTTTCTTGAGCATAAAGTGCTAAATGTAATACTGAATTGCCAAAGAAGATTGTAGGATCTCTTTCTCTAGAAGTTTTAAAAATAGATTCATTCATTCCTTACCTCTGAGAGTGGTTGTGTTATCAGAAAGTAGAGGAAGAATAGATGAACTTCATTGTTAATCCCATTTGCTCTGAACCAACAACCTGGATCTAACATCGTTCAAGGGATGCCTCCAGCCACCATTCTCAGAGCCTCCGTCCCTTGCTGTCTGCCTTCACTTTGCATTTTGAGTGCTCCAGACTCCCAACCTGCAAGGGCAATTTAAACGATATTTATTTCTTTGCTTTCATCCCCCAAGAGTAAACCTTTGAGCCCTCCAAGTCCTGCTTTGGAGCTTCCTTACTTGTTTGTAAGT
This sequence comes from Grampus griseus, assembly GCF_964374135.1. Lineage (NCBI taxonomy): Eukaryota > Metazoa > Chordata > Mammalia > Artiodactyla > Delphinidae > Grampus > Grampus griseus. The sequence continues at coordinate 18,521,813 of NC_138999.1, forward strand.
GTTTTCTTGAAATGGTTTAATTGGGACAGATGAGAAAAACATTTACATCTATTTTTTACTTGGTCACCAGTGTGTTCTGTTATGGCACAATGTAAATATGCTTCCTGGGTTGTTCATGGTGGGCATATTTTCCTGGTCTGTCTTGTGAATGTACTTCCCAGAGCAAGGAAACCCTCACTGGGCAGGAGCTTTGATCACCTACTGATGTTAGACCTTTCTTGGTAGAACTTTAGTTCTCAGTAGATGTTAACTACCATCTGGACACTTGGACAGCATCCCCTCTCATCCCTGTTAACTGCAGAAAAGCTATGCTATTGTCCAAATCCTTTGTTTAATGGGGAGAATTGGAAGGAAAGGAGGAATACATTATTATCCACTCTTAAAATATTTTCACTTAGTTTTAAATATAATGGGACAAGCAGAATATTTTTCTTCATCCGATTTTACCTTTGGTGTACTATCTGACACATGTATTTGCGTTGGGGCCTGCAGTGTTTTGTAGACAGTTTCCTTCAGGTTGTTTGAACTTTTTTTCAGTCGTTGGTTTTATCCAAGTGAAGCTCAATCTGGATCAATTATCTCCCACAGGTAATCCAGGGTACCACAACTTTGTTGCCTCAGTGGGACAAGTGTGTCAACTTTATTGAAAGTACGCTCCCTTATGTTGTTGGAAAAATGTTTGTGGATGTACACTTCCAGGAAGACAAGAAGGAGGTGGTAAGCGCTGCTCCCCAGCTGATAAAAACAAGGGCGGTTAACCAGATCTGACATGGATATGGTCAGCAGGCCAATATCAGCCTTCTAGCTCTTCCAGTGACGAATCTAGAGAACAGCTTTGCTTCAAAGAGGAATTCCTGCAGTACCATATTAATTGAAAACTCAAACTCAAATGTAGAATGTTATCATGAAAATTAAGAAAATTTAGAAATGAGAAAACAGCATGAAATCATGCCTTTAAGAGTCAGAATTTCTCCTGTAGAGATTAAATGTGTTAGGTCAATGCTTAGGAAAAAAGAGGACCTAAATAATTTTAGGATTGGATGTTTGAACTATTGTAATTACAAAAGGTAGAGATTTCTAGTCAGATTTCTTTGTTTTACAGATGAGGAAGCTGGAGACCCAGTGATGAAGTGATTTGTAATATATTTAACAACTTCTTTTTTTGCCAATTTTATTTATTTATTTTTTGTTCTTCAAAATAAGCAACTTTTTTAAAAATTGAAGTATAGTTGGGCTTCCCTGGTGGCGCAGTGGTTGAGAGTCCGCCTGCCGATGCAGGGGACGCGGGTTCGTGCCCCGGTCCGGGAAGGTCCCACATGCCGCGGAGCGGCTGGGCCCGTGAGCCATGGCCGCTGAGCCTGCGCGTCCGGAGCCTGTGCTCCGCAACGGGAGAGGCCACAACAGTGAGAGGCCCGTGTACCGCAAAAAAAAAAAAAAAAAATTGAAGTATAGTTGATTTACAATGTTGTGTTAGTTTCTGGTGTACAGCAAAGTGATACAGTTATGTGTATAATAGTTATATATATAATATATATAGTATAATGTAATAATTAGTGATGTTGAGCATCTTTTCATGTGCCTATCGGCCATCTGTGGAGAAATGTCGATTTAGGTCTTCTGCCCATTTTTTGATTGGGTTGAAAACAATTTTTTTATTGAAGTATAGTTGATTTACAGTGTATTAGTTTTGGGTATACAGCAGAGTGATTCAGTTATGCATACATATATATCTATTCTTTTTCAGATTCTTTTCCATCATAGGTTATTACGAGATATTGAGTATAATTCCCTGTGCTATACAGTAGGACCTTGTTGTTTATCTATTTTATATATATATTCGTGTGTATCTAATATATACACACTCCTAATTTATCCCTCTAATTTATCCCTAATTTATCCCTAAACTCCTAATTTATCCCTCTCCCCTTTTCCCTTTGGTAAACATAAGTTTGTTTTCTATGTCTGTGAGTCTATTTCTGTTTTGTAAATAAGTTAATTTGTGTAATTTTTTTTGGATTCCACATATAAGTGATATCATATGGTATTTGTCTTTCTCTGTCTGACTTAGTTCACTTAGTATGATAATCTCTAGGTCCATCCATGTTGCTGCAAATGGCATTATTTCATTCTTTTTTATGTCTGAGTAGTATTCCATCATGTGTATATATGTGTGTGTGTGTGTGTGTGTGTGTGTGTACACCACATCTTCTTTATTCATTCATCCGTTGATGGACACTAGGGTTGCTTCCATGTCTCGACTGTTGTAAATAGTGCTATTATGAACATTGGGTTGCATGTATCTTTTTGAATTAGAGTTTTCTCTGGATATATGCCCAGGAGTGGGATTGCTGGATCATATGGTAGTTCTATTTTTAGTCTTTTAAGGAACCTCCATACTGTTCTCCATAGTGGCTGCACTAATTTACATTCCCACCAACAGTGTAGGAGGGTTCCCTTTTCTCCACACCCTCTCATATTTAACAACTATTAAGTGGCTTAGAAGCAAACAAAATGCAGGGATTTTTTTCCCCCTTTCCTTATGCTGTCTTCTAAAAACTAGAGATGTGACATATATTTCACAGAAAACACTGTCAATTTTTTTCATAAGCTTAAAAAGAAATCCTTTTATTTTGTAAATTTCTAAATATATATAGAAAGAGCATTGTAATCAACTTCCATGTACCCACGATCTGTGGCTATTTGTAATTGTCGTAGTGGTGTTAATGGCCCAACCAGATAAATCCACTAATAAAAGCTGAGGTTTAATTTCATTCATTTACTCAACAAATATTTGTTGAACATCTGTTATATACTAGACACTGTTCTAGGCACTTGGGATACAACAGAGAACAAAGATCCCTGGCCTCATTGAGATGACATTCTATTGGTGAGGGTAGACAAAAAAATCAATACAGTGCATACATTAACAAGTGTATTAGAAGATGATAAAGACTCTGGAAGACAGAAGAATGAGATCAGGGTAAAGACGACAAATCGGGATTGCTGGAAGGTATGAATATGTGGGGGTGGATTGTAGGATTAAATAGGATGATCAAGGAAAGCCTCATTGTGAAGATGACATTTGGCAAAGATTTGAAGGAGGTGAGAGAATTAGATATGGCATCTATCTGGGGGAAGAGTGTTCTTAGCAGATGGAACAGTTAGTGCAAAATCCCTGAGGCAGGGATGTGCCTGGAGTGGTCAGGGAAGAGCAGGGAGGTCCACGTGGCTGGAGCAGGGTGAATGAGGGTGAGAGAAGTAGGCACTGACGTCAGAGCAATAACAGGGATGGTGTGGCATTTTATAATCCTTGTAGAACATTGTAAGAATGTTGGCTTTTACTCTGAGTCAAGTGGGGAGCTAATGCAGGCTTTTTAGCAGAGGCCTGATGTGACTTATGTTGAGAGGATCGCCCTGGCTGCTGTGTTGAGAAGAGATTGTATCAGGTCAAGAATGGAAGCAGGGAGGCCAATTAGGAGACTATCAGAGGGACCAGGCCAGAGATGATGGTGGCTTGGACCAGGTGGTAGCTGTGGAAGCTGTGAGAAGGGGTTGCATTCTGAATACATTCTGAAAGATAGAACCAGCGCAGTTTGCTGACAGATCTGTTGAGGGATCTGAGAGTAAGAGCTCTGAGTCTGATTAAATGGAAATACGGAGGTGCTATTAACTGAGAAGAGGAATACTGTGGGGAGGATCAGGTTTGGAAGGCAGGATCAGGAGTTCAGTTTCGGCTATGTTGAATTTGAGATGTTATCAGACTTCCAGGTGGAGATGTCATGGAGGTAGTAGGGTATGAGTCTTGAGTTTAGGACAGAGGTTGGGGCTGAAGGTTGGAGGAGAGAGGAGGAGTGAAATGGTTGTCCAGGGGAGTGGGAGACTGAGTAAACTGAGGAAATGTAGTATGGCTGCTCTAGGTGAAGTTGGAGGTCATGAATTTTAAAAAGTCTCCTCATTTTGGCTGTGTTCTTCTCCATGTGTTTCAGCTACACTGGAGGAGAGGGTCTATTTTAAAATAGAAATTTCAATTTAGCTAGGTTTTTTTTTTTCTGATGTACATTTTCTTTGTGAAGAATTATATTTTACAAATGGCATGAAGCACAATATCTAGGTATGATTAACTAATGTAGGGGAGGAAAAAGAATTTTTTTCTCTACTATTCTAGGTTCCTGGCTGAGACCCTCCTGTAATAAAAGATTAATAGGAGAAAACCAAATAAGTTTAATAACATGTGTACCTCTTCTACTCAGGAAAACTGAGTAACTCCCAGAAATGGCCCAAGCTACCACCTTAAATTCCAAGTCCAGCTAAAGACGAAAGAAGATGTTGAGCACTGGGAGAAGCCAGTTGTGGGCACCAGACAAAATGCAGTAAATAAGGGCATGGCTGTGATGCAGACTTAAGTCCTTGCCGTCTCCATTGCTAAGAGTTTCTAGAGATTTAGTCATGCTCCTCCTCTTGGTACAGAGAGGGAGACACCCTTACAATGGAGTTTACCCTTATAAACATTCATTTCTCTCACAAAAGGGTGATTTCTACTGTTTTCAGGACAATTCCTATGTCTGCAGCCTCTCAAAAATAATCAGCCCCAAATAATCAATATGCCAAAGGGGCATATTTGGGGATGGTATATTTTGCTTCCCTTCGCTAATAACAATCCATCGTAGTCAGTCAGATATGAATATGTAAGCACCTTGGGTGCAGGTGGTCATTAAACATTGAATTTAAAGGCAAAGAAATAAAAAAGTCTGTTAAGCCATGATAATTCCACTGGTTGGTATTATGTGTTGATATGTATTACAACTATGTATTATGTGCTGAGGTTTGCTTCGGAATGCCATACATCTAAGCACATTTACTTGGATTTTTTTCTGTCTTTTGATACTTTGGAGAATTTTATGCCAAGTTCGAGACTTTATATTTGAACCTGTAAGTACTCTTCTTGTAAATAATTCCACTGAAGAATTAATGTCTTATTTCAAAATACTGAGTATTCCCATTGTGTTTTCTTTCACTCCTTGGTCGGAGTAAATGGATTGAGAATTTATCAGATAATCACAGTGGTAACATGGTAAGCCCTGGGAAGGATATAAAAACAATTAAGGGGTAATGGAGGTGTTTTTATATAGCAGGATTTTTTTTTGGCAGTAGAAGAATTTTAAGTAATACGAAAGGTATGTGGATTAATTTGTTTGTCTCAGTTTTGGTGTGAAAGTCCCTTTTTCATGTGTCAGGATGTGACAAGTAAAGTTGATTTTGGCACTTCCCCCCTTATTTTGATGTACGTGGGACGTGAAGGTAGTGTGATAGTTACACAGATACTCATTTATTTTACATAAAATTATTTGCCTCCCTTAAGCAGAAGCTATTTGCCTCAGGGAATACTTAAGTTGGAAACTTATAAGAGTAATATGTGGCTTTTTATAGCCGTGTTACAAGGCTCTCATCCAAGAACCACCTGGAACCACTGATTTACTTGAAAAACATTCTTTATTATTAGCTACAATCCAAAGAGAAAAACAAAAATATCCCCAATGGCACAAATTCCAGAGACACTAACTCAGAGGGGTGGGTGCCATTGTTTTATTTTCAAAAACAGTTGTTAAGCAAATGAATACAGTCAGAAGGTTAAACTTCAGGTATTTCTCAAACTTTAATGTGTACAGGAATCACTGAACGATCTGGTGGTTAAAATGCAAAATCTCACTGCATTTTAACTGGGTCTGGGGTAGGACCCAAGAATTTGCATAACAAGCTCCCAAGCAGTGCTGACACTGCTGGTCTAGGGACCACACTTGGAGTAGCAAGGCCTTTGCATCATTCATGTGTTTGCAGTTACCACCAAAAAACAGCTCTGGCAATTCATGTGAGCAGGGCAGGCATTTGACTCAGGGCAGCAGTACATCGTTTGCTAAAGCCTGTTGCATTAGTGCAAGTAATCGCTTCAATTTTCAGATCATAGAAAATTTCCCCGATTCAAATTGCTTTAAGTGGACTGTGCCAAACCCCGGGTGTGAGGGCCTTCAGGCTGCTTTTTAGTTCTGCTTTTTTTGTTGTTGTTTTTTTCCTCTGAGCTATTTAGTTTTCCTTTGAAAACTGATACCTGGGTTCCTCTAAGAGACTTTGTGCTTCTCCTCAGTATTTCTGTTTTTACAGCCTCTTTTTTTTTAATAAATTTATTTTGGGGGGGCTGCGTCGGGTCTTCGTTGCTGTGTGCAGGCTTTCTCTAGTTGCAGCGAGCGGGCGCTACTCTTCGATGCAATGTGTGGGCTTCTCCTTGGGGTGGCTTCTCTTGTTGTGGAGCACGGGCTCTAGGTGTGCGGGCTTCAGTAGTTGTAGCACGCAGGCTCAGTAGTTGTGGCTCGCAGGCTCAGTAGTTGTGGCTCGTGGGCTCTAGAGTGCAGGCTCAGTAGTTGTGGCACACGGGCTTCATTGCTGCACGGCATGTGGGATCTTCCCAAACCAGGGCTCAGACCCATGTCCCCTGCATTGGCAGGTGGATTGTTAACCACTGAGCCACCAGGGAAGCCCTCTGCAGCCTCTTAATGGCAAGTTGGCCCAACTGCCTCTGGTTGGCACCCTTTGTTATAGAGAGGGTGGGAGGAGCAGTTCACTTTGGGGTTTCCTTCGTAGCGGTGAAGGCATCCTCCCTCACTCCCCCAAAATACCTCTCTTCCTTTTTCATTGGGGAAAACACACAATTTTACATTACTATTTCCTTGTGACTTCCCACATGCGAGTCTGCACGTGCACACAGCCACATTCATGTACAGTCATATTTATTCACTCACACATAACAATGGGAGTTTTACAAATTTAATTAGAAACGGGAAGAATAGCATGTAGAAAAAGGAGAATCCTTCCACAGAAAGCCACCTAAAGAGGCCACATGGAACAATCTCGTGCCTATCAGATAGTGAGCCAGGGCCTTAATCCATGTGGGACTGGCTGCAGACTTTACTTGAATCAGAGGGACAGGCCAGTGGAGTGAGAGTAGGGAGTTGCAGAACTCTTTGGACGGTGGTTGTCTTTGTTACCTAAAGTAGCACTATCCAGTAGAACTCGGTATGAGCCATGTATGTAATTTTACATTTTCTACTAGCCTTATTTAAAAAGTAAAAGGAAACAGGTGAAATTAATTCTAATAATATATTTTGCTTAACCAAATATATCCAAAATATTGTCATTTCAACAAGTAATTAATGTAAAATTATTAATGCAATAGTTTGTATGCCTTATTTAACACTCAGTCTTTGAAACCCCATGCATATTTTTATAGCACATCTCAGTTCGGACTAACCCCATTTCAAGTGTTCAGTTGCCGTGTGTGGCTATTGGACAGTGCCTGTCTAAAGAACTGAAGAGTTCAAGCCCTGCCTGGAGTTCAGCATGGCAGGGCTCAGTCCCTGGGTGAGTGGGTGCTAGTAGCCAGGAAGGTCCCTGAGAAGATGGAGTTGTTGGTGTCTGACCAACTGGGTTTCTCAGAGTGCTCTAATGTTGAGAGGGGAAGGACTCAAGCAACCCCACACGAGATTCATGGCCTGGGAACAGGGGTGGGAGTTGGAGTCAAGCTAGTACTTGGTGAGGATGTTTCAGATTCTCTGGGATACCAGCTTAGAGGAGGAAACAAATTCTAGACTGTACTCTGAGGTAAGCACCTTGGAGGCTTGGTTCTCATTGGCTCAGGGACCAGCTGGTGTGGAGTCTGCAAGTCAAGGATGTTCAGTGCCTGAAAGGTGCAAAGGACTGAGTCAAGGCGAAAGTCAGGGGTTCCGAGCTCAAATACCCTCACAGCCAGTGAGGAACATTAAATAACGTACAGGAGTAAAGCTGGCTGGGTGTCAGCAAAAGCCAGGGCAGGTGCAGTGATGAGTGACAGCTGACCCTGGGCCTCGGTGTCTGGGACCCAGTAGTGATGAATAGGAATGGATGTGATATTCAGGATTCAGCTCAGGCTCTTTTCATGCCGGATGCCTGCCGAGGGTTGCTCGGTTTCTGTTTTTTGTTTTTTGAGAGAAGTCAGAAATACGGACTTGTATGTGAAATATCCTACATTTTAAATCTTGGCCAATACTTTGGAGGCCAAACTGAATATGTCCCTGGGATACCATTTTGTGGCTTTTACACTAACATTTTCTCTCCAGTTTTCAGACCCAAAGTCATGACCGTGTCTGTCAGAGAACTTTTTAAGTTTTGCAATCTTATTTAGAAGATCATGCATAGTTTAAAAATACAGCATATTAGCTAATCATTTAACAGGTTGCTTTTGTGGAAAGTTATATGAAGGGTATGAAAGTAGAACTCTCTCAGAGAATCCATGGTGTATTGTCACTGTAAATAGAGATGATGGCTCTCATCCTACTGTGACAAACCCTGATCTGTAGGCTCATGACCTAAATGACAGGAGAGAAATTTAGGGGTATGTGTGTACGTGGGGAGGGATGTCTAAAGTTGGTACTTGTTTTTCTCTTCCATTTTTAAATTATTAATGATAATTTATATCTGTAACGTATGAGTAAATGCCCCAGATAGATATCAGTGTCCACGGTAGGCACACGAAGATCCCAACGATGGCTATATAATGTTTTAAAAATCTGATGATGATAATAAGGTAGCTAACTTTTACTGATATTTAGTTGGATGTCTGGTACGCATTCTATAAGAGCTTTCGATGCGTTAACTCATTTAGTCCTCGCGGTGGCCCTGTAATTGCTATTATTGCCCTCATGTTTCCAGATGAGGGCACTGAGGCTCCAAGAGTTTAAGTAAATTCCCCGAGGTCACACGGCCTGAACATGCTTTAGGTGGGGTTCAAGTCCAAACACTCTAGCTTTAAGTCAGTGTTCTGTTCCCTTGCTTCTCTCTGAAAAACACTTGAATCTTCACCATTTTTATGACTGGCATGAGGAGACCAGTCATAATGAAGAGACTTCTTAGTGGCTTGTCCTATAATTGATTCACCCTTATCAGGAAGTTACTTATTCATGTATTAAGATCTTATACAAATAAAAGGCACATATTTCCTATTTCTTAGCATTTTAGAGGTAGGGAACAGTTGGAATAGGTTTTGCTTCTAGTAGCATTCTAATATTTTAAAGACAAATAGAGTGAAAGCTTAATCAGTTTGAGTCTAACCAGGTGACATTGCATTTTTTTGTGTTCATAGAATTTTCAGAAGAAACAGGGAAACAGTAAGAAACAAGCTGATTATCAGAGATTTCATCTAAGAGCAGCATTTGAGGTTCATCTTTGGCTCAGTCCACACACTGAGCTCAGTTTCCAGTATTTCCTACATATATCATTCTGAGGAGTGATCCCTGATGTTTGGAATGATGACCTAAGGCTCTGTAAGGTTTCTTCATCAAAACAGTCTTTAAAATGTTCACCATTGTTTTGGGTTACTAAGGCAGAAATGTAAACATACACGTCAAAGAAAAATTTTCTATCGTGTTGATGCAAAGGAGAAAAGGATCTTTCCGTTTTATGCTTTGAATTGTAGTTTCTAGAAAATTCAAGGAAATTGGAGTTCCCATTTGAACATTTTGTCTGAGCTAAGTTATTAAACCACATAATTTTATTTCATTATAGATACTCTCCCCAAATTACTTATCTTTATTCATATATCTCAGCTCTGCCAATAGGCATTTTATTGCTGTTCTCTCAAATTATCTGTTTTTGTTGTAGGGTGAACCCTATTAAAGAAAAAAATATTCTGATACTTGTTAAAATGTTAAGGAAGACTTTATTCAGGAGTATTGCAAAGGATGTCAAGACTTTCCAAGTAGGTGAGAGAGATCGGGCTCAACTGTGAACATGGCAGAGACAGCTGGGGCTTGGCCAAGGAGCAGGGTGAAGGAGGCAGTGGATGGAAAATGACTAAGAGGAAACGTTCAAAGGTCAGGGGACTTTTTCTGAAGGCAGGCCAGGGTGCACAGATATCAAGGGTGGGGGATGAGGAATCTGACAGATATGGAGGGTGCTCAGATATCAAGTGTGGAGGGGGTTCTCTCTAAACTGACTTACCGGGATTCTTGGTAAAACTGGGCTGTGCGGGCCTGGCACAGGGCTTAGATGAACCTGGCTAAAGGTTGGTCAACGAGAGAGTTTTTGTCAACACTCAAATCAAAGATAAAGTCACTGGTCTCTTATTATACATGAAAACATTCTGTACGCAGAAGGTTAATTTAGTTAAAGAGGAACGAATCTTTTATTATACTTTAGATTGAGATTTTGTTAAGTGAAGAATTAAAGCTTTATTTACTGTGTAAAACAATTCACTGATTTCTCCTGTACTCTAGTAGCTGATTCCTTTTTCTCTTTATGGTAAGGACATCGTTCATGTCCCCAAGTAATGCCATGGATGACCTAGAGTATCGTCCAGTTTTCTGAGTGCTCTGGATGAGCAATTCTGGTAGTAATTCTTATCCCAAGAACGGGTTTCTCCTCCCATCCCATACTGCTGCAGCTGGTGCCGAAGACTTAAGTACCCACATGGGTCCAATTGCAGTGGTGGAGTTTGAACTTGCAACCTCCATGCACTAGGAGTTCACCTCATTAGTTAGCCAAGATAATTGAATTGATGTACTTCCATTAATATTCAAGTTCTCCAATTCCCTTGCTCACCGTTTTTCTCAGTGGTTGAATAAATGAGATGTAACTCTAACGTTAGTGGCAGAAGTCACTTGAAAGTCAGTGTCATGCATCATAGCAATGCCTTTATACCGAGGGGTTCTTGGTTCCTTACAGATGCTGTTACAAGAGTTGCTCTCAGTATAGCCATTGTACTGATAAAGATAAAGCTCCCTTCAACACAAGTCATGCAAAGTAAAGGATATTCTATCTGGCTATCAAGTGTCCCTGTTTCCGTTTGCCTAGGCAATGGTGTCAGCTGTTATATCAATCAGTTTCTCTGGGTCTTTGCAGAAGATCCGTCTGAATTAAGGCAAAACAAACTGATGTGAGTTTTAAAGGGCTTTTAAAATACAGTTATAAAATATTGACCTTATTAAGAAATTACATCTGATTTTCTGAAAACTTGCATTAGCATCTCATAGCCCAGTTGTGTTCTTATCATTTGGGGCAAATTAACCTCTTTGTTTCTCTATCTTCCTGTTTATGAATGGTACACAAGGTTTTGCTGCTATAGTAATGCTGTGTAACACTCAGCCACAAAACTTCAGTGGCCTTCACCAATTAGCAGTTGATGTTGATGCACCTGGAGTGGGTTGGTGGTTCCCCTGGGCAGCTCCGCTTATTTTCGCGTGGTTTGTCTAATGTCTGGGGGTTGGCTGGTCTAGGCTGGCTTCAGCAGAGGTGGCCAGGATGACTTGGCTCTACTCCGAGTATTGTACTTCCTTCAGCCTCTAGCCTGGGCACGTTCTCATAGCGATGGCAGAGGTGCAAGTGAGCAGGCGGAGACACGTGAGGCTTCCTGAGGCCCAGGCTCAGGACTGGCATAGTGTCATGTCTGCATTCTGTTCACCAAAGCAAGCCACAAGGCCAGTCCAGAATGACAGAGCAGGGAAATAGACGCTGCCTTTTTAGTGAAAGGTCCCACAGCAAAGAGCATGGATACAGGAATGGGGGTATAGAGTTAAAAGCCATCGTTGCAGTGAATCATAGATAGGGATACAAACAGTACCTACTTCGCTGTTTTGTGACGAGGACTGAGTGAGATAATCCACGTAGAAGGCTTAGCACATGCCTGGTGCATAGTGAGTGCCCAGTGAATGTCAGCTACTGTTACTACTGTGTGCCATGCCTAAGATTAATCATGAAGAGAGAATGCATACTATCTATCAAAGAACTGTGGCAACTCTCCTGCATTGAGATCTCTTCTTTCTAATTTCTCTTCAAAAGAGTGACTGTGAGGCAGGCACCTGGGGGATTGCTGTTCCTAGTCCTGCATATATGCCCAGTGTAGTAGCTTTCAGTTGGGATAAAGATGCTTTTATGGCTGGTGCCCTAGCCACATTCCAGAACCAGCCCTATCGTTTCATGCTTAAATCTGGCTCATAAGAGAGTCTCATGCAACTACTCAAGGAGCCAAATATAATTTCTATAACAGATCCAGGTTTCACAACTCTCTACGGGCTAAATCTTATTACAGCAAATGTCATAAGACCCCAATCCTGACAGCTGTTTTTAAGCAACCTTTGGTAAAATGACATCCAGCAAAACAAGTAATTCAGAAAGGTCATTGGGAATTCTTTTGAAATAAGTGTGGACACTACTCTTGCCCTTGTCCTTGAGTGTGCTGCCACGATGGTGACACATTTGGGCCGCCTTTCTTGTTTGTGGTCTCTATCTTTGGATAACATTGGACACTGTTGCCTTTGCCACTTATTATCGGCCACAGTCTTGTCAAGCAGATCTGATCAGGCCTGTGGGCTGCGGAGACCCTGTCCTGGAAATTCATTGGCTGAAAGAAAGCACTTAGGCCCTCCAACAGAGCCGAGTTTTGGATGTGACCAGGGAGAATTCCTTGCTGGAGGGAGTTTACCCACAGCCAAAAGCTAGACCATTATGAGACTGGTTGACTTCTAAATATTATTCTGGTTTCTGATCCGTTCCCTCGAAGAGTAGGAAAGTGGGAAACAGAAAAAGATGAGTTAGAAAATCAGAGCACAGTCTCTCTGTTCATATCCAGTAAATAGGATTTTACTCTTATTACCTCCACCCCAGCCTTATGCTTTTTGATAAGAGGACATGGTAAACTGCCCCACCAGACTGACATGCTTTATAGCATGTCTGGGGCCCAAATAGCTTGACATTTTTTTCTTTCGCCAACATTTTAAATAGCTACGCAAGTTTGTTAATCCTGACAAACTGGCATGATTTGTTTTATCATACCAGCTTGCTTGGCTGCCAGAAACTAAGGGTTTCCTAACTATCCTTAGTTTTTCTGGCTTTACCACTTCTCCCACCTTAACATGGGTCTCTTCTTTACTTCTTATTTCAATGCCATTATTATATTTTTATCAGGAGCCAATTCAAAGTTGTTCTCATAAATACAGTATAAATAATGAGTCAGTGGATAGTTAACATTTATTAGTGCATTGATTTATTTAATGTCTGTGTTTCTAGTGAAGTGACAGTTGCCAGAAAGAAAAGTTTTAGGAACTTCCCTTAAATTGCAGCCTATTTCTTCCAGGTTAACCGCATGAATTATTGATAATAATTTTTGTTTTTCACATTCACTCGTCACGTGGTTATAATTTAAGGAACCATGTCTTGCTCTAGACCAGTGAGGAGACTGGAGACGTTTTAATCTTATGTTTTATTAAGATATTACGTATAATTTCTGAATATATTAGAGAGGAAAATCTCTTCAACATTATGCTTTTATTTAAGAATTTCATTAAAATTACTTTAAGATTAATGCATATAATCACCTTGAAGATTGTTCTTCTTCTTCAAGAACTCTATCAGCCTATAGCTATTTCTATCATATATAATATATATGTATATACATATATTAATATTTTTAAACCATTCTTAGCCATCTGTTCTGTACCACGTTGGCATCATCAACCTCAGAATGGACTGGGCTAACTTACTGAGTCATTTGAGTTCCACTGAAGTTTATATTTGGAATAACTGCTGGAATAACTGTTATACATTAGCATGTATAAAAGATATTTGATTAAATTTCATTTCTTTGCTAGATACCCCCTGGAGGTTTTGAAAAACATAAATCAACTTCTATTTATTGAACATCTGCTACATGTATCGTATGAAATCATACCATGTGAAAAATCATATCATGTAAGATGTGAAATCATAAAACTAACAGTGGTGAGATATGAAATCATAAAACTAACAACTTTAAATTTGCAGAACACCATAGGGGAAGAAAAATTATTTTTCCCTTTTACCTCCTAGGTTCTTGGCTAAGATCCCTCTGTAATGAAAAGACAGATTAACAGGAGAAAGAGAGAGGTTTAATAACATGTATATCTCCTGTATACATGAGAGAGACCCAGGAAAACTGAGTAACTCGCCAAAATGGCCCAAGTCATCACCCTAAATACCATCTCCAGCTAAAGTCAAAAGATGTTGTTGTCGGGGGAGGGAAGCCAGTTATGGGAGGTTACCAGGCAAAGCACGGTAAACAAGGGTAACGTTGTTATACAGATGTAAGTTTTGACTTCTCCACTGCTAAGAGTTTCTAGAGATTTAGTCATGACATCTTCCTGGTACAGAGAGGGAGACACCCTCTCAAATGGAGGTTTCTCCTGTAAATGTAAATGTCTCTTACAAAAGAGTAACTTCTCTGTTTTCTGAGCTTTTTCTAATCTGCTGTTCCTTAAAAATAATCAACCTAAAATCTAAAATAATCCTCATGCCAAAGAGGTATGTTTTGGGGTGGCAAATTCTGCTCCCCTTCAACACTTCTTAGTTGCCTTACATATCCATGATCTCATTTGATCTAAATCATGATTCCTGTCTTCGAAGGTTATGGATTTCTTGGGGAGATCAAATAAATATAAATGGCAATTAAATACACACCTATATTGTTCTGAATATAAGCCTAATAGGAACTCAGAGAAGGGACTGAAAGTGTGGGTTTTAGTGTTTGGGATTCATTGGTATGAGGTACGATCTGAGTTGGCCATGTAGGATTTCTTTGTCACCAGAGACAAAGCTTTGAAGGAAACTACAACTGACAGTGGGGTGAACTGACCCCTTTTGTTATCGAGCCAAACTCGATGTGTGGTAAAGTCAATCTACACACACTGGGTTGTGGTGAAGGGAAGTACAGCATTTATTTGCAGGGAGAATGGGCAGCTAAAGCTCAAAAGACCCATACTCCTTGATGGCTTTTGGGCAAGCGTTTTTATTTTACTTACTTACTAACTTATTTATTTATTTAATTTTTACATTTATTGTGCACTTTATTTATGTTATTATTACATTGTCATATATAATGAATTAGTTATACAACTCACCCTAATGCAGAATCAGTGGGAGCCCTGAGCTTGTTTTCCTGCAACTAGATGGTCCCATCTGGGAGTGATGGGAGACAGTGACACCCGAAGTGTGTTGCTTCTGTCCAGTCTCCTCCGTAAGATGCAGCTTAACTGTCACTTGCCACTCACTGGTAGGGTTTTGATACGAGTCTGCAAGCAGTTGATTTATTATGGTCTCTGTGCAGTCAAACCTCTCTGCTAATGATAATCTGTATTTGCATCCACCCCCCAGCACTAGCATCACTGCCTCAGCCCCACTTCAGATCATCAGGCATTAGATTCTCACAAGGAGCGCGTAACCTAGATCCCTCACGTACGCAGTTCACAGTAGGGTTGGGCAAGGGTTTTTAAATGCAACATTAGGGGTGAGGGTTGCAAGGTGTGTGATCAGCTTGTGGACATTCTTCTGATTGGTTGTTGGTGAGGTAACAGGGTGATGTTTTGAGAATCTTAAGCATCAGTCTTCTGGTTCCAACCAATCTGAGGTCTGCATGCTTATGGTCAGCAGTTTCCATCTGGTGGGGCTCTGGTTTCTGTAAACCAACTCAAAGATATGTGTCAGATTGTTATCTGTATCCCTTGAGGAGGAACTAGGAGTCCTTTGACTCTGTTTTATGGCTGAAGTATTGTGTAAGCTATCGTAACTTTTTGCTTGATTGCTTTGACTTTGTTTCTGCGTTCTGTCACTTCTCTAATTATTAACTGCTTAAAATTGCTCTTTGGAACTCAGGGGAAGGCCGGCGAGACTAAAGCTTTTTTTCCAAACAAGAAGTGGGGGACACGGAGGGGGGGGTCTGTCACCAGGAAGGCCATGCAGGGTCCTGCTTGGTTTCACGTCTTCTCAAAGCGGTATTAGCATATGTCCCTTTAAATGCATTAATAGAACCATCTTGACCCATATATATAGAACACAAAGTTCCTATGTCCATGTGAGGGGAGGGAGGATAAGGAGAGGTCAAAAGAAGAGCAGGTGAGACAATTTTAATGCACTAAGATAGGAGAATCTCATTAAAAAAAACCTTTCCTGAAGGGTACCAGGTGTATGCATATGTGTATGTGACTCACCAGTGTCTGATGTAGAATGCTGTGGGCAAAACCCTGGAGTGCAAAGAATGAAAAGGGGAACCCACTTTTAAATAGCATTGGTTGAGGGAAAGAACTAAAAACTGCCCATATACTGACCAAATAAACTGTATTTTCTCAGTGTGGGTCCATAAAATCTGAGATAAGTAGATGCTTAACAAAATGCTGCTTTACATGGAGGGCTCTTACTCTGAATGTGGCAGATTTTACCATAACAATATTTGAGTTAATTTTTGTATGTCATATTTTGATTTTTAACTCTAAATAAATATTTTCTATGGATAACTTCACCTTATGACTTCTACTTTAAGTGATTTCTATTAATGTTATATGCTGGCTGGTTGGGGCATTAGGTCAAGGTTTGGCGAAGAAATAATATTTCTGTCTTCTTATTTAAAAATCACGTCAGGCTTTTGCTGCCTCAGGGAACATGACTTGACTGAAGGCATTGTTATTATGTGATGCTGTAGAGTAGTCTAAAGATAAAAATCAGAAGTGTTCAGTGATTTATCTTCCTAGTTCCAGCATACTAAAATCATTATTTCTCTTATTTGCATTGACATGCCAACCAATGACATTAATCACCTTCAGAGATTTCCCTTGTTCTTAAAGTCTGCTGGGGTAGTTCAGCACCATTTCACAAAAACTGTTATATATTAAATCTGTAGAGTGGTCAAAAAGAAAGAATTGAGAACCTGTGATGAGACCTGGGAGGGGAGTGGTGGTCTCAGAGGACTAGGGCAGAGACCAGCTGAGGCTCACAGGGAAAGAAAAGAGGAAAATGATTACAGTCATCTCTCAGTATCTGTGGGCGATTGGTTCCAGGACTCCCTGCAGATAACCACAATCTGCGGATGCTCGATTGCCTTATATAAAATGGTGTAGTATTTGCATATAACCTACACACAGTAAGTCCTTTAAAAAGGACTTAATTTTTTTTTTTTACAGCAGGTTTAAGTTTATAGCATGGGGAAGAAAAAAAATCTTTCCTCTATCCTTCTAGGTTCTTGGCTGAGACCTCCCTATCATAAAAGGACAGAGTAGCAGGAGAAAAACAGAAGTTTAATAACATGTATATCTCCTGCATACATGAGAGCAAGCCAGGGAAACTGAGTAACTTTCCAAAATGGCCCAAACCATCGCCTTAAATACCATCTCCAGCTGAAGACAGAAGAAGATGTTGGAGAGTGGGGTGAGGGCTGGGGGGACAGTTGAGGGAGGTTATTGAGAAAAGCACAGTAAACAAAGGTCTGCTTGTTATGCAGACTTAAGTTCATGCCTTGCCTTCTCCATCGATAAAAGTTTCTAGAGATTTAGTCAACTTGCTCTTCCTGATACAGAGAGGGAGACGCAGAGGTTTCTCTTATAAATGCCAATGTTTCTTCCAAGAGGGTAACCTCTTGGTTTTTAGCACTTATTTTGTGTGCTCTTTCTTAAAAATAATCAGTTTGAGATAATCCTTAAGCCAAAGAGACGTGTTTTGAGATGGCATAGTCTCTTCTTCAACAACAAAATTGAGAGGAGGGTATAGAGATTTCGTGGAATGGCGATTTCCTCGGTTCTTGCCCTTCTCAAGGGAAAGAATTCAGTCAGGAGGCATAGAGCAGTTTTAAGTAGCAAGAGTTTTATTAAGCAGAGCGAAAGTACACTCCCAAGAAAGGATGAGAGTGGGCTACCTGGAAACCAGAGCAGCCCTGCAATGGGACAGGGTTGGGTGTGTCCTATGTCATTTGATTGTCAAGTTGATTGACAGCTTTAGGTTATATAACTTTCCTGCTAGTATGCAGGCACTTACCCATAAGCACCCAAGCAGAACCCATGGGGTGGGGCGGGGAAGCAAAAGCCGCAATGCTAAGTTATTACAAGTGAGGCGTAATGAACCCTGGGTTACCTCGAGTCACCTTGTAGGTCTTGGTGCGCCTGCGTCAACCTGTGCTGGCGGTTTTGTCTTGCTTGGTCCTGGTACGGCTGGAAACCTAGCAGTGGTCCTTGACCACGAGAGGGAGGATCTCTGGGCATGCTGCAACCACCAGTGTCCAGGTAGGGGAGGGAAAGGCAAACCGTCCAGGATGGGGCAGGACCCTCTCATGTCTGACTAGCTACCTAACACTCCTGCCCCTGACACATGCATAGTTTCTCTCATTAACATCACTCACTTTTTTTTTTTTAAACTGAAGGTGAACCTACATTGACACGTCATTATCACCCAAGGTATATAGTTTACCTTAGAGTTCACTCTTGTACATTCTGTGCATTTGAACAAGTGTATGATGACATGAATGTACCATTATAATCTCATACAGAGTATTTTCGCTGCCCTGAAAATTCTCTGTGCTCTGCCTGCTTATCTCTCCCCACCCCCACCCCACAACCGCCGATCTTTTTATTGCCTCCATAGTTTTGCCTTTTCTGGATGTGGTATCATTGGAATCATACAGCATGTAGCCTTTTCAGATTGGTTTCTTTCAGTTAGTAATATGCACTTAAGGTTTCTCCATGTCTCCTCATGGCTTGCTAGCTCATTTCTTTTTAGCACTGAGTAATATTCCATTGTCTGGATGTATCACAGCTTGTTTAGCCGGTCACCTACTGAAGGACACCATAGTTGCTTCCAAGATTTGGTAAGTATAAATAAAGTCGCTATAAACATCTGGGTGCAGACTTTTGGGTGGACATAAGTTTCTATCTCCTTTGGGTAAATACCAGGGAATGTGATTGCTGGATTGTATGGTGAAAGTATGTTTAGTTTTGTAAAAAAGCTACCAAACTGTCTTCCAAAATGGCTCTCCGATTTTGCATTCCCACCAGCGGTGAGTGAGAGTTCCTGTTGCTCCACAGCCTCTCCAGTGCTTGGTATTGTCAGTGTTGTGGATTTGGGCAATTCTAATAGGTGTGTAGTGCTATCTCATTGTTTTAGTTTGCATTTCCCTCATGACATGTGATGTGAAACATCTTTTCTTATGTTTGTTTGCCATCTGTATGTCTTCTTTAGTGAGATGTCTGTCAAGGTCTTTGGCTCATTTTTTAATCAGGTTTTTCGTTTCCTTCTTGTTGAATGTCCGTCAGTACATAAACACAGGTAAACCTCTCACATGGGCAACTACCACAACAGCAGCAGCAACAAACAAATGCACACAACCCAAACTCAGAACCCTCTCTTAACCCTATATCCACTTGTACCCTGTCTTTGCTTTCTCTCTTTCATAGACAGACTCCTCGACTGTGTTGTGCAGACTTGATATCTCCACTTCCCAGTGAGGTCTGGCCTTTGTCTTCACCTGTCTTTGTCTTCCAACATTCTATGTCTTAGAAAATGGTGACTATAATTTGTAATACTGTATTGTATATTTGAAAGTTGCTAAGAGAGTAGATCTTAAAAGTTCTCATCTCAAGGGAAAAAAAAATACTCTATGTTTGGTTGAAACGGAGCAAGACTCTGCGGGGCCCTCCCTGGTACAAATCTTTTCCGTGTCCCGCGTTTCTTATTCGCAGGAAAAAGGCTTCAGCCTCCTTGACCTTCTCTGAGTTCCCAAGGGCAGCTTCAAACAGTTGCTAAGCAGGGAAGGGAGGGAATGCAGAAACAAAGGAGGAGGAATAAGGAGACAACAGTGCAGCAGAGTCCTGGTTCCTCCTCAAGGGATACACATAGCCGTATATCTCTGAGTTCTTCTGCAAGAACTAAGGCCCCCACCCAGGGGGAGGATGGTAACTCCAGGCTGAGCATAGGATTCCTGGAGCACCGCCCTGTTACCTCACCACCAACCAATCAGAAGAAAGTTACACACCCTGCAGCCATCACCCCAAATTTTGCCTATAAATACTTCTCCCTGAAAACTGCTGGGGAGTTCAGGGTGTTTGAGCATGAACCACTCGTTCTCCTTGCTTGGCCCTGCAATAAACCTTTCTCTGCTCTAGACTCCGATGTTTCAGATTGTTTGGCCTCACTGTGCGTTGGGCATATGAACTTGTGTTTGGTAACATGGTGATGGGTGTTAACTAGACTTATTATTGTGATCATTTCATAATATATACAAATATCAAATCATTATGTTGTATACCTGAAACTAATATATGTCAATTATAACTCAATTTTTAAAAATGCAAAAAAAAAAAGATAATGGTGGCAGTATCCATCTGGTTGCCTGTGCCTGAAGCCTGGGAATTAATCTGACTGTTCCCACCCTTTCCTCACCTCCCCACAAAATTAATCACCTGGTTCCATTGATTCAGTCGCTGAATCTCTGGCAAATTAATGCACCCATTTCTTTCCATCCCTGTTGCCCCTCCCTAGTTTGGGAAGTTACTGTTTCTCTTTTTAAGTGAAGGTGACAGGCTGGCTGATGTGTGTTGTGTGTTGCTGCGTGATGATGTTGGAGAGGAAGAAGTATTCCTCTCCCCTTCTAAATTCTTCTGGCTGATATAAGAATTAAATTGATGTGATAGAGAGTGACAGCAGAAAATCAAACAAAGTTAAGTAGCATATATGCATGGGAGAGACCAGGAAAAACTAAGCAGCTTGCCAAAACGGCCAAAGCCCTCACCTTATATACCATCTTCAGCTAAAGACAAAAGAAGATGTCAGTTATGGGGCAATACTAGGAAAAGTGCGGTAAAGGACGGTGATTGTGATGAAGATTTAAGTCGATGACTTCTCCATTGATAGAAGTTTCTGGAGATTTAGTCATCCTCCTCTTCCAGGTACAGAGAGGGAGACACCCTTCAAATGGAAATTTCCCTTACAAATGGAGATATTTCTTACAAAAGGGCAACTGCTATTTCGTTTTCAGATCCCTTCCTATGTCTGCTGTTCCTCAGAAAATGACCAGCTTAAAACAATTGATATGCCAAAGAGACATATTTTAGGGTGGCAAATTTTGCTCCCCTACAGTGATGTCATAAAGACTTAGGGGTGCTGGTGACTGCAGAGGCAAATGATCTAGGCCCTGAAGATTTCCTTGTTGTTTTAGCACCCTCCTGTGGGTTTTCTGTTTGAAATGGTCACTGCTGCATCTCTCTCTGTTTTCTTCTACTTTCCTGACATTTTCCTCTGATTTCTGAGGGACACCTCTGTTGCTCCTGGACATTCTGACCTCACAACTGTCATTTACCTCTGAGGTCAGGTCCTGGCTCTGACCCTTCCCAGCTGTAAGAGCTGGAAGAGATCATGGACTCTCTTTCTCTCTCTCTGTCTTTTCAAAAATATTTATTTATTTATTTGGCTGCGCCAGGTCTTAGTTGTGGCATGTGGGATCTTCGTTGTGGCATGTGGGATCTTCGTTGCGGTATGCAGGATCTTTAGTTGCGGCATTTGGGATCTTTTAGTTGCAGCATGAGGAATCTTTAGTTGCGGCATGCAAACTCTTAGTTGCTGCATGCGAAGTCTTAGATGCGGCATGTGGGATCTAGTTCCCTGACCAGGGGTCGAACCCAGGCCCCCTGCATTGGGAGTGCAGAGTCTTAGCCACTGGATCGCCAGGAAAGTCCTGGTCATGGACTCTCTTGACTCCTAATTTCCTTATCTGTAAAATAAGTGGCTTCCCTACACCAGTGAGTCGTCATCCTGGCTGCACATTGGAATCACCTGGAGGGGCTTTGCAACCTCCCAGTGCTCAGGCCTCACTCTGCAACAATGACATCAGCATTGTTTAAAGCTCCTCCCGCCACCCCCCAACCAGAGACCCCAGTGTACAGACAAGGTTGAGAACCAGTGAACTGGGACCTTTGCTCTTCTGTCATTTCATGTCTTTATCACGCCCCAATCTCAAGTTGAGGTTTCTTTTCTCTTAATGTTTTTACTAAGTTGGGAAGAAATAGCTGTGAAGTACCCCCGCCTCCATCTGCTGTTTGTTCTTATTTACATACAATGGAACCCAGCCCACTGATTTCCAGCTCTTATTCCCTTACAACTGTTATTGAACTGAAAACATAGCTGAAAACTTATTAAACAGAAAAGAACTATTTTGAGCTTTGTGCTGACAATTCATTATAGAACCAAGGAAACATCTAAATTTCTTTCTTTCTAGAATTAACGCTAAAAATGGATTTACACCTCCATAATTTCAAATGAAAATTTTCATTCTGGTGCCAAACCTAGTATTATATGCTTTCTTGAGTGTCCTATTAGGAAAAATGAAGCATCTGTATAGGAGAATGGAATTTCGATTGGTTTTCACCCATAGACAAGCAGGACCTCCCCAGACTGCTCCATGCGGGCTGCTGAAGTTAAGTGTTAGCATCTCTCTCCCCCAGTCCTCTCTGCTGACCCACAGATGCTGGAAGAAAAGCCAGGGCAAACACATCATCACTGTAGGTGTGGTCTCACTCTTGGAACACTTTGAAACAGGGCTTTCAGAAGACCGTGTTTCTGTAGCAGCCCCCTTGAGACCTAACCATTTTAGACTTGAAATAGCATACGACTTTTCTGAGCTGTCAGAGAGGAGAGAGGAGAGTACGAAGATGACAGAGAACAGCCACGCATTTGGTTTAACCACTGGCATTAATTTGGAGAGAACTGGGGTCTTGACATAAGTGATTCATATTGAGAAGTGTCTAGGGTGCTGGCTCTCCCTGCCTGTTTCTCTGTTAACAGTATCTCTTTCAACTGTTCACTCACTTTCTTCTGCAATGTCTTTCTGAAGTACACAGCACGTGCCTTTGCTTTTTTCTCTCAAGCCCTTATTAACCTATTGAAATTAGTTGCAACCTTGATATGGGTGCACTAATACAGTAGCTACAGGTAAGTTATTAGTCATAACCTATGGCGAATTCCTTTCCTCATGTAATCCTTTTACAAGTGGGCCATCACATTGTTCTCAAAGAAAGAAATGGTTAGTTTTCTTCTAGTAATGGAGGGAAAAGGCATTTTCCTGGGCAAAGAAATGCTGCCAGAGCATGGAGTCAAGCTTAAAGGAGCCTCTTTGACACTGTGTTTAGCATTGGACTATTTATTGTGGCCCAGAAAAGCTTGTCTGAAGCTTCTTGGTTTTGACCTGCTTCTTTGGGTATTTCCTTATAGATGGAGGAATTGATTGAGGGTGTTCGATGGGCCTTTATTGACATGCTGGAGAAAGAAAATGAGTGGATGGATGCAGGGACGAAAAGGAAAGCCAAAGAAAAGGTAAGGATTCCTTTTGCTGAAAAAAATATGACTTCTGGTTTTAATGGATTTTCATGCTCCCCATTGACTGTGTAGTGGATTTTTATATTGACTGAGCTGTTGACTCCAAATGACCCCAGAGTTAGCTGTCTGTTTTGGGATGAATACAGAGATTTTATTACCAGGAGGTAAGAGAAAATAAGATCTGACTTTTTCAAACTGCGTTTTCAAACACCTTGTAATTCAGCCTTTCCTTCTCTCCTAATTGCCGTCTGTAAGAGCCACATGGCTTGCTGCCCAGCGAATTTTGCCATTAAACCATCAGTGGCTATGGCAGAATGCAGAGCAGTGGGGAGCCAGGGGGAGCAGCTGGCAGAAGAGCCCTCAAGGCACAAAGAAGAAAAACCGATATTAGCTGTGTGTCCTGCTCCGTGCACGATGTGTGCTAATGTCCTCAGGCAAATCCTCTACTGTAACCAAGCAGACCTACTTCCTAACTCATCATTTTGTGCAAATGATCCAAATAGCATGTTTATAAAGTGTAGACCAATAGTAGACCATTGCGTAGGAATACAAAAACATTTCCTAATAGAAGCGGACACTTGCTAGGCCTTGTAAACCTTTCTGGCAACAACATAAGGAGATAAGTGAGAAAAGTATTAGCAGCCTTGCTGTTTAGAAGTAAAGAATGGGACCCATCTTGAGTTCTAGGTATTCTCATGGAGCTGGAGCTTGCATGGGTGGGAAACGCCTGCTACATTCTTTTTTTTTTTTCTTTTAACATCTTTATTGGCATATAATTGCTTTACAGTGGTGTGTTAGTTTCAGCTGTATAACAAAGTGAATCAGCTATACATAAACATATATCCCCATATCTCCTCCCTCTTGCGTCTCCCTCCCACCCTCCCTATCCCACCCCTCTAGGTGGTCACAAAGCACCGAGCTGATCTCCTTGTGCTATGTGGCTGCTTCCCACTAGCTCTCTGTTTTACATTTGGTAGTGTATATATGTCCATGCCACTCTCTCACTTCGTCCCAGCTTACCCTTCCCCCTCCTCGTGTCAAGTCCATTCTCTACGTCTGCGTCTTTATTCCAGTCCTGCCCCTAGGTTCTTCAGAACCTTTTTTTTTTTTAGATTCCATATATATGTGTTAGTATATGGTATTTGTTTTTCTCTTTCTGACTTACTTCACTCTGTATGACAGTCTCTAGATCCATCCACCTGACTACAAATAACTCAATTTTGTTTCTTTTTATGGCTGAGTAATATTCCATTGTATATATGTGCCACATCTTCTTTCTCCATTTGTCTGTCGATGGACACTTAGGTTGCTTGCATGTCCTGGCTATTGTAAATAGAGCTGTAATGAACATTGTGGTACATGAGTCTTTTTGAATTATTGTTTTCTCAGGGTATATGCCCAGTAGTGGGATTGCTGGGTCGTATGGTAGTTCTATTTTTAGTTTTTTAAGGAACCTCCATTCTGTTCTCCATAGCGGCTGTATCAATTTATATTCCCACCAACGGTGCAAGAGAGGGTTCCCTTTTCTCCACACCCTCTCCAGCATTTATTGTTTGTAGATTTTTTGATGTTGGCCATTCTGACTGGTGTGAGGTGATACCTCATTGTAGTTTTGATTTGCATTTCTCTAACGATTAGTGATGTTGAGCATCCTTTCATATGTTTATTGGCAATCTGTATATCTTCTTTGGAGAAATGTCTGTTTAGTTCTTCTGCCCATTTTTGGATTGGGTTGTTTGTTTTTTTTGATATTGAGCTGCATGAGCTGCCTGTATATTTTGGAGATTAATCCTTTGTCAGTTGCTTCGTTTGCAAATATTTTCTCCCATTCTGAGGGTTGTCTTTTGGTCTTGTTTATCGTTTCCTTTGCTTTGCAAAAGCTTTTAAGTTTCATTAGGTCCCATTTGTTGATTTTTGTTTTTATTTCCATTACTCTAGGAGGTGGATCAAAAAAGATCTTTGTGATTTATGTCAAAGAGTGTTCTTCCTATGTTTTCCTCTAAGAGTTTGATAGTGTCTGGCCTTACATTTAGGTCTTTAACGCATTTTGAGTTTATTTTTGTGTATGGCATTAGGGAGTGTTCTAATTTCATTCTTTTACATGTAGCTGTCCAGTTTTCCCAGAACCGCTTATTGAAGAGGCTGTGTTTTCTGCATTGTATATTCTTGCCTCCTTTATCAAAGATAAGGTGACCATATGTGTGTGGCGTTATTTCGGGGCTTTCTATCCTGTTCCATTGATCTGTATTTCTGTTATTGTGCCAGTACCTTACTGTCAAGATTACTGTAGCTTTGTAGTATAGTCTGAAGTCAGGGAGCCTGATTCTTCCAGCTCCCTTTTTCTTTCTCGAGATTGCTTTGGCCATTCAGGGTCTTTTGTGTTTCAATACAAATTGTGAAATTTTTTGTTCTAGTTCTGTGAAAAATGCGGTTGGTACTTTGATAGAGATTGCATTGAATCTGTAGATTGCTTTGGGTAGTATAATCATTTTCACAATGTTGATTCTTCCAATCCAAGAACATGGTATATCTCTCCATCTGTTTGTATCCTCTTTAATTTCTTTCATCAGTGTCTTATAGTTTTCTGCATACAGGTCTTTTGTCTCCCTAGGAAGGTTTATTCCTAGGCATTTTATTCTTTTTGTTGCAATGGTAAATGGGAGTGTTTCTTTAATTTCTCTTTCAGATTTTTCATCATTAGTGTACAGGAATGCAGGAGATTTATGTGCATTAATTTTATATCCTGCTACTTTACCAGATTCATTGATTAGCCCTAGTAGTTTTCTGGTAGCATCTTTAGGATTCTCTATGTATAGTATCATGTCATCTGCAAACAGTGACAGTTTTACTTCTTCTTTTCCGATTTGGATTCCTTTTATTTCTTTTCCTTCTCTGATTGCTGTGGCCTTCTACATTCTTAATGGATGCCTCTCTTCAGGTGGGAGACTGAACTTAGGAGCATTTCTTCTTTAGAGAGGCATTTTTGAAACTTACTGATGATAGCAATCACCTGGGGTGCCTGGACTGTGTCTAGCTTTCTGGGCTCCTCCCTAGCAAGGTCTGATTTAGTGGATTGAGGGTGCAGTCTGAACATCTGTGATTTTAACAAGTCTCCTTGGTGGTGCTTATCCTTAGGCAGGCTTCGAGTCCTCTGCTTAGAGTCATACTGAGTCATGCTGAGCACAACATTTTTTGCATTATGGTCAAGGAACAAAGAGGGAGAGGGTTTTCAGAGCAGGGAAAATACTCTGTATGATACCATAATGGTGGATACATATCATTATACATTTGTCCAAACCTATAGAATGTGCAGCACCGAGAGTGAACCATAATGTAAACTATGGACTCTGGGTGATAATGGTGTGTCAATGCAGGTTCATAGATTGTAACAAATGTCCCACTCTGGTGGGAGATGTTGATAATGGGGGAGGTTGTGCATGCGTGGGGGCCGGGATTATATAGGAACTCTGTACTTTCTGCTCAATTTTGCTGTGACCCTAAAACTGCTCTAAAAATGTCTATTAAGGAAGAAAAGAGGTCAACATTCTGGGAATGCTTAGCCTTGTTTAATGGAGAATGTGCAGAGGTTTAGCACAGATATTTTGTAGAGCTTTAATACTCCCGAGGTGGATAAATATGGCCATAGATATTTTTGTCAATAGACACGGAAAGACTGTTCAGTGTTTCATAGTGAGGAAAGAACTTGGGTGGCAGTGTTGGGGGTGGGGGCGTGGTGTTGGAGGAAGACAGGGTAAGTTTGATTTTTTTCCCCTTTGAGAACCTGTCAGAGCTGTCTTAAGTCATGTAAGGCACAAGCTGTTGAAGGCAGGAGCATGCGGGCTGTGATGATAGATGGTAGATGAAACTTGGTGCACCAACATACAGTTGTTGTTGTTTGAACGCTTCATTTATTTGCTGGGCTAGCTTATGATATCTGGAACAGAGCAAGTCTTGCACTGGGCAGTTGAGAGCCCAGCAAACTGGGGACTCTTGATCCTAGCCTGACCCCTTGTGGACTGAGGGGCACCGGCGTGGAGGGTGGGGTGGAGTGGTGAGTAGTGTGCATGTTATGAATGGATGGATACCAGGGGAATGCTCTGAGGACCCTAGTCAGTTTTTTGAAAAGTATGGCTGGTGATTGCCTTAGGGGGATCTTCTGGGTTGCATAAGGGAGTGGTTGCTTTTCAGTTGGGCCTTCTAGGCAAGTAGCCATGGGTCCTTCCTGAAGGAGGATTATTCCCAGTCCTTCTAATATTAGACACATTCTTCTTTGCTCCCTGAGTTACTCTCGAGTCTTATATTTTTTTTCAAGGAGAGCCCTCACTTTTTCTTCTAAAAGTACTCTTTGAACGCTCCACTGTCTTTGAGCTGAGTTCAACCTGCCAGGAACTCAAACTAGTTCCTCGACAGGTGCAAATATCAAAGGTAGTTGTCCTGCTGGAAGTCACCAGGTTCCCTGAGTATATCTTGAATTTCAGACTTCAGAGCAGTTCCTTTGTTTTTTTTAAATTTAATATTCTTTAACATCTTTATTGGAGTATAATTGCTTTACATTGTTGTGTTAGTTTCTGCTGTATAGCAAAGTGAATGAGCTATATGTATACAGATATCCCCATATCCCCTCCCTCTTGCGTCTCCCTCCCACCCTCCCTATCCCACCCCTCTAGGTGATCACAGAGCACCGAGCTGATCTCCCTGTGCTGTGCGGCTGCTTCCCACTAGCTATCTGTTTGACGTTTGGTAGTGCATATATGTCCATGCCACTCTCTCACTTCGTCCCAGCTTACCCTTCCCCCTCCCCATGTCCTCAAGTCCATTCTCTATGTCTCCATCTTTATTCCTGTCCTGCCTCTACGTTCTTCAGAACCATTTTTTTTTTAAGATTCCATATATATGTGTTAGCATACGGTATTTGTTTTTCTCTTTCTGACTTACTTCACTCTGTATGACAGACTCTAGGTCCATCCACCTCACTACAAATAACTCAATTTCGTTGCTTTTTATGGCTGAGTAATATTCCATTGTATATGCCACATCTTCTTTATCCATTCATCTGTTGATGGACACTTAGGTTGCTTCCATGTCCTGGCTATTGTAAATAGAACTGCCATGAACATTGTGGTACATGACTCTTTTTGAATTATGGTTTTCTCAGAGTATATGCCCAGTAGTGGGATTGCTGGGTCGTATGGTAGTTCTATTTTTAGTTTTCTAAGGAACCTCCGTACTGTTCTCCATAGTGGCTGTATCAATTTACATTCCCACCAACAGTGTAGGAGGGTTCCCTTTTCTCCACACCCTCTCCAGCATTTGTTGTTTGTAGATTTTTTGGTGATGGCCATTCTGACTGGTGTGAGGTGATACATCATTGTAGCTTTTTTTTCTTTTTTAAAATTAATTAATTTATTTTTGGCTGTGTTGGGTCTTTGTTGCTGTGCGTGGGCTTTCTCTGGTTGCGACGAGCGGGGGCTACTCTTCATTGCGGTGCACGGGCCTCTCATTGCGGTGGCTTCTCTCGTTCCAGAGCACGGGCTCTAGGCACGTGGGCTTCAGTAGTTGTGGCACGTGGGCTCTAGGGCTCAGGTTCAATAGTTGTGGCGCACGGGCGTAGTTGTTCCGCGGCATGTGGGATCTTCCTGGACCGGGACTCAAACCCGTGTCCCCTGCATTGGGAGGCGGATTCTTAACCACTGCGCCACCAGGGAAGTCCCCCATTGTAGGTTTGATTTGCATTTCTCTGATGATTAGTGATGTTGAGCATCCTTTCGTGTGTTTGTTGGCAATCTGTATATCCTCTTTGGAGAAACGTCTCTTTAGGTCTTCTGCCCATTTTTGGATTGGGTTGTTTGTTTTTTTGATATTGAGCTGCATGAGCAACTCGTATATTTTGGAGATTAATCCTTTGTCAGTGGCTTCGTTTAGAGCAGTTCCTTTAATGAAAGGTGAGAAAGAGGGAATGTTGTCTATGAATTTCCAGCAGTTCTCCAAAGCAAGTCGGGCTCTGGACCCCAGAAGATGTGGGTTTTCTTTTTCCAAATTAAATGAACATGGAGATCTGGAAATGACCTCTGGGTGGAGCTCATAGCACTCACAAAGACGGCTAGAGAGCTGAAGGCTCTTATGCAGCTTTCTGCTATGGGGTTGTTTTCGAAAAATTATTTTTTTCTTGCCCTTTTTCTAGGCTGTCCTTGATTTGATTGCCTTTTAATAGTCAACATGAAAGGAGAGGCTCTACCTAATAATTTCTTGAATCTTAGATGGAAATCTCTGACTATCTTAGGGCTTTGTCTTTCTGATACTGAGTAGCCCCTGCATTAAGACAGGATTTGCCTGCATTTGAAGTGGAGGTGAATAATTCGCCTGCTCTTCTGGTATGACTTGGCACTGTTCTTAGGGCATGTGTTGTATCCAGTATATCACCCAGGCGGAAGATTTCTCATCAGTAATAGTGCCCACAGTGGGCCAGCGCTGAGTCACTTGGCAACCCATTGGGAAAGCTGGAAGAATGTTGCAATTTGTGAGAGGAAGAAGCTTTCCTTTCTCTCACAGTCAGGCTCTGGTCTGCAGCTAATTACAGTGCCTCCTGAAGGGTATTGACCTCAGCATCCCCTAGTGACCTGCCTCCTGAACAGGGAGGGTCCAGATGCCTGCAGTGGGCTGAGGCCTAACACCCTGGCTTTTGTGGTGGTTACTCCAGTCTCAGAATGGAAGCGTGGGCATGTGGCCTTGTCGTTCTCTTTGCTAAGGGTGATTACTATAAAAGATAAACAAGGATGCCTCTGCTTCCGTGAATGAAGGGTAGATGTGTTATCTCTATCTCCCTGCCTTTCCCCTCTCATTTCTCAGGAGGTCATGAGTAGTTTTGTGTTGTGAAACCAACAGTGTAGGTTTCGAACTGGAAATTTAGTCTGGTCAAATAAGCACCAATTTTTGTTTAGGATTCTATGTTCCCTGCAAGCATATGCTCTTATTATAAACAAGCAGCAAAGGACAGGAGGCCTGTTAATTTTTCCTGGCTGTTGTAGCTGTTGAATGAGTGTAAGGTGATACAAACTATTTTGGGGGGTATCTTCTAGAAGGTTTGCCTTTTCCAGAACAGAGTAGGAGGGCCTCAAGGTCACTACACTACGTAATGATTGTGAGGCCTGGCAGGAAGGGATGCAGCACTGCCTTTGGCTGCCCTGGTGGTGGGCACCAGGCTTGTGCTGATGAGCTCTGTGTCAGATCAGGAGGAACTCGGCTGGTGCCCAGCTGGATTCGATTCTGTAGCCAAAAGCTGGATTCTTTCTAAAATATTTGTTTGTGCTCTTTGCCCCTGTGACCTTTGTTTGCCAGGCCACCCCTAGAGAAAAAGACCCTGATGGAACTCCTAGGAAGGCAGCATCCTCAGGATGCTGTGAGTGGCCTTAACCTTAGCCATAGCAGGTACAGAGGGTTCCCAAGAAGGCTGTCTCATGGTCCCATCCACCTGAGTATGTGACTCCAGGCACATGCTTTGGGTGAGGTGGGAAGAGTTTTCCTACAGAGGGCCAAGCAGAAATTTAGCTCACCTCTTCGCCTTTGTCTCTGTTGGGCAGGGAAAATAACCTTTCCTTCCATCCTTCTAAGTTCTTAACTTGGGTCCATGTAACAAAAGATAGATTAACAAGAGAAAAGCAAACAAGTTCACTAACAGGTATATCTCATACACATGTGAGAGAAACTCAGAGAAATGAGTAACTCAGAGAAGTGGCTTAGAACTCCGGCTTATATGTCATCTAAACCAAATGGCAATAAATTTGTAGAGAAAGAAGAAGAAAAAGGGGAAGTAGTTTTAGACTTCCAAAAGTGGCAGATGGTGGGAATGTAAATATATGGGAAACTGGTGGTAGATACAGGCTAGTTAGTTGTTATGTAGATTCCTCTGCTGCCGTCTCCAGACCTATAAGGTCTAAAGTTGTCTCAGTGATTCACTTTTGTCCTCCCTCATAGAGAGGGGAGGAGGGACAGCTTTGAAAATTTATATCCTTTTAGGCAAATTGGGAGAGAGCAGGAGCTTTCCTTGTATCCACTGCTTCTCAGTTGTCTTCAGCTCAAAATAATTTTTATGTCAAAGAGGCATATTTTGGGGTGTAATTCTGGTTTCCTTTATCTTTAAGCTCTGCCCAGCCCTAGGTGTTGGATTTGCCCCAGGTATCCAGCATGGACCAACCATGTTGGTGTCCTGCCCACATCTGAGCCCAGTGGTTCTCGGGCTGTGCTTCTAGACCACCAGCAGCAGCCGCCTCCCTGGGGACTCATTAGAGATGCAGATTTTCAGGACCACCCTGACCCGGTGCGCTTGAGGGGGCACTGACTGCCCTTGCCATCACCATTTCACTACACACCTGTCTGACTTCAGCTGCCAGCACCCGCATTTTCCCCAACAGCTTTCTCTTCCCGCTGGCGCGTGCTAGGCCACTCGCCCAGAGGGCCCAAAGGTCCGGGAAGTGAGCACAACCCAGTGATTGATGGGAGTTGCCCTAGCCCCCTCCTCCCTCGAGTGTGTTCTGTCCAGGCTCCCGGAGTTTCCCCAGTGGGGTAAGCGCTAGTTGCTCACACTGACAGCTGGCTCCATAAGATCCCCTTTGATGACTGCCTGTCTTTCTCTGCTCACCTCCCCAGTCCCCTACCAGTGTTTGGTGTCTCTTTCACGTCCCAGATGAAGTGCTTGCACTCCAGTCCTTGTCTCGGATCTGTACCTGGGGGCTCCCCAACTAGGACACAGCCTCTGGGGTGTGACTTTTCCCGTCCTTCCTCTCCTTAAGGTGACAACGCATTTCACTGCATCTGGATGCTAGCAGCGCTTCAGCAAATTCAATTCCACAGACTTTTCCAGAAGCAACAGCGTGCCAGGTACTGGACTAGGAGCTGCGTGTTCAGGGGTGATCAGTTGCAGTCCCGTTTCTGCAGGGGTTTCCACACTGCTAGGAGAGCACAGCAGTGACACGGGTTCTGAGAAGATGAGGAGAAGTCTTAATGTGATGGAGACACGGACTGGTCCTGGGGTTCTAGAGGAGCCCAAGCACCCTGTGTGAGGGCACCTGGCTTGCGGGGCCCACTCTGCCACGTCGCTCTTCCTTGTCACAGCCCTTGTCCCTGCAGCCTGTGAGCATGGCTTCTGCTGGCTCTTCCTTACTTATTGATCCCAACAACTTTGCATCCAGCTGTCACTTTCCCTTGGTACCTTCACTTCTGCTTCGTCTCATGTATTCCTTTTAAATTGCTTTGTAGAAGAAAAGAAAGGGAAGGGCTTGTGTCAAACTGTGTCCTGCCCTTGCCTGTGACAGATTCAAGGCTGTTTGTGTAGGTGCTTAAGAATGCAGTCACCCCAGTTCCTGCATCCACGCCAGCGCTCACCTAGGAACACACAGGGACTGACAAAATAACATGTGAACCATCTTTCAGGCTCCCCCCCACTCCCTCTGCATCTCTTGCTTACACTTCCCGCCATCTTGAGCTTGCCGGCACTCTCTGGCTCTGTGTCTCTCCGTCTCTCTCACATGCACAGACAGGCCAAGGTAGTGGCCTTCACACTTGTATCTCCTCTCCCTCACTGACCCCAACAGGAAGTACAGTTACAGAAGCTTACAGACTCTGGAGAAAGACTGCCTAGACTCAGAGTCAATGTCTACCACTTATTAGCTGTATGATCCTTTGGAAATTACTTAACCTTTCTGACCCTCAGTTTTCACATCTGTAAAATGATGAGATTAGTACCTACCTCAGAGATTTGTTATGAGGAGTTATATACTTCAAGTATTTAGAAGAGCGCCTGGAGCGTGAGAAAGGCTCTCCAAGTGTGTTCAACTGTTTCTTCCAAACTCTTGTCCTGTGCAGGAGGGGAGACTTTGTCCGCACTGACTGGTGAGAGATGCTAAGTGAGGTTCTGTGTGTCTGGGTCATTGTGTTTTCCTCTGGGCTAGGAAGGTAGATGACGTAAGACCACAGTCTCTGAGGTCCCCCTTAGCCTTTAGGTGCTTTGATGCTTTTTGTCAGAACACGGTCCTCCTTATATATCATCCCCGCCCCACCCCTGCAGGGCAGCCCCTCCTGAGAGGATGATGGGAGGGGGGGTACCTTGCTTTTCTCTGTGGAGTTTGGATTTTCTTGTTTTAAACAAATTCAGTGTTGTCTTTGTGATATACCTTTTAAATACCAAAGCAAATATTTGGTGTAAGTAGCAGTTTGCTGCACATAGTTATCAGAGGCATATTATACCTGATACCTTGTTGGAGTGAGGTTACTTTAATCAAGTTTCGGTGTTCTAGATAGAGCCTCAAGGAAATGTTGTTTTGGGCAGTGTTGTAGGTCATTGGTTCTCATACTCGAGGTGCATTGGCACCATCTGGAGGGCTTGTTAAAACATAGATTGCCAGGCCTCACCCCCCAGAGTTTCTGAGTCCGTAGCTCTGAGTTGGGGCCTGGGAATTTACATATCTGACAAGTTCTTGGCGATGCTCTTGGTCTGAGGCCAACACTTTGAGAGCTCCGGGTTATTAGAGGTGAAAGCTCCCTTACACCAAGGTTGTATTGCTTGAACTAGCTGATGTTTATTAAGTGACTACTTCCCTCACCCCTTACAGGAATTCCTTACAGGAATCCCTGTTCACCATCTCTCACGGGGGAGTGCCCTGAGTGAGTACTGGGACACTCCGAACCCAACCAGGCCACCCACCAGTGTTGCTCCAGCTGATAAAAAGCCCTTCTTGTTACAGATCCAAAGGCTCCTTCTTGGTCACTTCCACCCGTTGACTCCATGTCTGTCCCCAGGAACTATGCAGAATATATCTTCCACATAAAAGTCCTTCCAGTATTTGAAGATGTTTAAGTGTTTTTCTATTTCAGACAAAACGTCTCTAATGTTCCTCATTAAATTAACAAGCATTATATGCCAGGCTAGATGTTCTAAATGCTTTACAAATATTAACTACATCAATGCCATGATATCTGTGTGAGGTTGGTCAAATCGTTTCATTTTACAGATGAGAAAACTGTAGCACAGAGAGGGCAAGTAGGCTTGCTCAAGGTCACACAGTCAGTAGGTGGAAGAGCTGGGACTTAATCCCTAGCAGTGTGGTTTCAGAGTCTGTGCTTTTATCCACAGTGCCAGTGGGTCTCTAAGTGTGATCCTCAGACCAGCAGCATTGGCATCACCTAGGAACTAGCTAAAAGTGCAGCTTCTTGGCCCCATCCCAGATCTATAGAATTAGAAACTCTGGGAGGAGACCCAAGAATCTGCATTTTAATAAGCCCTCTGAGTGATTCTCATGCCGCCAAAGTGTGGGAATCACTGCTTTCCTGCTGTGGTTCTGATGCCTCATCCTGCTGGCTGCTCTCCAGGTTTTCAACATCTTTTTTTAAAGCTCAAGTTCAAAGCTGAACACAGTATTCTAGATATAGTTCAACTCACACAGCACAATGGGAATATTATTACTGCCTCTGTTTTGCATACAAATTATTTTAGAAATCCGAAGTTTATATTATGGCTATCTTTTCTCCTCAGCCATGTCACTGTTGGCTCATAACGAATTTACAGTCAGTTAATTTCTAGGTCTTTTTTTTAATCCCACAGGAACTGTCAGTAAGCCCTGTTGCTCCAGTCGTAAACTTGGCGTTTCGTTTAAACCCTCATCCCAGAACTTCACATTAATTCTTATTAAAAATCCATTTAGCTTTGGTCATGGCTCTGATTTTAAAAAAGTATATGTTTCTGGGTCTCCTGTGTGTTTATTAGTTTTGCTACAAAAATCTATGCTCATTAAAGAAAATCTCCAAGGTAGAGTATAAAAGTAGAAAGAAAAAAAATCAATACTAGTCCCATCACCCAAACATAACCACTGGTAACATTTTGATGTATTACTTTGTTTTTTTCCCTATACGTAGGCTTGAATAATCCTGTATATATAAATTTGATTCCTTCTTTTTTCTCTTTTATATTTTAAACATTTCTCCTCTTACTACATAATCTTTTTTTTAAAATAAATTTATTTATTTGTTTACTTTTGGCTGCATTAGATCTTTGTTGCTGTGCGCGGGCTTTCTCTAGTTGTGGTGAGCGGGGGCTACTCTTCATTGTGGTGTGCAGGCTTCTCATTGTGGTGGCTTCTCGTTGTGGAGCACCAGCTCTAGGCATGCGGGCTCAGTAATTGTGGCACTCGGGCTCAGTAGTTGTGGCTTGCGGGCTCTAGAGCTCAGGCTCAGTAGTTGTGGCTCACAGGCTTAGTTGCTCCGCGGCGTGTGGGATCTTCCCGGACCAGGGCTCAAACCCGTGTCGCCTGCATTGGCAGGCAGATTCTTAACCACTGTGCCACAAGGGAAGTCCCTATTACATAGTCTTTATAAAAGAATTTTCACTGTTATTGCGTAGTCTTCCAGTGGTTATACAGGAGATTACTTAATCATTTCTCCATAGTTGGGTATTTAGGTTGTGCTATTATTGATATTACTATGATAAACATCTTGTGCATACTGCTTTCCTCCAAAATTTAGGACTAATTCCATAGAATGGCATCTCAAAAGACCTTTAAAAATCTCAAGTCTGTCATTCAGTATCTCCACCTTTATATCATTCATAATTTGATAAGTCCACTTTTTTTTTTGTCCATGCTGCACAGCTTGCAGGATCTTAGTTCCCCAACCACGGAATGAACCTGGGGCCATGGCAGTGAAAGCATCGAGTCCTAATCACTGGACTTCCAGGGAAGTCCCAGATAAATCCACTTTTTGGTTTAATTATTTTTCTGGGTTATTAATGAGCACGCTCACACAGTAGAACTGGAATCTCCCTATTGGCTCATCCTTTGGAGATTCCTTCCAGAGTTATCTATTGAGGACATTCATGGAGAACCTGCCCTGTGACAGGTCTTTTGTTAGATGCCTAGCAATTCACTAACCAGTGGATTTTTAGTCCAGTTATTCTACTTTGAACAACTTCATGGAACTGTCATCCGATTTATCCATTTTGCCTGCAAGGAGATCATGAGACATTTAGCAGTGCCTTGATATGATACAGTTACACTATATTTAGAGTATTCCTTGATTTTCTAATTTATTGTTCTATTTAAAAAGTGGGAACTTGAGGGAATTGAACATTCATTGGGTTCCCATTCTTTCTAAGGTCCTGTGTTATCCTCAGTGGAGATTACATTATTCCATGGGTTATAGCCAGCTATTCAGACCCCCAAACCAGAAATCTCAATTTTACTTCCCAGCCAACTGGAAGCACTCGAATCCTGTTGAGTCTTTCTTCCAAAAATCTTTCAAATCTTTACCATTTCTGTTTCATAGTTCTTTCCTCCCCTAGCTTCTCCTCCTTTTTTCCATTTTATATTGAGGTAGAATTCACATAACATAAAATGAAGCATTTTAAAATGTACAATTCAGTGGCACTGACTACTTTTACAGTGTTGTGCAAACACCCCCTTTGTCTAGTTCCAGAGCATTGTCATCATCCTACAAGGAAACTTCATACCCAGTAAGCAGTCACTCCTCATTTGTCTTCCCCCAGCTTCAGGCAACCACCAATCTGCCTTCTGTCCAAGAATTCACCCATTCTGGCTATTTCATATAAATGCAATCATAGACTGTGTGACCTTTTGTGTCTGGCTTCTTTCACTTGGCATGACGTCTTCTAGATTCATCCATGTTGTAACATACATCCTCTCATCCTTTTTAGTCCATTTCCCCACTTGTAGTCTTGGAAAGAGAAAAACAAACCATTTTAGAATTTCTGATAGTGAGGTCTTTCCTGTCTTCTCTGAACTTTTGAAATGGCATCATAGTGTTTATTTATAACTAAAAAACTGTTCGCCCAAAATACAGATTACTGCATTGAACTGACCCCTGTAAGGGAAGAGCTGTGGTCTCTGGTTCACTCTTGTGTGCTCAGAATCCAACATGGCTTCCCTTCTTTGGCCACTGGGCAGACCTTAGTAAGAATCACGGCTCCACCAAGCACATAGGCAAGATGCACATTTTGGGGGGCCTCAGTTTCCTTACCCATGAAATGAGTACAAATATACTACTGTTTTCACAGAGTGGGAGGATTTAAACAAGTAATGTATGTCCAGTGACTAGCAAAGAGCAAATGCTCAGTATTAGTAAGATGACATGTTCATTTTCCCCAAGTTTCCTCTTATTTATCCTCACCAAATGACGTAATGCTGCATGAAAGTCTCCTAAAATTGGGAGAGAAAAGCTGATGCCAATTACATTAGTTTCTTTGGGGTGGAGGTACAAAATGGACTTTTGTTAACGTTCACTCTGTTCAGTTTTTTTTAACGTCTTTGTTGGAGTATAATTGCTTTACAATGGTGTGTTAGTTTCTGCTTTATAACAAAGTGAATCAGCTATACATATACATATATCCCCATATCTCTTCCCTTTTGTGTCTCCCTCCCTCCCACCCTCCCTACCCCACCCCTCTAGGTGGTCACACAGCACTGAGCTGATCTCCCTGTGCTATGCGGCTGCTTCCCACTAGCTATCTATTTTACATTTGGTAGTGTATATATGTCCATGCCACTCTCTCACTTTGTCCCAGCTTACCCTTCCCCCTCCCCGTGTCCTCAAGTCCATTCTCTAGTAAGTCTGTGTCTTTATTCCCATCCTGTCCCTAGGTTCTTCATGACCATTTTTTATTTTTAGATTCCATATATATGTGTTAGCATACGGCATTTGTTTTTCTCTCTCTGTCTTACTTCACTCTGTATGAGAGACTCTACGCCCATCCACCTCACTACAAATAACTCAATTTCATTTCTTTTTATGGCTGAGTAATATTCCATTGTATATATGTGCCACATCTTCTTTATCCATTCATCCGATGATGGACACTTAGGTTGTTTCCATCTCCGGGCTATTGTAAATAGAGCTGCCGTGAACATTGTGGTACATGACTCTTTTTGAATTATGGTTTTCTCAGGGTATATGCCCAGTAGTGGGATTGCTGGGTCATATGATAGTTCTATTTTCAGTTTTTTAAGGAACCTCCATACTGTTCTCCATAGCGGCTGTATCAATGTACATTCCCACCAACAGTGCAAGAGGGTTCCCTTTTCTCCACACCCTCTCCAGCATTTATTGTTTGTAGATTTTTTGATGATGGCCACTCTGTTCAATATTTTAAAACATGTTGTTATGGAAAATTTTAAATGTACACAAAAGTGTACGTAACAAACCCACAAGTTCTTATTACCCAGCCTCACCAGTGAGCAATCTTTGCTGTTTTGATTTCATCTTTTCCCCACCCCACCTGTTTTTATGCTTGAGAATTCTCAAGCTCATGTCAGATATCATTTTTTTAATAAATTTATTTTATTTTGTTTATTTTGGGCTGCATTGGGTTTTCGTTGCTGCACGTGGGCTTTCTATAGTTGCAGCGAGCGGGGGCTACTGTTCGTTGCGGTGCGCAGGCTTCTTCTTGTGGTGGCTTCTCTTTTGTGGAGCACGGGCTCTAGGTGTGCAGGCTCAGTAGTTGTGGCTCGCGGGCTCAGTAGTTGTGGCGCACGGGCTTCGTTGCTCCGCGGCATGTAGGATCTTCCCAGGCCAGGGCTCGAACCCGTGTCCCCCGCATTGGCAGGTGGATTCTTAACCACTGCACCACCAGGGAAGTCCCGTCAGATATCATTTTACTATAAACATTTCATTATGTATCTTCAACAGTTAAGGATAAAAAAAAAAAAACAACTAACCACAGTACCCGTAACTTACCCATCAATATTAGCAGCAATACCTGTATTCTGTCTGCTTTCTGTAATTATCTCAGAAATGTTTGTTTATTTTTTTTAAACAGTTGGTTCAAGTTGGTATCCAAACAAGGTGTACATATTGCAGTTAATGGGTCTGTCTTTTAAGGCTTTAAAAGTTTTAAGAGTGCCCCTCCCCTTTTATCCATGAAATTTATTTGTTGAAGAAATTCTGCCATTTGTCTGGTAGAGTTTTCAGCACTGCTGAGTTGGCTGATGATATACTATTGTTGTCTTTTAACATGTTCTTCTGTCCCTCACATTTTCCGTATATTGGTAGTTCAGCCTAGAGGTTTGATTAGATTCAGGTTCAATTTTCTTTTGGCATAAAGACGTCATGGGCAGTGCTGTGTGCTTCCTGTGCAGCCCTCCAAGAGGCACATGGTGCTGTGTTGTCCCAATTCCACTGAAAATGTTGATTAGTGGGTTCAGGTATTCTCAGATTGATCCTTCCTTTTTAACTTACCCATCAACCTTTCACCATAGGCCGTGGTCCTCTTTCTTGACTGTGCCTTCATATCACCCCCAGGGAGCTTAAAACATCCAAATGCTCAGGCCACACCCCAGACCAATGACATCAGACTTTCTGGGGGTGAGACCCAGGCATCAGTATTTAAAGTTCCCCAGGAGATAGAAATATGCAGCCAGGGTTGAAAACTACTGTTTCAATCGTTTAAGCGGTCATTGATAATATATTGCATAGATACATGTGTTCATTAGGGATTGCAACGGGTGATTTTCTAGTTCTATCATTCTTTCTGCATATATTAGCTGGAATATTTCTATAAAAAAGGATCTTCTCTCATAAACCACTTGATTACGCTGACATACAGCTTATACTGATATAAACTGCTGAAAGGCAGCATAAATGTCTTTTTATTTATTGATTTTCACAATGAGTTGGTGCCCTAGTGCTTCCAAAGGTACCAAAGCAGTTTGGCTTTTAAATATCATGATAAACTCAGGGAATTTTATGTATTTGATTTGTTTAGATTCATTACAATCATCATTATTTTTTAGCTCAAATTGTCCCATATTGGCCAACCTGAGGCTCTTCTGTTAGGGAATTTTGACATGACTGTAGTTGTTTCTGACAGTATCTTTGCTCCCTGGCACAACAAGTTATCCTCTTTAATGTTTGACTTCAATTTAATCACAGACTCTTTTGAACAGTTTATAAATCATTGCCTTAATTAGTTCTTCTCCCAATGAGCAATATATTGATTTTTGTTGTTGTTGTTGTTGTGGGAGGGGGAGAGGAGAGAGACTCATTACCAACTTGAAATACAGAGTTTTAGTAATAAGCAAATTTGCAGAAGTTTGAGTGAGAGGTTTATGTGAATTGTCATTTGTAAGGGGCACTAGCTCATGTCAGTGGACATACATGT
This sequence comes from Grampus griseus, assembly GCF_964374135.1. NCBI lineage: Eukaryota > Metazoa > Chordata > Mammalia > Artiodactyla > Delphinidae > Grampus > Grampus griseus. Next base: position 18,562,143 of record NC_138999.1, read on the forward strand.
AATATATTCTATGGTTTTTGAAAATTTTTGCAGTGTTGTATTCTCAAGAATATAAAGAAGTATATAACTAGTGTATGACCATGCCATACATTAAAAAAATTAATGCTAGTATCAAGAAGTAGGACTAATTTGAACAATGTGGAACAATAGAACTATGTTAACAGATGAAACTTGCAATAGTAAATATTCAAAAAATTTAACAACATCAACAAGCAGTAATAGTTTAAATGTGGTACTGTGTAAGTGTTGAATGTTTAAGTGCATATTAAGTATTATTTTGGCTTGTGGGATTTGTTGGTTGTAGGACTTTGAAAGAAATTGGGAAATGCTATGTTAGCCTCAGAGTGAAATTCCAGAGGCCCAGGGGAGAGAGCTGCTTTTGAAACATTATGGAGACTATTTATTACTTTTATTCATGGGATTGGGGGGAGAGGTTTAATGCCTGTCTTTATTCTTTTTTGGTCCAAATCCAAATTGAGTATGTTAGGAATTCACTTACAAATACATGTTTAGTTTGGTTTGATAAGAAGGATCAGTTTTGATATGTTGATTTTTAATTTCATGGGAAAAGAGTCCATTAGGGATGTTTGAGTTCTCTGTGTATATTTTGTGATGCTTCTTCTCTTTGGCCCAAGATGAAACTAATAGCCACGACGTGTCTGCTTATCTGCTCTCTCTGAGGTTGTGTCTGCTGCTGTCAGCGGCTCCCTTCTTATCTGGCTGCTGGGCCTGCTCAGTCAGTTATATGGGAATGTCAGTTCCATTAATAACCCAAGGGCCGGACAGGCAGATAGTGGAAAATGGGTGAAGAGAGAGAAATTGTATTTAACCTGGTGTTCTGAGTTGTCATTTCCTAGACCCTAGCATAGCTGGGTAAAGACAGGCTTGAGGGCGTGATAGCAAATCCAGTTCTGACAGAATCTCACTTATGAGCTGGAGAAACAACCTGATACCAAGAGAAGAAAGAGTGAAAGAAGCTGGGAAAGAGGTAAAGGTAATTGGAAAAGTTGGAGGAAGCAGTGCTAGGAAGAAATGGCACGACCGAAGTATTCTGATAGAGGTGCTGACAGCTTTGCAAAATAAATTTCATTTTGATTTTTTAAAACATTTTAATTTACTAATTTATTATTTAAATTTTTTTTTTTTTTTTTGGCTGTGCCACACAGTTTGCAGGATCTTAGTTCCCCGACCAGGGATTGAAACTCAGCCCTCTGCAGTGAAAGCACGGAGTCCTAACCACTGGACCGCCAGGGAATTCCCTAATTTTGATTTTAAATAGTATCATTCTTGGCATTTCAAATGAACAAAATTCCTTAAAAAAAAAACAAACGGATTTTATGGAAGGATTGATTCCTCATAGAGGATTTTGGGGTTTTGTGTTGTTTTGGTTCTGGATCTGTCAATTGCCAGAGGGAAGAGAGCAGGTTTTAATTTTCTTCGTGCGGGGAGAATGACTCAACTACTGCAGTGGTCTGTATTTGTGTTATCTATTGCTGTGTAACAAACCACCCCAAAACCTGCTGCCTTAAAGCAGCAAGTATTTTATTATTTCTCATGATTCTCTGGGTTGGTTGGGGCTCAGATGGGTGACTCTTCTGCTGGTCTCGTCTGGAGTGTCTCAGGCATTTGCAGTCAGATGGCAGCTATGGCTGAACATCTGAGGTGGCTTCTTTGCTTGTGTCTGACACCTCAGTGTTCCTTACGTGGCTTCTTTCTCCAGAAGAGTAATGTGGTACTCTTACAGGGGAGCTGAGGGCTCCAAGAGGGAGGCAGCAGAAGCCGCCAGCCTTCTTAAGGTCTGGGCTTAGAAGCCCCAGAATGTTTCATGTGTTACATTCTTTTGGTCAAAGCCAGGGACAAGGCCAGTCCATATTTGAGGACAAGAGAAAGACTCCATCTCTTTTTTTTTTTTTTTTTTTTTTTTTTGCGGTACGCGGGCCTCTCACTGTTGTGGCCTCTCCCGTTGTGGAGCATACGCTCTGGACGTGCAGGCTCAGCGGCCATGGCTCACGGGCCCAGCCACTCCACGGCATGTGGGATCTTCCCGGACCGGGGCACGAACCTGTGTCCCCTGCATCGGCAGGCGGACTCCCAACCGCTGCGCCACCAGGGAAGCCCCAAGACAACATCTCTTGATGTGAAGAAGCGTGTGAGCGCACAGGGAGGGAAGGCATTGCTGGCAGCCATCTTTGGAAACTACCTACCTACAGTGTGTATCCTTTGCCTCTCTCACCTGTGTTCAGTTTTTCATTATTTACAATTGAGAATTTTGAACTATTTTTACCCCCTCTTTAACACCTGACCACCGAGTATCATTAAATTTTCCCCATTTTCCTGTTAGATTGGTTAAGTTGTTTTATATTATTGACTTATTTTTTTTCTTAGCTCAAAACCAGTATATACATTGACTTAGAGAACTATTTGAGTAAACCTAATTATTGTTGAACTGTGATGGGGAAAGGACTCAGCCTCAGTCTGTGAGATCTTCCTGCATAGGTATAAGAAATACCTACTACATGTTAGGGCCCAGAACTGGACTAAGTCAAAAGGGGCCCAACCCCATCCTAGTAGGCATATCATTTTTTTTCCAGTTTTACATACATTTGAGTGCCTTAGTAAATAAACTTAATTTTCAGTATAGACACCCCTGACACTGACTCCCTGTACTTTTTTAAAAAATTGAAGTGTAGCCGATTTACAATATTGTGTTAGTTTCAGGTGTACAGCAGAGTGATTCAGTTATACATATTTTTTTTCTTTCCAGATTCTTTTCCATTATAGGTTTTTATAAGATACTGATTATCATTCCCTGTGCTATGCAGTAAATACTTGTTGTTTATCTATTTTATATATAGTAGTGTGTATCTGTTAATCTCATACTCCTAATTTATCCCTCCCCCTTCCCCTTTGCCTTTTGGTAACCATAAGTTTGTTTTCTATGGCTGTGAGTCTATTTCTGTTTTGTAAATAAATTCATTTGTATTAATTTTTAGATTCCACATGTAAGTGATATCATATATTTGTCCTTCTCTGTCTTACTTCACTTAGTATGATATTCTCTAGGTCCATCTATATTGCTGCACATGGCAATGTTTCATTCTTTTTTATGGCTGAGTAATGTTCCATTGTATATGTATACCACATCTTTTTTTATCTGAATTTTTTATTGAGATAATTTTAGATTCACAAGCAGTTGTAAGAAATAACACAGATCCCATGTACATTTTACCCAGTTTCCTCCAATGGTAACATTTTGAAAAACTACCATGTAAGTCCTAACTGGGAAATTGACATTAATATAATCCACAGATCTTCACATTTCCCCAGTTTTACTCTGTGTACATTTTACAGTTTTATCACGTGTAGGTTTATGTACCCACCACCATAGTCAAGACACTAAACAGTTCCAGCACCTTATGCTACCCTTTTATACCCACCTCCCATCCCCACCCCTGAATCACTAAGCTGTTCTCCATTTCTGAAGTTTATTATTTCAAAATATTACATAAAGGAATCACACTGTCTTTATCCTTTTGGGATTAGCTTTTTTTTCTTGGTAGAGTTTTCAGGAGATCCATCCCCAGGTTGTGGCGTGTATTAGTAATTTGTTCCTTTTTATTGTTGAGTGGTATCCCATGAAGTGGATGCATGCCAGTTTGTTTAAACCATTCAGCTGTTGAAGGACATCTGAGCAGTTTCCAGTTTGGGACTGTTATAAGTAAAGCTGTTAGAACATTCATGTACGTAGAGGTTTTTGTATGAATATAAAATTTCATTTCTTTAGAATAAATGCCCAAGAGTGTAATTGCTGGGTCGGATGGTACTTGCATGTTTTGTTTTATAAAAAAACTACCAAACTGCTTACCAGTGTGGCTGTGCCATTTTACATTCCCACCAGCAATGTCTGATGAAGCACTTTTTCTGCATCCTCACCAGTATTTGGTATTATCACTGTTTTTTATTTCAACCATTCGGATAGTGTGTAGTAATATCTCATTTTTTTAATTGTGTAAGTAAATTTATTTTGTTTTTTAAATTTATTTTAATTTTTATTAGAGTATAGTTGCTTTACAATGTTGTGTTAGTTTCTACTGTACAGCAAAATGTATCAGCTATACATATACATATATCATTGTGGGTTTTTTTAATTGAAGTATAGTTGATTTACAGTGTTATGTTTCTGGTATACAGCAAAGTGATTCAGATATATATATAGTATACAGTATATATATACATATATATATATATATATTCCTTTTCAGGTTCTTTTCCATTATAGGTTATTACAAGATGTTGAATATAGTTCCCTGTGCTACACAGTAGATCCTTGTTGTTTATGTATTTTATATATAATAGTGTGTATCTGTTAACCCCAAACTCCTAATTTATCCCCCTTCCCCTTCCCCCTTTATAACCGTAAGTTTTTTTTTGCTGTCTATGAGTTTATTTCTGTTTTGTAAGTAAGTTCATTTGTATCATTTTTTTAGATGCCACATATAAGTAATATCATATGGTATTTGTCCTTCTCTGACTGACTTCACTTTGTATGATAATCTCTAAGTTTATCCATGTTGCTGCAAATGGCATTATTTCATTTTTTATGGCTGAGTAATATTCCATTGTATCTATGTACCACATCTTCTTTATACATTCATCTGTTGATGGACATTTAGGTTGCTTCCATGTCTTGGCTATTGTAAATAGTGCTGCTATGAACGTTGGGGTACTTGTTTTTTTTGATATTGAGTTGTATGAATTGTTTGTATATTTTGGATATTAGCCCCATGTCAGTTGCATTGTTTGCAGATATTTTCCCCCATTCATAGATTGTCCTTTTGTTGATAGTTTCCTGTGCAAAAGCTTTTAAGTTTGATTAGGTCCCAACTGTGTATTTTTGCTTTTATTTCTTTTGCCTTGGGAGACTGACCTAGGAAAACACTTGCGTGATTTATATTAGAGAATGTTTTGCCTATGTTCTCTTCTACGAGTTTTATGGTGTCATGTCTTGTATTTAGGTCTTTAAACCATTTTGAGTTTATTTTTATATAAGGTGTGAGGGAGTGTTTTAACTTCATTGATGTACATGAGGTTCTGATTTCCTGTACTTTATAGCCAAAGACTCTCGGCATTGGAAAGGGCTATGCTTGCTGACCTAAGGTAAAGGGGACAAATCTGCTGCCTTTGGTATATTCTGGTGTTGCCAGTGCTGAAGTCACTGTGCAGGCTAACAAGAGCCTCCTTGCAGGGGTTTGTAAGCATTAAACTAATGAGCTGAATGGACCTGTCCCAAAGTGGAGCAGAGTCAAGGACAGCACTGAGGTTGTGTCCTTAAGGGCTGCAGGAGAGAGCCTTTGTTTAATTCTCATATTAAGTTATAAAATGAATTTACACGTGTATGGAATAATTTGGCTTGTTCTTCCAGGCTTTTGAAAATGAAAGTTAAGGTTTGGCAAAGTGATTTGTATAGATCTGTATAAAGTCGTGTTCTAAAGAGGCCCCATGAATTGTCCTAAGTAATTTCTGATTTCCATTAACAATTATTCACAAAAAAGGAGCTTGTCGGAGAGAGCAACTTGAGAAAACTTGACAGAGTAGAAGAGGAGCAAATCCTTTCCTTCTGCTCTTCTCTTCCCACTCCCCAAACGCTCCCTAATTGTTGGATGCTTGTTTGTGTCTTCTGTCAACATCTAGTGAGAATGAGAGCTATGTGAGGAGGAGCTGGAAGCTCTCGCAAACTTTTCAGACTGGAGTTACCTCAGACTCAGGCTATCAGTGTTCAAAACAAAACAAAACAAAATGAAATAAAACTCCTCAGGCAATTCCAGTAAGCAGCCACGTTTGAGAAGCAGAGCCCTATTAGAGCACTGCTGCTCAGACTTGAATGTGAACACCACTCTGCCAGGGACCTTGTGAAAATGCAGATTCTTATTAAGTTTGAAGTAGAGCCTGAGATTCTGCATTTCTAGCAAGCCCCCAGGTGAGATGGATGCACCTGGACCATGGACCGCACATTGAGTAGTGAGAGTGTAGAGCAGGAGTTGGCAAATTTCTCACTCAAAGGACAAGATAGTAAGTATTTTGGGCTTTGCAGGCCATGTGGTCTCTGCCACAGCTATTCAGACCTACTCTTGTCCCATGTATGCAGCCATAGACATTATGTGAACAGATGTGCATGACTGTGTGTCAGTAAAACTTTATTTACAAAATCAGGCAGCAGCTGGAATTTGGCTTGCAGGCCATGGCTTGCCAACATGGTCTAGCACTTTACTAGTCTCAAGTTTTTGACCAGCACCTTGCTGCTTTCCTCTCTTGTTGGGCTGAAGTTTGAGTAAGAATTAAGTGGTTTTATATAGAGGTTACTCATTGGCTTTGTTGAACGATGAATAATTGATGATGACATTTAGGCTGCTGTTTACCAACAGCCCACGTTGTCCCTGGGCTATGGCTCATTGCTTTGTCTTGAGTATAGGTGGCCTTTCTGATTTCCTTCCCTAGATTGCCTTTTCAGAAGTAGAGCAAAAAAAAAAAAAAAAAAAAAGCTAAGATTTGTTCCAAAATGTAGCCCATGGGCATCCCGGAATAAATAACCAGGTCTGAACTGTGAGGGCAGAAGGTGGCTTTGGGCTGCATTTCCTTTATTTGTCTCTCACCACTCACCCTCTGGAGTTTAGTCTGAACGGGTGGAGGCTGGTACTCTGGCAGAGAGGTAGAGAGCAGCAAGGTACCTGGACCCATGAACGTTGGCATATGCCATACCATATGTATGGCTGTTATGGTAGCAGAAAGTTACATGTTACTGATGATATATGCTTACAAGCAGATAATGCACGACCAAGTTGCCAGAATTTTGGGGAACCCAAAGTTGGAACCAAAAACTCATCATTCATAAGGCCCATATTCCATCTCATGGGCTTCTGGGGTAAGGTACAAGGTTCCTGGTCTGCTGCTTTTGGTATGTTCCTGCATTTGCAACCTCAAAACCAGTCTGATTAAGCTTAATTGATTCAAACTGGCTCTCATTTGTCTTTATGACTGTGCTAAGATCCCTGAGGGAGAGACCTTATTCCTCTTTCAAAGTGGGTGGATGCGGGCCAGAAATCCTTGGGCCAGGGGTGCTCAGGCTAGACACATTTCTCAGGATAGTTGCCAGTGGATCTTCTCTATGAGGTTGCTAACCGTCTCTTCATGGAGCCCCATTCCCTGGAACTTTCCTCCTATCGGTGAGGTCTCATTTACTTCATTACCTTGACTGGTCTGAAAAATAAATGTTCTCATATTTCCAGAATAGAAATACTTTCTTGTCTCTCCTTTTCCATTTTGATCTCCTCTCTTGGCTAAGCCTTGGTCTGCTATGGGCTCTCAAAGTTTAGTCCCACTGGTGTCCAGAACTAAAAGCTCGATGGAATGATTTTTAGGGAAGGATGGAGAACTTCTTAAAAGTATTCTTACAGCTAAAAATATTATTTTTCTTAGCATGTTGAACATGGTTACTGATGCAGAGGTGGTCTTTACACATTAATCAGTTCATTTGGATTTATAATTTATATAATAGGATATTACTTTTCATCTCTCAAAAGATGGTGTATGTTGGAAAAACATGGGCGTTTTGAAGTCAGATTAGGGCTAAATTAATCTGGGTTAAAAAGCTGGTTTTGGCCCTTATTGCCTGTAGGACTTGGGGAGAGTTATTTCCCCTTTCTGAGGCTCAGATCCATCAGCTGTGAAATGGGGATAATCTGTACTCACCTGATAGCGTTGAGGTAAAATAAATTTGGATCTGATGAGGAAGTGAAGCACTTAGCCCAGTACCTGATCCATAGTTAAAGTTCAACAAACAACATTACATTTGTTATTATTAAAAATGTTATTTCTATTGTTGCTGATTGTGTTTAGCACTGAGATCTCCTCTTTTTTATACAGCAGGTTTTTATTAGTTATCTATTTTATACATATTAGCGTATATATGTCAATCCCCGTCTCCTAGTTCATTCCCCCTCCCCCCGCTTTCCCCCTTGGTGTCCTCACATTTCTTGTCTACGTCTTGTTTTTGCCTCCCATTCTCCACGTGTCTGACCGTGAACTCCTTGAGGACAGGAGTGCAGTGTATTAAACTATGTATCTCAACTCTTGCTACACACAAAACACAGATGAATTTCTCAGATGTAATGTTGAGATGAAAGAAGCCAGACACACAAGAGTACACACTTTTTTTTGAAGTTCAAGAGCAGGCAAAACTAAGCTATGGAGATAGAGGTCAGAATACTGGTTATCTTGAGGGTGGACAGCTTATTAACTGGAAAGGCACCCAAGGGAGCCTTCTGTGTACTAGAAATATTTTAAATCTTGTCTCAGAGTTGCTAGCACAGGTTTGTGTGTATGTGTGTTTAAAAACAAATCTTTGATTTGTACACTTATTATTTGTGTACTTTGTGTATGTTACAACTCAAAGAACTTTAAGAAGATATTTTCAAGTCTGTGGTGCTTGTTTGGCAGTTAGTAATCATTCAGTGAAAGATTGAATATTGAACAGATATTGTGATGAAGAAAGTGGTCAACTTAATCACCACGTGACTAAAGCCACATTTTAAGGAAGATGTAATATACCTTTGAAAAACATGGTGGACATAGTTCATAATCAGAGTTCACACTATTATACACAACACTGCTTAAATCTTCACCTGGCTGTTTCGGAAAATACTGTAACTGGGGATGACAGGACTTGTTATTTAGGACTGTTTGTGCAGGTGGCATGGTAGGGAACAAAGTAGAGAGAGGAATACAGTTCCATCAGATTGGTGGAAAACCTCATTTGTGTTTTATTTTTTTTTCATTTTATTTTTTTTAAGTCTTTATTGGAGTGTAATTGCTTTACAATGGTGTGTTAGTTTCTGCTGTATAACAAAGTGAATCGGCTATACATATACATATATCCCCATATCTCCTCCCTCTTGCATCTCCCTTCCACCCCCCCTACCCCACCCCTCTAGGTGGTCACACAGCACCGAGCTGATCTCCCTGTGCTATGCGGCTGCTTCCCACTAGCTAGCTAATTTAGATTTGGTAGTGTATATATGTCCATGCCACTCTCTCACTTCGTCCTAGCTTCCCCTTCCACTTCCCCGTGTCCTCAAGTCCCTTCTCTACGTCTGCATCTTTATTCCTGTCCTGCCCCTAGGTTCTTCAGAACCTTTTTTTTTTTTTTAGATTCCATATATATGTGTTAGTATACGGCATTTGTTTTTCTCTTTCTGACTTACTTCACTCTGTATGACAGTCTCTAGGTCCATCTACCTCACTACAAATAATTTTGTTTCTTTTTATGGCTGAGTAATATTCCATTGTATAAATGTGCCACATCTTCTTTATCCATTCATGTGTTGATGTCGGACACTTAGGTTGCTTCCATGTCCTGGCTATTGTAAATAGAGCTGCAGTGAACATTGTGGTACATGACTGTTTTTGAATTATGGTTTTCTCAGGGTATATGCCCAGTAGTGGGATTGCTGGGTCGTATGGTAGTTCTATTTTTAGTTTTTTAAGGAACCTCCATACTATTCTCCATAGTGGCTGTATCAATTTACATTCCCAGCAACAGTGCAAGAGGGTTCCCTTTTCTCCACACTCTGTCCAGAATTTATTGTTTGTAGATTTTTTGAGGATGACCATTCTGACTGGTGTGGGGTGATACCTCATTGTAGTTTTGTTGTTGTTGTTGTTGTTTATTTTTTGCGGTACGCGGGCCTCTCACTGTTGTGGCCTCTCCCGTTGCAGAGCACAGGCTCCGGATGCGCAGGCTCAGCGCTTGGCTCACGGGCCCAGCCGCTCCGTGGCATGTGGGATCTTCCCGGACCGGGGCATGAACCCGTGTCCCCTGCATCGGCAGGCGGACTCTCAACTACTGCGCCACCAGGGAAGCCCCTCATTGTAGTATTGATTTGCATTTCTCTAATGATTAGTGATGTTGAGCATCCTTTCATGTGTTTGTTGGCAATCTGTATATCTTCTTTGGAGAAATGTCTGTTTAGGTCTTCTGCCCATTTTTGGATTGGGTTGTTTGTTTTTTTGATATTGAGCTGCATGAGCTGCCTATATATTTTGGAAATTAAATTGAGTCTCTACTGCTTCTACCTCCGTTTTTCCCCCTCTCCCCTTGTTCTTTTATCAATTACACTTTGAGATGAAATCTGCAACTCTAATAGATGCTACTGAAACTTGTTTGGCAATTCTACCAGATGGTATTTGAATCTCGGGTGTTGTGTGAAAAATGAAAAGACCAAACACATGCACAAATAAATGAAGGTTGAATTAATCTTTATAATTAAATAGAATATTACCCTGCTATGACTGATTTTAGCTTTCAAAGTGGATTGCACTTTGAAATTGCTAATTTTTCAGTGAACTGTAATTGTATTAACGTGGCTTTTTAGATGCCTCAAAGTACTTAAAAATATATTTTACCGAGCTACTCAGAGAAAAGTTATTAGAACTTTTAATGTAAATATCTCTGAGATCTTGGGGTATATTTCTATCATGACTTATAGTTGAAAAGCACTTTCTTTCCAGTTGTTAATTCTTTGCCTCTATCATCCTGGGATTTAGGTGGCATTGACCAGAAATTAGGTTGAACTGCAGTTGCCTGAGGCACATTAAAAAATTGATGGGAGAGAAGATCATAGTGTTTTCTCCATAAAATACTCCTAATGGCATAATAGTGGTGACCATTAATGAAATGCCTAAGGAATACTGAAGGACTGGATGAGCCCCCTTCTTAGGAATGGGTAATATGGATACAATGATGCCTTGACAAGTACCACAGTCTAGGTCAGATTGTGTCTCACACCTGAGCATGCATGAGAATCCCCTGCAGCAGTGGTTCTTAACCCAGGGTGATATTGTACCCCCAGGGGACATTTGGCAAGGTCTGGAGACATTTTTGGTCACAGCTGGGAACGGGGGAGAGTTGACTGGCATGTAGTGGGTAGAGGTCAAGGATGCTGCTAAACATCCCACAGTGCACAGGACAGACCCCCACAAATGAGAATAATTTGGCCTAAATGTCAGTAGGACCAAGGTTGAGAAACTCTGCCTTAAGGTAAGGTTTGTTGCAATGCAGATTCCTAGGTTGCAACCCGGACACATTTGACTTAGTAGGTCCAAGATGGATCCACAAATCTGCATTTTAACGAGCTCCCAAGTGATGCTGATGCTGTTGGTTCAAGGATAGAGGTTTGAGAATCCCTGAACTAGAAGAGTCCAGTGTCAAAGGAACAAGCATTATATATGGGCATTGGCCCCATGGCATCCTCCTTTTAGGAAAACTGTGTGACAGTTTACATTTACCTAATTTAATAATTCAGCAGATATCTTATTTGATCTTTCCCCTGTGTTATGAGGGAGGTAGTTTGAAGTTTTTTCAGGCTGGTAAAGAATCGTTCACGTCAGAGGTAAACCTCAATGGAATAAATGAGGACAATTCCGGTTCAGGTGGACTGTTGATGAGAGAACAGGATGTGTTATTGAAGTTAATCTCCAGCTTGCCTCCTGTTTAAGTAAGTAATTTAACAATTGGGAGGAGGATTAAGTGGCTGATAAAGTTTATCTGAGAACATGTTAGGTGTTAGGGACTAGGTGCTCAATGTGCATTTCTAAACCATTTGAATCTTGACATTTGAAAATGGTTTTTAGTAATTTGTATATATTTTTTCTTTTCCTCAAAAAGTGCATTGATTTTTCCATGGTATTCCCATTTCTGGTTAATATTTGTATGCTCGCTCTGTTTTAAAATTCAGGTATTTACCTCAACAAAACATGAAGCATTATTATAAGTTAAATCACATGTTTATATCTGATGAACCTGTCCAAAAAGATTAACCTTTGTCCCTATTTTTCCCTTGCTATCTTTACTATTAGTTTTGAAAAATTTGGGACCTTCTTATGTAGAAGAGGTGTTGGCATAATTTTTCTGCAAAGAGCCAGATAGTAAACAGATAGTAAATATTTTAGGCTTTGGGGGCCCTATGGTCTCTCTTGCAACTACTCAACTCTGCAGCTGTAGCGTGAAAGTGGCCATGGACAATCCATAAACAAATGAACATGGCTATTGTTGGAGAGGAAAAACTTCTACTACCCTTTGAGGTTCAGTGTTTGGGGGTCTGCAAATTAAACTGACAGAAGGTGGATTAGCAGGAGAAAAGATAAAGTTTATTCCATTAGGTAGGTGGGAGCTCACAGAAAATGTAGCTCAAAGAAGCAGTGAGAATTTGGGCCTCATATGACATGTTTTTTTAAAAAACACTTTATTATTTTTTTATTGAGGTACAGTTGATTCACAGTATTATATAACTTTCAGGTGTACAACATAGTGGTTCACAAATTTTAAAGAGTATACTCCATTTATAGTTATTATAAAATATTAGCTATATTCCTTGTGCTGTGCAGTATATCCTTGTAGGTTATTTTAAACACAGATTTCAAGGAACAATAAATGGTGGGATATGACTGAGAAATACGTGGGGGAAACTAATGGAAGGTAAGGTTTGATTTAGTAAGGTCTGTGTATGCAATTTCTCATCCTGGCGCTGACTTCTCATCTCTGGTGATAAGAGTCACTCTTTCCCCCTGGTATGAGAAGCCTCCCTTAACAGGGATTTATGACAGTGGAATTCTTTTGGAAGGCCTGCTTTTAGGCAGATAAGGGGAGTGCAGAGAAGGCCTCTTCCTGTATCTGTTGATTCTCAAATGCCTTCAGCTCAAAATAATTCTTATGCTGCAGTGACATATTTTGGACCCCTTCACCATGTCCCAAAACACAGTGTTTTTTACAAAAATATGTGGTAGGCTTGTTTTGGCCTGTTGGCTTTTGTTTGCTGACCCATGACGTAGAGCCCTGCGTGTGGGGCAGAGAAAAATACCACTTACTTTGGCTCATCTGAAAGCCTAACTATAATATAGGATTGTTCTGGCTCTTGGGTTTTTATCATCTTGGCTATGTCTGGACAAATGGATTTGGTTAATTGGAAGCTTAGGATATTCATTTAATCAGGTCTAGCAGCTGTTCTATTTGCGAAAACTCTGTGAGCAGTTTACCTCATGTAATTGAAGGTAATAAAAAGACATTGACACTCTCCTGTTCAGCTTCAAAGGGGATACGTGAGAGTTGCCACTATTTTTAAGGTAATGTTGCCCCTACCATCAGGGAGACGTGTTGTTTTATGGATTAATCATAGGATGGTTTTGGGTTCTTAAGTCTGTTGTTACTCCCTGCTCCGTCTATGTTCAAAGAAAACCCAAATGTTCTTTTTTTAAAAAACTGTTGGGTACAGGGCTCACCCAAGTGAGAGGACTATCACAGTGATACCAGGAAACTGTTTAGTGCCGGTGTGGCTAAATTATGATTTACTTGTACCAGAGTACTTTCCTTTTTTGGACTGGAAAAACTGCCCACCTTCAAGATAGATGGAGTAGGTATTTTATTTTTTTTAATTAATTAATTAATTTTTTGACTGCATTGGGTCTTCGTTGCTGCGCGTGGGCTTTCTCTAGTTGTGGCGAGCAGGGGCTACTCTTCATTGCGGTGCGTGGGCTTCTCATTGTGGTGGCTTCTCTTGTTGCGGAGCACGGGCTCTAGGCATGCGGGCTTCAGTAGCTGTGGCTCGCGGGCTCTAGAGTTCAGGCTCAGTAGTTGTAACTTACAGGCTTAGTTGCTCCGCGGCATGTGGGATCCTCCCGGACCAGGGCTCGAACCTGTGTCCCCTGCATTGGCAGGCAGATTCCCAACCACTGCACCACCAGGGAAGTCCTGGCGTAGGTATTTTCAAGGGAGACGATGGATGGATGGAGCTGCTTTATAATTTGGAACATACCTTCTTAGAATGTTGTCCATATCGGAGAGAAATGGGGATTGTCTGCTACACTGGGACATTATTCAGGCAGGGTTAAGGGTGGAAGACTTGAAATGTGAGCATTCCTGTCTTCCACCTTTTGCAAAATCAGAACTATGACTTGCACTTAAAAAGCTCTGTGATTCATGGGGGGCGTTCTCCCCGCAGCATGATGCATGAGCCTGTGAACTACACCCGAAAGCAATTTGCAGAATTAAAGTTTTTGAAGACTCATGATAAATCATTGCCATTCTTGTCAAGAAGGTGAAATTTGATTTGTCAGATAACTGCATTGTTATTATTTGTGGAATTCAGAAAGCCCCAAAGGATATTAAAGCCTGTTCTCCAGCCTAATTTTCATTAATACCATTAGCTCTGCTTAGGATAATATCTTCAGCCAGGACATCTACACTAGTCAATCATTTGTTTGGCATTATGGAAATTGCTACTGTTTTGAAGGATAGTGTAATTCACGTACAGTCTCCTGAACTTCCGACGCTTAAAGCTCAGAATTTTGATTGATGTTTAATAGTTATTGTAGAACTCATGAGAGAAAACGAGACCTTGGCGTGGTGAAACCTGACTGACGCTTTCACAGCTGTTGCAAGCGTTAAGAAAGTTGTGCTATAAATTGTTTGTAAAAGGGCAGTTGATCATCAATTGTTCCATTTTTTTTCTTAAGTTAGTTAAATTAATAAAAGAGAAAAAATATGCTAAGTGACTTAACTATGTAGAGGGAACACAAAGCTGTTTAATTAAGTGTTTAAAGTGATGCCTTTGATGTAGTACATGCAAGACATTTGAGAATTTTCCTGACTCTCCTAAATAGCCAGGTCAGTGGGGATTAAAACAAATGAGCTTTCTGTCTTGATTTCTGCCGATCAGCTTAATATTAAGCGGCTTTGAAAATTTAGGATAAAGCAGTCAAGCTAACCAATCTTTAAATCAGTTTGGTCATCTGTGTAAAAATTCCATGTTGTTTCAGTGCTCACAGCCAAATAAAGCAGAATTCTGTTTGGTTCTTCTCTTCCCATGAGCGCTGTCAAGTTGTAGTGTACGTTGTGGAAAATTCTGGGAAGGAGGGGTGACTTGAGAGTTTAAATCATGTTGTGTTTTAAGTTTTCAGTGTTCCTTGTTTTTCTAGTTCATTTGTGATAGTTTTTCTCTCTCTCTCAAAGAAATAATCTTTACTTCATGAACTGTCTGTTGTCTCCACAGAAATTAATTGTGATTTTTAAAGTTCTGGCCCTAAGACTTTAGGGCAAGGAATAAACCCCCAAGTGACTAAGATTTGTTGCATGTATATGTTAGTAATAGCAAAGAGCAAAATAAAAACAAATATAAAACTTAATAGCTAAGCCATGCACACACATGCAGACACCCCACCCTGTTCAGCGTGGATCACTTTAGCAAGCACTGTTGAGCACTTACTGTGTACTAGACCCTGTGCCATTAATTGAGGCAACTCAATGAACGACCTACCCTCAGTGAATTATGTGTCAGCCCAGGAAACTGTGGCTCTTGAGCCATATTTAGCATGCTGCCTGTTTTTGTATGGCCCCCAAGCTAAGCAAGGATTTTACCTCTTAAAATTGTTTTGAAAAGTCAAAAGAAGAGGAATATATCATGTTACATAAAAGTGATATGAGATTCAAATCTCAGTAGTGTCTGTAAATAAAGTTTTATTGGCATACAGCCACAGCCATTCATTTACGTGGTGTCCATGGCTGCTCTCCCAGGTACAATGCAGAGTTGAATAGTTGTGACAGAGGCCATATGGCCTGCAAAGCTGAAAATATTTACCATCTGGCCCTTTACAGAAAAAGGTTATTAACCCCTGATCTAGGTAATCCAAGTTATCCTTTCCCAATTCCTTTGTTATCCAAATACTTCTTTCAACTCTCTATTTCACTGCATTGGTATTAGAAGTAATTTTATCCACATTTTACAGATGAGGAAACTGAGGAACAGAGAGGTTCAGATAATTAAGATACTGCTCATACTTTGTAGTAGCGATTATGGCAAGTTGTCATAGAATGTTTTTCTTCAGTCTTTTAATATAAATACAGTGAGGCCATGGATCGTCTTATATATTTTTATATTTCTTTAGCACTGAGGAGAGTCCTGAGCCTCAACAGCATTCTCAATAAGTATTTGTTGTTTGATTGAAATAGCTTATATTAAAAAATACAGTTTTGGTTGCTGTCAAGAGTCAGTCCCAGGACTTCCCTGGCAGTGCAGTGGTTAAGGATCTGCCTGCCAATGCAGGGGACATGGGTTTGCTACCTGGTCTGGGAAGATCCCACGTGCTGTGGAGCAACGAAGCCTGTGTGTCACAACTACTGAGCCTGCACTCTAGAGCCCGTGAGCCACGACTACTGAACTTGTGCGCCACAACTGCTGAAAACCATGCGCTCTAGCGCCCACGTGCCACAACTACTGAGCCCGTGTGCTGCAACTACTGAAGCCCGGGCGCCTACAGCCTGTGCTCTATGGCAAGAGAAGCCACCGCAATGAGAAGCCCGCACACCGCAACGAAGAGTAGCCCCCGCTTGCCGCAACTCGAGAAAGCCCGTGCGCAGCAGTGAAGACCTAACACAGCAAAGAAAAGAAAAAGTCAGTCCCAATGGATTTTTTAAACAAATTTTATTTATTTATTATTTATTTATTTATTATTTTTGGCTGGGTCGAATCTTAGTTGTGGCATGTGGGATCTTTTTGTTGCGGTGCGTGGGGTTCTCTCTAGTTGTGGCCTGCGGGCTCCAGAGTGCTTTGCCTCTGTAGTTGAGGCCCGTCGGCTCTCTGGTTGTAGTGCACAGGCTCGGTAGGTGCGGCTGTCAGGCTTAGTTGCCTTGTAGCATGTGGGATCTTAGTTCCCTGACCAGGGATCGAACCCGTGTCCCCTGCATTGGAACGTGGATTCTTAACCACTGGACCACCGGGGAAGCCCCAGTCCCAATGGATTTTAAACATTGCTCCATTTTCCAGAAAGTTCCCTAGGTTCTCAGAAAGTCTCTCTCTTTTTTCCCTCATTTTATCTCTTTTGGTAAGATCAGTTTATATGGAAATGTGCCTTGACGGGAGCAGCATTGAATGATGTTCTTGGTCATGTGTTAGACTATAACCTTTTATATTTTCTCATACTATTCTTGACATTGATCAGAATGGGTTTATCAACTAAATTACTCATTACATGAATCAATATTTATTGAGCATTGATCACTTGCTATATGCCCGGCACTGTATTCCATGTGGGGAACACAATGGGGATTAAGTGGAATAGGCCATTAGCTTGATTTGAGTAGTATCAGAAAGAAGGTTCTGACAGCTACAGAAACCTCCCTTATAATTTGATTTATCCGTTTGGTTAATGAACTACTCTTTTAAATACAGATATTTCTCCTGAGTTAATACATTAGATTGCTATTAGTCACTCACATCTTATAAATTAGTTTGAGGCCCCAATGACAGCTAATAGATTAGCTGCCGTGAGGGAATAACAGTTTTGATGGATGAGGAGTGAAGGGGGAGATGACTTTGGGGCACAGTGTATTGCCAAGGAAAGGCCAGTTTTGGGTATGATCAGAGAGCAAGTGGTATGAACACACAGGGCCTGCTAGGTACTGGGAGGAATGGATACAGGCAAGAGAAAGGAAGGGAAAACAGAAACCAAGATGGTGAATGCTAAAGGCAACCTTTGCTCTGATCTTGGCTAAGATCAGCTTTCATAGTGTTTCTTGTGTCCATTTTCTGAGGTGTGCAAATAGTGGCCCTCAGAAGAGTCCTCAGACTTTCGGGGGGATTTGAATAGCCTGGATTCTCCTGGCTCATACTTAGAGTCTGGCTTTGCTCAGGAAATCTTCCTCCATGCTCCAAGCATCTCATGGGCACATCTGTCTCCCCATTGATCACAGGGTTGCTTCAACAGCCTTCCTCTCTCACTACTTGACCTGTGACTAAAAAGAGTGACATTATTCCCCAGGGGAGTTCAGGTATTTGGTTAAGGATGTAATCTGGCCTGGGTTCCCCTAAAAGACCCTCCAAATAGGTACAGAACAGTGTTACTCCAGATCCTTGGAAGAAGTCATATTTCTACTTTCTCTGTATAATCTACAGCCAACATTTATTCATCATGTACTCTGGACCAAGGCATAAAAAAGTGCTTTGTGTGCAATGTCTTTGTGAATCCTTGCAGACAAACCAATGAAGTATAGGTACTATTTTTTCCCCCTCAGGCTGTATCTGATGAAAAGATCATGTTAGGATTACATTCAGCTACAGCTAGTAGAAAACATTATATATAATGCCTCAGACAAATAGGGGTTTATTTTCCTCATGTCATAGAGGGGGAAGGGAGGCAGTTCATGCCTGATATGGTGGGCTCCAGATGGCACCCAGCTCTTCATTCCACCCTTTTTAGCACGTCAATTTCTTCCTCTTGTTTGTTACCCTGTGGTTACAAGATGGCTGCCCTATCTCTGCCATTGCATCAGTACTGCAGGAAGGAGGAAGAGGAAAGGCTAAAGCAGTGGTTCTTACCCAGCAGGCAATTTTGCCCCTAGGGGACATTTGGCAATGTCTGAAGACATTTTTGGTTGTCACGAGTTGTGAGGTGGTGTTGCTAGTGGCATCTAGTATGTAGAAACCAAAGATGCTTCTAAACATCCTACAGTCTACAGGACAGCTCCCACAGTAAGAATTACCTGGCCCCAAATGTCAATATTGCTAAGGTTGAGAAACCGTGGACTGCAGGCAGAGGACACATGCCAGCTGAAAACAGCCTCGTCTTTTAAAACATATTCCTGGGAGTGCAACAAGGACTTTTGGTTATATGTCATTGGCCAAAATCTCATCCCGTAGCCAACTGTAACTGCAAAGGAAGTTGGGTGATGCAGCTGTTTTTCGTTGGGTCCATTGTCATCCTGAGAAGAACTGGGGTCTGATAGTAAGCAAGGGAAAGGAATGTGGATATTGGATATATAATAGGCAGTATTTGCTTCAGAAAAGTTAAGTACTTTGCTCAGGGTCACACAGGTAGTGAAGATCATTTGAGCCTCCTTTATTGAGGAAGAAGGTCCAGTTGTCATGTGCAGCCCTTTCTGGAGGTCTGTGTGAATAAGGGATAGAAATGCATGCACTGGTTATGGAAAACTCTGGAGTTTTTGATCAGCCATAAGCAGACTGGGAAGTATTTCTTGCGGGATATAACATGCAGTCTGCTTTTTATTTATCCCACTGTTCTCTCAGTGTTTGCAGTGGAACTTGCCTTTCCTTCTTGTCCTTATAACCCATGGAGTAATTGATTTCAGGCCTGCTTCACTAATGCTTTTCCCTTCACAAGCCATCAAGCTTTTGGTGCTTCATTTCTTCCATTCTGAAAATATTAAAAAGTGATGTGATCATTATTTGCTTTAAAGGGTATATCAGAGTTTATTCAGGAAAATGGGTGCCATTCTAAGTGTGTCAAGCAGAAAGATGTTTAATATGGGGATTTGGAGGCTTATGCAATCATCAGGAGGGCTGGGGAGTGGAGGGCAGAGCCTACCAATGGTCTCTGCTGCCCGCACACGAAAGGTCTCTTCTCAGGAGAATGCTTGGAAGCTGCTGGCAAAGCTCTTTATCTGCTGTCTGCAGATGCTCATGTGCCTGCCCATAGCTACCAGCAGCGAGTGAATAAATAGTGTCTCCTCCTCTACTTTTCCAGTCTCCTATGAGTGCTTCTCATTCACAGAGTCTAACCTGCAGTCAGGTCCCATGGGGTTTTGGGAGATGTAGTTCTGAGGCTTCTCAGGGAAGAATGTAGAACGGGGTGGGGTGGGATGATGTGGAAGTGACAACAGACTGTCTGGCAGAAGGAGCATTTGGGCTTGAATAGAGGCATAACAACACAGCACATTTTTGGGGAAGAAGAGTATTCTTTTCAGATGTTGGCAGTGTTGCTACTAGTATTATTTACCTTTGTGTTCTTAGGTGAATAGAGATTCTTTGTATCACCATTCTGGCTCTCTTCAAGTCGTGGTGTTGCTAAATAAATAATAAAAAAGGATTCAGTGACCTGCATATACAGTGCAGAAGGTAATATACTCTGTGCAGCTCTGTAGTGCAGTGGGGGTCCCAGAGTGTGAGGTTTGAAAAACAATCCATGATTCACCAGCATGCTCCGGAAAGACCAGTGTTCAGAAAACAATTGTGGATGACTCAGCTTGTGTATTTCTTTCTTTTTTTTGAGACTGTCTGGAGCTCTTTGTTATAGTTATTATGTATATGACTTGTGGCGAGCTAAGTATAGTGAGGAATTAAATACGAGGGAAGTAACAGAACAATCTGGAACGAGGTAACCTGTAGACATATGATGTATTGTTTGGTGTTGGGGGCGAGTTGTAACCACTGGTTATCCGCTCTCGGGGTCATATCAGACTTTCAGTGTAACTCACAGGGTTTTAAAGGCAAAATTTGATCTGTGCTATATTTGAGGCTCTGGAACAGCAAAACCCATTATGGGGCTTCCCTGGTGGCGCAGTGGTTGAGAGTCCGCCTGCTGATGCAGGGTACACGGGTTCGTGCCCCGGTCCGGGAGGATCCCACATGCCGCGGAGTGGCTGGGCCCGTGAGCCATGGCCGCTGAGCCTGCGCGTCCGGAGCCTGTGCTCCGCAACGGGAGAGGCCACAACAGTGAGAGGCCCGCGTACCGCAAACAAACAAACAAACAAACAAAAAAAACATTATGACTGTGTCATGCGGCACTTGTAAAATCCTCTCTGAGTCTTGAGTTTCAAGTTTCTGCTGATACTTAATATCTGAATTATCTCAAGGCAGATAAGGAAAACATACTATCTTATTCTATTTATTTCTTGAGTGAGGAAAATTGAAAAGGACTGAAGGAAAAAACTCATTGCTAAGAGCAGTGTACAAAGGTCACTGGTTTTTGCTTTGCTGGAATAAAACCGATGTGTTTGGGGTTGCCTGGTGTCTTATGTTGGGACTTCTGGAGGCGGAGCTGGAGATGAGGATTCGTGTGCAGGTGTTTTATGATTTATTCAGCAAGTGCTCCCAGGAGAAACCAGCAAGGGAATGAGGGAAGCCAGGCTGGGAAGGGTGAGAGATGGACCAGGGTGCCATTTCAGGGGAAGTCTCAGATAGCCTGACCCTGTGGGGAACTCCAGAGGGCAAATTATACCTCACACTGTGTCCTGAATTGAAGCAAAGGAGCTGGACTTGCGTATTCCTGCTACAGGCAGTCATTGGCTGAGGGCTGCTGGGATGGCAGCGGAGAAGCGGGCCCACGGCAGATAAACTCCCAGGAGGAAACTGTTTTGAGTGCAGGCAAGGTGTCCTAGTAGCCCTAGGGCAGGCCTTCAGTCTCAGGTGCTGGCCATTAGAAAGGAAAAAGAACTTAGATGCTGGGGAGGGATATGCTGAGGTGATAAAAGGGATCCCAGGGGATCTGGGCAGAGGCCTGACACTGTACTTACTCTTTGAGTAAGCTGTTCTTTTGTTTTTGTGAAACCCTGTATCTGGGGAGAGGAGAGAGACAAAGTTTCTTGAGAGCAAGGGTTGGCAAACTTTTTCTTTAAAGTGCTAGAGAGTAAATATTTGAGGTTTTGTGAGCCGAAGGGTTTCTGTCCCAACTATTTAACTCTGCCGTTGTAGTGCAAAAGCAGCCATAGATTACATGTAAATGAGTGGGCGTGGCTGTTTTCCAATGAAACTTTATTGATAGAAGCAGATTTGGGCTGGCGAGCCGGGGCAGAGAGTAGATTTGGCTCATAGGCCATAGTTTGCCAGTCCCTGCTGTGGAGGCTCCTTGTACGTGCCTATTTTTCCTTTATCCATTCCCTATAAACTGTAAAACAGGGAGTAAGTAGTATGTCTATCAAAAGGATGGTTGTGATGCATCTTAAATTAGTCTGGACTCCCTACCTCCAATTTTTCCGGCATCCTGGCCATCATTCACGGAGTTGCACAGATAATTTTGCTGGAGGGTGACTCATCTCATTTTATTTCTGCTAAAAATATTTAGTTCTCTCTATAGACTCTTCGCATGGCATTCAGGAATCCCTGTGATGTAGCCAAAGCTGGCTTTCTTGCATTGTTTTCTGTGTCCACCCCTTGTGCTTTCTTCTCTAGCTACGGGAAACTACTCACCATCTCTCTGACGTGCTCTTTGTTTTTCGTCTCCCTGACTTTGCCCCTGCTGTTTGCTCTCCTGGAATGTCTGTCCTTCTTCTCAGCTCCGCATTTTGAAATCCCATCCATTCTCTAAGACTCAGTTTGGTCACCTTCTCCATTAAGCATTTTCCCCATGAGGAAATAATCTCTGCTATGGACTTTGATAACAATATTGTCTATAAATAAAATTATTTATAGGCAATATTGTCTATATCTGAACCTTTATTTATCTTGTATTATATACTTATTTGCTACATTCACTGTGCTTTTAGTATGCTGAGGGCAGGGACTAACTTAGATTTTTTTTTTTCTTTTTTGCCCTTCACAGTCGGTTACATATAGTAGATATTCAGTAAACAGAGTTTTCAGATGAAGGCTGCATTCCTCTGTCCTTTGATTATTAATGACTTAAGTGCTGAAACTCTGACATCATTTTTCTTTTTCCTTTTTATAGGCAAGAGCTGTTTTGGCAAAAGTTGGCTATCCTGAATTTATAATGAATGATACTCATGTTAATGAAGACCTCAAGGCAGTAAGTGCTAAATTTACTGTATTTTTTTTCGGGCAAGTTTTACTGGCCTCGGCCTTTCAGCTAACCCAAGTCCAGGCAGTTAAATCTGGTGGTGCCAAAAAGCACCAACTTTTGATTCATTCCTTGGCTAGATATCAGCCTCATTATGCCAGGCATATCATAAGATTTAGAGCAGATTCAAAATAAAGGAAGTGTCAGAAAGAATGTGTAGCTGAGTGGGTACCATAAAGCAAATGGACTTGGATTTGGTCTACACTGATCATAAAGGAAAGAATTAAGCAAATTGAGTATTTTACAATTAGCGAGCATGTTCTAATGGTGAATGTATGATGTTTGTTGTTAAACAGTCTCTATGTGCTTCATTCATATTAAATCTTGCCTGTTGGAAGTTAACTTCATTAAACTTTATGAGTGTTTTGACAAACTAAGTGCATATACATATGACTCTATAATTTATTGTGAGTTGGATTGTATATTTGCAGTAAGTTACTGATGGAGGAATAGTCATTCTTTTTTATTCCAGTATTTTGGGACATATATTTTCCAGTAGACGCATTCATTACAGGCCTTTCTAATCATAACCACTGTTATTTTCCTTCCTACAGATAGTTCTGGTAAAGAACTTTTCTTCCTCACAAAAACCCCTGTTTTTATCATTCACTAGATTTTCTTGAAAAAGTAGTTTTTTTGGAATTCATTTAAATAACAGTGGTTCTGAGGTATAGCTCTTTCCTGAAACTGTGATTTAATAAGTTGCATATCTGTAAGCAATCCTAGCTTTATAGATGAACATTGGAATTTTATAAGATTATTCAAAAGTGAGCGAAAGCATTAATTAGAAAGTTTCTCAGTTGGGCTCCAAGATATAGCCTTCCAAAGTATTGATCCAGTTACTGTGGAGGAAAATAATTGTGCTTCACAGTATCCCAAAGCTCACACAGCCCATTATACATTGTTTTGATCCTGAAAAATCTCACTATTAGCATGATAATTAAAGATACTGACACATTTGTCACATTCATGTACATTATCTTTTAAGCCCCACACTGATCCTGTGAAATAGATGGTGTTTATCCCCATCTGCGGAAAAGGACATAGAGACTCAAAGAAGTTGGGTGATTTCCTCAGTGCCATGCCAAGCGTCAGAGCCAGGACTGAAATCTGGGCCCAGGAAGCTCTACTTGTAATCAGAGAAGGGGTTTTGCAGGGTTCTTGTCAGGCAGCTCTGCTGGAGGAACAGAGGAGTGAGTTGAAGAGTGGCTGGGAACTGCTTTCCCAGAGCTGGTTGGGATGGGGTGAGGAAGAGAAGGGAGGTCATACTGTTAAGTGACGAAGAAGTGATTCTGTCTCTTCCACTTGCTAGTTGTTTGATCTTCTGCAGGTTATTTAACCTCAGTTAGCATCACTTTGATTATCTGGATACTGGAGATAATAATAACCAAGTCTTAGTATTTTTGAGAAGATTAAATGAGATTATATAACTGTAAAAGCACCTAGCATAATGTGTGGCACATAAGTCATCTCCCCATAAATGATAGCTATAACTTTGTTTATCAGTATGAGAACTATTGCTGCTAAGAAGGGCATCACCAGGGCACAAAGTACCTCAACGGTAGAACCTGGATAATTACATGTGATTGGCAGATACTTGAAGAATGCGGGTGAGAATTTGAGAGGCAGTTTGGTGTAGTGGTTATGAACGTGGACCCTGGAATCAAAGTGTCTGGAATTAAATCCCCATTCTGCCATTTCCTAGCTGTGCAACCTAGGGTAGGTTATGCCACCTCTCTGTGCCTCAGTTTCTTCATATCAAAATGGAGATAGTAATAATCCCTCCCTTATAGGGCTGCTATGAGGATCAGATAAGTTAACATATTTAAAGTATGTAGAACTGACCCTGGCACAGAGTAAGCACACTGTTAAGTGTTAGTTATGGCTTCTTCAATTTTTCACTTATGATAGTAAATTATTTTGGTTTGGAAAGGTCATTACGAATTAACACATACAGTATCCATGTGCCTGAAATTGATTTAAGAGGCTATACAGATGGAACAGTCTCAGGCCTTAATCAAATAAGATAGCATTCAGGGCTCACTCATGGTGTTTAGTTGATCAAGTTTTGTTGGCAGTCTGCTGCTGTTTAAAGTGAATGCCCCAAATTTAATGATTCAATAAATGTAGTATCTTTTGTGAAAAGAAACCAGACGCCAAACAGGATGCAGTGTTAGGTGTATTTCCTCATGTCTCCAGGGCCTGAACTGAAGCCATTATATACCAAAATTTTTAAGTACTTTTGTGAAGAAACGGCTTTCACCCAACTCATTGCCAAAGCAGACACAATTACACCCAAGAGTTTCTAACAGTTTAAAAAAGACAGTGAAAAAAATCCAAATACATGAAGTAAAAATACATTCATGATCAGAAACTGATAGAGAAAACGAATAAAACCCAACCGGAAAATAGGTAAAGGATGCTTGATGTGATAGTAATAGTGTCACCGAGGTTAATAGCAAAAGGACTAAAGTACTGCTGATACACAATGGGACTGTGTTTTCAGTCTTGAGGAATATGTAGATAAGGACTACTGTTGGGCTTATGAGAAATTTCTGGTAATACAAACTCTGAGCATGACAGGCTGTTACAAATGAAAAACAGCTTACTTTATTTGATGCAAGTGAAGGTGTGATTCATCAGGTACACACACAAAAGGAAAGAGGATAGAGATTGGAGAATGGATTAGATGAAGGTCAAGGGAAAGGCTGAAAACTCAAGTTGGGCTCTTATGGAGATAGGAGAAAATGGAAAAGAACTTAGAGGCAGATATAAAGAATTAGAAAACAATTTTTTTTTCTCTTTTGAGGATGACAGGGTAAAGTGAGATACCCAGTAAAATATTGCTGAACAACAGTCTTTCTGTAGTCTTTGAAAAGAACAAGAAAAAGGATGTGCCCTTTATGTGAGCCCCCAGTAGCATGCAGGAAAGCCTGTTAGCTAGCCTAAAAAGATAGGCATCAGTCCATGTTCAGACAAACCTTATAAGGTGTACCTTCACTGTTCTTTGATGGAGACAGATGCAAGAGTGAGTTGATACCAATTTTGGGAAGATTTCTGTATCAGCCAGGAAAACCACACTGCATCAGGTATTTCAAAGAGAGGAGATATAATACAGGAAATAGGTTGGAAGGCAAAAATCAGGAAGGCGAGGTAAACCAGAGATTAATAACTTTTTTAGGAAGCAGTTACCACCCCTGTGTCTAGGGACTCAAAAGGGAGGAGGTGGTGGTACCATTGCTTTCGAGAGCAGATGAGGAACTGCCACTCCAGAGCAGAGCTGGGCCTGTGGAAGAGGGGCTGAAGATTCTTCCAGAGTCATAGTCGGAAGAAGAAAGAGGAGAGAGAGGGAATGAAAGAGAAAAAACACAGCATCCATTCCCCCCCTCCACCTGCGGATTTCCGCCAGTGCCTCCTATTGGCAGGAAGCCGACTGCAGTGGAGCCTGGGAAACATGGTTTTCAGATTCACAGCCTAGCATTATATTATAGAACGGAGTGAAAGGGTGGGCATGTATCTGAGAGACAGTAGGTAAATACTTGACCCTATTAGGCACGTCACTCATTGTGAAAACCAATGGAAAATTGCAGTAGGAGCTAAAGTCAGAATCACAGCTGGCCTCCATTTACTTAGGAGAACTGGATGTGGGTAATTTTTCAGAAAAGATCCATGTTTCTGGTGAGTGATACATACATCAACATAAATATGCGCATGGAGATATGTATATAATATGTGAACCCCCATAATATTCTTTGGGGCGGGTCTTGGTCTGCTCTTGCTAGTGGAACACTTGTGTGTTTATGTGTGTATATGTTTTTTGTGTGCATAAATGACAGAGAGTGCTGCTGCCACTATGCAAGAGTGAGGTGATATTTAGGTGGAATGCTCCAGAAAAACTAGTTGTTAAAATATTGAAATAATTCTGTACTACTTGGTAAAAAAACAAAATGAAGCATTGCCGCCAGCTCTCTCAAGTGATCTCTGACCCCCCATGACCATGGAGAGCAAGAGTGGGCACTGGAGGGAGGTGCACTGGTGCCCACTGGCCTTCTAGCCAGTCCTCCGTAACTCCCGCACACGGAGATGGGACACGAAGTCCCATCTTTGCGTTCCACTGGCCGCAGCAGACCAAGACCTCCCCTTACCCCCGGTGGTGGCAGCAGGGCATCTGGTTTCATCTGGTTCCTGGTTGGTGTGCTAGTTGGTGCTCCCTCAGAGTCACCCTTATGTGAATGCCTGTGGGAACTGTATCTTCCACAGTGTTCTGTGTACTTAGGTTGTTAAACATTTTGAACACCACCCCGTATGTAGGTGTGTATATATGTATACTACATACTACGTACGGCGAAGCCATCTAAACACAGCAATCTTGTGTATTACTTTGCTATTTATATGTTTATTTTATTTAAATACTTTTTTAAAAAATTTTCGGCTGCGTTGGGTCTTCGCTGCTGCGCGAGGACCCCCCTCCAGTTGTAGCCAGCGGCTGTTCATAGAGGTGCGTGGGCCTCTCGCCGTGGCAGCATCACTTGTTAAGGAGCACGAGCTCCAGGCGAGCGGCCTTCAGTAGCTGTGGCTCACGGGCTCTAGAGCGCAGGCTCAGTAGTTGCGGCGCATGGGCTCAGCCCCTCCGCGCGTGAGGATCTCCGCGCGTGAGGATCTCCGCACGTGAGATCCTCCTGGACCAGGCCCGGAACCCCCCCGCCCCCCGCACTGGCAGGCAGACTCCCAACCACCGTGCCACCAGGGAAGTCCGACTTTGCTATTTAAATAAGGGAAAGCATAATTCTAAAATCTGGATTACATTAAGTATTCAGAGTTCTTTGGGTGCCTAAAATAAAATCTTTCTTAGAGGTATTTGGATATATCACTGAGTATGTTTAAATGGATTTAGCTTAAAAAGTGTTCTAGACTCTATACTTCCTATTGGCTTATGTAGTATCTTATCAAATTGTATTTACTGGTTCTACAGAGAAGCTGAACACATTTCCTTGTTCTGCCCTTATTATGTGTTCCTCACCTTTGGGGAGGGTAATAGCTTTATTCTTCCATTTAGTCTGTTGTGTTTGTGCTAGGCATCTAGGATAGGATTTCCACAAAGAGAACGTCAGATTCCCCTAAATTTTATGATCTGGACAGCTAAATGACACGGGAGCCCCAATTAATTCCCCAAAGGTCACTCAATTGAAAAGTCAGGAGGTGGAATTGATTGAAAGTCATTATCCACTTGACCTAGATTTTCACCAGTAACTGAAAGGACAAGAGACTTCTGAGCCAATTATTGTCGCTTTCACAGTTTAAACATTTTTTTTTTGAAGATTACAAGTGGTTCTAAAATATTCATGCACATTCATTCTTGTTGCTGTCTCTACAACAAGCAGAACTTCCCCGATGGTTGCTAGGTTTCATAGTTTTTTCTCACTCAAGGCCCTATTGAAATATTTGAAATTATCGAAGTATTATCACATGGTGGAAAATTTGAAAAATAGAGAAAAGGAATGAAAAAGTCCCTGAATGTTGGTACTTGAACATAATAGTATGTACTTCTGTTTTAGTGTATTATTTTATCTATTTTCGTATAGCTGTAATTGATGCTTATATATAATTTTGTATACTGACCTTTACAGCTAACATATTGTTTTGTCCTTGTCTTCCGTAGCCTTCATTACCGTTATTTTAACAGCTGTCTGATATTAAGTAAACTGTACCCTGATTTATTTAATCACTACTTCTCCTCCCACTCGTAATTCTTACCTTCTCCTCCTCCTTCCCTGTACTCTCTTTGTTGAATCACCAGTTTTCTTATTAGGACCAATGAACATAACACTGAAGCAGGAGCCTAATTATTTGGACTGTGTGACTTGGCCAGGTTCCATAATCTCTGCATCGCTGTTTCCCATCTGTCATATGGGAATAACAGCGTCTGGCCCTTTCTTACTCCCAAACACTTAACCTGTCTTACAGGAAAAAGTAAAAATTGTCCCCTGTTACCTGTGATGTCCATTAAATAAATGAAATAGATTAACTGAACCAGGCTAAGAAATAGAAAATATGCTCAGTTTAATAATTAAAACAATTTAAAATTTATCCTTCTAAACATAGGTAAGATGTTGGCAAATTTGTAATCTCTTGCCTCTGAGTTTTGCTCCCCATGACCATTTTCATGGCTATGGTAGGACCATATTTATGTAAAATATTTTTAGACTTGGAACTCTTCTTCTTTAGGAAATTTTTGGGTGGTTTTCCATTTAATGTCTGTAGAACAACCTGAATGTCAAGTTTTTGTTTTCGAATGGAACAGGAAAGTACCACTATTAGCAGACTCTTCTAGAAGTAACAACTGACCCCATTGATAGTACAAAAAAGTTAATATATTTTTCAACATCTTTATTGGAGTATAATTGCTTTACAATGTTGTGTTAGTTTCTGCTGTATAACGAAGTGAATCAGCTATAGGTATACAGATATCCCCATATCCCCTCCCTCTTGCGTCTCCCTCCCACCCTCCCTATCCCACCCCTCTAGGTGGACACAAAGCGCCGAGCTGATCTCCCTGTGCTATGCAGCTGCTTCCCACTAGCTATCTATTTTACATTTGGTAGTGTATATATGTCCATGCCACTCTCTCACTTCATCCCAGCTTACACTTACCCCTCCCCGTGTCCTGAAGTCCATTCTCTACGTCTGCGTCTAAAAAAAGTTAATATTTTTGAAGGAAATTCCTTTGGGAGCATTTTCTGGAGCACGCTCTGAACCCAAGAAAGTATCTGAATTTTCTGTCAGTTACAATCATATTCTGAAAGTTCTGGCAGAGCTGTCTTCGGAGCAAAAGCTGAAAAAAGGTTGAACACTGGACACATCTTTAAACTGTGTGATCCGGGAACACATTAGAATTGCTAGTTAGGGTGGCTTCTTAAAACAAGGAGCTTACTCTCTTTCTTCTGAGGCTGAGTATAAACATCTACCTAAAATACAATCGATTGTAAGATTTCTTTTTATTATGGAGCATCTCAAACATCAGAAAAGTATGTAAAATCGTATTTTGAACACCTCTAGCTTTAACAAGTATTAAACATATTGCCATATTAGCTGTATACATGTACACACACATTTTAAATGAATAAAGCAGATACATTGGAAATTCTTTGTGTAGTCCTCCTTGACCTAATGTCCTTCTTCCCTGCCTGTCTCCTTCCCTAGATACGCTCTCTTGAATTCAGTGTTTCTCATTCCCATGCATTTCTTTATGCTTCTGCTACATAGGTATGTGCCCATAAATAGCATATAGTATTGTTTTATAAGTTTTAAAATTTTAAATTCTCTAATACTTACAACTTGTCTTATTTACTCAGCATTGCTTTTGAGATTCTTTCATGTTCACACATACAGACCATTTATTTAGACTTCTGTGTGGTTTTCCATTATGTGATTATACCACGATTTATTCATCAGCCACCTCCCCTAAGAGGAGTGAGGGAGGGACAGTTTGAAGTCTCATCTCTGTAACTTGTTGGCCAAGGAGAACACCGAAGATGCCAGGAATTGATACTTTCATTCCTGCCTTTCTCTCTGTGCCATTAGTTATTTTATTCTTCTCTTTATATTTTGGCCCGGTCCCCTGGAAAGATTGCTAAGATGAGTCATTAACAAAAGTTACTCTGCAGACAAAATGAGTACCCATGATATGTTAGGGAAGAGATAAACCTGAGCGAGACACTGGCCAACACATAGGCTGCTGTCAAGTCTGTAACTGTCAAGTTGTGTATATTCATTCATATCTGTAGTGTGATGCCTGTGGGTCTCATATACCTTCATTTGCCATATTTTAATTTTTGCTTTTAAAAGAGTATCATGGCTTAAATTTACAAAAATATTACAGCTAATAAGAATGATTACTCTCGGTTATTTGCTCATTCAAATGTGTATTTTTTCAATTTTATTTGCCACAGTAATATATTTTAAAACCAAAGCATTAGGGATCACTACAAACCACTGCTTTTACTGTTACATGGATATTATTTACAATGTTTAGGTTAAGTATTGCTACTTTTGTAGATAGAGTGCCTATAGAATTAAAACTGTCTGCCATTCTCCTTCCAAAAAAAAGAAAAGGAACTCAAGAATCAATTATGTATTTCTCCCTATTTTGATAGACAACATTGTTGTGAGCCATCAACTTCCTTTTTTTCCATGCGAGCTATAATCTATGATTTGCCTCTGTAATTTCATGAATCTTCAGTGACCAGAGCATTTTTTGAGCGTTGATAGAAAATTTCAATTAATAATCAAACTATTCTAGTGACTCCATTGTGCTTAGGGTAGAAAGTAAGTCTGAGTCACTTTCATTTTTTTTCCTTCATGAACAAATACTGATTACAGTAAATTAGATTTTAACATTTGACTAAATCATCATCTGTGAACTAAACGAGGTTTCAGCTGAATAAACTGAATGTTATTAGAAGAACCTATGTGACAAATAAATAAAGTACACATTTTTAGAAAAGATCAAGGACTCATGTGGGCGAAGAAATTTCAAACCTAAGATAATATGTTCTGTAAAGGCTAAAGTAGATTTTTCAGTTATAAAGCAAATGAAATGCATTGTAAATTACTGCAGCTGCTCGTTTTTTACTGTCATCCAGAAACGACCGTATTGATTTTTGAGCTTTTTATTTTAAAAGAAAATCACTGAGATTAAATTTCATGGCGAGATTAAATTTCATGGCTTTGTGAAGACTGGGTTAACCGGTGATGGCTGAGAGATGATGTGAGGAGTGCAGCGTCTCCGCTGCGCGCTCATTTGTGCGCTGAAGTCTTTTTTTTCAGAGCCATCTTTTATCTGCACTTAGAACAGTGATGGTCGTGGTTTGTTTTATTCAGGTCAAGTTTTCAGAATCTGACTACTTCGGCAACGTCCTGCAAACCCGCAAGTATTTAGCACAGACTGATTTCTTCTGGCTGAGAAAAGCTGTTCCAAAAACAGAGTGAGTAAGAAAAATAAAAAAAAGAAAGAAAGAAAGAAAAAAAAGTGAAATAGATAAATATGTTGGTGGGAAGTAGAGTTTCTTTAGATCAAACTTTGTAATTCCCCTCAAGTCAGAGTAGCTGGCTTGCCAGTTATTTTTGTTTGGCAAAATTTGTGTTACGTTTTGGCACTCTTATTTCTGATATTATATGAATCAGTTGTTCAGTCTAATTATGACTGCCCTACTCCTAGCATCAACACATATAAAAAGAAGGCTTACTCAGATGCAAATGTTCAAATCATTTCTAGATCTTGTTATGAATATATATATAAGCAAATTTCTCTAGAATTTCACACTCAGGCAGAAACTTTTGAATATCTTAAAAACCAAATATTTAAAAAGTAAAGTATGATTACAAATGTAGAAGTAATTGTATACAGGCATACCTCATTTTATTGCACTTGGCTGTATTGAACTTTGCAGACAGTGCGTTTTTTACAAATTGAAGGTTTGTGACAACACTGTGTTGTCAGATGATGGTTAGAATTTTTTAGAGATAAAGTATTTTAAAATTAAGGTATATACATTTTTTTAGATATAATGCCATTGCACACTTAACAGACTACCATATAGTATAAACATAACTTTTGTATGCCTGGGAAGCCAAAAAATTTGTGATATTTGCTTTATTATGGTGGTCAGGAACTGAACCTACAATCTCTGAGGTATGCCTGTGATTATGAAGTAACTATAGGATCTTTGTTAGGTAATGCGTGTCAAAGAACTGATAGCTCTATTATTTTCCTTCAGTAGCAGTTATGATTTATATCCCTCTTCTCAGCAAGCGGTAGGAACTTTTCCTACAGGTAGGGAAGTTTCACTAGGAACTATTGGGGTCAGGGCCAGTCATGATTTTCTTCCCTAGCAAAGTGTGAATGATGATGATGATAGCAACTAAAAATTATTATGTGTTTATAATGTTCCAGGAAGTGACTTACATATTTTAATTCATTTTATCCTCTAGTCAATTCTGTGAGGTGTAGGTACTATTTATTATCCCCATTTTACAAAATGAACAAGAGGCTTACAACTGAGAAATTCTTCAGCTCAGGTTTAGATTACTTTCTGTTCTGCCTGCTGGTATTACTCTGTTCTGATATGACCCAATTCTCCAAGGTTGTTTTCTCTCTTTTCTCCGGATTGGATTATTTCTATTGATCCGTCTTCAAATTCACCAGTTCTTTCTTCTGTATTCTCAAATTTGCTGGCGACTCATCAATACAGTTTTCATTTTGATTATTGCACTTTTCAACTCCTGAAGTTCCATTTGTTTTTTTTAAAATAGTTTCTATTTCTTTGTTACGACTCTTTGTTGTCATTGTCCTCATATTTTCCATTAATTGTTTGAATACAGTTTATTTTAATTCTTTGAACTAATTTACAGTTGCTGCTTTCAAGTCTTTGTGTGTTAAATCCAACATATGGGCTCAGTCAGAGTCAGTTTTTATTGATCGCTTTTCTTTACACTTTTTCTTCCAGCATCATTTTTTGTCATTGTTGAAAATGACATTTAGGATAATGTATTGTAGCAACTGTGGATTCTGATTTATCTTTCTGAGGCTTTTTAAAAAGTAACTTTCCTGGACTAACACAGTAGAATCTGTCTCTGCTACAGTATGTGGCCATAGATGTCTACTCATTTTTTAAATCCTCATTTTTATTTTTTAGCCTCACTTCATGGAGGTTGTCCCTGAGTCTGCATAGCTTAGTCCTCAGCCAGGGATCAGGGCAGAGCTTGTGCTCAGACACTTTGAACCTGTAGGGCTTCTGCCCTCTGCCAGTTGATCTGCGTGGGGCTTGGGTGTGCAATCAAAGTCATCAGCCCTTCCCAGTCACCGTTGGAGTTTACTTTCTCCTGGGCTCTCTTGAGTCTCCCCTGTACACATGCCTAGTTTCCCAGTCAGCCAGGGATGTGTGGAGAGCTGATCTCATCCTTCTATGACTCTTTCAGTTCCACTGTCTCCCTTTTAAATTGCTGGCTGATCTGTCACTTTCCCCAATGGGAGCTGTAACTGCAGGCTCACAAAGCTGTGGGTTGTCCTCGTTTGTTTTCTACCGGGTTTATCACTTCCGGCTGGCATAGTTGCAAGTTTTTACCTCCACTCCCTGCGGCAGCAAAGCTGCTGGTTTTCCAGCCAGCCCTATCCTAACAAAATAAGTTCTTGCTGATTGAGCTGGGAGGGAGGCTAGTAGTCCCAGGCAAGAAGGCCACAGACTCCTGTTCTACTTCCTCTTAAGTTGTAGCAGTTTTTCAAAATTAAACATTTTTCAATGTGTTGTTTGCCTTTGATCAATTCCCAGGGCCCTAAAATGGTTGTTTGTTGACAGTTTTGTCCATTTTTATACTTTTTTTTTTTCAAATGAGGCAATTTATTAACCCAACATCTTTTGTTCTAATGCTTCTTGTTGGCAGCTGCCACCTGTCCAGTGATTCTGTCCAGATCTCTCTGTCCCTGAGGTGTTAGTTTGTGGCCCCCATCTTGGTCCTTTTCCACCATTCTCAGCCCCTCCAGGGCTTGGAGGACCCGACGGGCCACGCTCTTGGAGCCTCTGATGAAGTGGCTGGGCATGACACCATTTCTCTGACGCCCCGCATAGATCTTGGTCACGGAACCAACCCCAGCGCTGCCCTGGAGGTACAGGTGCTGTGCAGGCAGCTCGTGTGTAGAACCAGTTCTCATCATAGGGAGCGAGCTCTTTGTGCTTGGCCAGCTTGACAGCGTCACCCATTCAGGAACTTGCAGCTCCCGGACTTTCTGAGGAAGGCTGCCAGAGCTCTGACGAACTCCCGCTGGTTCCCGTCTTTTACAGTAACTCCAGGCGTCCTGCGGCCTCCAAGCTGCCAGCCAGGGGAAAGGTATACTTGGCTTTTATGGAAAGGATTTGTTGACCTTTTCATAGTGTCAGAGCTGGAAGCCTGACTTCCATGGCCCTTTTTTTTTTTTCCATGGCCCACGTTTTCACCTTGTCTGATATTCTGGTCTCCAGATCTTTGGCTGGCTCTTTTTATGCCCTATGGGTCTCTCGTTACTCCCTCTTCCAACTCCCTCCTCTGTTCTGGCCTCTAGAAAAACTCTAGGCCCTTTACCCTCCCTTGGCTTAAGCTGTGATTACCGCCTCTCCCTCTTAGCCATGGGTCCCATCTAGCCATCCTGCCCTCTGCCCTTCAAATCTTCTTACAATATGCGCCTACGGAGTAAGTTAAAAGTGTTTGACCTTAAGGAGTAGGCCTAAAGCTGAGCCATTCCCCTGGCCTATCCGTGACTCCCCTCCAAAGCCCAAAGGAAGAAAGCAGAAGGCTTTAGAACTTCTTTGGCAATGACAGAGAGCTGATGTGAAGCCACCTGCCCCATTGTCCTTGATGTTCTCCTCTCGTCACAGTATCTCTCAGTCCATCTTGGCTGTTTCATTCCAAGCCTAAATTACTCAATAGAAATTTTAGATTTAGGGTTCTAAAACCAGCTTCTCAAATCTCATGACTTCAGATAGTTTCCAGTATCTCAGTGAGCATCTACATGTAGTATGTAAATCATCCTGCCCTTTCAGGTCTACTTCAGATAAGTTCAAACTCTTCTCTTTGCAACTTGTGAAAAATTCAAACTTCGCACCAGTATTTTTGTGAACTTTCAGGGTCTTCTCAGGGATTCTTCTATTTTGGAGACGCTGCCAAGTTAATTCTTTAATTTCAGAATGTCATTATTCATTTGGGTGTGTAGCAAGGCCTGGGTTGCTAATTGAAAAGCTCCTAAATGTGTCATTTTTAACATCATCCTAAAATACTGATGGGCTGTAAGATTCTAATGACCTTGACTATTTCTAATATTTATGCCTTGGAAAAGTGCTGGCTGACTGTGGGCTTAAGCAAACTGTGTGACTTGTGTCTTTTTTTTTCTCTGTCAATGAAAACAAATACCTCTTTCACAAGGACATTAAATTGGTTAATATTTCTGGAAGAGTTCTCCTGGAATGAAAATCAGTGCAATGCTAGTAATTCCTCAGACCATATGTCTATATCAGGGAAAGCAATGTTAGGAAATTTAAGATTCTTTTTGCATGGTAAAGTGATGTGATAGTCATTTTTTTAGAAGAAATTTCAGGTGGGTCCTTTTTCAGGCACTGTGGGGAATTTTAGCTTTATGATACCCATCGACTTTAATTGACATCTTTTAGGTCTGAAAATTCATGAGTTAATCGAATGAGGATGATTCTGGAGTAGCTCCACTACACTAGTTCACTTTGAACAGCACATCCTGGTTATATTTCCATAAAGCCCTGAAATAACATTTTGCTTCTTTGTGGGTATAGGAGATAAACACCCTTTATGTTTCATTCTCATGGAATCCATTTTAGCTGCACTAATGTGCATTAAGAAGTTTCTAACACGATGGGAAATGTCAGCAAGAATGAAATTAATTGGGTAGTCATCCCTGAAGGTACATATTTAGGGGTTGGTTCTCAGAATTGTCACTTCATCAGCTTGCTTAAAAATAGAGGATTTACTTCACTGCTCAGCTTGAGTCAAAAGTAATTTCTTTCCCTCAGGATCCTCTTTCTTTGACAGAAATGATTTTAAGCCAGCCTCCCTATTAACTCACTCTCATTCTACTGTGACCAAACATGCCTGGATTTTTTTCTCTATCTTCTGAAAAATATGTAAAAATACATCAAATGTCTATACAAATTATGGTCCTGCCCAGAATTATCTACAGCATGGAATGGGATGGATACAATCTACAGGATGTGTGAAATAAAGCAATAAATACTCTACGGTTTTTCCATTCCATATTCCCTAGACTATCTTTAAGAGTTAATAGGTAAAATGTAAAACTTTAGCCTGATGTATATCTATTTTATATGGTCCAAAGAAATCAGGGTATCAGTGTCTTTTGCTTTAGATTATTGCATTTCATCATCACACTCTTTTTATGTATCCATTGTCCAGTATAATTTCATCTCCATATGTTTTTGAAATTTATATGAGACCTCTTCCTACCTTATCTACTAAATCCTTTCCCAAACACAGACTGCAGGAACACCCTAAAGACATAATAAAAAGAATTTAAAGCACTTGAATGACACTCTTTGTTTATCTAAGTAGATGTATACATAGCAATACATTCATTTAAATAGATTTAATGAATTTTTTTTTTTTTTTGCGGTACGCCGGCCTCTCATTGTTGTGGCCTCTCCCGTTGCGGAGCACAGGCTCCGGGCGCGCAGGCTCAGCGGCCACAGCTCACGGGCCCAGCCGCTCCGCGGCATGTGGGAGCTTCCCGTACCGGGGCACGAACCCGTGTCCCCTGCATCGGCAGGCAGACTTTCAACCACTGTGCTGCCAGGGAAGCCCAATTTAATGAATTTTTGCTCAGCATATACCACTTGGACAATAGTCTTAGCCCATAAGGAACTTAAAATCTTGTTGGGAGGTAAGTTGTGCAAACTCATATGCCTTCACAGCCCAATCAGGTAACAGATGTTGACCTAGACAAGTGTAAATGATAGGGAGTGGTGGAGACCATAGAGAACTAGTGATTGCATGCCTTATTTAAAGGAATTCCAGTTCTAGTGATTGCATGCCTCATTTAAAGGAATTCCAGTTCGGTACTTTTAAAAGCCATTGTGTTGGGCAAATAAAACATTTTTCTGGGAAAATTCAACCCGTTGGGTAGGACTTAATCTGTGGACAGCCAGCTTTTCAGTGTTTCAGTTATCTCTTGCTGTAATGAGCTGTGTAATAATGAACCACCCCCAAAGTTAGAGGATTAAAGCAACAGTAATTATTCATTTTTCTCTCGCGGTTCTGGTGGTCACTAGGCGCAGCTGGGTGGTTGTTGCTCATGGCGTTGCATGTAGTTTCAGTCAGATCGTGGCTGGGACTGGAGTCACATGGGAGGCCTCCTCTCCTAGTCTAGTGGTTGGTGCTGGCTGCTGCCTGGAAGGCCCACTAGGCCTCTCCATGTGTACTGGGCTTCTTTGTGGCATGCTGATTGAGCCAGAAACTTTGAAGAGCAAGTTTCCTGAAAAAGAAGGAGGGAGGGTAAATATGAGTTTACCAGGGGGAACTTGTATTGCCTTTAATTGCCTAGCATTGGAAGTCACGTGGTGTCATTTCCACTGCATTTTATGCTTTAGAAGTGAGTCACCAAGACTAGCCCATAATCAAGGGGAGAGGAATTTAGAGTCCACTTCTTAATGGGAGGAGTGTAAAAAAAATTACAAACACGTATTAAAACCAGCACAGGTAGGCTTAGGTTAGAGAATAGTAAAACTAAATATATAATAAACTCAGATATAATCAGGGAGATGTACAAGATATTTAACGGCTGGCTTGGTGTGGGAACTGTCCAATTAGAAGAAATAATAGCATCCACAACTGGTAGGCTCTGTTAGTGCAGCTACTTAATATCAGCTCTGGGCATAATCCGGGCTCCAAACATGTCCTAGAGCCAGCAGGAGCTCTGAGAAGTCAGGAAAGGTGAGATCATGCATCTTGTATAAGATGTTTTAGGAATTCTCGCTGAAACTTCAGAGGCCCCATCAGGCTCCCTCTGGTTGTTTGATTTCTTTGTTTTGTCTGCCTTTGTCCGTCAGAAGTTAGAAGCATTGTTCCTACATATGGCTCTTAGCCTAATGTTTTGAAAGTTTATTCTTTGCTAAAGGGAGGGGAGTTGGGAGGGATGGGAAGAGAAGAGATGAGCTCTAGGAATACACATCATCTTTGGTACATACTATGGTTCAGTCCAATGTCATTTAGAAGCCATGTTGAGAGGCACCTGGATTCTCCCCTCTTGACCCAGAGAGCAGACATAACAAATGCTGGGTTCTTTGCGTGTTAGTTTTCTGTTGCTGCTGTAATGAATCACCACAGCCTTATCGGCAGCTCAGAGCAACACGAATGTATTCCCTCACCGTTCTGTAGGTCAGAAATGTGGGATGGCTTGGCTGGGCTCTCAGCTGCAGTCTTCAGAAGGCTGAAGTCAAGGTGACAGCTGGCTGGGCTCTTAGCAGGAGCCTCTGGGAAGAATCCTCTTCGATTCTCATCGTAGAACTGAGGTTCCTACTTCTTTGCTAGCTGTCAGCTGGGAGCCACTCTTAGCTCCTAGAGGACTCTCTCCCCACTCCTTGCACGTGGCAGGTGCATGTCACAGCCAGCCACAGCATGTCAAATCCTTCTCACCCCTGGAATCTCTCTGACTTCCCGTTCTGCAGCATCTCTTCTGACTTTCTCCCCTGTTGCATCTGTAGGATTCCAGCCAGAGAAGGATCCCCACTTTTAAGGACTCATGTGATTAGATTGGGCCAACCTGGGATAATCTAGGATAATTGCTCTATTTTAAGCTTCTTGACCTTAATTACATCTGCAGAGTCCTTTTTGCCATGTAATGTAACATATTCACAGGATCCAGGGATTAGGTCATGGACATTTTTTTGGGGGGGCCATAATATTACCTACTACAGGTAGTGACATTAGGGCAATAAAAGTGCTTTCCCTGTACTTTTCTCCTCAGAAAAGTAAGCCAGCCAGTAAATGTGTGTCAAACATTAGAATTTATTGAAATACTCATCCTAAATTTGACGGAAAAGAATATACATTTTATGGAAGTGAGTACAGGTTTCAGCTTTGACAAGAGGAGGCACTCTGTTTTGATTTCCAGTGATGTCTCCAGTATAATATAATGCTTAAGAGAACTGGTTTGAAGTCAGACAGACTAGACCTTGTGCGAGCATATAATGCTTGTAAGTCTCATTGTCCTCTCCTGTGAGATAGGCTAATAATTCCTGTAGTTTCTATGGGGAAAACCTATGACTAGAAAGTGCGTAGGACGTGGTAAGTGCTCCGTGAATGGTAGCTGCTGCTGCTACTACTACTAGTGATAATAATAGGATGACAGTCATGGGCTTCTTTATAAGGGGAGAAGGTATGGGTGGACCAACTAGAATCCACACTTGGATTTCCTATACCAGTTTCATGTTAGTCTGACATAAATTATCAGTCTGACACAATTATTCTATTAGACATAAATTGGTAAAATGATTGTTCTGAAAAGGATTTACAGAAGTTTATTTTGAGCAGTTTAGCTTAAGACAAATGCTTGGTTTTAATCATAAACAGCAGTGCCTGAAACTCACAGGCATCTAAGTCAGGGGTCAGCAAACTATGGCTTGAGGGCTAAATCTTGCCTGCTGCCTGGTTTTGTACAGCCCATGAGCTAAGAGTGATCTTTAGAGATAAATGTCTGTGGTTGATTTGATGGTAGGAAGCACTAACTTTGAACCTCAAAGCATAACGTTCTCCTGCCCCTAAGGAATTTCATTCTTCTCATTACTAGGCCTGAATTACCAAAAATTGTACTCGATTTTTTTTTTTAAAGGGAACTTTATTTTATTTATTTATTTTTGGCTGTGTTGGGTCTTCATTGCTGCGAGCAGGCTTTCTCTAGTTGTGGCAAGCAGGGGCTACTCTTCGTTGTGGTATTGGGGCTTCTCATTGCGGTGGCTTCTCTTGTTGCGGAGCACGGGCTCTAGGCGCGCGGGCTCAGTAGTTGTGGCTCGCAGGCTCTAGAGCGCAGGCTCAGTAGTTGTGGTGCACGGGCTTACTTGCTCCATGGCATGCGGGATCTTCCTGGACCAGGGCTTGAACCCGTGTCCCCTGCATCGTCAGGCGGATTCTTAACCACTGCGCCACCAGGGAAGCCCTGTACTAGATTATTATATTTTGACTTTCATCAATAAAATTTTATAGAAAAGTTTCTCTCACTATGGAAGTACCTATATAATGTCCTTGATTTTTCCTCTTGGTCCATGAAATGACTAAATGTTTACCATCTGTTTACAGAAGAAATTTGCTGAGTCTGATCTAAGTCACTTCCTGTGCATTTAAAATACAGTGTAGACTCTTCATAGCTGGAAGGTACTCCCAAGATATCTTAATGCCATAGCTTAGTTTTATAGCTGAAACTGAAGATAGGCCACTTTTCCACCACAACCCGGCTAGTTAGTGATAGAGGCAGGATGAGCCATTAGATCTTTTGGTGCTTAAATCAGTAAACTTTCTACTGGAGCAGGCAGACCCTCTAGGTACCATGGTTGTGCTTTATTATCTCTCTTTACATGGACTTCTATGTTGTCACCAATCTCAAACCTTTAATGGACAGGTCAGAGGTGATGCAGCATGGAAAACTCAGCTGTCCCATGGACCCATTGAACAGGGCCTGGCAAACATCAGCTTGGTGCTGTGTTTCCATCTGTGGGGAGATCCCTTTAGATTCTAGAATTTTTCATTAAAGCTGTTTCAGAAGCCCTGGTGCTTTTTTACATTACGTTAGTAACAGTGAATAACCAGGCATGTTCAGTTTAGGATGAGATTGTTCATTGAGCAGAGCAATAACCCTAAACTGAGGTGATAATTTCCCTGCGTGTCGAGCTTCCCCATTGTTCCCTGGTTATTTGCTAATAAATCCCGCCACATTGTATGTGTTTCACTGCCCTCCTGCCTGGATAATGATGATCACTTGGTGGTGGTTGTTTCTCTGTCAACAGGTGGTTTACAAATCCAACGACTGTCAATGCCTTCTACAGCGCATCCACCAACCAGATCCGTGAGTACTGGTTCCTTGTCTCCTTGTTAATGTGCTACAAAATGGATGGAACTTTTCCATGACTGTGACTTAAGAGTAGGGCACTCTTTATTTCCTCCCAGCAGTGACCAGGTATGTTGGTGAAGAAAGTTTGTTTCCCTACCCATATGTCCAATTTTCCTCATTACCTTATAAGTTTTTTTAAAAAAGCTTTATATAACCATTAAGTTAAAAAGAAAACAGCTACAGTAAATAAAACTGCAGTGATGTTGGCCATGAAAAGGAACAAGCTTCCACTTTTCTTTCATAGTGGTCTTACTGATTTTTGTTTTATTTATTACTAGGATTGATGGGAAAAACGATCAGGTAGCTGGGGAGAATTTAGAGGCTGTTAGAAAAGCTTTGAAGTGCTCTAATTAATCCTAGGATGTAAAGTCTTGAGTTTCTTTTATTTACATGTATTAGGTACATAATTATAACTAAGATGATAAGTTAAAAATTATTAAAGGTCAGATTGGCACAAATTAAAAATCTAACAGCACCAAATGTTGGCGACAGGGGCACATACTGCTGGTGGAAATGTACATCGGTCCACCCACTTTGCTGCACAATTGGGCAACACCTAGAAAAGCCAACTATGGGCACGCGTGTCTGTGAATGTCACTTGAGCTCTTGACATGTGCACTAATGCTGTTACTCAAAGTGTGGTCCCATGATTATTAGCAATAGAGTCCCAGGGGAACTTGTTAGAAATGCAAAATCTTGGGCCTCACCTTAGACCTGTTGTTCACAAACCCTGGACGTGGGGCTCAGAAAACTGTTTTATTAAGCCCTCCAGATGAGTCTAACATAGTTGGGGAAGCAGTGCCCTAGAGAAGTCGCACATGTGGAGGCCCATGTGAGAATGGTTACAGCAGTGTTGTTTATAATAGCAGCAAAAGGGGAATAACCTATGTGGCCCTCCAAAGGAGAATGAATCAAAATGTGTCATGTTCACACAAGGGCATGCCAGACAGTGGCGAACAATGAGTGACCAGAGCGACATGTATTAACGTGGATGAAGTTCACAAATAATAGGTTGTGTGTGTGAAAAAAAAAACTTGGAAAAATATGTGGAGTATGATATCATATAAATAGAGTTCAAAAGCATGCAGAACAGTTCTATATATTGTCTAGAGGTACATCCACATGTAAAAGCCTGAAGACGTTGACGAGAATGACAGAGCCCGAGTGCAGGCTGCCAGTGACCTGCTGTGGGAGGGGGGCTGCTGCTGCACGTCTTCCGGTGCCCCCCTTCACTCCCTCGTGTGGTGAGCACCTCTAATCTCATGGTGTTAAGCATGTCTCTAAGCTGTTTGTTGAGCGCGGGAGATGGAATTTATAAGGAGTTGCTCCCCTTGATTGTGCCCTCACCGTCTCCCCCCGAACCCCTGTAATAGCCTCCTCGCTTGCCTCCCTGCTTCTGAACTTATCCCCCTTTGGTCTATTCTAAATATAATATCACAGCCATTTTAAGATGTCCTTCAGTCATCTCATGTCCCTCCTTTGCTCAGAACCCGTTATCAGCGTCCCATCTCACACAGAATAAAAGCCAAATTACTTGAAATGGCCCCGAGGCCTCTTATGATGCTGCCTTTATCTCCCCTCTGTTCCAGCCATGCTCACCTCCTTCCTGTTCCTAGAGCAGGAGACACTCTTCCTTACAGGCATTTGTACTCGGGGTTCTCTTTGCCTTGGAAAACTTCTCCAAGTGATCCAAGTGGTTCGCGCTCCCACTTCCTTCAAATCTTTGCTTGAATGACACCTTCTCAGTGAGGCTTCCTGTCTACCCACTTGTGGTAGGTCCTCTGTGCTGGCCCTCATCCTGACAGGACTCCCTGGCCAGAGGGGACAGCCCACTCCCAGCAGGCACACCTTCTTAGAGTCGCCCTCGTGTGGCCACCTTGGAGAACGGCAGCCTCTGCCGGACTGGTCTGGGAGAGTAGTGAACAGGAAAACAGTTAGCTGGCAGTGCATTATTATCATAAAAATACCATTGCTTTCTCCACCCCCCCAGCTTTATTGAGGTATAATTGACAAATAAAAATTTTATATATTTAAAATATACAACATGATGCTTTTCTATAGCTCTAAGTTGAAAAGTAATCTGCGTTAATGGGAAATTATGATATTTTAGATATTACTTATAAATACAATTTATAATAATATAGGTTATATTTATATAACACGAATTATACCGATATCAATTGGAATAACTTACTGGGTGATAGAAAATTATTTAAATTATCTATTTTCAAAGAAAATGGTTTACTTTGTACATGCAAAAGATTATATATATAACATGCTAGAACACATAAAGTTACAAAGTATATAAGAAAACATATGAGAAAATAAATATACGTTTATGAACCCACCACCTGTCCAAGAACTGGAACGTTCCTGATGTCAGTGCCTCTGTCTGCACTCCTCCTCAGTTTCCTCCTCCTCACCAGTTACGTAACCACTATTCTGATTTTTGTGTTTATTATTTTCTTGTATTTTGAAAAATAAATTTTAAACCATATGTATCCCTAAGCAATATACTGTTTATTTTTACTTATTTTTAGCATAATAAAAATGGTATTATATTGCATGCAATCTTAAGCAATTGTGCTTTCATTCAACATGTTTTTAAGATTCATCCAGGTAGCATGTGGCAGTAGGTTTTTCATTTTCACTGCTCTGTAACATTCCATGTGTGACTGTACCCCAGATTACTTATCTGTTCTACAGACCTAAGCGTTCCCCTTTCCCCCAGTTTTTGCTATTATGAACTACGTTGCTCTGAATATTCTCATACATGTCCCCTGAAACAAGTGTTCGGGGCATATGCTAGGAGTAGAATTACTGGCTTGTGGAGTATGCAAATATTCAACTTTACCAGATGACACCAAATGTTTTCCAGAGTGAGTGTTCCAAAGTACAGAAGTGTTTTCACCAGCTCTCATTTTCATCACTTCTTGGCATTGGTAGACAAAATTTTCATCAATCTGGTGAATGTAATAGATCAGTTCTTATGCTAAACAAGGCACTGAGGTAGACTCCTCAGCAGTGCTTCCACACTGGCTATCCAATGTCAG
Organism: Grampus griseus; assembly: GCF_964374135.1. NCBI lineage: Eukaryota > Metazoa > Chordata > Mammalia > Artiodactyla > Delphinidae > Grampus > Grampus griseus. Next base: position 18,606,498 of record NC_138999.1, read on the forward strand.
TGAATACTCACTGCTCTTGGGGTGTTTAAATCCTGCCTCCAGGATTCACCCCTGCTCAGCCTGTTTCTTTCTGGGGAGAGCTGATCTTATCAGAGGTTTACTGAGGGAGCAGCCATTTCAGGGTAACCCAGTGGTTTCTCTAAAGCTCATGAGCAGAGGGGGTTTGGAATGAACAATTTGAAGCAGTATTTTAATTAAGAGATTCAAGCTGTTTCTGTTTTCCTAATGACCAGTGCTTGCTCTCATTGTAAATTGCATTCCCAGGCAAGATGACAAGGAATCCTGTGGGTGACATTTTTTTCTCCCTCCTTTCTGATTTTCCGGACTATAAATTAAGACAGGTGGAGTTCCTTATACATTTCCCCACTGGGTTTCCTGGGACTCCCCCCAGCCCCCAAGTACCACCTTTTTGCTTCACTGAAGAAGTGAAAAATGGAGGTGATTTTCTAAAATGAACATCTTTATTGATTAGGGGCTGATTCTGACAGCATGTGGCCATCTGTTTAATTGGGTTTCACATCTAAGATGTAACTATACTTAGTAACGTGATTTATGAGAATTTCATTCAGTTCACATTATCATTTTCTGATTTATGCCATTTAAGTCAGCTTCTGCATGCAGTAGAGACTTGAGTAGAAAATAGAAAAACCTGTAGGGTTTTTGTTTGTTTATTTGTTTGTTTTGGCAAATCCATGCCTATATGTGAAACCCTATGATTTGTGGTGATCTTTCAATGTTAGATTTTTGCAGGGTGGTTATAGCTTCTTATTTTTCTACCCTTGTCAAGCTGGGTAGCAATGTCTTCAGACACAGAGTGTAGTGTGAAATAATGATGATTTAAGTCTGCTGTACGGGGAGTTATACTCAGGAGCTGTTGCAGAATTTAATTATATTTGACCTGATAAGGTGGTTAAACAGGAAAACAAGGAGCTGAGGTTATTGGTGCCTAAGCTTGTGCTTCCCTAACCCTGTGATAAATGCAAAGCTGGTCCTCCTGCGTTTATTTTATTTTATTTGGCCATGCTGCGTGGCATGCAGGATCTTAGTTCCCCGACCAGGGATCGAACCCGTGCCCCTTGCAGTGGAAGCGCGGAGTCGTAACTGCTGGACCTCCAGGGAAGTCCCAGGTCTTCCTGCTTTTAGTAGGAAGACATAAGCTCGATGGGAGACCTTGAGTGCCACTGATTTAGTTGTATGACCTTGGTCAAGGTGTTTCTCCTTCCTGACCCCTCTTGTCCTCATCTGTCACATGTTGAGGTTACCCAGTCCACAGAGTTTTTGGTAGGATTTAACAAGATCAATTTGAAAAGTGCCAGCATATCGTCAAGGTCAGCGTTTTGTATATCAAAAACTGGCACGCCCGCCACTAATGCCTGGGATAGCCAGTCTGTCACAGGATACACAGCGTGTATATGAAGATTGTGGGAGGGGCGTATTTTGAACTTTTGTTCTCAGAAGGTTTTATACATTAAAACAATATTTTTGTACATTAAACAATTACGACTCATTTGGAAAAGTATTTGGCAGTTTGTTGATGTCTCCTATCACCCAGAAATTCCACTCTTGATAAGATGGATGGATCCTGATGCCCACCAGGAGACATGTACACCATGTTCATAGCAGCAAAAGTCTGGAAAGAACCTAATTTCCATCAACAGAAGAGTAGGTAAATAAATTGTGCTGTATTCATACAATTGAATATTGCACAGCACGGGAAAAGAACGAAGTGCTCCATGCTGCAGTGTGTAAGAATGCCGCTGACTTAATGGTGAGTGAAACACTGCGTGGTTCCATTCGTATGAAGTTCAGGAACAGGCAAACAAATCTGTGATCTAAGTGATAAAAGTTAAAATAATGGCTACCTTTGTTTTGGGGGGTATTGACTGAGAGGGGGCATAGGAAACATTACCTTGATCTGGGAGGTGGTTGCACAGGTGATACTTGTGTAAAACACTCACTGTGTTCTACCATTAAAATTTGTTCCTTTACTGTATGTATGTAACACCTCAACATAAACAGTAATACCCCCATTCTCCCTTAAAGATTTTTAGAATAGCGTGTAGCATGCATAGACATTTGGGCTTATGACAGTTCACCTCAGGCCAAGCTGCCAGAGGTGTGGACGAGGGATCGGCAAATGTTCTCTATAAAGGGCCAGATAGTAAATATTTTTGGCTTTGCAAGCCATATGGTCTCTGTTGCAAATTCTCACCTTTGCCATTGCAGCCATAGACAATTCATAAACAAATGAGTGCGGCTGTGCTCCCGTGAAACTGTTTACATGGCTGTAGTTTGCCAATCTGTGATGTAGAGCACTGTGAGAGGATGGGATCTAGGGACCCTCATAGCGTGTTTCTGACCCAGCTTCCAAAGTACTTTGGATCTAATCAGGTGGTCTTACGGGAGGCAGGAGGGTGAGCCTGAGGGGAGAGCCGCTTACATTTGGTTTTCATTTCCGCTAATATAGACTGGTCTTTAGAATAAAATTCATTTCATGTTTTCAGTATCAATGTGTATCTGCATAGTGCCTTATAACAATATTAGTTTTTTATCTTCGTAGGTCTCAAATCATATCAAGGAATTATTTTAAGCAAACAAAACCTTGGCTTGAAAACAAGCAAGGCCTAAGGGCTAAAACCAATGATTTTTTATTATCTTTGCTCTTATACACAAGGGATTTAGTTGCCTCAGTTTAATCACAGATACTCTGCTAAGGAAGATAAGCCTTTGTGCAGAGGCTGGGCTAACGCTGGCATCTAACTATAAAATTAATCCTGAAATCAAGCATAGATTTGTTTTGCTGTTAGGGAAATAACTGTGTTTCAGACTGGTAGAACTTCTCATACTTTGCTGACTCTGCCTAAAACCATAAAGTAGAAGCCAAGTTAGCAAATACTCACCTGTGGCCTCTACTGGACTTTAATGAAATTAAATCCCTGAATGCACTTGACAATCTATTTGAGTAGAATTGGAAAATAATCTCCCATAGTTTTGGAGCTACAAGGAAGGAAACTTAAGTGGCCACCTAATCCAGACTTCTCATTATCTAGAAGAGATCCTGACAGAGCAATTCTTAGTAATTTTTTCGCCTTATTCACTTAATATTTATAGAGCCCCCAGTGATTCTCGCTTCCCGTGTGTTCACACCCCTGTGTAGTCTCTCCAACACTGGATAAGGCTGACCTCTGTAAGTAATAGGATACTGTGGAAATGACAGGGTGTGACTTCTGAGGCTGGGTCATAAAAGACATCTGGCTTCTGCCTTGCTGTCTTGGATTGATCTCTCTGGGGGAAGCCAGCAACCATGTCATGAGGGCCCTCAGGGAGCTGGTGGAGAGGGCCACATGTGAAGGACCTGAGGCCTCCTGCCCATGACCAGCACTGTGTGCGCATGCCATCTTGGAGGCGTATCCTCCAGTCCAGCCAAGCCTTCAGGTGATTGCAGCCCACGCTGACATCTTGACAGCAACCGCTTGAGAGACCCTGAGACAGACCACACAAATAAGCTGCTTCCGAATTCTTGACCCAGAGAAACTGTGAGATAGTAAATGTTTATTGTTTTGAGCCACTATGTTTTGGGATCCTTTGTTATATAGCAAGAGATAAGTAATACAGACATTACAACTTTCCAGGTACTGAGTTCAGTGCTAGGTTTTTAATACGGTATGGTGTAGTGGTTAAGAGTGTGGGCTTTGATTTTGAACCCTGGCTTGGCCACTGATAACTTGCAACCTTGGGCACGTTACTTAACTTCTTTAAGCCTCAGTTTAATTATCTATAAAATGGAGATAATAGTAGTGACTATCCTATAGGGTTGTCGTGAAGATTCAAGGTGATAATATATACAAAATGCTTGGAAGAGAAACTGGTTTGTAGTAGGTAGTCAATAAATCTTAGCTGTTAGGATTCCTTGCTTTTGAGAAGCAGGGAGAGACAGACTTGTTACCAGTCATTTATAAGACATCATGGTGAGTGTGCAACAGAAGGCTGTGCAGTGCATCCTGGGAGCCACGGAGCAGTGTGTTAACTATCTAGGGGAGTGAAGGTTGGCTTCACGGTGAAAATGGCATTTGAGTGGGCTTTGAAAGGAGAAAAATTCTGTAGGCAAAGTAGGTAGGTTGGGACATGCAGAAGTACTGGCTGGTGCAAAGGCAACACACGCGGAGCATGGAGCAGGAACGGGTGGTGAGATGCTCACAGTTGCTGGGGCACAGACTGCATGTGGTAGACGGGGGATGGGGCAGAAGGCATGACGCGAGGTGAAATGTAGCAGAAGTAGATGAGGACCTTGTAAGCCATACTGAGGAACAGGCCATAGGGAACTGGTATAGTTTTCTTTGAGAGGCAGGAAACTTAATTTTTGGTTCCTTGGTCTTAGTCTTAAAGATCATGGCTTGGAAGATCATGGCTTGGAGACGGGAAAGATTGAGACCCCCTATGCCAGCTAGGAGTTTGGCAGGTGGTTCAAGAGAAGGATGGGGAGGGTCTAAACCTAGGCAGTGGCAGCGGTGAGGGGAAATAGGGAATGGGTAAGTTAAATCCCAAAAGATTGTTCTCAAATAATTGTGTAGTGATAATACAGGTAGTTTCCCAACTTTTCCACTGATGCTTTGAAGGACTCCCATAAAATGGAGAGCATAATTGCGCTGTGCAGCCATTCTTCACTGAGAACCATTAATGTGCCAAGCATTGTGCTGGATACTTTAGCATATGTTGTCTCTAATCTTCAGTAGGTCTATCTATAAGCTTGATACTATGGGTCATTTTACAGAAGAGGAAACTGAAGCTCAGGGAGGCCAAGTAACGTGCAAAAGAGCACACAACTAGTAAGTTGCGGAGATGGGAGTATAACCCAGCTTCTCTGATTATGTGCTCTAGGTCTTCAGCCTACACTGTTCAGTGCCAGATAAGAAATGTGAGAATTACATGAAATGATACGTGTGAACACACTGTGAAAAAGTTGAAAGCATGGTATAATTGTATGTTAGAGTAATCATTATATTCTGCCCTCACCCGTGTAGTGGGGGATTGTTTGTTTGGTATGGAAACAAGATATTATGGGATGTGGGGACAGCCAGGGGATGAGGATCAGAAGGTCAGGCGGTCTCCAGGTCATGCTGATTTCATGTCTTAAAGGGCTGTCGCATCAAGCAGCAGTTGATTATTGCCGTCTCTAAGAGTGCTGTTCTCTGCAAGCCCTTTGGCTATGCCCGTGATCTCCTTCCATCCTTGGATTCCGATGGGGTGGGGACGTTATTTGAGAGATTTCATAAGCTACCTTAACAAGAATATTTTGAGCTACTCTCCCAAAACGTTGTCCTTCACAAAATTTACTCTGAAATTTAAAAAAAATTTGTTAAGTGAGTTGAAGTTAAGTCATGAGCAAAGTTCAAATAGTTTGCAGAATTGCCACATGATGCACTTGGCAAGGTTGTGGGACACCTGCTACAACTATTTTCAGATGCTCTTGTCCTGGTCTAGTCAAGGACTCTGGACGCCCTAATACAGCCCCATGTCTCTAAGGCCCGACCAAGGAGGCGGCTGAGAATGACATTCTGGGTAGTGCCACCGAGGGACAAGCTGCCTTTCAGTGGGAAGCCCTGCAGTCTCATGGCATTCCTGTAACTGTTGAGTCCCAGGACCGATGCCTGGAGGGACGCATTTACCACCTGCTGTGCACTTGTGAAAACACTCTCGTGGGGCAGGACGCACGCTGTTTCCAGGCAGAGGACTGGGCAGGTTCGCTGCAGGGCTGGTAGCAGAAAGCACAGAATGGCTTTCAGGGTCAGTTTGATTCAAGAGGTGGGGGGTGAGTGGGACACACACTGGGAGCGACCTGGCTGTGAGCCCAAGTGAGCAGAGCATCAGGAAGCTGGAAAGGAGCCATGGCCAGGGAGTCAGGGAACAGTCTCACTAATTGGTCTTGAAGGTCACAGTCTCACTTGTCCTCCCTTGAAAAAAATCAATTGTCTTTGACCCTTAATACAAAAGTAGTTCACATTTACTGTGGAAAATCTAGAAAATTTTAGATAAGCTAAAAATATTTTTAAAGTTAATCATAATTTAAAAATAGCTACAGTTAATAATTTTGTTGAATCTCTCTCAAACTTATGTTTATCTACATACTTAAAAATTGAAATTAACTATGGACTCGTCCAGTTAAACTGTTTTTTCCCACTGAAAGTTGTAACAAGTATTTTTTTCATTTGTCACATATTCTTCTAAGTTACCATGCAGAGTATTCCACCATATAAAAGCACCTTACTTTCTTTAATTTCCTACCGAAAGACGTTAAGGCTGTTCCACTATTGTTAAAAAAAACCCCAAAACTCTGTGATGAGTTTTGCGGCTAAGTCTTTGTGCAAATCTGAGACTCTTCTTTAGGGTAGATTCCTAGATGTGGAGGAATTGCTGAGTCAAATGGTATGCTCAAGTAAAGGGATTTAAAAATATATATTATCCTACTTCTCTTGAGAAAAGTGGTACCAATTTATATTTTCACTAACAATAGATGAGATGGGTTTCTTTTACCATCGTAAAAGATACTGTTAGGCATCGTAAAGATACTGTTGGAGGAGATGAATAGAGACTCAGTTTTTTTCTTTTTCGGTCTAATTGATAAGGGGAAAATGTTAGTCACATTTTCATTCTTGAGACCATTATCTCACCCCCAGATATGGCTCAGTGACCCTACACAGGCATTTGTTGAGCATCTGCTGTTTTCCCAGGCCTGGACTGAACATCACTTCCTCTAGTGTCAGTTTTGAATACCTAGGACAGCAATTGTGTGCATGAAAGGACTTGTTGGTACGTGAGTAGAGTATGAGATACTGAGCTGCATAGTGGTTCTCAAAGTGTGGCCCCTGGATCAGCATCACCTGTGATAAATGGGCTTTACCTGGTCCCATCCGTGACCTACCAAATCAGAAACTCTGGGGGTGCGCCCAGCAATTTATGTTTTAAGAAGATTTTAACCATCAAATCTCCAATAGATGCTGAAATTCGAGAACTGCTGAGCTATAAAATTGCAGTTCAAATGCAAAAGAGGTCAAACTTGGTTGGGTAAAGGTAAGGAGGCTAACTTGTCCTGGTTTGCCTGGGACTGTCCCAACTTTAGCACTGAAAGCTCCACATCCCAGGAGCCCCTTCAGGCCTGGGCAGACAGGGATGGTTGGTTATGCTGGTAAAGAAGAAGGGGTTCTCTATGTTGCAGCCTGGAGGTAATTCTGGCAGGAAAAGAATAGAAGAGCCCGAAGAGTAGATTTCAAGACGGAGGGCAGATTTTAGAAGCTGCTTTCAGCTCGTCAGTTCTAGGCTGATAGATCTGGTGGCAGGAGGTTACCTGCAGGAAGCCGGCAGATGGCTAGGGCATCTTGCTGGATCCCTTGACATGAGTCACAGCTGTTAGAACTTGATATTTTCTGGAAAGGGGAGGGTTGGCATTCACCAAATTACTGCAAGATGCCAAATTGAAAAAAAAGCCACTATTAATCTTAGCAGTGAGATGACAATGAAATCCCTTTACAGCAAAAAACATAACCAAAAGTGCTTTGTAACTGCAGCAATTTCCATGTCCCTACTGATGGCCCCCTAGATTCTAGAAGAATGGTATCTGGCTTATCTGATTATAAGAACTAATCCTGAATAAGATGTAACACTCATTCTCTCTTAGAGTGAGCATTCATCCTGGATTTTCCAAAGCAGTTGCAATTAAAACTGTTTTTGTCCTTTTGTACAATCATAATTTATAAGCCGTGTAAAATTTCAGTTTTGAAAGAATAGTCTGCAAAATTATAATAAAAATATCTAGTCATATGTTATGAGCACAGTGTTGAGGAGCAGTGAAGAGAGGAGAATGAGACAGGAGGGCTAATTTATATACATCAGTTATTTTTCCTAAACCAAGGTTTCTGAACTTGTTTGCATATTAGAATCATCTGGGGAACTTTGAAAACATACTGCTGCTCAGGGCTCCATCCCAGACACTGTGGCTTGATAGGTCTGGGGCAGGGGCTTGGACATGGGTATATTTTTAAAAACCTCCCCGAGGGATTCTAATGTACAGTTGGGGTTGAGAATCCTTATTCTGATTGAAGCCAGTGGGTCTCAACTAGGAGATGCACCGAAATAACTGGGGGCCTGTTGAAAGCTCTGGTCCCTACTGATCTTACAAATTTTTTACCCATTAGCATACACACGTGTACAGATAACCCCTTTTCCAAAACACGCCTATGCGTCTACTCCCGTGTATCCAGTATTTCTTTACTGACTTTAAAAGACATTTCAATTAAAAATACACTTTTAGAGAGCTTTGGTATCAGTTCATCTTCGTGTTTAGATTTTGCAAAATGGAATTTTTTTTCTAGTTACGTCCTTTCCCCCTCACTGGATTGTAGGTTCTTTGAGGACATTTGTATGTTCAAAACTTACCTGAGTGGCTTGGAACATCATAGGTGCTCAGTAAATGTTAGTGGTCACTGGTTATTTATGGAAGTTGCATCATCATAACCAAACCAAACTTCTCCCAGTAGTTTTTATGATGGTATTTAAATATATTAACATCTCTAAAATTAGAGTCATAAACTATGTTCACTTAGTGAACTATAGAACTTGGAGCTATTGGGCAGGACAAATAAAATAAACAAGTCAGCAGAATTAACTACAGGTGAATCTCACCAGGAAGTATAATAATGTTGCTAAGATGGCACATCAGCAGTAAGCCTTGGAATGTAGATTGATACATGGATTAGTTCAGTAATATAAGCATATACTTAATGCTTTTGAAAATAACTGTCATGACATGTACTAGAATAAAGTCACATTAATACACCAATAAATCCATGCAAAAGACCAAACATTCTGTTATTTGACAAGACTAATAATATAATACAATGTATTGATACAGTCAGCCCCTCAATAAAAGTATGACAAACACCCATAGTGATACACACTCAATGGAAAACCGAAGTACCTCTCTGGGGAAAGCACCTACAGCAAATATGGAAACAGATTTAATTAAACACTTGAGTGTGCACATTGGCCTACACATTCTCAAGCCCATTGGATTCTCCTTTAGAACCTCCCCGCTGTCAACTTCTTTTGGACTGAATTTACTTTGTCATTGGCCCCTGGCTGTGCCACTTCTGCCCCTGAGGCCGCTGGAGAGATCCTAACTGAACAAATTCAAATAATGCTACTTCCTTCAAAGGAGTCAAAAGAGAGACTGAATTTGAGTGAACTGCTCCCAAATTTAGATGGAATTTGAGTTGCCTTGCACCATACAGTTGGCCCTCCATATCTAAAGGTTTCATCCGAAGGTTCAACCAACTGAGGATTGAATTCCACCCTTGGATATGGAGGGTATTAGTAAATTTTCAAACGTTTGATGGAGAGAAAGGGAAGAAGCAGGTGCTCTGGGTTTTGAAGACTGGTATTGAAAGTTGGAGGTCTCCCATCTTGTTAAATCTGACCAAACACGGAAACAACATGTTTCCAGTCTGACTACAGTTGTCTTAAAGTTGTCAACTACAGTTGACACTTACAAATCACCATTTGTAAGTGTCAATATATAAAAAACAAAACCCCAAACTTACAAGTAACAAAACGTTGGAAGAAAATGCTTTCAGAATACTTGCCACATGATAACTTTCTTGAACCACACACTTATGGATATGGAACTTAAAATTAATGTGGCAGTTATGTGAAAGCATACAAAGAGTGTAGGGAAAAGAGATTATCTTCATTCAGTATTGTTAGGACCAAAGGACTCTGATCTAAATCAGTATTTTGTGTGATTTTCTCTTTGTAGCATATGCCATAAAACCATAAAAGGGAAAATATCCTACTTTTATTCCTTGGTGTTACGGAGGGCTAAGAGGACATAGGGTGATGGAATTTGCATGAAGCTAGACAGAGCTTTTCATCTTGTTAATATTTGCATTCTGATTAAGAGTTTATTGAAAAAAATGTGCAAACTTCAAAACCGCACTAGCTCGGCCATGATTGTAAGGGAATGGAACCAACAGAGTACCTAATCTAGAAGGTAAAGGAAAACCAGAACTTGAATAATGGAACATAGCCCCATTCTGGTATTGAATATGGAAACTTCAAGGAGTAGCACATTGGTAGTACTAATAGTGTCGTGTAATGTTTTAGACTTTGGCTAACACGCACTCATAGTTATAGGTAATGTTTAACCCCAGTCACCGTTTAGAGTTTCACAAAGTGCAGATTCCATTCACTCAACAAATATTTATTGAGTGATTACCACGTGCCAGGCATTGTTTTGGAGATATTGCAGTGAGAGAGTGGTAAAAATAAAAGTCCTTTTGTTATGGAGCTTGCATTCCAGTTGGGGAAAGACAGACAATACTTTATAAAGGATAAGTAAAATTTAGAGTATCATAGATGGTGGTACTATGATGAGCTATAAAGCAAGAAAGGGGGGTAGAATAATACTTTCCTCCTTTAAAAAGCACTAGGGAAGGCCTTAATGAGAAGGAGGTGACATTTGAGTAAATATCTGAAGCTAGTTTTGTACATAGTAGTGGGAAGTTCTGGGCTGGGGGGGAGAGGGGTGGGAAAAAAGGGAAATTATTAATTTTTTCCCCATCTCTCCATACAGTTTGAACTCTCTATACCTGAGGCTATATGTTTGTTTTCTTAGGTCTGAGCTGTGGGACAATGGGCTAATTCTGTTTTTTTCCTCTATATTCGCCTCTACTAAAAAACCTAATTAATGTGATTTTACACTAGTAAAATGGACACTGAAACCCAGACACACTGAGGCATTTAACTTTTCCTGGAAAGATACAGCTGCAGTTAGGATATAACTTTATGACTTTAAAGACCGACTAGTTGAACCTGACCCACTGAATGTGATCAGTTGTTTGGCAGTTGTGTCCTAAACAAAAGCACTCTATGGTCACCATTTTGCTAAGATTCCAACTAGGTTAGTCAGTATTCATTGATAGAGTTATGAGAAATGCCAGTAGAAACAAAAGGCTGACCCAAGTAGAAAGCCTAAAGCAGGCCTTGTGATTTTCCTACACACAGATTTGAGAAAGAGAATTTTTTGCTACCAAAGAGTGAGGTTGTTACAACATATAGATACCAATATTTTCTTTTGTCAGAATGTTAGTGTTTGGAATTATTTAACCACAGTCTGTATTTTTGCTTGAAATAGGAATTTGCTGGTATTGACAAATGTATGAGCAAAAAACTACTATGTAAGCTTAGTTAACTATAAACTGTTTGGAATAACCTTTAGAAGAAATTTCTGTAATACACACACCTGTTATCTCTAAAAGAGTTCATTTTATTTTCTTAAATATTTATGTATTTATTTATTTATTTTTGACTGTGTTGGGTCTTCGTTGCGGCATGCGGGATCTTTCTTTGTTGCGGCGCACGGGCTTCTCTCTACTTGTGGCTCACGGCCTCCAGAGCGCACGGGCTCGGTAGTTGTGGCGCGCGGGCTTAGTTGTCCTGCGGCATGTGGGATGTTAGTTTCCCGACCAGGGATCAGACCCACGTCCCCTGCATTGGAAGGCGGATTCTTAACCACTGGACCACTAGGGAAGTCCCTAAAAGAGTTCATTTTAATTATACAAGTTGATTACCTTTGATTAATCAATATTTAAAACATTACATTTATGTCCAAAGCCCCTTTAACCACCCACCACCCCAAATCCCATTTAGCTCCAAGAGGTAAGTAACCACTATGACCACTTTGGTATGTATTTTACAGACCTTTTCTGTGAATTTTCATACATATACTCAAACTGATAGGATAGTTATCTTAAATATATAAATGGCATTTATATATCTATATCTATGCCTTGCTTTATTCTAACAGCATTTGTTCGAGAGTTTCCCACGCTAGAATATGGAGACCTGCCTCTTTCTTTTCATTTGCTGCACAGCAGTCCATAATATGGTTATACCATCATTAACTCATTCCCCTCCTGTTGAACATCTAGGTTGTTGCACACTTTCCTCAGTTACAGCAATGCAGCAATAAACATATTTAGCCATAGCACCACAGTGCATGACAGCCAGTGACTGGGCCGTGGTTCTTGAAGTGTGGTTCCCAAACCATCAGCATCACATCACAGGGGAACTTGTTAGTGATGCAAATTCCTAGCCACCTCTCTGGACCTACTGACTCAGAAGCTCTGAGGGTGAGGCCCAGCAATCTGTTTCAGTAAGTCCTCCAGGTGATTCTGATGCATGACAAAATTTGAGAACCGCTGGTGGGAATATATATGTGTACATATACACATAGATGTGTATATACGTAGTCAGTTCTGCTGTAATGCGACATGTGGTCCTAAACATCACTGCACTATGCAAAACTGTGCAATAAAAGCCACAAGGCTTATGGGACAAATGGGGCTGGGGCACAGCAATCAAAAACTATCAGTGACACGTGAAAACAAAAGCTAGGAGCCTAATAAAAACTATAGCACGGTTTTACACGTGTTAAATGGGTAAATACATAAACTCTACAGTAAATATGGTGCTTTCCCTTAAAAAAAAGACCTGACGTTTGCTTGGGGAAGTTGGCATTGGAGGGCCTGCAGCTTGTGAGTTACTGTGTAGTGGTGGAAGGAGATTTATCTGAAAAGTTTTAACACCAGATGTGGATGGGTAGGGCTTCTAACACATGGGGGACAGAGGTAGCTGGTCCATGTTGGGATGTGTGCATTTTGTGTACTCTTAAGCAGCTCAGTTCATTTGGGTGCAGTTTTCTGCTTTCATCTAGCATTTCTCATGGACAAAATTGTGCATAAGAAAATGTGAAATTGGAGTTACGTTCCAGTCTTTTCCCTGCTACTTCAATCATGTTGGAACAAATTTACCTTTTCAATACAAGCGTTATAGCAGACCTGACTCTATATACCTATGCATACATTTACACATGTAGTACACATAAAAGGACTCATACGTGACAGAATGCTGTATTTACACTTAATATTTTTTTGCTTAATAATATCTGTTAGAGCCTTTTCCTTATCAGCCTGCAGTTACTCATTTTTTTAAATGGCATTTAAAGCATTGAGAGATGACTAAATTGCTTTCCAAAATGCTTGCAAGAATTTATATTCCCACCAACATGCTTCCTACACCCTGGTCAGTATTATTAAATTTATGAATTTTTGCCAGTCCGATAGTTAAATTTCTCTTTCCTCCCTCTCCTTCCCTCTCTCCTATCTCTCATGTTCATATGTATGCGTACATATATACACACACACACTTACATTGTGAGGAATGTCTCCCATAAATATACTGGTAGAAAAAGGAGCTTGAAAAGTGTGAAATAGGTGGTGAGGCAGTGCTGAAATGGGAAGAAGAGGAGATAAAATGGATATGCAAGAAAAGATAAGAAAAGCCTATTAAAAAGGGAGAGGAAAAGAAAAAGAATTCCCTTTCCATTTATTTAATTATTTTTCACTTCTACCTTTGCTAAATAGAGCTCATTCGCTTTATGAGATAAGATATTGAGTTGGCCCTGTTGGGATTTGATCTATCACTCTTGCCAGTTGACATCTCCAAAAATGCAGCTTAAACAGTTAATCCATTCACTTCAGCAGAATGGTCCTAAGGGCATCAGATTCTTCTGTTGATCAGTGTTGGGTTCCATGGCCCTGACAAGCTGCGAAGATACAGCTGATCAGGGGAGTGTGATGGCTGCGGTCTGCGAGTCTGGGGCCTCTAACAGCAACAGCGGCAGAAAGGAGGCTCGTGCAGGTGTCAGATGTTTTCCTGTAAAGGGGTTGGCAATGAACATAAATGCTTCCAACTGGGCACATTACCAAGCAGGAAAGCCATAATGATTTAATAATTAAGTCACATTGGTCTATGATCATTGTTCTTATTGGGAAATATCATTGCTTTTTGGTGATATATTATGTGAGACAGAATTTTCATATAAAAACTGTGATTTGCATATATATGTAATATATATTTGCATATATATATCCAAGTCAGAATGACTTACTAAAAGTAATCACCAAAAAGATGATGGAATATTGATATAAAGATGCCAAAGATATTTAAGAAAATGTGGAAATTATGAAGATTAATATGACATTGCCCCTCCAGAGTCAGATGCATTTTCCTTTATGTGAAAGCAGCAGGAAGAGAGAGGACTACTAGCTGGATCCAGCTCTGTTTTACAATTAGGTTTTTGCACGCTGAAATCTCAAACTATGATATTATTAAAAAAATATAAATAATATATGTATATGAATTACATAGAATTAATATTTCACTTCTAAATTAAGAATGTGCTTTCCTACCCTCACTTCTCGTAGTGTCCTGTCTTGGAGGAGAGGTAGACAGATTGTTGAGAAGGAGAGAGGGAAGATAAAACATTTGAACTCTTATAAAAGAGCTTTTAGTCTCCAGCAGCTTTGAGCAGTGGCTCTGGAGCAGGCAAGGATGTTGCAGAAGGTATCTCTCTCTCTCTGTCATTTTCTTTGTTACTATTCTTTGCATTCCCAGTTGTGATGGCTTGTAAGTGCAGCTCCTAGGATCAACCCCAGGGAACAAAATTTAGTGGTGACTTGCAATGGCACAGCAAAACAAGGCATTTCTCCCACTCATCTGCACCCAGGGCCAGCTACATAATTTGTGGGGCTTAGTACAAAATGAAAATATGGGGACCTCTTTTTCAGAAAGCAGGAAAAAGTGCTGTAAAGGGGCTAAAATATATAGCTTTGTCCTGTCTTCTACAGCCTTTCTTTCTCTAGACTTGTCACAGTATTTTTAATTTGCTATTTAATACCATTGTAAGTTGTAAGAAAAATTAAAAATTTAAATCATCAGCGTAATTTTACCATTCATCTTTATATTGTGCAATGCCAAAACAAATACAGATATAAGAACTTTTCTTTAAACAATATTTATTTATTTATTTATTTGGTTGCTCTGGGTCTTAGTTGTGGTAGGTGGGCTCCTTAGTTGTGGCTCGAGGGCTCCTTAGTTGTGGCTCGCCAGCTCCTTAGTTGCAGCATGTGGGCTCCTTAGTTGTGGCATGCAGCCTCCTTAGTTGAGGCATGCGAACTCTTAGTTGCAGCATGCATGTGGGATCTAGTTCCCTGACCAGGGATCGAATCCAGACCCCCTGCATTGGGAGCATGGAGTCTTATCCACTGTGCCACCAGGGAACTCCCCAGATAAAAGAACTTTTAACTTAGATGTAGAATTGACGAAATTGTAGTTTATATTTTCTAGCTTGTACATGAGTATGTATTTTCTTCTTGCCAGAACAGTGGAAACACTGCATAAAACTAACTCAGTTGGTTTTACTTCATTTCTTATATACATGTACATTCTACCAACACTCTCTACCTTTGGCTTACTGATGAGTAAGAAAGGACTGAAAGGAAAAGAAACTATGGGTTGTCCTGTCTTTCCCTTTCCTTCTACGTCATCATTTCGGTATATGTGGTTGACTGATACAGGAGTAAGAAAGAGTATGACAGACTTCCTTGGCCATTCATGTTTCTTAGAATGCCACTGCTGCCCTTTGGTGATCAAAGAAAATTCTGCTTCCAACAGAAAGAGCCCGAAGAGGGCTGTCAGAGCTCCCACATACTCAGTCCTAGATGTAATATGCTTACCTTGTACTCGTTTTGAGTCTTGCTGAATTCACACATTCTGTGGGTCTACTGGAGTTCTGCGCTCCCAGGGAGCATCTTGGATGCTGCATGCAAATGGAGCATAAAAGGAACCGTGGACAGGAATATTTTGCATGGCTGCTTTGCTCACATGCATGCTTTCTTGTCCCCTTGGTCTCCACTTCCAAAATCACATTCAAACATAAATTTATTAAGCATTTCATACAGTGACAGCAGAGCATTAATTTCATTGCAGGGTCCTTCTGCACGGGGGCCCCGTGTGACTGCATTGGTTGTGTGCGCATGAAGCTGGCCCTTTCTGTATCAGGGGAAGCCACAAGACAGCTGGAAGCCTCTTGCATGCGCTGTTTATGAAGGAACCCAGTTCACGGCAACCTGGACACTGCCAATAGTGTATCCGTGCGAAATAGTTTCCTTGAAACTGATGGAATGCACTGATTTCAAACTCAGTTGAATTAATGTCATCTTAGAGATAGTTGGATCTCTTAGAGGGATCCCAGCTCCATGAGGAGTACCTTTAAGATGGGCCTTTGGAACTTCAGTGCCAAAGCTAGAACCAGGTACTCATCATTAAATCAATCCCTATGTCCCTTACAATTTTGTTTGTCTTTCTCCCAGGATTTCCAGCAGGCGAGCTCCAGAAACCTTTCTTTTGGGGAACAGAATATCCTCGGTAAGTAAACTAATAAAGAAACCACTTACTGACAAGTAACAAAGAATATGATGTTTTGGCAGAGCATAGAATATAAAGTCAAAGGAACAAAGCTAGTGGTTGTTGAGCAAAAAGAAGGCATAGAACCTGGCATGGGTCGGCCCCACTCTTGCCATGTTAGGTATTTGTTTTCTGATTCTTGTTGCCAGGGTGTATGACGAGGTAGGAAAGCCAACCTATACACAGGTAGCTTTCATTTTTTATGCATTTGTTCACTTATACATTGACTCATACTAGAAAAATGTGGACCTTGAAGGATTCTTAGGATTTGGGTTGATGGGTCCAATACAATTCCAGAGGGAGGAAACAACGTGAGAAAAGGAAAGAAAATTGCTTTTCAAATAGCAAAGAGTCTGGTTTGGCTGGTCCAAGTGTGATTCCTCCATCTTCCAAACGAGCAAAGTTGCATTTCTTTGACCATTCATCCATAGTCACATCTCCTCCTTTTTTTTTTTTTGAATTTTATTTTATTTATTTTTTTATACAGCAGGTTCTTATTAGTTATCCATTTTATATATATTAGTGTATATATGTCAATCCCAATCTCCCAGTTCATCACACCACCACTGCCCCCTGGCCACTTTCCCCCCTCGGTGTCCATACGTTTCTTCTCTACATCTGTGTCTCTATTTCTGCCCTGCAAACCGGTTCATCTGTACCATTTTTCTAGGTTCCACATATATGCGTTAATATACGATATTTGTTTTTCTCTTTTCTGACTAACTTCACTCTGTATGACAGTCTCTAGATCCATCCATGTCTCTACAAATGACCGAATTTCGTTCCTTTTTATGGCTGAGTAATATTCCATTGTATATATGTACCACATCTTCTTTATCTGTTCATCTGTCGACGGGCATTTAGGTTGCTTCCATGACATGGCTATTGTAAATAGTGCTGCACTGAACATTGGGGTACATGTGTCTTTTTGAATTATGGTTTTCTCGGGTATATGCCCAGTAGTGGGATTGCTGGGTCATATGGTAATTCTATTTTTAGTTTTTTAAGGAACCTCTGTACTGTTCTCCGTAGTGGCTGTATCAATTTACATTCCCACCAGCAGTGCAAGAGGGTTCCGTTTTCTCCACGCCCTCTCCAGCAGTTGTTGTTTGTAGATTTTCTGATGATGCCCATTCTAACTGGTGTGAGGTGATACCTCATTGTAGTTTTGATTTGCATTTCTCTAATAATTAGTGATGTTGAGCAGCTTTTCATGTGCTTCTTGGCCATCTGTACGTCTTCTTTGGAGAAGTGTCTATTTAGGTCTGCTGCCCATTTTTGGATTGGGTTGTTTGTTTTTTTAATATGGAGCTGCATGACCTGTTTATATATTTTGGAGATTAATCCTTTGTCAGTTGCTTCATTTGCAAATATTTTCTCCCATTCTGAGGGTTGTCTTTTGGTCTTGTTTATGGTTTCCTTTGCTTTGCAAAAGCTTTTAAGTTTCATTAGGTCCCATTTGTTGATTTTTGTTTTTATTTCCATTACTCTAGGAGGTGGATCAAAAAAGATCTTTGTGATTTATGTCAAAGAGTGTTCTTCCTATGTTTTCCTCTAAGAGTTTTATAGTGTCCAATCTTACATTTAGGTCTTTAACCCATTTTGAGTTTATTTTTGTGTATGGTGTTAGGGAGTGTTCTAATTTCATTCTTTTACATGTAGCTGTCCAGTCTTCCCAGCACCACTTATTGAAGAGACTGTCTTTTCTCCATTATATATCCTTGCCTCCTTTGTCATAGATTAGGTGACCATAGGTGTGTGGGTTTATCTCTGGGCTTTCTATCCTGTTCCATTGATCTATATTTCTGTTTCTGTGCCAGTATCATGCTGTCTTCATTACTGTAGCTCTGTAGTATAGTCTGAAGTCAGGGAGCCTGATTCCTCCAGCTCCGTTTTTCTTTCTCCAGATTTCAAGATTGCTTTGGCTATTCGGGGTCTTTTGTGTTCCCATACAAATTGTGAAATTCTTTGTTCTAGTTCTGTGAAAAATGCCAATGGTAGTTTGATAGGGATTGCATTGAATCTGTAGATTGCTTTGGGTAGTATAGTCATTTTCACAATATTGATTCTTCCAATCCAAGAACATGGTATATCTCTCCATCTGTTGGTATCATCTTTAATTTCTTTCATCAGTGCCTTATAGTTTTCTGCATACAGGTTTTTTGTCTCCCTAGGTAGGTTTATTCCTAGGTATTTTATTCCTTTTGTTGCGATGGTAAATGGGAGTGTTTCCTTAATTTCTCTTTTAGGCTTTTCATCATTAATGTATAGGAATGCAAGAGATTTCTGTGCATTAATTTTGTATCCTACAACTTTACCAAATTCATTGATTAGCTCTAGTAGTTTTCTGGTGGCATCTTTAGGATTCTCTATGTATAGTATCATGTCATTTGCAAACAGTGACAGTTTTACTTCTTTTCCAATTTGTATTCCTTTTATTCCTTTTTCTTCTCTGATTGCCGTGGCGAGGACTTCCAAAACTATGTTGAATAACAGTGGCGAGAGTGGACATCCTTGTCTTGTTACTGATCTTAGAGGAAATGCTTTCAGTTTTTCACCATTGAGAATGATGTTTGCTGTGGGTTTGACATATATGGACTTTATTATGTTGAGGTAGATTCACTCTATGCCCACTTTCTGGAGAGTTTTTTTTTTTTTAATCATAAATGGGTGTTGAATTTCGTCAGAAGCTTTTTCTGCATCTATTGAGATGATCACATGGTTTTTATTTTTCAATTTGTTAATATGGTGTATCACACTGATTTGTGTGTATTGAAGAATGCTTTCATCCCTGTGATAAATCCCACTTGATCATGGTGTATGATCCTTTTAATGTGTTGTTGGATTCTGTTTGCTAGTATTCTGTTGAGGATTTTTGCATCTATATTCATCAGTGATATTGGTCTGTAATTTTCTTTTTTTGTAGTATCTTTGTCTGGTTTTGGTATCAGGGTGATGGTGGCCTCATAGAGTGAGTTTGGGAGTGTTCCTTCCTTTGCAATTTTTTGGAGAGTTTGAGAAGGATGAGTGTTAGCTCTTCTCTAAATGTTTGATAGAGTTCACCTGTGAAGCCCTCTGGCCCTGAACTTTTGTTTGTTGGAAGATTTTTAATTACAGTTTCAATTTCATTGCTTGAGTCACATCTCCTTCTGACTCTCCTCTTCTGCCTTCTCCTCCACTTTTTTTTTTTTTTAAGCCAGTTATTACTGTGGACAACTGGGGCTCAGTTTTGCTGGGGAACTGTAGAATATGCTTCAGCATGATTCCATCTCAGGAGCAAAGGAGCTGGGGTATTTGTCATCCAACTCACTTTCCATCATTAATTGAGGACTGCCAGCAGGTGTATTAACTCCCTGGCATTGCCCAGTATAGGCCTGGAGGGCTCTGGTGGCCAGAGAAAGCCCTCGGGCGACTAGTTTCAGGTGCTGGCAGTTGGAAGCTGTCAGATTGGTGTGCTTCAAAATGGTGAGTGCCCAGGGACAGCAGCAGGCATCGACAAAGCCTGCTATAGGGAAGCGCTATCATTAGCATAAATGAAAATTATCCGTGTGTATTGACCAAATCCATTAATATCATCCCAGGTCTCAGCTGCATAGTTTTCATCAGTGTTCAGGTATTTGGAATCCATTTTTTCTGTTGTTAAGATTAGAAATTTATATATATTTCCATAAAATTAAGGGTTTAGGCTAAATATTTGCTAAGCTTGCTTCAAACTAAAAAAGTCCTAGAAGTCTTTGATCCTGCTTATCATTAGCAATTTAACTGATCTTCTGTGGTTATATACCTGAACACTTGGACATAGTCTGGTTGGGTTTTGAATTTATTGGTCAATGTATTTGTTTACTGGGTCCACGAGATAATTTTCTGATATAAAAGTCAAAATGATAGAGACTTATGAAATGTTAGTGTTCAACCTTATGCTGAGTGGGAGAGAGATTTTTATTTTTATTTTTTATTTTATTTTATTTTTTTTACATCTTTATTGGAGTATAATTGCCACACAATGGTGTGTCAGTTTCTGCCCCACAACAAAGTGAATCAGCCACACACACACACACACACACACACACACACACGTTCCCATATCTCCTCCCTCCTGCATCCCCCTCCCTCCCACCCCTCCAGGCGGTCACAAAGTACGGAGCTGTTCCCCCCCGTGCTATGCGGCCGCTTCCCACCAGCTATCTGTTTTACATTTGGTAGTGTATATATGTCCATGCCACTCTCTCGCTCCGTCACAGCTTAACCTTCCCCCTCCCCATATCCTCAAGTCCATTCTCTAGTAGGTCTGTGTCTTTATTCCTGTCTTACCCCTAGGTTCTTCATGACATTTTTTTTCATAAATTCCATATATATGTGTTAGTATACTGTATTTGTCTTTCTCTTTCTGTCTGACTTCACTCTGTATGACAGACTCTAGGTCCATCCACCTCATTACAAATAGCTCAGTTTTGTTTCTTTTTATGGCTGAGTAATATTCCATTGTATATTTGTGCCACATCTTCTTTATCCATTCATCTGATGATGGACACTTAGGTTGTTTCCATCTCCGGGCTATTGTAAATAGAGCTGCAATGAACATTTTGGTACATGACTCTTTTTGCATTATGGTTTTCTCAGGGTATATGCCCAGTAGTGGGATTGCTGGGTTGTATGGTAGTTCTATTTGTAGTTTTTTAAGGAACCTCCATACTGTTCTCCATAGTGGCTGTACCAATTCACATTCCCACCAGCAGTGCAAGAGCGTTCCCTTTTCTCCACGCCCTGTCCAGCATTTATTGTGTCTAGAATTTTTGATGATGGCCATTCTGACTGGTATGAGGTGATACCTCATTGTAGTTTTGATTTGCATTTCTCTAATGATTAATGATGTTGAGCATCCTTTCATGTGTTTGTTGGCAGTCTGTATATCTTCTTTGGAGAAATGTCTATTTAGGTCTTCTGCCCATTTTTGGATTGGGTTGTTGGTTTTTTTGATATCGAGCTGCATGAGCTGCTTGTAAATTTTGGAGATTAATCCTTTGTCAGTTGCTTCATTTGCAAATATTTTCTCCCATTCTGAGGATTGTCTTTTGGTCTTGTTTATGGTTTCCTTTGCTGTGCAAAAGCTTCGAAGTTTCATTAGGTCCCATTTGTTTGTTTTTATTTCCAATTCTCTAGGAGGTGGGTCAAAAAGGATCTTGCTGTGATTTATGTCATAGAGTGTTCTGCCTATGTTTTCCTCTAAGAGTTTGATAGTTTCTGGCCTTACATTTAGGTCTTTAATCCATTTTGAGCTTATTTTCGTGTATGGTGTTAGGGAGTGATCTAATCTCATACTTTTACATGTACCTGTCCAGTTTTCCCAGCACCACTTATTGAAGAGGCTGTCCTTTCTCCACTGTACATTCCTGCCTTCTTTATCAAAGATAAGGTGACCATATGTGCGTGGGTTTATCTCTGGGCTTTCTTTCCTGTTCCATTGATCTATCTTTCTGTTTTTGTGCCAGTACCATACTGTCTTGAATACTGTAGCTTTGTTGTATAGTCTGAAGTCAGGGAGCCTGATTCCTCCAGCTCCGTTTTTCGTTCTCAAGATTGCTTTGGCTATTCAGGGTCTTTTGTGTTTCCATGCAAACTGTGAAATTTTTTGTTCCAGTTCTGTGAAAAATGCCAGTGGTAGTTTGATAGGGATTGCACTGAATCTGTAGATTGCTTTGGATAGTACAGTCATTTTCACAATGTTGATTCTTCCATTCCAAGAACATGGTATATCTCTCCATCTATTTGTGTCATCTTTAATTTCTTTCATCAGTGTCTTATAATTTTCTGCATACAGGTCTTTTGTCTCCTTAGGTAGGTTTATTCCTAGATGTTTTATTCTTTTTGTTGCAATGGTAAATGGGAGTGTTTTCTTGATTTCACTTTCAGATTTTTCATCATTAGTGTATAGGAATGCCAGAGATTTCTGTGCATCAATTTTGTATCCTCATACTTTTCCAAATTCATTGACTAGCTCTTGTACTTTTCTGGTAGCATCTTTAGGATTCTCTATGTATAGTATCATGTCATCTGCAAACAGTGACAGCTTTATTTCTTCTTTTCCGATTTGGATTCCTTTTATTTCCTTTTCTTCTCTGATTACTGTGGCTAAAACTTCCAAAACTATGTTGAATAAGAGTGGTGAGAGTGGGCAACCTTGTCTTGTTCATGATCTTAGTGGAAATGCTTTCAGTTTTTCACCATTGAGGATAATGTTGGCTGTGGGTTTCTCATATATGGCCTTTATTATGTTGAGGAAAGTTCCCTCTATGCCTACTTTCTGGAGGCTTTTTATCATAAATGGGTGTTGAATTTTGTCGAAAGCTTTCTCTGCATCTATTGAGCTGATCATATGGTTTTTCTCCTTCAGTTTGTTAATATGGTGTATCACGTTGATTGATTTGCATATATTGAAGAATCCTTGCATTCCTGGAATAAACCCCACTTGATTATGGTGCATGATCCTTTTAATGTGCTGTTGGATTCTGTTTGCTAGTATTTTGTGGAGGATTTTTGCATCTATGTTCATCAGTGATATTGGCCTGTAGTTTTCTTTCTTTGTGACATCCTTGTCTGGTTTTGGTATCAGAGTGATGGTGGCCTCGTAGAATGAGTTTGGGAGTGTTCCTCCCTCTGCTATATTTTGGAAGAGTTTGAGAAGGACAGGTGTTAGCTCTTCTCTAAATGTTTGATAGAATTCGCCTGTGAAGCCATCTGGTCCTGGGCTTCCGTTTGTTGGAAGATTTTAATCACAGTTTCAGTTTCAGTGCTTGTGATTGGTCTGTTCATATTTTCTATTTCTTCCTGACTCAGTCTTGGCAGGTTGTGCATTTCTAAGAATTTGTCCATTTCTTCCAGGTTGTCCATTTTATTGGCATAGAGTTGCTTGTAGTAATCTCTCATGATCTTTTGTATTTCTGCAGTGTCAGTTGTTACTTCTCCTTTTTCATTTCTAATTCTGTTGATTTGAGTCTTCTCCCTTTTTTTCTTGATGCGTCTGGCTAATGGTTTATCAATTTTGTTTATCTTCTCAAAGAACCATCTTTTAGTTTTATTGATCTTTGCTATCATTTCCTTCATTTCTTTTTCATTTATTTCTGATCTGATTTTTATGATTTCTTTCCTTCTGCTAACTTTGGGGTATATTTGTTCTTCTTTCTCTAATTGCTTTAGGTGTAAGGTTAGGCTCTTTATTCGAGATGTTTCCTGTTTCTTAAGGTAGGATTGTATTGCTATAAACTTCCCTCTTAGAACTGCTTTTGCTGCATCCCATAGGTTTTGGGTTGTTGTGTTTTCATTGTCATTTGTTCCTAGGTATTTTTTGATTCCCTCTTTGATTTCTTCAGTGATTTCTTGGTTATTAAGTAGTGTATTGTTTAGCCTCCATATGTTTGTATTTTAAACAGATTTTTTCCTGTAATTGATACCTAGTCTACAGCATTGTGGTCGGAAAAGATACTTGATATGATTTCAATTTTCTTAAATTTACCAAGGCTTGATTTGTGATGCAAGATATGATCTATCCTGGATAATGTTCCATGAGCACTTAAGAAGAATGTGTATTCTGTTCTTTTTCGATGGAATGTCCTATAAATATCAATTAAGTCCATCTTGTTTAATGTATCTTTTAAAGCTTGTGTTTCCTTATTTATTTTCATTTTGGATGATCTGTCCCTTGGTGAAAGTGGAAAAAAAGAAAGAAGATAAAGTAAAATAAAGTAAGATAAAATACAGTAAAGTTATTAAAGTTAAAAAATAATTATTAAAAAAAATTAAAAGAAACAAAAAAAATCATAAATCTTGCTCTCAAAGTCCACCTCCTCAATTTGGGATGATTCGTTGTCTAAAGGAGGGAAGGAAGGAAGGAAAGAATGAAGATAAAGTAAAATAAACTAAAGTTATTAAAATATAAAGTAATTATTAAGAAAAAAAATGTTTTATAAAAAGGACGGATAGAACCCTTGGACAAATGGTGGAAGCAAAGCTATACAGACAAAATCTCACACAGAAGCGTATACATACACACTCACAAAAAGAGGAAAAGGGGAAAAAAATCATAAGTCTTGCTCTCCAAGTCCACCTCCTTAATTTGGGATGATTCGTTGTCTATTCACGTATTCCACAGATGCAAGGTACATCAAGTTGATTGTGGAGCTTTAATCCGCTGCTTCTGAGGCTGCTGGGAGAGATTTCCCTTTCTCTTCTTTGTTCTAACAGCTCCCAGGGGCTCAGCTTTGGATTTGGCCCCGCCTCTGTGTGTAGGTCGCAGGAGGGCGTCTGTTCTTCGCTCAGACAGGCAGACAGGATGGGGTTAAAGGAGCTGGTGATTCGGGGGCTCTGGCTCACTCAGGCGGGGGGGAGGGAGGGGCACGGAGTGTGGGGCGGGCCTGCGGCGGCAGAGGCCGGCATGACGTTGCACCAGCCTGAGGCGCGCCGTGCGTTCTCCTGGGGAAGTTGTCCCTGGATCCCGGGACCCTGGCAGTGGCGGGCTGCACAGGCTCCCCAGAAGGGGGGTGTGGATAGTGACCTGTGCTCGCACACAGGCTTCTTGGTGGTGGCAGCAGCAGCCTTAGCGTCTCATGCCCGTCTCTGGGGTCCACGCTTTTAGCCGCGGCTCGCGCCCATCTCTGGAGCTCCTTTAAGCAGCGCTCTTAATCCCCTCTCCTCGCGCACCAGGAAACAGAGAGAAGAAAAAGTCTCTTGCCTCTTTGGCAGGTCCAGACTTTTCCCCGGACTCCCTCCCGGCTAGCCGTGGTGCACTAACCCCTTGCAGGCTGTGTTCACGCCGCCAACCCCAGTCCTCTCCCTGTGCTCCGACCGAAGCCCGAGCCTCAGCTCCCAGCCCCACCTGCCCCGGTGGGGGAGCAGACAAGCCTCTCGGGCTGGTGAGTGTCGGTCGGCACTGATCCTCTGTGCGGGAATCTCTCCGCTTTGCCCTCCGCACCCCTGTTGCTGTGCTCTCCTCCGTGGCTCCGAATCTTACCCCCTCTGCCCCCCGCAGTCTCCGCCCGCGAAGACTAGTGTGTGGAAACCTTTCCTCCTTCACAGCTCTCTCCCGCTGGTGCAGGTCCTGTCGCTATCCTTTTGTCTCTGTTTTGTCTTTTTTCTTTTGCCCTACCCAGGTACGTGGGACTTTCTTGCCTTTTGGGAGGTCTGAGGTCTTCTACCAGCGTTCAGTAGGTGTTCTGTAGGAGTTGTTCCACGTGTAGATGTATTTCTGGTGTATCTGTGGGGAGGAAGGTGATCTCCGTGTCTTACTCTTCGGCCATCTTCCCCTCTTCCCGAGATTTTTATTTTTTTCCTAAGTGTTCTGTGTTTGCATTGAAGCCATTCATCCTCTATTAACATGCCCATTCAATGAATAATTATTAAGCATCGTTTGGGCACTCAACATTGGAAATGTGGAGGTGCTGGAGAGATGGAGATCACAGTCCAGTGAGATGGGTTCCCATACATGCATCTGTTCTAGATGGATTTCCTCCAGAACCAAGGAGTGGCTATTCTTTCTGCTCACACTGGTCAGCTTAGCCCTCCGGTGAGTGTTGGGTCTAATTGTGGTGACATAAACAAGCTGAATTATTTCCAGAGGAAAGAATCAAGATTGTAAACGGCATAAGACAAAATATCCCAAAGTGTGTGTTCCATGAAGTAGTAATAGAGGTGAGTTGTCCTCCCCTTCCCTTTGTTTTGGAGAATGGCAGTACTTAGCAGCATAGAAATTCCCAAGAAGTCCTGCCAGAAGTCCCTAAACTCCCCTTTTTCCTGTGTTTTGGGAACTGCTGGTCAAGAATTCATGACTGAAGAGAAAAGAGTTGAAAGAACTTGAGAAGAGAACACTTGAGGGGTAACCTCGTAACTGTTTTCACATTTTTTAAGGAAAGTTAAGGTAGCAGAATCATTTACTAAATTTGGGGAGGCCAGAGGGGTGTTTAGAATACCTTAGACCACTACACTAGACCAATAGGTAGAAGAGAGATTCCAGATCAACATTAGGAGCACTGTTTTGTTCGGAACTAGTCGAAGAGGCAGTGATCCACCTCAGAAGGGGTTGAGCTCCTGGTCATTGGACATGCCTAAGGGGAGAAGTCTTAGGACCATTTGAATGGGTTTTTGTAGACCTTTGCTAAGGAATTGAACTAAGTGACCTTAAAGCTGCTTGTAACTCTGAGATTTTTATGAATTTCCACTTCAGGCATAGAGTAGCCTCTACTTGATGACAGCACGAGCTCATGGTTGCTCCAGACAGCAGTACGGTGGTTTTGTTGTTGACAGCAAATCCTGTGCTTATGTTGAACCCATCGGGTAGTACGAACAAAAGAGAAACTGAGTAGGTGGAAAAATTGTCATCTTCTGCATTTTATTTTTGGAAGGCTAGATTTTCTCTGCAGGAGTCTTCTTTTTTCTGGCCAGCAAGTCACATTTTAAAAGGCATACAAGTTTATTTATTTATTTTTATCACATGCTAATTTAAATAACGTCCATTGATAAAACGGAAGATGTGAATTTAGTATTATGAAACATTATCATTGTCAGGCTTAGTCATCTAAAATTACTTTTTCTTTGGCTCTTGCCCAAAAGATTGTGATTATGTAACTGAGAATTGGAACTTGCAATGATTCAATCATTTTCTGAATTCTCTATTACCCTTTGCAAATAGGAAGCTCGTTGGAGCAGTCCCTCTTAAGGGACATTTATTGCAGAGCAGTTGCTATAAGCTTCCATTGTTCATCCCTTAAATTCGTCCAGTCAACAGCATTGACCGAGGCTTGTAGAGGACTGAGTACTATTCTCAGCTGAGAGTCCTGGAAAAAATGAAATGTTGCCAGCTGCATAGTGATAGCTACTGCTGCAAAAATTAGCGCTATGTAAAATTACAAGTTTGCCCCACACTGCTCTGATAGATCTATGATTGAAATGCATAATTTTACTCTTTTATTTATTTATTTATTTTGCGGTACGGGGGCCTCTCACCGCTGTGGCCTCTCCCCCTGCGGAGCAAGGCTCTGCACGCGCAGGTCCAGCGGCCATGGCTCACGGGCCCAGCCGCTCCGTGGCACGTGGGATGTGGGACCCTCCTGGACCAGGGCACGAACCCGTGTCCCCTGCATCGGCAGGCAGACTCCCAACCACTGCACCACCAGGGAAGCCCTACTCTTACTTCTTTAATGAAGGTTTGCAATGATGGAAAAATAGTAGGACAGCATTTTTTCAAATGCAAATTACCTTGCAGGAGAGAAATAACAAAGGAAGGAACTGCCACCAAAGGGAAAAATTAAATCTTAGAACACTTCCTTGGGTATAGTTGAGACAAACAATTAACATGTTAAGGATCATTATGTCCTGTAATAACATGTTGCTTCAAAAATTTTTGTTCCTTCCACTTATAGGTCCTATCTATTTGCTGGGTGACTTTGATGTTGCATCAGGAACCAACTGTGAAATATTTTTAGTATAATTACAAATCTTAGGAAGAATCCTTATAACAAGGATTTTAAGTTGTCTGTAATCCTCATGCACACGTTAAATGACTAAAATAAGTTACACATTGATCTGTCACTTGCAAGAAATGGTTAAAGTTAATTAATCAATTAGTTAAATCATTATTACTTACTGTGTACTAGGTACAGAGAATTTAGCAGCAATCAAGTAGGTAAGGGTTTGGCCTTCAGGGGACTTTTAGTTGAGAGAGAAGATCCCAGACACACATAGAGGGAAGCCCCCCTATTGATTTCCTGATATATGATTTATAGGTTCTCTTTCAGTTACCTATTGCTCCATAACAAAGCGCCACCACTGTTCGCTCATGATTCTGCAATTTGGGCGGGAGTCAGCCGAGACAGCTTGTTTCTGCTCTGTGCAGTACTGGCTGGGACAGACAGCTCGATGGGGGCCATAGGATCTAAGATGATTTTGCTCACGTGTCTGGTGCCTCAGCTGGGCTGGCTCTAATGGCTGGGGCCTGGCTGGGCCTCTCTCTTTCTTTAGAGGTCTCTCGACGTTTGGCATCTCTCACTTGCTTCGCTTGGCTTCTTTTTCTCCAGCTCATTACCCCAACTTCTTTACACTGCAGCTGACTTCCAAGGAGGCACAAAAATGGAAGTTATAAGGCCTCAGCCCAGAAGTCACACGCGGCCCCTTCCACTGCATTCTGTTGGCCACAGCAGGTCCCGAGGCTCATCCAGATTCAAGGGGGGAGGAAATAGATTTCCTCTTGGCGGGAGGAGGAGCACATGCGTTCAGGGTGGGTGGCATTGTCGGCGGTCACCTTTGTAGGTGACCTACCACGTGGTTCTTTAGGGGTGAAGAGAAATAATATCACGCCTTTTCCAGATCTGGTTCAGGCTTCACAGTCTTTGCTGTTCAGCTGTGAATTTGTCTGTCACAGAAGCAGAGGAACATGACTACCTTTGAAAGCAGCGTGATCCCTTTTAATCTCTGCTCTTTTCCTGTTTCATGACTCCGTTTGGAAAACAATTTAACTTCTAAGTCCATAGTGATTTTTCAACAGGTTCTCAGATAAAAAATAAGCGGTATGTTTACTGACAGGATCTTTTCAAACCCTGCTGCTGCTTTGGGTGTTTATACATATAAACTACAGCTAGAGCAGATATAGAACCATAGAAGCCTTAGGGCTGGAAGGGACTTTAAAAAACATCTCTTTCACATCCCTAATTTCACAGGGTAGGAACTAAGGCCCATAAATGTTCATAATGACAATGTTAGAAATTATATTTTCTTTGTCTAGTTCAATGAGAAGGATGTGTTTACTTTTTTTTTTTTTTTTACAATTTTGTGAGTGTGGTTAGTAAACAGATTATCTTGGCTTTTTGTTGAGAAAATATTGAAGGATTATGCTCTGACGTTCATGCTTATAATTTTCTCCCAATTATACATTTATGCTGTAGATCTCTGAGTTATGGCGCTATAGGAGTAATTGTTGGACATGAATTTACACATGGATTTGATAATAATGGTAAGTACTGGTTCAGTGTATAAGCTGATGCTTTTATGGTCATGTTGACCATATGGATGTTAATTGTTGCTATTATCTTTGCATAGTGGTATCATCATAGATTGAAGATTATCCAAAGCAGTATGATTGCTGATTGAAAACTTTCCCCCATGTCTTGCTGTGATAGCTTGCAATAAAAAAATAATTGTTCCCATTGGAGATGGGGTAGAATGAAAAAAAAAAGACCTTGTAATTTCAAGGAAATTAGCTTTGCATTTAGATCTGGGTTGCTGTAGCTGCCACAGTAGTTACAGGAATTATTTTGTAGCTTCTCTTCCTTTTATTTCTTTATTCACCATTTTGAGATGCTCTCCCTGGAGGTGTGAGCTCTGCTCTGAAGATGATTATACGTGCTGCCAAGTTAGGCCTCAGCGAGTTAGGACTCTGGAGCTTGGCTGACTAGTTCCTTTATACTATTTCAAGGATTATGCAATGCTTAATCTCTGTTTTTCTCTATGCTGTCATATATTCAGAATTTTTTTAGAAAGGCTATGCTTTCCTAATAATGAATAATATAGAGTATGCTATGTATCCTGATGACATTTAAGCAAAAGGAAAGAGCAGAATATGGCATAAACTAAAGAAATGATTGCCCTTTGGGAGTCATCATTTTTAATCAGAACTCCTTTCTCCTTTAACTTTGGAGTTTTATTGGAAAGCCACATGAAATCTCCGAAACTTAGGAATTAGCAGCAAATTGCGATCACATCCACATCCACACAGTTTACAGGGCAGACTCAAGAACTGCCTGGCCCAAGGCAACACTGTATAGAGGGACCTCTTTCTTCCATGTCTGTGATGTCTCTAACATCCTTTCCTGGATGCCTACCCCAGGGCCAGAGACCCTTTTGGTTCCTCTGCTTCTGGATAATTCTTCTTGTACTCCCACCAGCCTTTCCTTAATCACCTAAGTTTTTTGCCCCCTGGCCTCCCCTCCCTGTTAAAACGTAGCTGCCTTGTAGTCATCTGAATCCCCAGAGCTACACTTTCTGAATTGCATGTTTGGGTTATCTGAGAGGAGAGTCTTAGCTAAGAAACAAAAGACAGTAGTGGTCTCTTGGTTCTGGGCCTTTCTTCCTGGGAAACTTAAGTATAGTTCTCCCTCAGAATCTTCTGGAAGCCTTTTGGATTCTCTCTCAAAGGACGGAATCTAAAGATGGCATTTCACTCTGTAACCAATACTTAGAACAGTGCATTGCACAGTAACTATTTAATGATCGCTTGGTTAGTGGGTAGGGGACAGTGACACTGTGCTCTACCAGGGGTTGGTGGTAGTGGCATCCAGCCTTGCTGAAGAGCTTTGGATTGTTTCAGTTAACACCTTTGCTTAGGGGACTTTCTTGTAAGCCCAGTGAAGAGTTCTCTGCATAATTAAATTTAAACCAATAGTAACCTTGAGTGTAGAAGATAGTCCAGATACACCCAGACTTTTTTTTGAGGGATGTAGAGAAAATGAAGAGTGAGCCTGTAGCAAAAAAGCATGTATAACTAATCTTTTTTTCTGTTATGTTTTGGAGATTTCCATTCTTGTTCCAAGTTCTCTCTTTACAGCAACCTTCCTTGTCAAAGCAGGACAGATGGGCCTTCCATCTACACTGATGGCTGTGGAATGATTCATAACAGAGGTTTTATGTGTCTCTTGGCTCCTGGCAACTTGGAGGAAACACGATCCTTTAGAGCTGAGTCAGGGGCTGTGGTCGCAGGGTGTGAGTGACTCACCGAGGCTGTTCCTATGGATTGTTTGTTTGGAATTTTACTGGTAGTGGCGCTTTGACTCCTTCCATGGGCTTTCTGAAAGCCATTTCATTTCATAATTTAGAGAATATTTTGGGTCAGAGCAGGTGAAAACAAAGAATCTAAGATTGGTCAAGAATGGTACATGCCATAAGTTGATAAATCTTAAAGTGTTCTTTGTTGCTTAGAAGGAAAGAACTTCCTCAGACCTCTTTCTCCTTTCCTTGCTTTTTACAATTAACCTGTGACACTGGAGAGAAGGCAGGAACTGCTTCCAGGAGTGCTCCCTGCTGCTGGAACTGTCTTTTCAAGGCTTGTTGAAGTGAGGGAAAGGGAAGATGAAGAAATGAATTTGTTTCCATAAATAATACGAGTATCTTTTAACTTTGCTTTTTGCCAGGTAGAAAATATGATAAAAATGGAAACCTGGACCCTTGGTGGTCTGTTGACTCAGAAGAAAAGTTTAAGGAAAAAACAAAGTGCATGATTAGCCAGTATAGCAACTATTATTGGAAGAAAGCTGGCTTACACGTGAGTACAGCTGTGGCGAAGGGGGCATCTTGTGAGTCCTTCCTCCTCACGAAGACACTAGCTTGCTTTAGACCATCGGTTCTCAAAGTGCGGTTCCCAGGCCAACAGCATCAGCCTCCCTGGGGAACTTGTCAGGGATGTAAATTCTTTAGTCTTAATCCAGACCTACTGACTGAGAATCTCGGGGGTGGGGAGTGGGGAGCGGGGGGTGGGTGGGAGCGTGGGGTCTGGCAGTCTGTCTTTTCATAAGCCCTCAGGTGATTCTGATATAAGCTAAAGTTTCAAAATCACAGGCCTAAACATTAGTCTGTTCTCCTAGATTCAGATTAGTACAGAAAACGCTGTAGCAAAGATAAACAATAAAATTCTCACAAATCTACACTGTATACCATTAAAAAGATTTCCTCCCAAACTACTGCTTAGGTTTAATTCACTGAGATAAAACGTCACTCATTTGAATTGATGACTCTGAATTGGTTAAGAGTTCTTAGATAAAGAATTTTGAACAAAAGAAATGACTTTTAAAATGCTGATTTTCTATTATATATATATACATTCCTATAAAGGCACGAATGTAATTTTATACATGCTTTTCTGTATGGAATGTTGTTCCTTTCCTTTTTTGTCTTCACCTCTACCTCCTTCCCCTTTCCCTCTCATCACTTTTATCTTCTCCACCTGTAATCCATCTCAATAACCCTGATATACTTTTTCCCATGCTCATGTAGAGTTACACACATACATACACACGCACGTGTGTGTGCACGCACGTGCTTTTACTTCACTGTTTTCAGTGGCTGCCTGAAAGTCCACGGTGTGAATGTACTCTAACACAGATGACTAATGTCTTGTTGAGGGTTACACTGTGTCTCCAGTTATTTCTCCACAATAAATGCTGCTGCACTAAATACTCTTATTAGGTATATATTCTTTTTTTCTGTAGAGGATAGATTCCTAATGTTATTAAGAAGTTATAATATTTCATATTCCCACCAGTGATGGATGGAGGAGCATTTATGTATTGAGTTATTTACTTGTCAGTTTATGAGACCTTACAAAATATTATAGATGTTAAAATTTTTATTTGTCATTCATATTATACTATTTTCTCCTCAATATATTTCTCATCCATTGTACTTTGTATATGGTATCTTTTGACAAACGAAATTTAAATATTTCCATATAGTCAAAGATACCTATCTCTCTTAAAAAATTGTTTCTGCATTTCCATTCTATATCATATGTGTAGTCTCCTAGCTTTTCTGGGAAGGTTTTTACTGTTTTGTTATTTTACATTTAAATATTGAAGCGTGTGAAACTTATTTCGCTGTGGAGTTCAATACGAGAGTTCACTTTTATCTTCTTCCAAGAGGATAGTCAATTGATCCAGCATCAGTGACTAAAAGACGTTTTTTTCTTAATTGAATGTTTGTCAAATATTAGAATCTCATATATACTGAGATAAATTTCTGGATTCTATATTCTATTCCACTGATCTATTTGTTGATTTCTATACCAATGTGTTATTACTATGGCTCTATGGATTTTTCTGGTATCTGCCAATGCAAGCGCTGCCTCACTGTTCTTCTTTTATATACTTGGCCATTCTCAGGCAAATATACTTCTGTATACACTCCAAGATCATTTTGCCCATTCTCCACCCACTCCCCAAGAGAATCCCATTGAGATTCTAAGTTAAATCGCATTAAATGTATGGAATGACATTTTTGTCATAGTCTTCTTGTTCAAGAACGTGGTATGCCTTCCCATCTGTTTGGTATTTGTTTTCGGTTTTGAAATACGATTTTATAGTTTATCTCCTGTACATTGTTTTTACTTCTTTTTTCTTTTCTTATTTTGCTGGTTTGATCAGGTTATCTTTCATTCCCTTCCCCCACTATTCGTTTTTTCTTGTAGTTTTCCATTGTATTTTCTGTCCCTGCTTTCATAGTTACAAGACACAGATTTCTCTCACTGTGTTTGACAGTGCGACCAATAATGAAGAATTGTTGATAGGTATGGATCTGCATGAAGATCTTCCTCTAAAACGCACATGCAAACTGTGTCCTCCTAATTCATCTAGTCAAGGGCACAACACCTAAGAGAAGCAGGGGACCACACAGAACTGGAGTAGGTCAGTGTATTTACACGTAGTTTCCCCAGAGTCTCTTGGTCTGTTAGTCAGGCACGTGCTCCACCCTGACAACTTGGGCTGGGAAAGCACCTGAAACCTCACTATGCCTCAAGTCTATTATACTGGGGTTTATTTCACCATTCCAGAAGAATTTAGATAACAGTCTGTGCACTTTTAAAGGGAACGTTTGTGAACACTGAGCCGGTTCTCCTGGTTCTGAAAGCGTATACAGCACCAGGGAGACCATCCCTTATCCAGGAAGAGAAACCAGACTCTGTATCCTTGAATAGTATCTCTAGCTCCTTTATCAGTGTCCTGGAAAGCCATTTCTCTGCCCATATATTTTAAAAATATCTACAACTGTGTCATGGGAAGACCTAAAAGGGGCGCTTCTGTGTATCTGTTTTCAATTCAGGGGTTATCACATTGTGAAAATCCATCTAGAATATATGTTGCTTCAAGAAAAGCATAGGGTTCTTCCCAGATGATGATTGAGAAGCTAATAAAAAAAATGGTGCCAGGTACCACAACAGTAACAGAACATTGCTGTTTTCTGGGGGTTTGTTTTTTGCCTTTTTGTTTTTAATAGCATGTGCTAGATGTCTCTATAATTTTGTTCAGATGACCGTAGAACCTGGATAAGCTGTTGCTGCTACTGATGCATAATATACTACTATTGGTCTTTTATATAAATCTATCTATCTATCTATACCTCTCTCTGTATATACACACATATATATAATTTGAATATTTGGAAACTTTATCTGTGCTGTCAACTTTGGAGAAATTATCCCAGTTGTACCGTGTTGGGTTGGCATTGTATAGAAATTAACAGCCATATTGGTCTAGAAACATTAAACATAATTTTTCCATTTGGACAGGGGTAACACACTGTATTAAGTTTGTAAGGTCTTATCTGCATGGGTTTGATTACAGAAACTAGCAAAGTACCTCTAAAAAAGAAAAAAGCATAGGGGAGGGATTCTAGAGTCAGACACAGCTCCAAATTTTGGTTCAACCAGTTGCACGTTGTAAGTTTTTTTTGATCTTGGGCGAGTTATTTAACATTCCTGTGTCTCAGAGTCTTCATCTGTGAAATGGGCAGCTATTTTTGAACTCGTTAGTTTGTCTTAAGAATTAAATGACTGAGATAATGTAAAGCACCGGCATGATGCCTGCTATGCAATAAGTGCTCAATAAATTGTAGTTAATATTCCTAATACTTTGTGACATACTCATAGGTATGCCATCCCAGGAGAGAACAATACAATAGGGGCTAAAAAACCAAAAAACAATAGAAGAGCAGTTTTCTTGGAGGAAGGGGAATGCATATTTCCTGGTGATTATTATATGCAGGCATGGGAGTTAGACTTTACACTTAATTGAAACATATTTAATCCTCATACTGGTTCTGAGAGGTGTGCATATTACTAGCCTGTTTTACATATGAGGAAACTGAGGCTCAGAGTGATTAAAACCCATGGTAGAATCTACATTAGAGCTTAGATTGGTATGACTCCAACATCACTACGGCTCCCCCCATATCATGCTCGTGTTCTCTTATTTGAAGTTCATTTTAAACCTGGGTGATGTATTGGGCGGAGACTATTCTACAACATCCATTTTGGCCAAAGTGTCAGATACTGAAACTGAATTCTGACAAATGTGTACCTTTGCAACAAGGACGATAGAAAGCGCATGCCTGTCTCAGCATAAATCCATTCAACCGTCAGAAAACAGCTTCAGTCTCATTCCCCAAGGAGAGGGGGTGGCTTCCTTTGTGGATATAAAGGGCCATGCTTTATTTTTCTGGCTCCATTTGTGGAGGCCAATCCTCTGTACCTGAACCATTATTTGCGTTGGACTGGGGGGAGCTCCAATGGAGCATCAGAGAAACGGGCTGTTAGCAGCTGTTGAGTCCTGAGAGGCAAACCTAGGGCCATGGGGCTTCCCTGGTGGCACAGTGGTTAAGAATCTGCCTGCCAATGCAGGGGACACGGATTCCAGCCCTGGTCCAGGAAGATCCCACATGCCACGGAGCAACTAAGCCCGTGTGCCACAACTACCGAGCCTGCGCTCTAGAGCCCACGAGCCACAACTACTGAGCCTGTGTGCCACAACTACTGAAGCCCGCGCGCCTAGAGCCCGTGCTCTGCAACAAGAGAAGCCACCACAATGAGAAGCCCGTGCACTACAACGAAGAGTAGCCCCGCTCGCTGCAACCAGAGAAAAGCCTGCATGCAGCTACAAAGACCCAACGCAGCCAAAGATAAAATAAATTAAAAAAACAAAAACATAATTCTCAACTTTAAAAAAAATACTGATGAGGGCTTCCCTGGTGGCGCAGTGGTTGGGGGTCCACCTGCCGATGCAGGGGGCACGCGTTTGTGCCCCGGTCTGGGGGGATCCCGCGTGCTGCGGAGCGGCTGGGCCCGTGGGCCATGGCTGCTGGGCCTGCGCGTCCGGAGCCTGTGCTCCGTGGTGGGAGAGGCCACGGCAGTGAGAGGCCTGTGTACCGAAAAAAAAAAAATGATGAAAAAGAAAAAATACTGAAAAAAAAATCTAGGGCCATATGGTCTACTGAGGCGGTCCAGAGTGGGAGCGGCCTGAGGGGTGAAGCTAGTCCTCAAACCTCTAAAAGAAAAGCTTAGGGGAACAAGGAAGGAGATTAAATTTGAGCATGAGTGTTTATAAACAGAAGCACTAGAGTCAAGAGGAGTTAAGACTTGAGAAGGTAACATTATGGAGCAAAGGCTCTGGACAGAGACTGCTTGGGTTCGAATCCTTGTGAAATATGGGCAGTTCAGTTAATCACTCTTAGGTCAGGTCCATTAGAAGCAGAGCCCAAGATAGGGGTTTCTTAGATAAAAAGGTTCGTTGCAGAAGTAGTTTCAGGAGAAACCTGTAAGGTGGCAAGGAAGACCTGTTGGTTTCAGAAGTTTAGCCTCAGTTTGATCCCATAGAGGATTCTGGAGCATGAATTGCATCACAGGAATTGTTCAGCCTAGGATAAGGGGCTGGGCTATTCTAACTGTACATCAGTCAGTTACTGAGAGGTGGGGATATCACCTCCCAGCAAGCTCAAGGTGAGGGGATTCCCCTAAGCTAAGCTTAATCTTCCTGAGCCACTAGCAGTTACAGGACTGGGTTCACAGTCCTGGTAGAAAAGGGGATTTGGTGTAGCACCAATGACATCTGCGACACACTCTCAGCTTTAGATTCCTCATTTGTTAAGCAAGGATGGTGATAATAGCACTTACCTCGTAGGAGTGTAATAAAAGAAAGAAGGTATGTAAAGCAGGAGTGTTAACTTTTGGGGACTGAAGCTAGGAGGATCCTGGGTGATTACAGAGATTAATGTTTTCTGAAGATTAGTTTTTATTCATTGGTATTGTTTGATACCTGGGGGATTGGGCTAGCTTAATAAAGAGTTGGTAGCATCTGTGGCTTGAAAGTTTAGAATAATGTGTATTAGTTTCCTGTTGCTGCTATAACAAATCACCACAAACTTAGTGACTTGGAACAACACAAATTTATTATTTTACAGTTCTGTATTTCTGACTGAGGTCTCAGTGAGCTAACGTCAAGATGTCACCAGGGCTGCTTTCCTTTCTAGCTGCTGTAGGAGAGAATCTCTTTCCTTGCCTTTTCTAGCTTTTAGAGGCTGCCCACATTCTTTGACTCCTGGCCCCTTTCTTCTTCAAGGCCAGCAGTGACTGGTCAAGTCTCCTCACGTTGCATCCCTCGGACACACTCACTCTCCTAACTTCCTTTTCCTCTATTTGTACAGACCCTTGTAATTACATTGAACTCAACTGGATAATGTAGGCTAATGTCTCCAGCTCAGGATCCTTAATCATATTTTAAATGTCACTTTTGCCACATAAAGTAATATTTTCACAGTAATTTTTTTATGACATAGACATCTTTATTATTATAGGGCATTATTTTGTCTCTGATGCAGGGATTGGCAAACTTTTTCTGTAAACGGCCAGGTAGTAAATAATTTAGGCTTTGTGAGTTGTAAGGTCTCTGTTGCACCTACTCAACTCTGCCACTGTAGGAAGGAAACAGCCACAGACAATACGTATTTGAATGAATGTGCCTGTGTTCCAATAAAACTTGAATTATGGACACTGAAATTTGAACTTTGTATAATTTTCACATGCAACAAGATGTTATCCTTCTTTCTATTTGCTCCCCAATTGTTGAAAAATGTTAAATCCAGGCTCACCTTGCAGCCTGTAGAAAAACACGCAGGAGGTTGGATTTTGGCTTGTGGGCCATCTTGGTTTAGAATATTTTTTTGTCCTAGCCTATTTAAGGGTTTTAGAAACAATCTTCAAATGTTTGGTAGAATTTCTTCACTGTGCTTGGCCGGTTGTCATACATATTGCAAACCTTGGCCTTGTGGTCTGCACTACTTCTATTGGATTTTTGTTCCCCATGAGAACTATCCTCTTTTTAATTTTTCATGGAATTTGCTGAAGGTAAAATGGTAATGGTTGGTCTTAAAGCCTTGCTCCTGTGTGGATGGTAGATATTTGGAAACATAAAGCACACTGAAAAGAATACTCAAATTAGGTGAGTTAATCAGAGAAAGTAATCTGTACGTTGCTATTTTTTCCCCACGTAACCAGAGTCACTCAGCATATGTTAACATTTTATTGGAGCTGGCTAAATTGGTGAGAATAGGGAGGTGGGTGATAAAACAGAAGTTACGTTCAGGAGCGCCTTGCCGGGGTCAGCGTGCCATCTCACAATGTGTTGTGGCTACCTCTGATTTATTGAATGCAATTTTCTCTTTAAAATATGGCACTTTCTCTTGCTATCATATTTATGCCTCTTGCTGAATGACAGTTGGCTGTCAAACACTCTTTTTTTCTTTTTGTTAGGTAAAGGGGAAGAGGACCCTGGGAGAAAATATTGCCGATAATGGAGGTCTGCGACAAGCTTTTAGGGTACGCACTGCAACATTTGCTGTGATTTTAAAAATTAAACTATAAAATACCATACGGGTGCACCTCAATTTACACCACAGACATTTTCTTGAGGAGTTAGAGTTCTGTAAATTCTGTGAATTTCTGTAAATTGAATTATATTTCCCCATTGACTCTATTACATTCTATTATATGAATAGGGCTGCATTTCTTTCTTTTTCCTTTTTGGGGAGTAAAGTCACCCTAAAAGTAATATTTGTTATTAAGAATCATGTATTTAAAGGATAGTTTTCAGAAGGTACATTCAGTGTAATATTAAAACATGCTACAGAAATCTCAGGGCTAGGTTCATAGGCGTTTTCTTGAGTACAGTCTCTGTAGCCCTCCTTATAATTTTCTCTTAAAATACCAAACTTCTAAATTACGGTCAGAGGCTAGGGGTTCTCATATAGTGGGCCAGGTAAGAGTCCATAATAATGTTTTCATCATCCACTGGTCCATGGTTAAACAAGACACATAAGCAGCAAGATAAGAGGGTGATGTAGAAAGACATTCATAAAGCTAAATGCATTCAGTGTAAAGACCAAGCTGTTATTCTGAGGTTATATCTTTCCTCTATTCTAGTGAAAATATACTTTATTTTATAAAATGATGATGATTGAAGATTATAGTTTTCCCTCTTACCTGGCAAAATTTAAAAAAATTGCCCATAGATTGGCCCCCAAATTTATTTCCATATGGCTTGCCATTGTGTTAGATTTGTTTGTTCCCTGGTAGGAATACAAAGAAAAGCTTTTTGGGGGAAGGGGGCATTATTTAACATGTGCCCACTTTGGCCCAGCTGCTTTGGTATCTATTGAGTGAAAGGTCTTTTTGCAGGTGAACCTGCTTCACTGTTAAGCAATACAACGTTGACTTGCATTTCCAGGTGTTTGTTTTCTTAAAGGAAAACTTGATAGGCTACATTTTGCACATGGTGGAGGATATATTTAATATCTCTGCACTGGCTGAGAAAAGAGAAAAGCCATTATTGCAGCAGATCATCTCTTCTACTTCTCTCCCCAGGCTTACAGGAAATGGATAAATGACAAGAGGCAGGGGGTTGAGGAGCCTCTCCTACCCGGCATTGAATTCACCAACAGCCAGCTTTTCTTCCTGAGTTATGCTCAAGTGAGTAAGACCAAGGAAGGGGCATCAAAGATGAGATGCGGGGCTTTGGTTTGCTCCCTAGATCAAAGGTTTGGCACCAAAGTTTAATGGCATAACTTTGATTTCAGCTGCAGTCTTATCTTGCTGCTTATCTTCTGGACAAATATCACCTTTATGTTCTATGGGACATAATTAATTAACTGACTGAATCAAGGTTTATTGGTATTTTTCATCAAGTGGGTTACCAGCCTTGTGGTAACTCACTTGATTTTTAGTATATCCTGACTTCTTAATGTATTTGATACTATTTGTAACCATTTCTAGTGACTTGTTCTTTGGCTTTCTTGGCCCTGTGGTTTCCTGCATTTCTCCTCCTTCACCTCATTTGCTGACTATACCCCACCACTCTCAACCTGTGGGGGACCCTCAAGGCTATGTTCCCAACTGCCAAATGAACATGTGAAGACAACTAGAGCTGAAAACAACAACAACAAAGGCAAGGAGAGTCATGTCACCCTTTTGTGAGTTTAATGGGCTCTCTGAGCAGAAATTGAAAGATGTGCCCTAAATAAGGTACAATTCTGAGTTCGAGTATCTGGCCAGTGAGCCAAGTGCCAGTTGTTCTTTGTTATTCGGTTATTGCACTGGTTTATGTCACAATATGTAGCCTCATTTTCAAACAAGTCTGGGGTGGGTTGATGACGGTTCTGATGCATGGCCTCACAGTGGGCAAATCTGTATCTGTATGCTCAAAACTGGGCAAAAGTTTTCATCAGTACAGCTTTCTGTTCCTCTTTTCGTTCACTCCTCAGTAAGCTCATTCATTTCCACGTCTTCTTCGGTTGACTCTGGCTAAAGAATTCTCATCTGTCTGGGGTCTTTATTTCTTAAAGCTGACATGACAACACTAAATAAATGATCATTTATCAACCTGACATCAGCAAAAGTGGAGTCAACAACAAAGTGACTTTCCTTTTTAGTTTTCTCACTTCTATCAACACACCCTCACCCTCAGTCTTTGGGTCTTCCTGGTTAAGAAACCTGGATTCTTAGGTCTTATTTGATTTACCTGTCCTCATTTTTATGACATGTGTCCCAAAAACTGATGTTTCATCCTTTTAACTGCTCTTCAGATTCAGCCTCCCTTTCTCCCCATTACCCTATTTCGTCATCTATAGACTGTCAGCCTCGATCTCGTCTACTCTGGATTATCCCAACAGCCTTATGGCATGTTTTCCTGACCTCGGCGTCTTTCTACCACTGTCTGTCTTACATGCCACTGAAATAGCATTTTATTTCATTACTGACCTGCCGAAAGAACTGCAGTGGCTCCCAAGTGCCCACCACATTGAGACCGAACACCTTTCAAAGTTCTCCTCAGTCTTATCCAACTCTACCCAACCAACTCTAAATTCCCATAGCTCCACCAGACTCACACTTAGCCGGCAGGTGTCCTCACTTCCACCGCACAATGTTCTGTTCATTATTGTGTTTGTGGTTTTGCTTTTGATTTTCCTTCTACAAAGTGACGACCCCCTTTGTACTCCTCCCCCTCAGATTATTCAGTTCCATCTTTACCTTCAGGATCCATGTCAAGTTCCACCTCCTCCGCATCTTCCACAAACTTCCCCAAGGACTCCAGTTCTCGTTAAAAAGAAATCTCCAACTCCTTTGCATTTATCTTCATTACCATGCAGTTGAATACTTAATTGTTATCAAAATGTAAAAGACTTTTACTTTTATCTTCATAGCTCGTACATCTTCATACACTTCTTATTTATCTCCATAGCATCCAGCAAAGAGGCTGGGTATATTGAAGACACTTGACATTTTTAGCTAAATTGCTTGAAAACACTGAGATTAACACAGTTCAATTAAGGAGACTTTCTTTTGGGTCAGTACTGGGCCAGATATCTAAAATAAGAACACAGATATAGTTAGAACTTTCTAGAGCAGGGATTCGCAAACTAGAACCCGTGAGCCATATGTTGCCTGCTGTCTATTTTTGTAAATAATGTTTTATTGGAAAACAGCCATGCTCTATACTTTACACATTGTCTATGGCTGTTTTTGTGCTACAGTGGCAGAGTTGAGTAGTTAAAACAGAGACTTACGATCTGCAAAGCCTAAAATATTTATTATCTGTCCTTTACAGAAAATGTTTGCTGTCCTCTACTCTAGAGGACAAAGTACAAGGTCTGTCAGTTCTTATTTAGGTTCTTACTTTCTAACTTAAGGTCCATCTTAGTAGATG
Source organism: Grampus griseus (assembly GCF_964374135.1). Taxonomy (NCBI): domain Eukaryota; kingdom Metazoa; phylum Chordata; class Mammalia; order Artiodactyla; family Delphinidae; genus Grampus; species Grampus griseus. Next base: position 18,648,632 of record NC_138999.1, read on the forward strand.
AAGTAAATTAACTGATATCAACGTTACAGTCATAGTTTTGAAATGTCTCCAAATAAAATTTCAAACTATATATGACTTACTTTAAAGAGATTAAGAAAAAAATGACAAGATATTTTATATTACTAATGAGAAATTTATCTTGGAGCTTTTCCTACTAGCGGATTGAGGAGATTTTCAACCTTCTATACATTGAAATAAGTCTGCTTATAAGGAGTAAAATTATTTTCTCTCCTGGGAAGATACTAGGAAAACAGTAAGAACAAAAATGTGTTTTTAGAAATCTCATAAATGATATATGAAGCAAAGACAATACTACATAATAATGTAAGAATGTAAGAGGAAATAACATACAAAAAAGTGAGGTAAAATTGTGAGAAACAACTTCACCTTAGCTAGCTTCTGAGGAAGTTAAGTACTCCCATTACAAAAACATCTTCAAAGTCAAATTCAGAACCACAGTGACGGTTGGTTTATCTTCATCAAAAGCAATAAAGCAATAGCATTGTATCACCTTTGCTGCTTCCTGTATCCCTGTAGTTTCTGTGACCCGTCAGTTTTTCCTCAGATATTCTTCTTATCCTTCTTCTCTCTCTTCTCATTGCTACTTATTTAGTAGACATTCATTGGGAGCCTTCCTGGGGCCCATAAATAATCTTCAAACTACTGCCAGATAAATCTTTTAAAATACCCCTGCCAGATAAATCTTTTAAAAATATATATTTTTTATCACCTTTGTGCTCAAAACCAATGTTTAAATATAGTCTAAACACTGTAGCCTCTTGCTCAGGACTTCAGAAATCTGGCCCTATCCTCACCCTCCCCTGGTCTCCCATTGCTGCCCACTATGCACCACACAGTCCAGCCAAGCTGACTGTCTTGCTTTTTCTTCTCTCAGATATGTCTTTGTTTCCATTTTCTCCTCCACCTGGAATTCCCCCCATCATATTCATGTTTCCTAGTCCTATTCATACGTCAAGCTATATCATATTTCAAGACACAGTTCAAATCAGGATTAAGTAGGTGAGGGTACATGAACAGACAGTGCAAGGAAAGGTTTTTTTCTTGTCCATGTTCCATGTCCAGCATGGGTCAGCACTGGGGCTCTGCTCGTAGTTACTACTCAAGGACCTGGGTTTTGGAGTCTTTATCTCCACATGTGCTTCCGTGGTCACCATAGGAGTAGGGAAGAAATACGAGGAAATGTGCACTGGCCCTTAATTGTAGCATCTTAAATTGTTCTTAATACTCTTAAAACTTCTGCCAGATTTTTAAAGCTTCTGCCAGGAAGTGACATATATCACTTCTGCTCACATTTCATTGGTCAGAGCAAGTCATATAGCCATGCCTAACTTCAAAGGAGATGGAGCAGTGTCCTTCTATCCAAGGCCTGAACTAGGATGAAGCAAACAAAGCACCCAGGGTGCAAAATACCTACTTCTCATGACCATATTCAATAATGGATGATTGATTCACTTTATTGATTCAAACGAATGTGGTTAAATTTGATAAGGGCTATTCCAAGCATGTTAGCTGAATGAACACATTGGTTGATTCCTGGACACATATGCTGTTCTCTTGATTTAAAGCATTTGTTTGGAAACCTCTCTTAATTTACTCAAATTCTGGAAGTATTCACAATGATAAAACTTTCTACTCTGGGAATTGGAATAATAGATGTTACTACTGATGAAGGTGTTATCTGATCTACTAAAACTGCTTGTCATCCGTTGAGTCTAAAATTACTCTTCAGTATAATTTGGAGCAGTTAAGGCAGTAGAAAATGTGTAATTGAAACATAATTATCGGGATGTTTTCTCTTCTAGGTGAGGTGCAATTCCTACAGACCAGAAGCTGCCCGAGAACAAATCCAAGTTGGTGCTCACAGCCCCCCTCAGTTTAGGTAAATAGGCACATGGGTGACACTAGTTTTTTTTTTTTTTTTGCGGTACATGGGCCTCTCATTGTTGTGGCCTCTCCCATTGCGGAGCACAGGCTCTGGATGCACAGGCTCAGTGGCCTTGGCTCACAGGCCCAGCCGCTCCGCGGCATGTGGGATCTTCCCGGACCGGGGCACGAACCCGTGTCCCCTGCATCGGCAGGCGGACTCTCAACCACTGCACCACCAGGGAAGCCCTTGTGACACTAGGTTTTAACTGCGCATCTCCATCTCCTCCCCTACCCAGCCATCCCAGGGGTCTAAAATAGGTGATCTGACCAAAGCCTGCATTGTGAACAGTGATAGCTCCATTTCCCGGCCCCCCCAAAAAAATCTGACCAAACAGAAACTAAGCATCTTTTCTTTAATTAGTAGGAAGCTGGTTTAGTTAGCATTCTCTCACCTAAATTTCAGTAGTAGGCTTTTGTACACACCTCTAGTATCAAGAGATCTATGAGATTGTACAAGACTCCAAAGGTAATTTAGAATCCAAATCATAGCTTTAGTATTAATTCCCATTTATTATCTTCCAATTTTTGAAAGGCAGCAATCCATGGGTGCCCTGAGCACACCACAGGTGCTCGGTAAACTGGCATGTTTGATGTATCCAACTGCCTACCTTTTAGAAACATGGGCCAAAAGTCTCTTTTCTTAGATAAGGATGAGATCTTATGCACTGTGGCTTAAAACACCTAGAGCTCTGGTTTAATTTGTGTTGTAGAATATCCTATTTAATGCCTCTTGTTCTTTCATACAGCCAACCAACAGACATGAATAAGTGCCCACTTTCTGAATAGCTCTGAACACCAAGGAGGATATATAGTGATATTTAGCTATTGTAATTCATATCTGGAGGCAAAAGCTCTATATTTTGGCTTTTAGTTTGAGTCATATTTTGAAACAATTGCTTATATATGAAGGGAAAAGAATTATGAATTACAATCTTATTTAATTGTCAGAATGTATAAAATATTAAGTAAAAATAAAATTAAGATTAATATTACTTAACCCATGCTAGGTTTCTAGCATAGTTTGAGGGAAATTTTCTATAGTAGGGGACAGAGTTATAATAGTAAATGCAAGAAACCGTAATAATTTGTATTTATTTGTTCTTTACTTAGAACATATTACATCTGGATATCTTTATATTTAATGTTTAAACGAATCCATTAGCATATTGCAGGAAAGTCATCTAAAATTTCTCCTGTTTTAAAGTCTTATTCCCAAAGCCTTGCCTTAGAAATGCTTCAGAAATTGACTATAAATTACCCAATAGCATAAAAATCTAATCATTGTGTTAGAAATTCTCCCCCGCTGGGCTAAACTGTCAAGAATGCTGACAGTCTCTAATGGACTAAAATTTGATTCCACTGACAAATGGTGCAGATGAAACCACACAGTGGATTAATTACTCAACAGATAAGTTTTTAAAAACTAATTTCCTTTTACTAACTAGTTGCCTGTAATGTTGGATTTTAGCTGATAATTTGCAGAGTATACTTACTGACTGTCAGCTAAATTCTATCCTTAACACTTTCCCAGGGTGAATCATACTATGAAACCTGCATCCCTCCCCATACATCCCAGCTAAAACACAAGAGGTTATGGGGATTCGGGGATACAGGCCATTATATTCATTCAAATGCCCATAGGGAACAAAGTCATTAGGGAAGAAACAGTCAGTGGCCGAGAATGCTGTCTCTAGTCAGCCTTTTGAACATGCAGTCGAGTAAGAAATAGATGAGGGGGGAGGTTTTTTCCTGGCTTGTTAGTGATCTCTGCGGTAACTGTAGATTTTGAGTGCAGCACAAATCACACAATGGAAATACCACTTCCAAAAGGCAGTTAGAATCAAAGTGCTGAGTAGGAATCCGCAGTCTTTACTGCAGTCAGGGAACTTGCAAGAACACCAGATTTTGGAGCTAACTCCAGTAAAGCATTACTCATCAATAACAGCTAGACACCGTTCATTAGTTTACGGTTGCATAAACCAAATTCTAGGTAAATATGAGCCTTCAAACATAATAGGAGTTTATAAAAAGTGTTTTTGTAGATTGAAAGAGTTCTTTAAAGATAATTTAGGGACTTCCCCGGTGGTCCAGTGGCTAAGACTCTGTGCTCCCAATGCAGGGGGCCCGGGTTTGATCCCTGGTCAGGGAACTAGATCCCACATGCTGCAGCTAAGAGTTCGCGTGCGACAACTAAAGATCCCGCATGCCACAACTAAAGATCCTGCACGCAACAGTGAAGATCCCGTGTGCTGTAACTAAGACCCTGAGCAGCCAAATAAATAAAATGTTTTTTTAAAAAAAGGTAATTTAAAGATAGCAACAACATGGATGAATCTTGACAGACATAATACTGAATGAAAGAAGTCAGAGGCAAAAGAGTGCATACTATGTGGTCCACTCATGTGAAGTTAAAAAACAGGCAGAACTAATCTATGGTCAGACTAGTAGTTATGCTTGGAGGTGCTACTGTTAGGGCACACAAGGGAGCCTTCTAGGTGCTGGAAATATCCCATGTCTTGATCTGGGTGGTAGTAACATGGGTGTATTCATGTGAACTAAATGAGCTTTACATTTTAAATGCGTATACTCTCTATCAGTTATATCTTCCTTAAAAAGCTAAATTAAAAAATAGTTAGAAAAGCTAAGTATTGGTAAATCTTCTAGTTTGTAGGAATTTGTGAATTTATAGGAATGTACGACCCTATATACAATTTATAGGAATTGTAGATCCTACAGTTTATAGAAATTTGAAGATATTTGGAAGATTAATAGCATTTGTCTGGTTCTAGTCTCGGCTCTGTTAATTTCTTTGGAAATTTACTTAACCATTTTGGGCTTCAGTTATCTCCCTGTAAACAGATTAAATGAATACAACATCATATCAAGCAATATAATGATACAGTTTTATCCAGAACCTGTTGATTTGTAAGAATTAAATGACATGGACTTTGACATATCTTTTTCAGGGTCAATGGTGCAGTTAGCAACTTTGAAGAATTCCAGAAGGCTTTTAACTGTCCATCCAATTCCACGATGAACAGAGGCACGGACTCCTGCCGACTCTGGTAGCTGGACTGTTGGTTTATGCCATCCTGAGAGAGTTGTGCAGTGCTCATCACCTACTGCTTTAGGCCTGTGTTCCCCTGAGGTGGTTTATTTTTGATGCATCTTCATTACTTGGGTATTGCTTAGATCTAAACAGTATCTATTCAGAGTTGTAAGGCTTAAAAAAATGGAATGCAAAAAATCGAATCAAGTATGTTTCTATAGAAAACCAAACCAACAAAAATAAGTCCCTAGGCTGCTTTTGTTAAAATGCTGTCTGCTGAATTGTTGCTGTTGTCCATTTTAGTGTGTAAGCCACAGCTAAGTGGTCCATATCATTTTAATCTACAGCTTTGCAGGGGCCCTAAGTAGAACGTATCCAGAAGAAAATTCAGCCTATTACACTTGCAACCCTCAGTGATGTGGACATGTGCGAGGATACCTGGGAGGTCTTTCTGCACTGTGGAGCGCACTGTGAGATTTCACACATCGTCATTACATAGCGTTGATTAACTCTAAGGTAGTTAGATTAGAAATATGTTGAATTCTCATTTTACAATATTTGATGAAGTTCTTGCCTTCAGCTTTGGAGTCTGTTGGCATGAAAACGTGCCTCACAGCTTGTATCTGGTGTAGCTTATTGCCCTGTTCAAGTCAGCATGAGCAAAGCTGGCAGAAAGGCTGCTTGGTAAAGGTTTGAGTTCGTCAAATAGAAAGACAAGGTTGTATCTGTAAGTCCCAGAAGAAGCCGAAACACCTAGTCACGCAACAGTGGGGACACTAAGAAATGACATCTCCAAAATTTGATCTAGTCTGCCCAAACCTTGGAGATTATGTCATCTGCTGGATACTTCTCTTCAGTCCAGTTCCTGATTGTCTTGTTATCCTCATATATGTGCATTCTCCTGTTTCTGAAATGAGTAGGCATCGAGAAAATGATTTTCTGATTCCCCTTTAGGAATGTATGGCTTTCCTTCTCCTTTAGTGCAAAGGGACAAACCCCACACTGAGGAGGGCGCAAAGTGGCTCAGTTAAAGTTACCTCTCTTTTAAAGAACCTTTTTGAAAAATTTCTTGATTAAAGACATTTTAGAATCTGTTGATTGAATTGAAAATTCCCTTCATAGTCTAAAGAAACATAATTTTTACTCTTCAAGTCTTCTTCTAAAGAGTCTGTAAGAAAGAGCAGTATTACGTTTTTGATCCTCAGAGCTCTGTCTTTTCAAGCTCTCACACTTTTCAAGTGTGTGTTCAGCGTGTGTGTAGGATAAAATTGTAATGGCCTTAAAGTGGTTACCTGGCATTTTCGGTTTCTTAAAATAGCCATCCCCCCTTCACATTACTCCTTGTACATGTGGTTCTAGGTTAAGTAGGCCAATAGGAAAATCTCGGAAGCAAAATGACAAATTCAGGCTAACCAGAGGAAGCCACTTTACATCCCTGGGATTTGTCATTTAAAAAAAAATATATATATATATAAAAGTGTGTGCCATGTCCTTTTGTAACCATGGGAACTTAAGAAGGGAGAAAAATGCAGGGGCACCATCATGAGGAAAACAATTCCACTGCGTTAGTCAGAGGAGAGTGATTTTCCCCTTGACTTCCCGCTCTCTGAATAGACAGACTCCTGAAGAGCGGCTACCTTTTCCTCCTTAACCATGGCTTAATGTGACCTTACTTTGTATTTTGAAAACAAGCAGTTACTGTGTCTTTTCTCCAGAGGAATCATTCTGATTTGGTTTAGACTTAGAAGATTCTCCTTGTTTTTTTCCTGTATCTGGACATTTAAAATCAGCTGAGATTTTTAAGGCTTACATGAATAGCATTTTCCTTCTAGATTTCTCTTTTTAAATTCCAAATAAACACATTCCTGCAGGTCAGAGAAAGTGTTTGATAAAAGCATAGAATTATGAGTTTGGAAATGGGACCCGTTCAGTCACTTAATGGTTTAGGAAAACTGGTTGGTGAACAGTTGGGGCCCTCACAGTTTCTGAATGATGTGGCTACTTTGTCCTGACTAACTTTACCTGATGTAACTCAACTATACTGAAAGCTGTAGATAGGATGGCTGTTATTACAACAAACTCACAGAAGCCCAAATCATCACTACTAACTGGAACAATATTCTAGTAGATTGAATTTCCAAATACATGCTCATGTTTAAATTTTCAGAGTACATTCTTATTGTCCCTTCTCTTCAATACAGATTAGCATAAAAGAATCAGACACTGATTAAGTGGTAGAGGGAGGAAGGTAAAATGCAACTGGAAGGGAGAGAGAAAAAGTAGGGAGAAGCTGGCCTAAGAATGTGACTCTGAAGAGAACACAGGATTTTGGCAGTCCTTGCCAAGCACATCCACTGGAGTAGGGCCATAAAGTTTTACAAAAATAATTATGCTAAATTAAAAGGAAATTAGATATTGGATCTCAGACTAGGACTGCCAGACCAAACTTCTCTGATTCATATACCAGATGCTCTGCCAGTGAACTATCGTCTGGGCAATGGAAGGAATTAGTTTTCTGGGGGAAAGTCTCCTGGATTAGTCAAGGGTCTTATGTATATAAAATGATCTTGTTTGGGCTTATCATCATTGCGCAAAGTTTCCTGAGCTTTTTACCAACCACATAGCATTGGCCTCCTATTTCCATTTTTTTTTTCCTTTTATGAGATGGACTTGGAAGTGATTACTGCAAGCTCAGGATTCGTAAATTATCCTTAAGTTTATTCAGTGCCTTTCCTCAGTGGAGCTTAAAGCACAGCACATAAATTTTATCTCATTTAGCCTTGGAGCATCAGTAAGAAGCAACTAGGAACTATGGCTTGCCACACAGGTTGTGCTTGTGCCAGAGCAGTGGAGAGGTTTGAAATTGCTTCTCAAGTATCCCAGAGTCAGGAAAGGCAGAGCCTTTGTTCTTTGGGCTGCTGACCTTTGCGTTAACCTTCATCCCGTAGATGACCCTATTTCTGAATACATTTATTCCATCAGTATTTCTGTAATCACTTAGCATTTGATAGGCTTCTTCCTTGATATTTTTAACATAATGTCTCAGTTGCATATTAAATTATGGAAGAATATATGATTATTTCAAGCAACAACATTCTCATTGCCAGTGGCAGTGCCCCACTGGTTTGAAGAAAGGTGTTCTTGGATTATGCATTTCTTATCTAAATGGTCATTGTATTTTCTTCCCCTACTTGTGAAACAATGTGAGCAATCATTTTAAGGACAATAAAAAGTTGAAGATATTGTTTCCTCTCTTTTTAAAAATAATATTGAAACCTGTTACATTGATTAACATACTCAGTTCCGTTTTAGACAATATTTGCCTAAGAAGTACACAAAGCACTGTAGAGGGCTAGGTTTCTTGGTTTAGGAAAGTGGGATTTGAATGCAGTAACTTTCTCTGTAGACAATGAGAGATTTGCGAGGTGGTCATTGTATTTTCTTCCAGAATATAAGAGATGTGGTTTATTGCTTGTGCAATAATATTCCTATTGAGGAAAAGAGAGGTTTCTGAGGAAATTATCAACCATGGTACGGCTGGTCTTGCAAAAGTAACAATGAACATTACAGTTACTGTCGAACCAAAGAATCTCTATGTGCTATCACCTTTCTTTAACAATCAAGTCGATTTATGGTCACTTATTCAGTACACAGTAACTGAGCACCATTATATTTAAATCACTGAACTAGCTGTATTTAGGCAGACCATATGCAGTCTGGTCTAACATGGGAAACAGATACGTAAACTACTACAGTCACCCTATTTCATGACAAGTGTGATGAAATGCAAGGACATCAGGTTGTGGTTTGGTGCACAGAGAAGGAATTATTCAATTCTCCTCCGGTGGATGCTGTCGAAGTTCTCTCTGCCCAGATCCCAGCCCTTTTACCAGGCACCTAACCTCACCTTCTGTGTGCTTTTCTTCCTCATTGGCTGTAGATCTCTAGGATGGCTGCCCTCATACTACTGGAGCCTCTGTGCCCCGTGTACTTCCAGAGAACTGGAAGTGCCTGGAGTTTATATTTCCTGGCCACCTTTGGACAACGAGTGAGTGGTGCAGGACAGTGAAAGCCTGACTGCTTTGCCTGGGTCTAGACAAATCCAGAGGCATATCATAGAATTCATACTAAGTTCTCTGGGGGGCATTTTGGGATTAGTTTGGCAGTGCAAGTAGAGTCCCCTGTTGATTATTTTAAACATCTTTCTGACACTGATACGTTCTGAGATGTGGAAAAGTACTCGTTTGTAGCAGGTGTGCCATGGTGTCCATGTACAGGTGATAGACATCAGACAGACTGTGGAGCTGGTAGGTAGTAAGTGTTTGAGTATGGCCTGTTAGTGCCCCTCTTAGAGCGTCTACTCCAGTTTCTGAGCTGATCCTTGAAATAAGAATTTTTGTCTGTAGGGTAGTGGCAGAAGGAAGGATGTATAGAAATGACAGAGTTTATGAGTGATCTCTGAGGCATGGACAGGAAGGAGAGGCTTTGGGGTAATGGAGGCAAGAAGTCTAGAACCTCTCTTGCTATGGTCTGTTTGATAGACTTTATGAGGTATTCAGTGTGCCTCAGTTTTTAGATATATATCTTAGTGGACCTGATCAATATTTGAAGGAGTCTGATGTTTCCAATTAGGTTTAAGGTTTTTGCATGTCCCTCAAGTTCAGTTGCTTTCTTTGTTAATTAAGATCGCACTAGATGTTGAAACAGATCATCTCAATGGTTTAACCTAATTTAAGTTAATTTATTGTTTTCATTACATACAAAATGGGTATTAATGATCAGTGAGCTTCTCTCCTACAGTTGGTGATTTAGGGACCAAGCTTCCTTCCATATTGTGATTCTGCCATTTTCAATGCTATTGAATACATGCTTACCTACAAGAAGCTGGTGGAGGGGAAGAGGTTATGGAAGATATTGAGTGGAAGGTTTGGTCTAGTCCAAGGAGTTATCTACGTCACTTCTGCTCATATTCCATTGGCTAGAGCTCAGTCATATGGCCAAACCTAACTGCAGAGGAGGCTGGGGTATATAGTCTAGCTGTGTGCCCAGAAAGAAGAGGAAATGGGTTTGGCTATTACCTAGCGATACCAGCCACACCTTCTAAAGTAAAATACCGGCCAGTAACTTGGGGCTCTTCTGAATTTAGGAAATTGCTTTTGAGCACAGCACCATGAAAATTTTAAATGCCACTGGTAGCCTGGAGTTTATTCTGTAGGAGTCTTTTTAATTAACAGTTTAATTGGATAATTTAATCCCCTTTAGAATTGGAAATATGAAAATGAGATATTCCCTGTGATCTGACAATACTGTGCTTTAATAAACACACCAAAGTGAGCCCGGAAATGAGCACCACAAAAGCATTACCATAATTTGTGATCAGTGAAAGAAAACCTCATCTATAACTTTAATTATTTGTAAATGGTTTAGCTGCATGTTTCATTTGAATGTATATTTTGTTTTGTTGCTTGTCTCAATTAGGAAGGTAACTGAATATAAGATTATGTGGCTATGCCATGGATTTACAATACGTTCTAAGCTTTTAAAATATATCCCATTGAGAGGGGAAATAATTTTTTTTTTTTTTTTTTGCGGTACGCGGGCCCCTCACTGTTGTGACCTCTCCCGTTGCGGAGCACAGGCTCTGGACACGCAGCCTCAGCGGCCATGGCTCACGGGCCCAGCCGCTCCGCGGCATGTGGGATCTTCCCGGACCGGGGCACGAACCCGCGTCCCCTGCATTGGCAGGCAGACTCTCAACGACTGCACCACCAGGGAAGCCCAATAAAATATTTTTTATGAAATAACATGTGCTATGTCTTCTAGGATTTTTAGAGGATTTATATGAAAATTATGGGAATTCCCTGGCAGTCCAGTGGTTAGGACTCTGCGCTCTCACTGCTGAGGGCCTGATTTCAATCCCTGGTCGGGGAACTAAAGTCCGTCCCACAAGCCATGTGGGGCAGCCAAAAGAAAAAAAAAAGACCTTTAAAAAAAAAAAGAAAATTATTTTTACTTCTCCATTGATTAGAGATGAGAAATGCTATTCTTTATATTCATGTTTTATGCTTTCTCCACTTAAAAGAAAAATCGAGGCTCAGAGTCCAAGAAACAAAGATGAGTGTCCATGTACAAGCCACAAAAGTACTGTTAGAATTAATGCTGGCTTGAGATGCCACTTTACAGAGGAAGAAGCACTAAGTGATTAAGTTAAAATCCCCAATGTAAAAGCTACCTAAAATATTAGGTATCACTTATGCTGCCAGTTAGGCTGAAATGTCTGCATATGTCCTAAGCGAAAAGAGCAGTACAGTTTACCATTTAGAACTGAACTCTATCTATTTCCAAACTGAGTTAGAATAGAAGTCAGTGGAATCTGTATACTGGTAACGGTCACATGACTCTCCAACCCCAGTGACATTTGATGAATGAAGAAAATAACCCAGAGAAAATTTATTCCAAGATTGTCCAGGCATTTATAAATGATTGTTTTTTTGCCTAAAAAATGATCACGATGAAAACAGCAAACATTTCTTGACACCTACCATGTCGTAGGCACTCCACTAGGGTCTTGCATGCCTTATAGCCAGTCCTCACAACAACCTTGCAGATACTTGTTACTGTTTCCACTTCACAGCTGTGGAATACTTGTGTGACTCGCCAAGACCACATTTGTAATTGGAGGAGCCAGGAATAAAGTCATTTTTGTCTGATTTCAAAGCCCATTCTCTAATGCTCTACTGGGCAGTTGGACCAACGTTCCAAACCTGCTTTTGACCTGTGAATTATTGAAGATTTCAGGCTGTGTTCTGTAGTCATCTGTTAGAAAAGAAGTGAAGGAGTCAGTTTACAGGTGTTTGTACCTGATGATAGTTCCATCTTGAGTCCTTCAGAAAGCTCTCCAGAAGCTGCTCTTCACTGATAATGCTGGCTACCATTTAGTAAGCATGAACCATCTGCCCGACATCCACTAGATGTTTTATGTATATTATCTAATTTAGTCATTAGGATAACTCAGACATCTATAGTTATCCCCACTTATAGGTAAGGGAACAAAGGCTTGGAGAGATGAACAACTTGCCCATGATTATTTAGCTAGCAAGCCAACAGGGCCAGATTTGAATCCATTTTTATCCATGTGCTCCCTTAGGCAAACATATAGCTGTGGGGACCCCAAGTCCTAGATTTCTGGGCTGGGGTGTCTCAGTTTAGTTGGTAGACTCCCCCTCAGTTTACCTGTGTTCAGCCCTGTGATTGCCTGTGCCCTCTGTGTTCAGGTCTTCTGAAACCAGATTGTCTCCAGGTCACTTTCTCCAGAGAAAACCTTTGTGACTCTGCTTGTGGGTAGTTGAGAGCCTGTGAAAGTTAAAGACTTTAAAGCAATCACCTTGTTCGTAACCCCATCATGGCTACTGACATTCACTGTTACCTACAGCTTCCAAGGCCTGAGGCCTTCTGGTAGTCTGCAGGGCACTTCAGCTTGCTTCTAGTAGGGGGTCTATTATTTTTGCCCATGTGGCCTTTTTAATATTTTTAGTATCCTTTTTGTGAGAGGGAAAGTAGATGCATATCTGAGTAACTGGAAGTCTATGCTTTGTTTTCTAAAGGGAAAATGTACCAAAAAATTATTATTTTTAAAAGAAATGCTGCTATAGATACAGTTCTACTGAATTATTGCCTTCACCCACCAATATCTGTAACTAAAGAGTCTAAAGCTTCCTTTAAACTGCTGAATATTTGGAGGTTTCATTTTATGCAGAAGCCAATCCTATTTTTTCTTAGTTATTTTAATAAAACAAGCATGCATGAGCATTTGGTATTTTCCATTTCTCCTAAAGCCATATAACTTAGTCTTTGGAGAATTCGTTTGAGGTGAAAGGAATGTATGTCTGTCCACCTTCCAGAGTTGCCTGGGAATGTGTCTAGGAGAATGCTAGGTTGGATTTGTTACGAAAGCTCCAGAGGAAATTTTTACTTATCAACAAGGGCCAAGCACAGTCCTTGGAGATTCACATTTCAACTCTCATCTGCACACACACAACAGGCTCCGGCGCAGATTGAGTTTGAGTTAGTGCACATAGCTTGTTGGGAGGAAATCAATCAAAAGCCTTTTAAAGCATAAATGGTTCTTTAGGAACTGAAAGCTGAGTGCCTCAATTTTATTGTAAGCATTGAATAAAAACCATCTTAAAGCATTCAGCATGTTAAAACTACAAACACGAGTAATAACGAAGGTACTCCCTCACCTAGGTATGTTGGTGATATGTACGAAGTAATATTTGCTATAGAATAAGAAGAAAAATCGACTGTCATTTAAGATCTGCCTACAATACATGAGGCAGAATGCTAGCTGTCATACTGATTTTGATTAATCCAGGACTTTGGTGACTTTAACCCCAGAGTTCACAAGCAATATCATAATAACAGAATTGTCATTCCAATGTTTTAAAACCCTTCAGTGATCTTTCCATTGCAGTTACAATAAATCCCAACAACTTACCCTGACCTAAAGGCCCTGCATAACCTGGCTCTCCACTTTTCCATTGCCATGTCTCCGTTGCATTTTTTCCTAGTTACACAGGTCTTCTTTTTGTTTCTCCAATTTACTAAGCTTTTTCCTCTCTTCTCAGTCTCAGAGACTTTACAGCTTTGCCTGAAATAGTTTTGCGTGTCTTTCGTATAAGCCTGTTGAAGTTAGGGCCCTTTACTTTAGAGTCCGTCCCCTCACCTAGCTTACACCTCCCTAGATCTAACCACAGTTACCAGTGTTCTTTTCCCTCCCCTCCTCATCTTTCTTGGCCCCTGTTGATAAGTAAAAATTTCTTCTGGAGCATTCATGACAAATCCACCCTAGCATTCTCCTAGACGCATTCACAGGCAACTCTGGAAGGTAGACAGAGATACATTCCTTCCAACTGAATTGTCCAAAGACTAAGTTATATGGCTTTAGGAGAAATGGGAAATACCAAATGCTTACGCGTGCTTGTTTTATTAAAATAACGGAAAAAAACCTAGGATTGGCTTCTGCATAAAATAAAACTTTCCAGTATTCAGGTAGGAGTGTCCCTAGGATGTTGAGGAAGAGCAAGGAGGCTAGTGAGGCAAGGAAGAGTGCGGGACAAGGTCATGTGAGAATGCAAAGTGGCATTCCGATAGTTGACGGTCACGTAGACCATTGTAAGAATTCTTGTTTTCACTCTGTGAGATGGGAAGACATTGGAGACTTTTGAGCGGAAAAGTGACAAGATCTGCCTCCTGATTTCCAGGACGATTCTGGCTGTGTTGAGAGTAGACTGTGGGTGAACAAGGGAAGAAGTAGGAAGACCAGTCAGAGGCTGTGGCACTCATCCAGGTGAGAGATCATAGTGACTGTGTCTAGGAGAGTAGCTGGGGAGGTAATGAACGAATGCACAGTAACGACATTTAAAAAAGAAACTCTTTTATGGTCCGGAACCTTAAACTTTCCAAGTATTTCTTTTCCATTTGTCGTTTTCTATGTTGCTCCCTGGATCCATGCACGATTATATGGTATAATCTTAGAGCATTATATGATTTTGCATGATATTTTTTCATTTAATAGTATTGGCATGCATCCATGGTATTTAATAATCTTCCATTTTAATGGCAGCATAATATTCTTTAGCGTTTCTGTGACATTTTATTCAATCATTTCTTTATTGTTAGAAGTTTATTATTGATTTCATTTGTAACTGTTGTAAACAATACAGAGATAAGTGTCTTACTGTGTAGAGTTTTTTTCTTTCCTCTTGATTGTTTCCTTTAGAATAAATACTTGAGAGTGAATTTACTTGACCAAAGGGGGCATGTTTAAGCTTTTGAAACATACTGACATAATTGCTTTTTAGCACGGTTGTATATATGAGGGTACATACTTCATTTTACAACGGAACTGGAGCAGGAAAGGGTCCTGTCCATAAGAAAGTTATGGTATACTGGAGGAAGTAGATGTGTAAGCCAAAAACTGTAATAACAAGCATAATGAAGAACAGTATAAGAAGGTGCCACATTTAGTAAAACCTGATAAGTTCTACATGTTATTAATTTCAACTTTACTAATACTTTACATCTATTAAATATATAAAAGTGTGACTGGTTGTTTAATTTTAGTAATTAGCTTTTTGGTTTTTACTTCTCTTGATGTAAATTACTTGCACATCAATGCCTTTTGCCCTTTAAGCTATTAAGATCTTGTTTTTTTCTTTTCAATTATATGAGATTTTTATTGCTTATTATTTTTAGTCATTAATTGAAACAGAAAAGTTCTATTTCTATGCTCTGATCATTGTTTTGTACTTTTGCAACTAGTATTCTTTTTTTCAATGCTAGAAACTTTTAAAAAATTTTATTTAAAAAATTTTTTATTGGAGTATAGTTGATTTACAGTGTTGTGTTTCAGGCATACAGCAATAGTGTTCTTTTGTCAAGTAGTGGAGAAAGGGCAGAGTGCTCTACTTTACACGGTTTGCCTTGTTGGAATAAGCTTTAGACAAAGGAGTATAAAGATAGTTAATACAAATTTAGGAAGAATACTATGTTAAATGCATATCAGTTAACTGAACAAATATTTATTGAACCACTTGCTAGATATTATTCTAGGGCTTGGAATACAATGATGAATAAGAGCTCTAACTGCTAATTATTTAGTGATTTAAAAATTACTTAACAATTCATAAGGAAAAGTAGATATGTAAATAACAGTTTCAGCAGTGTAGTATATCATAGAACAGAGTTGAATGCAGGGTTCTTTGGGCATAGGACTGGATAAAAACATTTCTAGAGCTAAGCAATGAAAGAATTACAATGTCCTCAGCTGTGAAATCTAAATAATAATAAATTAATAAGGCAGACAACTCAATAGGAAATTGGTCAGATGACTTGCACTTGTTCACAGAAGAGGATATCTGAATTGCCAACAAATATATGAAAAAGTGCTTAAACTTCACTAATCATTGAAACCATAATGTGACTCATTTGTATACCCCTCCCTGCAGAATGGCTAAAATAAAAATGGATTTAGACAAACAGAACTCTCATATAATGCTGATGAGATTATAAATCGGTATGGCCACTGTAGAAAACTATTAGGCCAGAATCTTCTAAAGGTAAATATGCGTGTAACCGATGACCCAGCAATTCCACTTCTAGGTAGTAATAAGTTGCCATCTTAGTAGGTCGAAAATGGTTGAATATTGGCAATTTCATATTGTTCAACCTAACGTTTACCCAACAGAAATTCACACATATGTTAATCAGAAGACATTGTAGAAGATGTTCATAGAAGCACCAATATTTGTAGTAGTTCAAAACTGGAAACTACTGAGATGCCCATCAACAGTAGAGTAGAGTAAATACTTGAATATTAGTCTACAATAACAGTGAAACTACAGCTACATACATATGTTTATCACAAGCATGATACTGAATGAAAGAAGCTGAATTTTATGATTCTATTTATATGAAACAAAAATATGTAAAACTAATCTGTGCTATTAGAAGTCAGGGGAATGGTTGCCCTTTCAGTGTTAGTGACTGGAAGGTCCCACAAGGGGGCTCTTGAGCTACTGGTAATATTAGGTTTCTTGATCTGGAAGCTATTTACGTTAACCATTTGTACACTTTTATATATGTATATTTCACTATAAAGTGTTTTAAATAACAGTAAAATAAATACAAGGAAGTCCATGTAAGTTCTGATTTTTTTCCCCATAACTACTTTGATGCTTTTTGAGGGAAATAATGAATATCAGATTCTTTCCAAAATCTTTTCTCTGCTCGTTTTTTGAGTTCTTGCTTTGCTGGTACTCTTGGGCAATCCTGCAGTTGTCATAGGAATATACATAAGAGACAAGACTGGGTGTGGGGGTCTCTTGGAAGAGATGAAGCTGGACCTGAGTTTTGTAGCATCCATTGGAGACAGCCAGGGGAGCTAACAGAGAGCAGAGAGTTCCAGGCAGAAAGGCCAGGCTTCTGGAAAACAAGATGAGGGGGAAAAAACCTGTTGGGAGGGGCTGGAAATGGCTTATTAGAGCTGGAGCTTGAAGAGTGGCTGAGGAGGGGTTGGTGTTAGGCAAGATAGTTTGGCAGAGGCCAGATGGAGAAAGGCCTTGAAGGACTATGCTGCTGAGTCTGGACTTGATCCTGTAGGCGTCTGGGAGCCACTGAACAATTTAAATCAAACCATTGACACAAATAGATTTCTGGTTAATGAAGAGTAAGCTGGTGATGGTGTGGAGAACACTCGGAGAGGGATAAGACTGAAGCCTGGGGGACCAGTTACGAGGCCACTGCAGTAATCGAAGGGAGATATGACATGCTGGTGGCATGGGATGGAGACGTAGGAATAGATATGAGAGCTCTTGAGACAGAATTGTTCTGACGGGACTTGGTAAATTGATGGGTTTGGAGTTGATATGTAGGCGTGGTGCTACATACATAAAAAGGTAAAACCTTTCATTCAGTAAATGGTGAAACACATACAGCCTTCTTCCTGTCTTTTTTCCCCCTTTAACACCTTCCTACAGTTACATAGGTCAAAGGATGTTGCCGTGACAAGGAAGAGAAAGCTTACCAGCTACTTACCATTGCTTCTTAGAATGAAGGCTCAATGAAACATGTCGTATTTTTTCAGTGGAGGATCAGGTAGGTCATCTTGTGTACTAGCACACAAACTTCTTGATTTTGCCAAATAAGCCAGTCGAAAGGGAAATGATAATTTATCTGAGAAGCCCTGTGTTAATGCCCTTCTGGAAATAGAAAAGAAGCGGTACCTATATATATTGTCATATACTATTGTAAACAAAAAACAATTTGTGCATGTGTTTATATGATTATATAGGTATAAAAATATGTATACACATATGAATAAACGTACACATGTATATATACACACAAACATATATACACACTAGGAACTTATACAACTATGTAATACCCTTGAGATATTAGATACAGAGATTATCTAGGTATATAAAGAATAACAAAGTTTTATTTAATTTTCTCTGTCTTTTTAAGCATAATATTTGGGTGGGAGAGGATCTGGAGGCTATTTTCCTTACTTTAATTACCTCATTGCAATTCCTTCCTTTCAATTTTGGTTTTTATAAACGGGAACACTGTATTAATCCATTCTAATTAAAAACCAGTCATGCAACCCTTCAGTTAAAGAAACAATTTTTAGTCTGCCTTTGATATCATTTCGTCAGAAATTGCCTGTATGGCTTTTGGAATCATCACCACTACAGTGCTCTGGTGACCACTGGGACAACAGCTTTACTTGCTGATTTTATTCTAAAAATATCAGGAATTGGCCAAGTGCTTTTCCTCTGGAGGAAGGTTCAGAGCTCTTCCAAGGGTGCCTGACAGAGTGCAGAAATTTCTATTCCTGCAGTAAAGGAAGAGGGAGAGTTATGGAAGGGGTGGCAAGAAAAGCCCCAAGTTCACCTTCTGCTTGTCCACATAACACCTCTTCACCTTCCGGCTGCCAGAGGAGCTATGCTATTCTTAGCCATCTCCTGCAAAGGTAATTACACAAAACCCCTCTGAAACCCATTTCTGTATTTGTCCAAGAAATGTTTTTATCTTCTGTAAATCCCCTGCGCTGTAACTAAGCCCTTGGTCTGCCCTTGGCTGGATGGGAGGACAGCCAGGCTTCCTTTCTCCAACAGAGAGAGCCCTTTCTGTACCTGAAGACAATTAGCTCATCATCAGGCCAACCTCCTTCCCCTTCTCCAGACTGAAAATGTTCATCTTTAGCTTTTTCTTGTCTTTCTCCTTCTTGTTATTTCTTCGATCCCTTTCCTTTTCACTATTGCCAAGCACTTTTCAGAACTGGACCTCCTGCTATGCAAAAAGCCCAGTTGACCCTGCTCTCCAATCGATGGGGAAAAGGTAGAGTTAAACAGAGTCCGGGGGAGCAACAGAGAAAGTCAAGGCAGGTGCCTCTTACCCGCAGCTGTGGAGTACAATTGAGTCATGGATCAGAAAACCCAGATGTCAGTACAAAATCAAGGCCCCCAATCCGAGGTAGCATCCTCAAAAAACAAAGCCAAGTCCAAAGGTATTGCTGATCCAAAAACCCAGGGAAAATCCAGCAGGATTGCTCAGTGAGGGGAGCAGCCTGGACGTGGGCTGGGGTAGTGAGTGGGTAGCTGCAGCCTTAAAATTCAAGTCTTAACTGTCATGGGGTGGGGAGGGGAGGATATCTCCCAAACGATTGAAGAATTGATCAGTAGTGAGTTCAGGATACTGTTCTGATTACCTTTTCAGACCAAGACAAAATTCCTCCATGTCACTAAACATAGGCCTCAGACCCTCTGGTGGACCAGGGCCAAACTTACGAGGACGTTGACGAAGCAGATGTGGTCCATGCCAAATGGTTCCTTCCTAATTGGATCATGCGATAGTCTTTTGGGCTTGAAAACTTGGAGTCATTTCCCTTTGCCTCCTCTCCATTGCCAGTTAGTCCCATCAAGTTAGTCGCCAAACTCTGGCCTTTCGGCGTCTCCCACATACTTGTTTCTTTTGGTCTCTATTTCCCACTCAGACCTGAACAACCTCAGTCCTGAACTGTGAATTGCTTCCTCATAGGACTGTCTGACTCCTGTCCCAGTTTGCCAACCTACACTATGCTCTGTTCCCTTTCTTTTATATCTTTATTTGATGATTTTTGAATTGCCTCGAGGGATAAGTTTATACTCCTCAGTATTCCATCCAGACCCTTCAACATTTGGTCCTAAACGCCCTTTCCCAACTGTATCTCCCATCTCTTCCGTATGTGAGCCCTCGATTGAGTCAAGCATATTGCCCTTGAACACATCTGCTTTCCACATCTGTCTTTGTCCATGTGGTTCCCTAGTCACTGTCTTCTATGCCCATTTAAATTCTATCTTTAAGGATGCAGATCTAGTCTTAGTTCATCCAAGATCATCTTGGCCAGAAGTTCTCTACGTCCCCAGAATTCTTATAGCACTTCGTGTCCATTTCCCTCATCCAACCCTGTATGGTACCAGGCTGTTAGCTGGCCTTTCATATGTGTGTATTGACTTCCCTGTCTAGAGTTTTAAGTACTTTGATGGCAAAAGTGGGCTTTTAGTGGTAAGGATATCACTCTAAACAGCTTAGCATTGTCCTGAAGGTTGGGATTTTGCTGTGGATTCAGTGTAGTTATAGTGCTACAATGCAGTGATTCTCAGTATTTTTCAAAGGCGAGGATCACTTTGTTCCCTTTTCATTGTCAAAAAATTTTTTATCTCCCACATTGATGTCCTGATTCATTGAAATTTTTAAAAAAACAATGATCAAAGCTTTTGTGCATTTGGTGATGCTTTACAATGGAATTTTGGGTATAGTAACACCCACATGTATTTGAAAATAAGTAGTGTGGTATTTGTAAGATGTTTTTATTTATTTGGTCTATAGATGATTCTTAGTGAAAATGTGGTTTTGCTGACCCTAACAGTAAGATCGGGTCCCCTGTGCCCTGCTGCCCCATTATTTGGTTACGTCATCATTATTATCTCACAGGGCTGTTGTGAGGATTAGACGAGATACCATATATTAGGTGCATGGCACAATGCTTGGAGTTTAAGTGATCCTGATCATTCTTTCCCTCCTCCTTGTCACCGTCAGTTAATTTTGAAGGTGAGGAAGTTCTGGGACCTTCTGGGCAATTTGATTTGGATGGGACTGAGTTTGGGGGAGTGAATGTGGGGAAGGCAGTGTCTCTCAGAGGAAAGGTGAAAGAGCATTAAAGATCACCTAGAGAAGCAGTTCTTAAACATTTTACTCTCAGGACTCCCTTCCCCTCTTAAATATTATTGAGGACCTCAAAGAGCCTTTGTTTATGTGGAATATCGAGAAACTTAAACTATTTATTATTTTATTTAAAAATAATAATAAGCCATTACACACTAATATAAATTATACATTCTTATGAAAAATATATTTTCCAAAAGAAAAAAAAGTCACTGAGAAGAGTGGCATTGTTTTAAATTTTTACAAATCTCTTTAATGTCTAGTTTAATAGAAGGCAGCTGTATTCTTACATCTGCTTCTGAGTTCAATTTTTGTGATATTTGGTTTTGGTGAAATTAAAGAAGAAAATCTAGGTTCATACAGATGTATTGTTGGAAAAGGGAGGAGTATTAGAATAGCCTTTCAGATAATTGTGAATATTCTTTGAAATGAAACCAAACTCAACAAATGGTAGTTTCTTTTCTTTTTATAAATTTATTTATTTATCTTGGTTGCATTGGGTCTTCGTTGCTGTGCGCGGGCTTTCTCTAGTTGTGGCGAGCGGGGGCTACTCTTCATTGTGGTGTGCGGGCTTCTCATTGCGGTGGCTTCTCTTGTTGTGGAACACAGGCTCTAGGTGTGCGGGCTTCAGTAGTTGTAGCTTGCAGGCTCTAGAGCGCAGACTCAGTAGTTGTGGCTCTCAGTAGTAGTTGCTCTGCGGCATATGGGATCTTCCCGGACCAGGGCTCGAACCCGTGTCCCCTGCATTGGCAGGAGGATTCTTAACTACTGTGCCACCAGGGAAGTCCCTACAAATGGTAGTTTCTTAAAGGTTAGTTGCAATATGGAATCTGAAACAGCCATGAAGTTTTCATACTCTGTTACACTAACATCTACTCCTGTCTTGATTTTAAATGGGTCTTTTAATTATGTATGATTTTGTAACACCAACCATTGGTCATTTGGAAAATATTGGTTCACTGAGTTATGCAGAACTTCCAAGTGTTGACACATTTCATTATACAGTTTCAAAAAATTACATTCATTATTAATTACCACTGATCTCATCAGATAAGTCTTTAGTACTGGGAAGCTGCCAGGATCGTGGCAGATACAAGATTTTCAAAATTCTAATTTTCATTCAAAAGCTTGAATTTTATAATTGGCAACAAATACTGTCAGTTGTTTTTCTTGAATTGACAGGCTAAGTCTGTTCAGTTTTGAGAAAATGTCCGCCACATACCCAAGTTTGAATAGTCATAGTTTGTCACTTGTTCTTTCACATGAAAATAATGTTCCACACAAAAAAGCCGATAGTTTACCTTCCAACTCAGATGATGACATAAATCTTTTCCTTGAGATAGCCACTGTACTTTGGTATGCCCCCAAAGTACTTCGGTGTACTTTCTTTCCATTTTGTCACACAAAATGTGAAAAAGATGTGTACTCAAGGGTTGAGATTTAATAAAGTTAATATTTTTTAGAGCTTCATCACATACATTCTTAAGTGAAACTAGCATTTTCTCTTTACTGTGTGGCAGTAAAAAATACAGTGACTACTAGGATAGTTTGATACCACTGCCTTGTTTCGTGCTAAGAAGCCAGCAGTTTTATCCCCCATTGCTTTTGCATCATCATGACAAATGTCAAACAGTGGAAAAGCAAATAACATCTTAGTATTATTATGGAAATAGTTTTGACCTCCAGGACCCTCAGAAAGGGCCTTGGGAATCCCTAGGGGTCTGTGGACCACATTTTGAGAAACACTGCTCTAAACTTTTGCAAATGGCTGGCCCTCCCAGGATGTAAAATATAGCTACCGGCACACATGGGAAAAGAGCTGAAGTCTTTTTCACACAGGGCAGTTTGCCTTACTTTTTGGAACCTGAGATGGACTTTTTATTTCTTTGCAGAACTGAAGGCATCTGGCTTGGGAACATGATCATTCTCCACTCACCTTTAAACTGCCTCAGCTCTTACTAAGTCTCTGGCAGTGATATGTTGATTATGTGAATTTAAAGCCCACAGGAGCCAAAGGAATGACAGATCAGATTCCCTTAAAGGAGAAATGAAATCCAGGAGCCCCTGCTGACCTTTGGTGTCATTCTGGTAGAATGACTGCTTCTGGGCCAGATGGCATGTGGCTTAAGCGGAGATGTCTCAACCTGTTTCCTAGCATTAATTGTGCACGTTGATACTTCTTCATTGTGCAGTCCATAATTCTTCATTGTCACCCTCATTTAGATTTTTTTGAGGTAGCCGAATTCTAACAAGACTCCATGAATCCAAGCAATTTCAAAAGGTCCAATTTCTCTTAAATCTCCAAACTCAAACCTTTTTATATCCAATCATTGTTACAGGCAGACAGACACTGAATCTCTCTTTTGTCAATCGAATTTAAGTCTAGCAACTTTTAAGAGCAGTGAGATTGAAGGACAGAGTCTCTCTGCCCTGAAGGAGGTGGCTGAATGGAAGCCCATTTAACTTTTTGTTTAAGGGCACTAAATAAGGATCAATTTGTAAAGGCAGCTTTTCTAGTGTGGCAAAGTTAGCTTCTCATATCTGATGTGGATAAATGGAGGGTCAATACCCTTTATCTTATCAACAATTTCACCAAAAAATATTTATTAAGGGCATTCAGGTCAGGCTTCTCAGCTATAAACAAGCAAATACTCCAAGCAGAGCTGTCGGAACCCACTTCTGAGGGTTGTTGCTCATTAGGTCAACTTCAGATTATTTTAGAAATAAATTCTAAGCTCAGCTTTTGAGTCCTGTTAACTTCTAGACAACCTCCACCCAGGAGCTGCTTTCGTTCATCACTTTGAAGTTGACCTAATGAGCAACAAAAGTAAATTTAGCCAACTAGGAAAGAGAGCTGGCTTTTTTTCACCCAGGGTTATGTGTAAGGACAGCATTCTGTCATATGAGAATGTCACAGTTTAGACAGAAGAACACTAGTTCCAGGGAAGAAGGGAAAATAAGATTTGGATATTTTATTTGACAGACTTTTACCCCTTTATATTTATTGTTTTTGAATTATATGCATACCACTAACCCACACCCCGACACACAACCTTCTTAAAGAGCCTGCAAACAAGTCATTGTAATTGTAAAACAGGAACATTTGCATATGCCTTCATGCTCTAAATTTTAGGTTTTACTTAGAACTTTGGTTTATTGCTTACAATAGGGGCAGAACATCCATGGCTTAGTAAATAAGAACCACTTTGACTTATTAAAATGTACTGCTTTTTTTAAAAGCCAACAAAATTTCAAATTACCTAAAATTTAAATCAACATGTAATGGGAGGCTTAGTTTGAGAGAATAAAGCGTGTTGTCTTTAGAGTTTAGGCAGGTTAGGAGACTCCAGGAGATGGGCCCGTAAGAAATTTATTTGCATGAGGAATGAAGTTGCCTCCTGGGAGTGAATGAATCCTAAGAGAAGACAGCATTGCTGGAATACTGAAACATTTCCAGAACTAGGGGAGAGTGTCAGAGGTAAGTGGCATTGTATATTCAAATTTAAACTAGCTACCATGAGCTAGCACTGCCTCTGTCCTTACTAGGGGAGTAATAATTAAGAGCAAGTAAAAACTAACAGCAATTTCAGGAAAATCTCTTTAACACATTGGCAAGTGTTAATCTGAAGTGCTTTGTAGCCCAGGTAATAGAGTGAAAGAAAAGAGGGCAAGGAAGTCCATTTATCTTCTTAGACTACACAGCACCTTCAATGTTTCCTTGTGTCCTTGCTGGCGCAGCACTAACTTTGGGCATTAGTGAGCACTGGTACCTTTGGTGGGTATCTGGGCATTGTTGTATTTTCACCATTGGTGTAGCCAAGAAGCAACACCCCAACAAGCCAGGGAAAAGGAAACCAACATAGTTCCCTGTCACCATGTAAAACGATAATTGAACTGGGGATAGTTTTCTGTTATGTTAAAAACTTCTGGGAATAAGCAAACTTACCTACTTGTTGCAGGAAGTACTTTTTCCTGAAAGATAACATTGTGAGCCAACCAAAAGAGTTTACTTTCGTTTCTTTTTATGGCTGTGGATGGACCTAGAGTCTGTCATACAGAGTGAAGTAAGTCAGAAAGAGAAAAACAAATACCGTATGCTAACGCATATATATGGAATCTAAGGGAAAAAAAAAAGGTCATGAAGAACCTAGGGGTAAGATGGGAATAAAGACACAGACCTACTAGAGCATGGACTTGAGGATATGGGGAGGGGGAAGGGTAAGCTGGGACAAAGTGAGAGAGTGGCATGGACATATATACACTACCAAACGTAAAATAGATAGCTAGTGGGAAGCAGCTGCATAGCACAGGGAGAGCAGCTCGGTGCTTTGTGACTACCTAGAGGGGTGGGATAGGGAGGGTGGGAGGGAGGGAGATGCAAGAGGGAAGAGATATGGGAACATATGTATATGTATAACAGATTCACTTTCTTATAAAGCAGAAACTAACACACCATTGTAAAGCAATTATACTCCAATAAAGATGTTAAAAAAAGAGTTTACTTAACAAGAATAACATATTTCCCATTAATACTCATGTCAATATTCTCAATTCCCTGTGCCTGCCAGTCTTTAGGTGTCATGTTATAAAATCTGCGTAATTCTCCTTGCAAGACCTGCCCTAAAATCACCCAGCCCAGCCCCTAATATCCTGCCATCCCTCTTCTGAGACACTATTTAGACTCTGTTAAGGTAGTATTCTCCTATGTTGCAGTAAGTCTAAAAAACTTTGATCAGTGTTTCTTGTTTAGTGTTTTCTGGGGAGACTTGACGGTCAACATAGCCAAAAGGGTGAATGTGTACACATTCGGGAGAGACCTCCCCCCGCCGTCAGGTGCAGAGGAGCCACAATTATGGGTGGGGTGGAGCCAAGTAAATACCGTTTGTTGCTATTTTTCTGGTCCAGTTTCTACTTGCGGGAAGGTGAGACCTGGGGAAATTTGGCTTAAATACCCAAAATCATTCTCTAAGCATGAACAGCAAATGTCTAGCACTGTCAGATTACCATGTTCACTACTTTTTACATGATTTTTCCTTGATAAGATACATACAGTGCTCCCTTCCTCCAAAGTTGATTTTACATTCATTATATCATGACGAAATCTTAGAGGTGTGTGTATGCCTGACTACATACATATATGTACACACACACACACACACACACGCACGCACCTGAGCAATTTAAGGCAGGTTACAAAAATGCAGTGGGATAAAAATAAAGCTGCCCCAGAAGGCAGCGCTCTAATAAGCTGGGAACGTATTCTTTTGGCGGCTGCTGCGCTCCCCTTCCCCATTCCCATCAGTCTCTTTTTCCACAGTTAAAGGTCACTTTCATGGCACATAAAGAGCAGCCTTAGCAACCTCAACAGTGAAGCTCTTTCCCCCTTGTCCAAACTATGTCTGACTCCCTCACCCGAGTAGTGAGGTCGGGTAGGGAAAAGGAGAAGAAACCCCTCGGAAGTCGAAGCTACAGAGACGGGGTTGGGATCTGATCTAATGTGACCTAACTCTCGCCTCCTGGGCTCGGGGAATCTCGGGCAAGCTCGGGCAAGCTCGGGCAAGCTCGTGCCGCGCATGCGGACTCTGATTTCCCGCGCCCGGGTTCCTTCCTAGCCGAATAGCCAAACACGAATCCTGCTGACGCTGACTGTGGGCCACCACGCGCTCAGAGCTCTGGATCATCCGGTGGCCTTGAGGTTCGAAGACGAATTCCTTTAAAGCTCATTTCTAAGCAGGTGAGTAAAAGCAATCTGTGTCTCATATTCCAAGGACTATGAATGGGTCGCCTGCTGGTGGAAAAGAATTTGAATGTAATGGAGGAGGGCGGTATGACTGTAAAGGGGGTGAGCTATTGGGAAGAAAGAAAACATTTCCTAAATGCGTTTGGGAGGACTTTAAGATAAACATCATAGGTGAAAAGTTTGATTTACCAGTTCATTTCTGTGACAAATTTGTGATTTGCCTTTTAAAATCTATGGGCGTATAATTCCGTGCAAGTATGCTTTTTTGCTATGACTGTGCTAATTTATATGAAAGAAAAGGAGGTAAGATATGACCAGGCTGTAGTATTCCTGTGCTGCGAATTGTGGAGCATACACGAGGTTCTGTCTTCATGTGTAGCGCTGGCCAAGAGTGCAGGAAAACTTATTTGTCCCAAAGAGAGTTAGAAGCTCGTATCAACTACCACCATAAGAGAGCTAAATAACTTGTTAACTGTGCTCCGCTTAAAAAAGTTCACCCTCGGGCTTCCCTGGTGGCGCAGTGGTTGAGAGTCCGCCTGCCGATTCAGGGGGCGCGGGTTCGTGCCCCGGTCCGGGAGGATCCCGCGTGCTGCGGGGCGGCTGGGCCTGTGAGCCATGGCTGCTGAGCCTGCGCGTCTGGCGCCTGTGCTCCGCGGCGGGAGAGGCCGCGGCAGTGAGAGGCCCGCGTACCACAAAAAAAAAAAAAAAAAAAAAAAAGTTCACCCTCGTATTGCTTCACCAACAACTGAAATCCCTGAAATGCTGCTAGACCAGGACCATATGAGCCATATTCCACCAGAGTTGCGCAGCATTATGTCACCATCTCCTGTGCAGTGTGTATCACACAAGCGCAGTAACCAGCCACGCAAGGATCTTTATGCTCTTCCAGCAGAATTGTCGCCACCCCACCTCCTTTGCTCCATCAGGAAGTCGTTAGTATTTCAACAAGGGAAAACAGCAATTTAGTAATCACCCCTATTCAGGGTGACTCAAATTCTGGTGCCAAAGAACTATCACCTCCTGCCCCAGCACCGGCTCACCAGCATCTTGAATATCAAAGTCAGCCAGTGGTGTTGCCCCCTTATATTATGCCTCCAGAGGCACATGCACTACCCCCATCTACTCCACCACCAGTAAGCCATCCAATGTCATATTCTCTCCAGGATTCAGGTACTCCTCAGTTGGTTTGTAGTCAAGTGCCACCTCCACCCATGACTTCTGATCCATCACCAGTACCTTCTTCCCCTGGATGTATTATTGCCCTGGTGCCACCCTATATAAATCCTTCTCTGCCGGAATCTCCTCTGTCTCATAATGGTGGTCCACCTGTAAGTGAATTCCCTTCTGACCGTCATAATCCTAACTCTTTATCCCAGTTCACCGAAGAACAAGAAATTCTGAGCCCTCCGTTTATACAACGGGATGGAACAAATCCTGGTATGTGACCTCTGTCGAAAGGACTTTCACCTCCTTCACCAGCACAGGGTCCACCTTCCCCAACCCCACTTTCTGGATCACATTGCTCAGATCAGACAAGATATAGACCATATTCACATTGATAATAGTATTTTGAACTGAAGAGCTGTTGAGGACAAAAACCTTAAATATAGTCAACTTTTCAATTAAACTGTGTTTTGGGAAGGAAGAGCACCTCTTACAGAGATAGCAAAACACTTAAGATCTTGATTCTTAAAATGATTTTAAACCTTGGCTTTAGGATTTATTTCAAGTTTTATACTATAGAGTGGATAAATGGCTCAGTGGA
Organism: Grampus griseus; assembly: GCF_964374135.1. NCBI lineage: Eukaryota > Metazoa > Chordata > Mammalia > Artiodactyla > Delphinidae > Grampus > Grampus griseus. The sequence continues at coordinate 18,676,904 of NC_138999.1, forward strand.
GCATATCTGTATTTTAACAACTTTGTTCCTTTAGTGTGGTAAATTGACTCAGAGGTGACCTTTTATAATTTGAGTTCCTGAAATAAATTTGCATTGCTCCACTTGCAAAAGTTTTGTTTTTGTTTAGGTTTTTTCTGTGATATATTTTGTTAACCTGTGTAAAAGGATTAAATTTCAGTATGGTTGTAAAAATGCTATTTTTATTTGAATTTAAGCACAGTCACAGTTTTTTCCTTCCAGTTTTATTGAGATATAATTGACATATAGCACTGTATAAATTTAAGGTGTACAGTGTAATGATTTGACATACTGTTTTTTTAAAACCATGTTTTACCTCTGATTTCCCAAAGTGCAATAAAAATCCTGGAAGTAAAAATCTAGAATATAGTGTAAGGCAGACAGCTAAATGGTAGAGAATTATTTCACATTTTTAGGCACTGAGATTTTGTGCTATTGTTTAATAACTGTATAATGAATTTCGCGTGGATGCCTTCTCATTTTTAGGCAGCCCTAGAAGCACCAAAATGCATCAGAATTCCAGTACTGTGATAGATTTATGTTTGTAATGTTAAAAGGCATTACTAAATCATTTGGAAAGATATGGCCAAAGTAATTGATTCTGTAGGCTCCAAGCTGGTGGGGATGTTGTTACTTGTTACTACTTTTTTTCAGAATGCTTGGAATCACATAATGCACCACACTGGTTAGTCTTAAGTAACATTATATTATAGCACTGTTTAAATGGTGTCATTTAGATGAAGTGTGTGCTACTCTGTTCATTGTCTTAAAGTCTATTCAGCCCTAAATATTTAGTTTATTATAATGCCTCATTTCATAGTAGAGTTTGGTCCTGTTCTTATGGTTTCTTGTTTATTGGGTTTTAAACTACAGTTTAAGTGCCATGGAGGAATTTGAATAATATCTTAATGATAGGCATTCATATAGTCACCAGCTCGCCATTTGCTTGGGTTTTATTACTGTGTGATAAGTGTTTTCCCTCTAACCTGAAATTTAAAAAAACTATTATTTCTTGCCTGTTTATTTTATTGGTAAAGATTCTAAACTTGGAACGTTTTAGCATGAAGTTAAATGAAGACTACCAGATGACTTTGTATTAGAGAAGAGAAAAGTAAATTATATGAATGAATATGACTAAGTTGTATGAATTTCATCACGTTATAAGGTGTCTTTAGAATTAATTTTTGAATTATAGGGACTTGTTATGTTTCTGCTAAGGTGACCGCTTACACTTTATACAGAATTCATACATATAAATTGACATTCTTGGTGTATTATACGTCATTTGAATAAACCCTCATGAAGTTTTTCTTCCATTAAATGGTGCATAATGTAAATATGAAATGTGTATTATGTGGATATGATTTATTATATAGTTTATAATATATAAATTTAGAACATATTTCTTTTTGGAAAAGGACAAACTTATTGCTAATTTATCATTTTATTCTGTTGGATATAAGCAAAACAAATTCTCATTTTGGTTGATCAGATGCAAACACATCTCTGAGCTTAGAGCTGAAATTAGAAATAATATGAGGCCATTTTAACCTTGACCAGCCTAAAATAATTAACACTTTAAAAAAAAAAGTAAGTGATTTTCACACCTGGCAATTTGAGAGTCCAGTGCTAATACTTCTAGTGAGAAAGCTTTGCTATTAGAAGTACAGACTGAGGTAGTGTGAGATGGTGGTGGTGAATGCTTCTATCGTATTATTGTAGGTACTTGGACGGGTCCAAACTTGATTCCCTTTTCTGCCCGACTTTAGGAGCTGTTAAAATATTTCTCTTAAGATACAATACGATTGTTTCCTGTAATAAGAAAATAGTCAAATTCACTAAAGTCTTCTCAACTGTCTATGCTGGATGAGCTCTCCTGCTTTTATTGAAATTCACTACGGTTGAATGTAGTATGAAACCACTTAAATAATATATTGGACAAAAAAAATGAGTATCATGATAAAATGCACACATGTTAAAAGAGATAGACTTAAAAATGATTTATTTTTAGTTAGGTTTAGGAAATATATGTTATGCAGCAAAGCAGATCAGGTGAATGTGTTGTAGCAGACAAAAATTTTAAGTGGCATCAGGTGTGAACTCATCCAGTTATTGTTTGAGTGACTGTGGTGGGTAGAAAGATAACAAAATTAATGTTTCTTTCTCTAAGGAAAAAAATGATGTGAATTGCACTGTATATCAGAGAAGGCTTTGAAGCTGGTATAGGCACAAGTCTAAATTACCTGTATGTACAGTGCATTATAGTACTCTGAAGATTGCTGAAATGGCAGTTTAATTCTTAAAAACAATAAAATGGATGCATAAATACCAAAAAACAGTATTTATAAAAAATAAAAATAAGTATCAGGGAAAGGGGAAATGAAGGTAGAATAAATAGTAAAATCAAGCCCAAGTTAAAGTTGGAACCAAAAAAAAACTGAACTGGAAAATGCTGCACAGTTGTTAATGATGGATGAAATGTGTTTAAAGCAAAGAGGCAAGATCAAAACATGTACATTTCAGAGAGCCTAAGCCAGACACTGAGCAAAAGTTCTTTTGTGGGTTTTCATAAAATGGCCACTGCGTAATGTAGGGTAGCGATTCCTGATTCTGACAGCAGGAGAGAATCTCTTGGAGAATCCGCTAAAAATACCGGACTTTACCTTATTTCCCCAAGATTCTGGTTCAGTAGGTTCGGGGAATGGATGGGGCTTAGTAATATGTCCTTTCAGTAAATATGCTAGATGATTTGGAAGTTGCTGCGTGACAAATTTAGTCACTGGTCACTAGTCTCCGTTCTCTCAACTAGTCTCCATTCTCTTGGCAGCCTACCATCCTTTCTGCACACAGCAACAAGGGTAACCATTGGAGGACGGAATTCGGCCCTCAGATAGTTTCGCATTGCACTTCAGGGCCAATTCCTTCTTCATGACAGCATACAATTAGACTGCTGGTGGATTTCCTAAACTCATGACTTACCATTCTTGCCTCATTCCCTCTATTCTAGCCACACAGGCTTTTCTTTGATCCTCGGACCACCAAGCTCATTCCTGCTTCCGCAGTTTGCACTTACTGTTTTTTCTGCCAGACCATCTTCCCGCAGATCTTCATACGCTGGCTTTCTCACTCATGTTCTGTTCAGATGCCTTCCTTGCTACTCTGTGGACAGCAGCACCCCGCCTCCCAAATATCTCTCCATATCTCCTCACCCTGCTCTATTTTTCTTCATGGTGCTGTCACTAATTATTATGTAATGAACTGCTTTCTTATTTTTGTTTCCTCCATGAGGATGTCACTTAAGAGAGGTGGCTTTTTGTACTGGTCCATCAGAGGAAGACAAAGAGTGATACGTAATTGTAAAACAATTTAATTTTTGTTTCCTGCTGTTTTTTTTCATTTTCACTTTTTTATTTTTTGGCCGCACAGCATGGCTCGTGGGATCTTAGTTCCCCCACTGAGGTTCGAACCCATGCCCTTGGCAATGAAAGTGTGGAGTCTTCACTAATGGACCACCAGGGAATTCCCTCCTGCTTTTTACATTTTATTTTGTCCCAGGTGAAAATTGGGGCCCTCTCATGACTTTTGCCTATACTCCTAGATGATAGAAAGCCCTGTGGTCAGTAATTAAAATGTCCAGTCCAATGTGATGGTCAAACTTTGGAACTGACTAAAGAGCGAGGCCTTTCCCCACTTCCCCAGCTGTGGCTGGTGGAAAACTAGCAGTTGGGGGAGAACGTTGTGGTCAACTTCTTATCCACATTTGCTTTTACTTCTTCTCCCCTAGTTCACTAAGTAGAGGTCTTGGTCCTCCAGAGTTGGAGTGCAAGGGATTGGGGGAGGAGAGGGTAGTAGGAAGGATCTTACTTGATTGGTACTATATGAAACTGCGTTAGTGCTTTCTGGGCCTGACTACAGGTTTTAAGAATTGATTCTTTCTTTCACAGGCACTTTTGTAGTTGGTAAGAATAGCTCTCATTGCTCTGGATCTCTCCCTGTAGTTCCCTTGATGAAGATGAATGCATCTCTTTTCCAGTTAGTTTCTTATTTCTTCTTCAGCCCCTGAGAATCTGGCAATTCCTACAGCTTCCCTCCACTGAGTTGTATTCATCCCTCCAGGTGCTCCTCTGGAACAGGACATAAGAGGACCTCCGCAGTAGCTCCCTCTAGCGAGGGGCAGTGCCTGCCCCATGAGAAATACATTCTTTTCCCTAATAAACTTTGGCAGTGCTGGCCAGTCCCAAACTTGTCAGCTCCCTCTTCCTCGGCTGTCAGAGAAGTTAGTCAGCTTGTCTCCTGCAACTTAGATTTCCCAGACAACAGTCTAGAGTGTCCCTAATGCTCCAGAGAACATATATGTCGCCATTGCAAGGGTCTCATTAAAGTGTCTCTCTCCTGGGAGGTGAAGTAGGAGGCATCTTTCATCCCTTCTTGCAAGCAGAGAGGAGGGGGTAGGACTCACAGCAGAGCAGAAGCCTGTGCCAGCCTGTGTTCTGATTGGTCAGTGCCCAGGCTATACTGTTTGTTAGATTATTATTATTATTATTATTAACTCTGGATCCAACTATTCTTGATTTTCAAATGGCTCAGGAACCACAGATGGGAAAATACAGCCTGCTTGGATTGTGTCTCTAAAACTAAGGAAGGGGAAGAAGTAGGTAATTAATAGGATAATTTAGGAAAAAATGCCTCAGGTATTGGAATTTTCCTGGCAAAGTTTTATCTGAGTCATTCTGCAAAGTGTCAGTATTTGGCACATCTCATATTCCAACAACGTTATGTTGAATAAAATAATACATTTTTTTTCTTTAAAAAAATAGTCAATAGATATATTTCATTTCCATGGGAAGAACTCAATTATATTTTAAGCATCTTTCAAGGTCAGACCTAGTAAAAATGTGATATAAATGGAGTTCCTATTTGGCTGGGATAAAGTAGAGATACAGAACCCTTTTTCCTCTGATGAATGAAACTGGTGGTGTTTTTTTTTCATCAGGTCATCATGCATTAGTAAAGAGATGGATTGCTTACTTCATTGACCATCACTTGCTGTGTTTTAACTTTTTCCCTAATATTTGACTTGGATTTTCTTTTTGGTTTATGCGTGTCAGACTGATTGCAAAATTGGCATCAATTCTTCACCCCTTCCTGTAGTCTTCACAGTTCCTCTTACCAAGGGATGGGGTCTATTTTCTCACCCCCTTGAATATGGGCTGGGCTTGTATTTACTTTGGCCAATAGAATATGGTAGAAGTGTCGATGTGCCATTTCTGAGCCTAGAGACCTTATGTCCTTCTGTTCTCTCTCAGAGCTCTGTCACCATGAGAACAAACTTGGCCAACCTTGCTGGAAGATGAGAGAACACACTGAGGAGAGCTCATATTTCCCATTCAAAGCCATACTAGACCAGCCTAAAGTCAGCCAACCTCAAAACATGTGGGAGCTACCATCCCAACCCACACCCGACTGCAGACCCACGCAGGGGCTCATCTGAGGCCAGAGGAACTGCCCAGATTACCTGTAGTTTTGTGAGCGATAATAGAAATGCTTATTGTTTTAAGTCACTGAGTTTTGGGATGCTTTGTTGCACAGTGATCGCTAACTCAGACTGGCCATTTTTGCCCTCACTTTCCCCCTGTGGTCAGAGAATTCCACACTGTCCAGTTTTACAAGTAAAATTTGCTCTAATGTAAGGTATTTTAAAAAATATGAATTACAAATATCTGATGTTAAGACATGGGGAGAGCTCACCTTTGAAAGGATTTAATATACTAAATATTTCAGGTTTTATCTTCACATATTCATTTCTAGTTTTCTCATTAATATCCAAGTTATAAGGATGAGTAGCCTTCAATAAACTGTGTAGTAACATTGGACACATTGTGGAGGATTTAGCTTAAGCAGATATCACATATGCAGCTGGTGTTTTCCAGAGTCTTGGTGATCAAATTACTGAGGACTATATGTGAAGTCTTGTGCTTATCGGCATAAATCCTTATTCCAGATTTTCTCTTCTGAATTGGTATCTTGGGATCTCCTAAGTCGTGGGAGCCATTTGTGCAATAGCTGAGCTATGGTGGCCTGCTCTTATTTTGATGATTTCTCTCTGCTCTATGGCCGACAGATCTGTATTCAGGGAGTATACAAAAAAAAAAAAAAAGCCTAAGGGAGTATACAGAGCCATAGTCACCCTGGTGCATATTCTTTATCTTTGCATCTCAGGAGGCTCAAGTTAGCATGGGCTACCTTGGAGAAAACTCCTCCTTTTAACCCCATCCTTTCATGGTTCCCAACAATCTGAAATGGCTTTTTAAAATTGATGTCCTAAAACTTTCTTTTCCCTGTTTAGGCCAAATTTCCCATCTCTCTCTGTTATATTGCAGTCACATATGAGCAAGCTGTTAGCCCCCCAGCTCTGCATAAGCCCGATGTTTGTCACCAAGACTGACATCACTTTGGATGCCACTTGGCTGCATTTTAGGCAGCACGGAGGCAGTTGGGCAAACATCTGTTTTAGGGACAGATGTCTGCACGATCTTAGGTTTTCAGTTCAGAATATACTTAAAAATGTATTTTAAAATGCTTTTATTTTTTATTAGGGAAAATAGCCTTAACATTTTTAACGCTTTAGTTTAAAAAAGCAATACATGCTCATTATTTAATAGTTACACAATATAGGAAAGGATAAATAAAAATAAAAATTATCTGTAATTCTATAGCTGATTTTTTTTGGTATATTGCATGTGCATTTATAGGGTACTCTGTAAAAAAAATAGTTTTCAAGTTTCCACCTTTTCTATAATCTCTGTCTTTTATTACTTAATCATTTAAATTAAATTTGCTAGAGTTAACTTTGTTTTTATCTTTTAAAACCCACATGACTTATTTGCATTTTAACATATAACAGCATTTGATATGTTTTAGTTAGGGCTCAATATACATAAATTACTTAGGTTCTTAATGTAATATACCTGTGTGGTTGCTTAAAATTGAAAACATTAACTCTAGTTGACTCCACACTTTGCCTATGTTTCACTGCAGTCACCAACCTGGTTCTCTCTTGAGGGTAAAGATAGAACATCTCCACATGTCCATGTATATTTGTAGAGAAGAAGGAGCAAAGTAGTAGCCAACTTCAGAACAGGTGCTTTGAGAAAGAGCACCTACCTCAGTCACTATAATTATCAATAGGTGTATTTTAACACAAATAATTTTATTTATTTATTTATTTATTTGGCTGCATCGGGTCTTAGTTGCGGTACGCGGGCTTCTCTCTAGTTGTGGCACATGGGCTCAGTAGTTGCAGCCTGTGGGCTCTCTAGTTGTGGCGAGCGGGCTCTGTAGCCTGTGGCACGTGGGATCTTAGCTCCCCCACCATGGATCGAACCTGCGTCCCCTGCATTGGAAGGTGGATTCTTAACTACTGGACCGCCAGGGAAGTCCCTATCACAGATAATGTTTGTGATAGTGTCCCTTCCTATTCTCCTTTTTCTTTTCTGATGCTGTTGATTTGGAACGGGGCTGGGCACACATTATTAGGCCAGGGAGGAGTGGGAGGATGTCATGCACTGTTCTATGAAAAGTAGCTGATTAAACTAAAACTACTTTTGTTATTTTTAAAAAGTCTAAAAGTAAACAGCTTTATTTAATTTGAACATTGTTTCATTTTGTGCTTTGATATACTGGCAACTCATAGCTGTTCACAACTATTATCTGGCCGACTTCCCTTGGATATAATCCAGGCACCTCAATCCCCACGAATACATCATCACCTCCAGCCAGCAGACTCCTCGTGGAGTGTTTCCTCTCTGGATGAATGGTTCCCTTAGCCAACTCAATGTACAGTCCAGAACGCTAGCGCTCATCCTTTAGTCCTCCACACTCCTCCCTCACTTCCTCATATTTCATTGGTTACCAAGGTCTGTAGATTCTACTTTTTTTTTTTTTTTTTTTTCCGGTACATGGGCCTCTCACTGTTGTGACCTCTCCCGTTGCGGAGCACAGGCTCCGGACGCGCGGGCTTAGCGGCCATGGCTCACGGGCCCAGCCGCTCTGCGGCATGTGGGATCTTCCCGGACCGGGGCACAAACCCGTGTGTCCTGCATCGGCAGGCAGACTCTCAACCACTGCGCCACCAGGGAAGCCCTAAAGTCTATTTTATCTGATATGAGTATTGCTACTCCAGCTTTCTTTTGATTACCATATGCATGGAATATCTTTTTCCATCCCTTCACTTTCAGTCTGTATGTGTCGCTAGGTCTGAAGTGGGTTTCTTGTAGACAGCATATATATGGGTCTTGTTTTTGTATCCATTCAGCCAGTCTGGGTCTTTTGGTTGGGGCATTTAATCCATTTATATTCAAGGTTATTATCGAAATGTATGTTCCTATTACCATTTTCTTAATTGTTTTGGGTTTGTTTTTGTAGTTCTATTCCTTCTCTTGTGTTTCCTGCCTAGAGAAGCTCCTTTAGCATTTGTTGTAAAGCTGGTTCGGTGGTGCTGAATTCTCTTAACTTTTGCTTGTCTGTAAAGATTTTAGTTTCTCTGTCGAATCTGAATGAGATCCTTGCTGGGTAGAGTAATCTTGGTTGTAGGTTTTTCTCTTTTATCATTTTAAGTATATGCTGCCACTCCCTTCTGGCCTGCAGAGTTTACACTCAAAAAGCTGCTGATGTTATGTGTTATGTTATGTGGATTGTTATGTGATGTTATGTGGATTCCTTTGTATGTTATTTGTTGTTTTTCCCTTGCTGCTTTTAATATTTGTCTTTGAATTTATTTTTTGTTAGTTTGATTAATATGTGTCTTGGTGTGTTTTTCCTACGGTTTATACTGTATGGGAGTCTCTGTGCTTCCTGGACTTGGGTGACTATTTCCTTTCCCATGTTAGGGAAGTTTTCCACTATAATCTCTTCAAATATCTTCTCAGACCCTTTCTTTTTCTCTTCTTCTTCTGGGACCCCTATAATTCGAATGTTGGTGCATTTAGTGTTTTCCCAGAGGTCTCTGAGACGGTCTTCAATTCTTTTCATTCTTTTCTCTTTATTCTGCTCCTCGGCAGTTATTTCCACCACTTTGTCTTCCAGCTCACTTATTCGTCCTTCTGCCTCCGTTATTCTGTTATTGATTGGTTTTAGTGTATTTTTCATTTCAGTTATTGTGTTGTTCATCTCTGTTTGTTCTTTAGTTCTTCTAGATGTTTGTTAAACATTTCTTGTATTTTCTCAATCCATGCTTCCATTTTGAGAGTCTGGATCATCTTTACTATCATTACTCTGAATTCATTTTCAGGTAGATTGCCTATTTCCTCTTCATTTATTTGGTGTTGTAGGTTTTTACCTTGCTCCTTCATCTGTGACATATTTCTTTGCTGTCTCATTTTTTCTTTTAATTAGTGGCATTGTGTTCCTGTTTTACTCGTTTGGCCTGAGGATTCCAACACTGGAGTTTGTTGTAGGCTTTTGGGTAAAGCTGGGTCTTGGTGCTGAGATGAGGAACTCTGTGAGACTTCACTCTGATGAATATTCCCTGGGGTCTGAGGTTCTCTGTTAGTCCAGTGGTTTGGACTTCGGAGCTCCCACTGCAGGAGCTTCTGCCTCACCCCGGGCAGCAAAAAAAAAAAAAAAAAGGACAATAACAAAGTAAAAAATAAAATTAGACTAGGAAACTAACAGATATGTTAGAAAGAATGTAAAAATAAAAATATAGCTGAATCAACAACCGGAAGGTACATCAGTACCACAATAGTAAAAAAGAGGAGGGAAAAGAAATAAAAAAAGGGTGATGGGGGAGGGGAGGCCTTGGCTGTGGAGAGCGGGGCCTAAGCAAGGGCGAAGTTTGGGTGGTGGGCGGGGACAGTGCTCAGGATCCACAGGGCTGGAAAGGCCCTGGGGCTTTGGGTGGGTGGGGCTTAGGCTCAAGGAACAGATGGGGCCCAGGCGTGTCCCCCAGCCCTGGTCTCAGAGGGCAGGGGACCTCACCTGGGAGCCTAGCAGGCTTCCTGGGCTCGAGTGGGCGGGGCAACTGCCCTCCTCTCCTCTCCTGCTCTCGGTCTGGAGCCTGGGACGGCCGCTCCCGCCCGCCTCTCCTGATCTTCTGGGCCTCCCTCCCATGCCTCCAGGACCACTGCGGGCGGTGGGGGGGGGGGAAGGGGGGCCCTTGGAGGGCAGGGGACCAGCCTGGGAGCTCAGCAGGCTCCCTGTGCCCGAGTGGGCGGGGCAATCACCCTCTGCTCCTCTCCTGCTCCTCCTGCATGGCCCCTCCCACCTGCCTCTCCTGATCTCCCCGGCCTCAGGGACCCCGATCCTGTCTGGCCTCCACTTCTCCTCCCCCCTCGGTACCCCTACGTCCTACCGGTTCACTCTGGGGTTCCTCCCGTCTCCTTGGGGGTCACAGTTCCTCACCAGCGGCCAGCAGGCGCCCTAGTTTGACAAATGCTTTTTAAAATTTTTCTCAAGACCTGGTTTTAGATCAAACTTGCCAAGTCTTTTTCTTTTCCCGCCTGAAGATAGGTCTATGGAACCCCTGCAGACACAACTGTAGGATGCTTTGTCTTGCAGACACTTGGCAGAGGGTATTATAGAACTCATTTATACTGCAGAATAGTTATAACCTTCATGTCTTTCACTTGGACAGATCTGTGCACTAGCAAATATCGATGGAAACGAAGCAGTAGAAATGTATTTGATGAAGGCTGTGAATTTTAAATATTGAACTTTGATAAGTTACTATTTGGAAAGTGAGAATAGTTTTCAAATGCAATATGTATCACCTCTGACATAAGGGCGGGACCAGTCTGACGTGGACCAGCATTGGGCAGTACAGAAATGTATTTGTGGACAATGCACCAGTAACATGGTGATAGAGGAAGTGAATTGCAGAAGCAGATGGGAAGTGTTTTCATCCATTTCCTTGTGAGAAAGGATTGGTAGTTAAACCAGAATCCCTCTGAACCTCTCTGTGACTATTCACACCCAATAGCTATAGTTGCTTGTTTATGGGATATGATTAACTGTTAACCAAGCTGAGTTTATCCTGTATTGTGAATTCAGTACTTAATTTTTAAAATCTTTACAAACCCTGAATTGAAAGCCACTGCCCCCAATATTGTTATGAGAACAATGTGTACTAGGTAGGACCCACCTGACATTTCTAGTCACCACCTTACATGAAAATGGAAAGACCTGGGAAACAGCACCTTGAGCCATTGAAATCGTCCAGAACAATATTTCCCTCAGTTTTAAGTATGGTGGCGGTAGCAAGGATTGTGATTCTAAGTATAAAACCACCAATTTTTTGCTCATGTGTGTTTTATTTTAGGACACTATGTTGTTTTGTTATGATCTTGGATAACCTTTTGGCTTGGCTTCGCACGTATCGTTAGAACCACACACAATCACCCAGATCATTATAATTGCACACATTTAGGAGCCATGGTTATGGATTCACCCTGGAAGTGGAATGCGTCTGTAGTAACGCACCCAACAACTACCTGGCCACCTAAGAGGTGTTACCTTGAATTATACCCTTGGGACACCCGGTTATTCAGGAATATAGATCAGGAGAGCAGTATAGGAGGACACGGATATTCAACATTCCTTAGCCCTTTAATAAAGGGAATTTGTAGGATGTGTCGTCTTTTAAGAGACCAGCTTTCATCCCCTTTGTTCATGACTCCGCCTTAGAGAAGTTCACACTTAAGAAATGACGTTGTTCCCTCCCAGGCTCCAAATGGAAACTTTTCAAGGCCATATTTGCTATGAGGGATATTTATCATGGAAGTTAAGTAACTTACACTTTAATTCAAGTGTCCTCTCGGCATTGAGAATAGGTTTTTTTCTCCAGGAGGCCCGGGCAGTTTCCTGTTTTAAAGAAATTGAAAAGAAATATATTGCTTTCAGCAGCCCCCAAATCAATACAGTTTCAAATATAGATGGGACCAAGTTTCTTGTGCTTCTTATATGGGCTGAAGGATGGTGCTGACATGAAGTCCTTTGTGATCATAATACATAGACGGAAGCCATTGTGCTGTGGGGAATGAATGATTGTGGCACATCTCTCGCCATTCCAGATTCAGGTGATCAGCCCTCGTACACACCACGGTGATGATGGCCTCCCATCCATCCATCTTTAGAAACTTCCCCACAGAATATATTTAGGACCAGACCATTTAAGCATCAAAACGTTTTCCTTTTTCTTTGCCTTTAGAAAAACAAAATAGAGCCTCAAGGCATTGCCAGTCAGTGCTATTTTGAATAGAATAACATGTATGATAAATAAATCCAGCCATGAGCTATAAAGTCGTTTGATAGCAGGGTACCAGTGTTTTATTTATCTTCCTATCTCCCTCAGCATCTAATGGTGGCTTATACAGAAAACTAGCTCAATATACGCCTGTTAAATAAGTGAATCAAAAATTTTATATACCAGTGCTACAAAGAATGTCCACTTGTTTTTGGATTTAACATGTAGATTTTTCATGCTGGGAGAAGGACCTTGATTCTTTTGTATAGTTTCTTTTTCTCTGCTGCAGTTGCTTTTTATCTCTTTGAATTTGGTGAGCATGTTTATTTAAAGTGTTTGTCTCGTAACTCTTAACCTCCTCCCTTGTTATTCTATTTTTATGTATTTTTTTCCTGCTGCTCTTAATTCACGTTGTCTTGTCTCCAGCCTGTCTGCTTTTGTTTGCATTTTAGACATTGTATTTGAAAAATTGTTTGTAGAAATAGTTTGAAGCCCAAGATGATGCTATTTTCCTCCAGAGAGGATTCCCATTTGTTTCTGCCAGATGCCCAGAGGCACTAGCAATTTTGATCACCTCTGTCCAATTTCAGGGATTGCAGGGATTAGAAGATGACCTGCAGTTCCCGTTGCAGTCCATGTACTTTCTGGTCACACTGATTTTAGGGTACAGACCTTTGGAGATCCAACCCAGAGTAAGGAAGAATGACCAATGCCTCCCCCTGCCCCAGACTTTCTTGGTGGCTCCCAGACACCAGTGTCTGTTCCTTTAGCTCCACCAGGTTGACTGAATTATTGCTTAACCTCTCAGCCCCTCACTTGTCCCTCCAGGACCATCAAACATTCCCAGGAGTAGAGACTCTACACACAGGGTTCATTTCTCTGGGCATCCGTTCTCCTCTGCATCCTGTCCAGGTAATACTTCTCTACCTTGTTAACATTGTGAGGCCTTTGGGCAGATTAAAAAAATATTTTGTTATAATTTTCTAGTGGTTCTTAGTGGGAGAGTGTGTCCAAAAATTACCTAATCTGTTATTAGCAGAAGCAGAAGTCCATCCATCTTATTTTTGGTCATAGTTGCTTGTTTTTATATCTTTAAAAAATCCTTTATTGTTTGGTCAGTTTTATTTCTTGTTTTTTTTGTGTGTGAGTCTATTCTGATAATTGGAAATGAAATGTTTATATATTTGTTTCGGTGGCTAGCTTTATAATTATAACTTCACATAATGCTTTTAACCCTCCCTTTTTTCAGAAAATATCTGTTAATCTTTTATTTTGAGAATTGATAAAATTAGAACACTTCCTTCTCATCCATTCTACCACTTGATTTGAGTTGATTGCATCATACTTCTTAGTGTTTATCATGACACTTAAATGTAGTTCTGTTATTTAATTTTTCAGTTTAAAGCAGTAGTATTTGGCATACAGCTATTAAAAAGGACAGAATATAAGTAATACATATATAGAGTCAAAGAAAAAGAACAGACTGGGAAAATGTTTTAAGTAAAATATTACTTTTGAAGGTCTCATTTCTATACTGCATAAATGGCCAATTAAATTTAATTCTCTTAATATGATTATGGATCTATCTACTTCTTTTAGTTCTGTCAATTTTTAGTTTCCATATTTTGAAGCTGTGTTATTGGGTTCATATGGCTATAGACTTTTGATATCTTCCTGGTCATTAAACCCTTTATTGTTAGAAAATATCTTTCTTAATCTCAAATATTGCTTTTTGCCTTAAAATCTATTTTTCTGATATCAGTATAGCAATACTAACTTTCTTTTGGTTGTCGTTTGCATGGTATATCTTTTAAAAATAATTTTAATTTTAAACTTTGTGTCCTTATATTCAAAATGTTTCTCTTATAGGCATCATATACTTGGCATTTGAGTTTTTAATCCACTAAGACCAATTACATTTAATGCAATTACTGATATATTTGAGTTTATATTCTCCCATATTACTATATGTTTTCTAATTCATCTACCTGTTCTTGTGATCCTTTTTCTCTCCTTTCTTACCTTCCTTTGGGTAATCAATATTTTCTTATTACTCAATTTCCCCCCCTTGATTGTCTTGTTAGTTACATATCTTTTGGCTATTCATTTAATGGTTTCTGTAGAGACTGTGGCATGCTTTGATTTATTAGTTTAATGTACCTTTTTACTTTTTCCACTTCCCTGACAATGCTAGATCTTAGACGAGTTGAACTTTATTTCTTCCCTTTCTGCCTTTTGTGATATTATTGTCATGCAACATAATTATACATATATTTTAAACTCCACAAGAAAATCTTTTGATTATTTTACGTATTTAGTACTCATTTATTTACCTTCATGTTTACCTTGTTTTTGTTCTTCACTCCTTTCTGTATTTCCATGTTTCTCTCTGAGATGATTTTCTTCCTTCCAGAAAAACTGGTTTTAGTATTTCTTATACTGCAGGCCTGCTGGTGATGAATTCTCTCAGTGTTTGCTGTAAGAACATCTTTATTTCACCTACATTTTTTGAGGACTATTTTACTGCATATAGAATTCTAGGTTGGCAGTTATTTTCTTTCAGTACTTTAAAAGTGTCACTTCCATTGCCTTCTGGGTTCCATCACTTCTTTAGAGAAGCTAGCTATAGATCTTAATGTTTTACCTTAACCTCTGATTTTAAAGTTTTGTCTTTATCTTTGATTTTTACAAGTTTTACAAGTTTTATTATGTGCCTAGCTTTGGTTTTCTTTGTGTTTATCTTGTCTAGGGTATACGAAGCTTCTTGAATCTGTGGGTTGGTGCTTTTCATCAATTGGGAAGAGTCTCAGACATTACCTTTTCAAATATTTTTTCTGCCCCATTCTGTCTTTCCTTTTCTCTGCAACTGTGTGTTAGGTATTTTACTTTTCCCATATGTGTCTTATATTCCTTTTAGTGTTTTCCATTCTTTTCTTCTCTCTGTGCTTCAGTCTGTATATTTTCTATTGACCTGTCCTCTGATCTATGAATCCTCTTTTTTGCCGTCTTTTCTCTTGCTAAATGCAATTGTTTAGTTCTTCGTTTCAAATACTGTATTTTTAAGTTTTAGGATTTTCATTTGATTCCTTTTTATAGATGCCATTTCTCTGATGACATTTTCCATCTTTTCATCCATTCTCTCTCTTTTCTGCTATTTTTCTAGAAGTTATTAATCTTAGGTATTTTAAAGTTCTTGCTTGATAATTCGTAAATCTGGATAATCTGTAGGTGTCAATTAATATCATCCATTTTCCTCTTGATTTGGGGCCTCTTCTGATAGTATTTGATTAAATGTCAGATACTGTATGAAAAGTTTTAGAGGGGCTGGATGATGTTGTTTTTCCCCAGAGAGGTTTTATCTTTTTCTCTTCAATGCAGATGGGGGTGGGGGCGGCGACTGATTATCCTAATTTAATCAGAGAAGAGGCTTCAAGATTGTGTTGCTTTTTCTCAAGTGTCTACCAGTTGTTTCCTTCATGCTCCTCAGGTATAGCCCCCAGGGGTTCTCACTGAGAACCTGAGGTATTCTGTGAGGTGCTTCTACTGTTGTTGATCCCAAGCTCTTAGTCTCCTCCACATAGAAAAACTGTTAAGTGCAAGCCTTTGCTTTTTAGAGGCTTTCTGCTTAGCTTCTTGCCTCCTGTCTTGTGCAGCTTTAGAATTGAGCAGATATTTTGAGAGGAAAATTGGTTAAGTGTACAACTCAGATCTCTGTTCCTTCCTTCTCACTGGGGTCCTAGACCATCAAAACTCTGTTTCTCTGCCTTTTAGTAGAAGTCGTTTCTCTGGGAAGAGCCTGTATTCTCAGCCTATTGTCCTATGGCTAGAATTGCCAATTGCCCTCAGGAAAAAGCAGCTCAATTTTCTTCAGCTTTCCCTTTTTTAGAGTTTTGCTTGCCTTAGCATCTCTGATGCTTTCGCACAGACCTTCCTTCCTTCCTCCCTCCGTTCCTCTTTCCTTCCTTTCATTTCTTCCTCTTTCAGATGAACTTATTTATTAATGATTCAACAAATATCTGATAAGACACTAGTATAATACACAACAGATACAAAGATGAAAAAGATAAAATCTCTGCTCTTAGTAGCTCATCTGTGATTATAATTATTGAAATATGAATATCTTGTACTTTATGCCCTGCATTATTTTTTATTTTGTTTTTTTCTTTAAGAAATAGATTTGCTAATGTTCCAAAGACTGAGTCTTTTTCTTCCAGCTTTGAGATATAATTGACATATAACACTGTGTAAGTTTAAGGTGTACAACTGTGATGATTTGATACATGTATATATTATGAAATGATTACCACAAAAAGGTTAGTTAACACTTCCATCACCTTACTAATTACTTATAGTTAACTTTTTTTGTACTGAGAACAGTTAAGATCTATTCTCAGCAACTTTCAAGTATATAATATAGTATTTTTTTTTAAACACCCTTCCTTTATTTATTTTTAAATTTATTTTTGGCTGTGTTTGGGTCTTCGTTGTTGCGTGCAGGCTTATCTGTAGTTGCAGCGAGCGGGGGCTACTCTTCGTTGTGGTGCTTGGGCTTCTCATTGTGGTGGCTTCTCTTGTTGCGAAGCACAGGCTCTAGGCACGTGGGCTTCAGTAGTTGTGGCACATGGGCTCAGTAGTTGTGGCTCGCGGGCTCTAGAGCGCAGGCTCGGTAGTTGTGGCGCACAGGCTTAGTTGCTCCATGGCATGTGGGGTCTTCCCGGATTAGGGCTCGAACCTCTGTCCCCTGCATTGGCAGGCAGAGTCTTAACCACTGTGCCACCAGGGAAGTCCTATGATACAGTATTGTTAACGATAATCACCTTGCTGTACATTAGATCCCTAGAACCTATTCATCTTATAACTGAAAGTTTGTATTGTTTGACCAATATCTCCCCATTTTCCCCAACCCCCCAGCTCCTGGAAAACCACTATTCTACTCTCTGTTTCTATAAGTTTGGTTTTTTAAGATTCCACATATATGTAAGATCATGCAGTATTTGTCTTTCTCTGTCTGACTTATTTCACTTAGCGTAATGCCCTCAGAGTTCATACTTGTTGTCACAAACGGCTGATTTTCTTCTTTGGATCTGTATATATACACCACATTCTTTTAATCCATTCTTCTTTTGATGGACACTTAGCTTGTTTCCATATCTTGGCTATTTATTGTGAATAATGCTGTGACGAACATGGGGTGCAGATACCTGTTTGAGATAGTGATTCCATTTCCTCATATATGTACCCCAGAAATGAGATTGCTAGATCATATGTTAGTTATATTTTTAATTTTTTGAGGAACCTTCATACTGTTTTCCATAGTGGCTGTACCAATTTACATTCCCACCAACAGAGCACAAGGGTTCCCTTTTGTCCACATCCTCACCAACACTTGTTATCCAAGAACTAAGTCTTGAATGGATCAGTTCTGATAATGACATTTTCAAGTTTGTTTTCTATATGTCTCCTTTATTTCAACTTTTTCTTTCCATTAGTTTTTCATGGAGTTATTTTTGCCTTTTTCTTAAGATGGAACTGATCTGGCACATTTGATTTATTTATCTCATTGTGAACTTCCTGTATTATAATCACTTTCATTCCTACTAAATGGTAGCAACCTACACCCGTAGTTATAATAGCTAGCACTTACAAACTGCCTGCCATGAATTATTCTAAGTACTTCACATACATTGACTCAGTTAATCACCACAACATAATTTATGAGGTAAGTACGATTATTATCCCTCTTTTATAGCTGAGGGAACTTGGGCACAGAAATATTACACAAATTGTCCAAAGTTACATAGCTAATAAGTGGCAGGGTTGGGATTCAGACTTCAACAGTCTAGCTTCAGAGGCCAAGCAGTTAATCTTGCTGATACCACTTTACCTCTTCCAATGATTCCTACTCTCAAATTCTTCTGTCTGACTGCAGTATCCTAACTTTACACCCCAAGCACCAAGATTTGGTTTTCAGCCCCTTCATCTGGTATAAGTCTAGTTACTTTCCCCAAGGTCCTCTCACCTCCTAACCCAGCCTGAATCTTAGGTTATCTTATGTTAAGAATCAGTTTTCTGGGTTCCTTGATCATCAGCCCTCTCAAACCCCAACCCTTTGCCCAAACCGCTTTATGTGTATTTTTTCGTAATCCTGGGCCTCTGGGCCCCTGGGCCCCACTGGAGGTAACTGCGAGTGTACCTAGGTGAGCCTCATTGCAAATGATGCTTGTCAACCCCAGGTAGGTCCTTCTTACTCTAACCATTCTTTATGTTTTCCTCTCTGTACTCACTTTCCCATTTCCCTACTGTGACTTTCTAAACATTTGTTTCTCTCATTGAATTTTCTGCCCAACTCTGCCACCTACCATTTTAGCAGATAACCTCAGCATCTATGCCTTGAAGGGAAAAAGTCAGAACTGAGCTTTCTAAACTCCTTTTCCTCCTCCAGAAAACTTACCTGTAGTGTCATCCATTTTTTCTTCTTCTTCTCTCCTGTATTTATTCATTTTCTTGCTCACTCCCTCTTTTAAAAAAAAATATTTATTTATTTATTTTTGGCTGTGTTGGGTCTTCATTGCTGTGGGTGGGCTTTCTCTAGTTGTGACGAGCAGGGGCTATTCTTCGTTGAGGTGCGTGGGCTTCTCATTGCGGTGGCTTCTCTTGTCGTGGAGCATGGGCTCTAGGCGCACGGGCTTCAGTAGTTGTGGCATGTGGGCTCAGTAGTTGTGGCTCGTGGGCTCTAGAGCGCAGGCTCAGTAGTTGTGGCGCACGGGCGTAGTGGCTCCGTGGCACATGGGATCTTCCCGGACCAGGGCTGGAACCTGTGTCCCCTGAATTGGCAGGCGGATTCTTAACCACTGCGCCACCACGCAAGTCCTCCTTTCTTTCCTTCCTTCCATGAATATCTGTTAAATATCTACTATATGCCAGACACTGTTCTAGTTTCTATGGATGCCACAATGAATAAGACAGAATTCCTGCTCTCTTGTAGCCCACATTCTTTTTTTTTTAACATCTTTATTGGAGTATAATTGATTTACAGTGGTGTGTCAGTTTCAGCCCCACAACAAAGTGAATCAGCCATACATATACATATGTTCCCATATTTCTTCCCTCTTGCGTCTCCCTCCCTCCCACCCTCCCTATCCCGCCCCTCTAGGTGGTCACAAAGCACCGAGCTGATCTCCCTGTGCTATGCGGCTGCTTCCCACTAGCTATCTGTTTTACGTTTGGTAGTGTATATATGTCCATACCACTCTCTCACTTTGTCACAGCTTACCCTTCCCCCTCCCCATATCCTCAAGTCCATGCTCTAATAGGTCTGTGTCTTTATTCCCGTCTGACACCTAGGTTCTTCATGACTTTTTTTCCCTTAGATTCCATATATATGTGTTAACATACGGTATCTGTCTTTCTCTTTCTGACTTACTTCACTCTGTATGACAGACTCTAGGTCCATCCACCTCACTACAAATACCTCAATTTCGTTTCTTTTTATGGCTGAGTAATATTCCATTGTATGTATGTGCCACATCTTCTTTATCCATTCATCTGTTGATGGACACTTAGGTTGCTTCCATGTCCTGGCTATTGTAAGTAGAGCTGCAATTAACATTTTGGTACTTGACTCTTTTTTGAATTATGGTTTTCTCAGGGTATATGCCCAGTAGTCAGATTGCTGGGTCATATGATAGTTCTATTTGTAGTTTTTTAAGGAACCTCCATACTGTTCTCCATAGTGGCTGTATCAATTTACATTCCCACCAACAGTGCAAGAGGGTTCCCTTTTCTCCACACCCAGTCCAGCATTTATTGTTTGTAGATTTTTTGATGATGGCCATTCTGACCGGTGTGAGGTGATACCTCATTGTAGTTTTGATTTGCATTTCTCTAATGATTAATGTTGTTGAGCATCCTTTCATGTGTTTGTTGGCAATCTGTATATCTTCTTTGGAGAAATGTCTATTTAGGTCTTCTGCCCATTTTTGGATTGGGTGGTTTGTTTTTTTGATATTGAGCTGCATGAGCTGTTTGTAAAATTTGGAGATTAATCCTTTGTCAGTTGCTTCATTTGCAAATATTTTCTCCCATTCTGAGGATTGTCTTTTGGTCTTGTTTATGGTTTCCTTTGCTGTGCAAAAGATTTTAAGTTGCATTAGGTCCCATTTGTTTATTTTTGTTTTTATTTCCCTTTCCCTAGGAGGTGGGTCAAAAAGGATCTTGCTATGATTTATGTCATAGAGTGTTCTGCCTATATTTTCCTCTAAGAGTTTTATAGTGTCTGGACTTACATTTAGGTCTTTAATCCATCTTGAGTTTATTTTTGTGTATGGTGTTAGGGAGTGTTCTAATTTCATTCTTTTACATGTAGCTGTCCAGTTTTCCCAGCACCACTTATTGAAGATAGCCCACATTCTAGTGGGGGAGACAAGTGAGAAACAAGTCAATGTATATCATGTCAGATAATGATCAGCACTTTGAAAATAAATGAAGTGGAGTAAAGGAGCTAGAGAATTGTGGAGGGAGGGTGCTTCATTTTTATATTTGATAATCAGGGAGAGCCTTCTCTGAGTAAGTCCTAAAGGTAGGGTTGCCAGATCTAACAAATACAATTACAGGGTGTCCAGTTAAATTCGAATATCAGATAAACAACTAATAATTTTTTAGTATGAGTATGTCTCATGCAGTACTGCAACTTTTTCATTGTTTATCCATAATTAAAGTGTAACTGCACATCCTGAATTTTATCTGGCAACCCTATGAAGGAACTATGGTGATAAACCGTGCATGTATCTGGGGGAAGAGGTTTCAGGCAGAGGGAATGTCTTCGGGATATTAATTTTATGTCCGTAATGTCTCAGGCACTGGGGATACAAAAAAATCATTAAGACAGTGTTTTGCCTCCTAACTGGTCTAGCTGTGTCACTCACCTCTCTCCTCTAGTCTACCCTACATAAGGCAGCCAGAGTGAGCCTTTTAAATTATAAATCATGTCCTTTCTCTGCTCAAAACCCTCCAATGGCTTTCTTTCCCAGAGTAAAAGCCAGAGTTTGTAAAATGGCCTTCAAAGACCTAGGTCAGTGGTTCTCATATTTTGCCACACATCAGTTACCTGGGGATCTGATGCCTGGGTCCCACCCCCAGATTTGGATTAAACTTGTTTGTGATGCAGCCTGGCATTCAGGATTTTTCAAAGCATCCCATGCGATTGTATTGTGCATTGGACTTTGAGATCCCCTCCCACCCCACTCCCCCACGCCCTCCACCCCTGTGTTACATGACCTCACCATCCTGCTACCTCTTGGACCTTAGCTCAGACAGCTCCCCACTTGCTCTCTCCAGTCCAGCCCCACTGGCCACCCCACTGGCCTCCACTCTCTTCCTCACACTCTTCAGTGATGCTCCTACTGCCTCAAGGCTTTTATTTTCGCTATCTTCTCTGTCTGGAATGCTCCTTCCAGGATATCCATATGACCCCTTCCTCCACTTTCATCAGGTCTCTGCTCAAGTGTCAGATTATCAGCAAAGCCTTCCCTGATCATCGTCATCCTCCACTCTGGTGCCCTCATCCTCTTGTTTCCTGCTCTCATGAATGCCTTTCCTCTTATGTATGTCTTTATTTATGCGTGTCTCCCTCCAACTCCACCATAAGCTTTGTGAGGGCACTTGGTTCATGACTTTAGTGCCTAGAACAGTGTCTGACATGTAGGTTGAACTCAACAAGTATCGGTTCATGGAGGAGTTGAGTCTCGTGGGGAAATTTAGACCCATAAACAGCTGGGGTTTTTTTGGGTTTCTTTTTGCCACACCACGTGGCATGCGAGATCTTAGTTCCCTGGCCAGGGATGGAACCCGCACCCCCTGAAGTGGAAGTGGAGTCCCAACCACTGGACCGCCAGGGAAGTCCCATAAACAGCTAATTATAAAGGATTGGGGCTTCCCTGGTGGCGCAGTGGTTGAGAATCTGCCTGCTAATGCAGGGGACACGGGTTTGAGCCCTGGTCTGGGAAGATCCCACATGCTGCGGAGCAACTAGGCCCGTGAGCCACAACTACTGAGCCTGCGCATCTGGAGCCTGTGCTCCGCAACAAGAGAGGCTGTGATAGTGAGAGGCCCACGCACCGTGATGAAGAGTGG
Organism: Grampus griseus; assembly: GCF_964374135.1. Taxonomy (NCBI): domain Eukaryota; kingdom Metazoa; phylum Chordata; class Mammalia; order Artiodactyla; family Delphinidae; genus Grampus; species Grampus griseus. The sequence continues at coordinate 18,699,294 of NC_138999.1, forward strand.
CCTCCGCTTGCCACAACTAGAGGAAGCCCTCGCACAGAACAACATCTTCTTTCTAAAAAAAAATACAGTAGGATAAATTATTATTAGTTTTAAACAGAATTCCCTAGTGAATATAATGCTATTGCTTCCTGACTCCATCCCCTTTCTCTCCCTTGAGGATGTCATTTTCCAAGTTTATCAGTAAACATCTCACTTTACGCAGTCTCCATACCCTTAGTCTACAAACCCACTCAAGCCCTCCTCTTCGTCCAACTCCCCATTTAGTGACTGCTTTGGATGCGCTAGGCATTATATTAAGCACATTATAAAGACCATCTCATTTAATTCTCACAACAATCCCAGTGTAGGAATTAGTAGTAACCATATTTTACAGATGAGGAGACTGAAGCACAGAGAAGTTAGGAAAATTCCTGAAAATGCCTGGGAGTTCGTGCATGGGAGCGACCCTCAACTAAGACGGGATAAATACCTCAGCTTCCTTGCCGTCATTCAGACGATTCTGAATTGTGTTCCATACTCTTTCTAGAGGGTTTCCAGTGGGATTGTGCCCCAGTTTCCCATAGCAATAACTGGTTCATTAATCTTTTGTTGGCTCCTTTCCCTTTTCTGCCTACCTGGAATCCTCTCCCCAAAAATCTACTCATACCCAAATCCTTGACTCAGGATCTGCTTCTGGGAGATCCCTAATGGATAGGACATCATGCATTTTCCTCTAAGGAACAGAACAAAGTCCCCAGACAACCTCCAGCACCTTCTCAGTTGCTACTTGAATTGGGGAGACTAAGCTGATCTGTAGAGACCTTCTCCTTATGCCTTGCAACTGCCTAAACCCTTCCCCACGCGCATCAACCTTGCTTTTGACCACCGAGATTCTAGCTGCTTTTTACAAACTTCCTTTTATAACTGTTTGAAAATCACTTTCGGTATATTTGATCATATTAACCACCCATTTGATTCACAGAGATGGATGGAAATTTTGGCTTGACCAATCTGTGATCCAGGAATATTGTTGCCTGGGTAACAACCCATGTGGGTGTGGAATTAAGGATAATAAGGCCTAATGCTGCATATGGAAATAGAACAAATTGCCTGGTAGAAGGAGGTGCATTAGATTTCCCAAGCAACTTGAGATGCCATTTTGTTCACTGGAAGAGGCCATTTTCTAGGCAGTTAGAGGAGTAAATGACTCAGTAAGAGATGCTGTTGACAGTAGGGATTTCTGTAAGGGGATCTTCCATCACCTCATTCCAGCTTCTTTCAGTTCAATGTAGTCATGAGGGAAGCTATGATATATATATACAGATATATAGGATATGTGTTTAGGGAACACATATGTGTATAGGGAAAATACAAATATCTGAGACGGAAAGATAAACACAACCAGGCCCTGCTTGTGTAGGTGATTCCTTCATGCCCCATTGCATGGAAAGGATTTCTGTACAAAGGCAAATAGATGAAATCTTAATTCTGTCTCTCTGCCCAGGGATAGCAGTCGAATCAATATTCTGCGCCTCTAGGAGGAAATAGAGAGCATTTACACTGTGGACTCAGCTAAATGTGTATACATATTAGAATTTGTTGAGCTTCCTGGCCCTGGTGGCACAAAACAAGCACCGTATTGCTTCCTGCTTCTCAGCCAGCTTGAAGTGTGAAGTAAGGAGATTCGTTCAGCCAAGCCCACACCCCAGAACTCTTCTGGCTGCTTCATTTGCTCACCTACCTTTAAAGGTGCTGGTATAACAGCAAGCACCCCACGTGGGATTCCTTCACACTGAAACAGCATGGAACTGGATTTTGTGGAAGATTGCTGTCTTCCAGAGACTTTCAAGCATCCCTTGAGAACCTAGGTGTTGGTTCTGCAATCTCAAGAAATCATAAGCAAACAGGTCCAGGGATTTAAGTTTTAGAGATAGCATCTCTTTATATATAAGAAGGATTTTGATTATGACTTCAGAGCTTTGATAATGTTCTCATCACTTCAGGGCTTTTGTATCTAAAGTCATCATTTATGACCTTCTTAATCACATTCAGCCTCTCCATTAACCTTGTCTAGAGAGCAAACTGTAAAACCTATCTCTGTATCTTTTCTGACTGTCTTAATTTGCATGCTGTTGCCTTACATGCAAGTTCTTACTGTGGTGCATTGCAAAGATTCTTCAGGATAATCACCAATAAATGTGCTGACATTATAAGGAAATGATATGGTCCAGTTAAAGAAACTTTCCATTTAGAGGAAAATTGTATGCATGTCAACATTTTGTTTGTGTTAATTGTTTGATGGCAATTTTTAATGAAGTATTTCTCTCCTCTTTGATTCCTTCACTTGGGAATTCTGAACATGGTCCAGATGTTTTGGATGCGTTAGGATCACCATGACCAGCCGTGGTGGTGCTGAGTCTTCAGGCCCTACTAATGTCATTAAGGGGCTTTGATCCCTTAAATGGCCTGCCATTACTGTATCTTTTGAATACTAACTTGGGTTTCCCATTTTAAGTTATTGTGTCTTTTCTTTCCCAGTCAGTGTGTCTCTTTCTACCAGTCTCCCCTTCAAACTTGCAGCCATTCTTTTTCTTCTTCTTCTTCTCCTTCTCCTTCTCCTTCTCCTCCTCCTCCTCCTCCTCCCCCTCCCCTCCCCTCCCCTCCCCTCCCCCTCCCCCTCTCCCCTCCCCCTCCCCCTCTCCCGTCCCCCTCTCCTCCCCTCCCCTCCCCCTCTCCCTCCTCCCCTCTCCCTCCTCCCCCTCCCCTCCCCTCCCCCTCCTCCTCCTCCTCCTCCTCCTCCTCCTCCTTCTTCTTTCTTCTTTCTTCTTTTTTTTTTTATATGGCACCCAGATAACTAAGTTTGTGGGAACAGCAATTCAAGTTAGAATACACAAATTCTGAATGTGGACCTGAATGAGGCTCGTTTCTATGAGTAAAGTGTGCTTTATGCATGAACTTGACACCATCTATTTTGATTGCTTAGGGATTTTTTTTCCTTGTAATTTCCTATTTCTGTGTAGTTGAATTAGCTAGATAGGTAATTACAAGAGATAAGGGAATACTCTGTGTGTGTGTGTGTGTGTGTGTGTGTGTGTGTGTGTGTTTGTACCTCCCTCATACATTATTTACTTTGAATTTAGCGACTGCAGCAGCATTTCTTTCTGGTGCTCCAGTTGTTGGCTCTCGATTACATTTCCCTCTCTCTCAAGCATTAATGCTCACCAAGCCCTTCATGTCTAGCTCACTAAGTGGGTAGCTTCTGTGCTTCTGACTGGAATGTTAGAGAGTGTAGCTGACAGGGTATTGTATGGTAGGGTAGGCTAACATTTTTTAAAAATTGAAGTATAGTTGATTTACAATGTTGTGTTAGTTTCTGGTGTACAGCACAGTGATTCAATTATATATATATATATATATGTATACACACACATATTCTTTTTCATTATGGTTTATTACAGGATATTGAATATAGTTCCCTGTGCTATACAATAGGACCTAGTTGTTTATCTATTTTATATATGGTAGTTTGTAGCTAGTTATCCCAAACTCCTAATTTATCCCTCCCCCCTTTCTCTTTTGGTAACCATAAGTTTGTTTTCTATGTCTGTGAATCTGTTTCTGTTTTGTAAATAAGTTCATTTGTGTCATGTTTTAGATTCCACATATAAGTGATACCATATGATGTTTGTCTTTCTCTTTCTGACTTATTTCACTGAGTGTGATCATCGCTAGGTCCATCCATGTTGCTGCAAATGGCATTATTTCATTCTTTTTTATGGCTGAGTAGTATTCCTTTGTGTATATATACCACATCTTATTTATTCATTCATCTGTCGATGGACATTCAGGTTGCTTCCATGTCTTGCCTATTGTAAATAGTTAGGCTAACATTTTGCAGGTGTTCGTTGTCGCATTGGCAGACTCACCTGAGAGTAGGAGATGAATGTAATGGACTTTCTGGTTGAGTTTTCAGGCCCTGTTTGTCTTCAGGGTCCAAGAAATTTGGGGCATTTCTCTTGGGTAAGGAACTCCCCCCAAAAAGGTTGAGCCCCGGAGGCAAACATGGCCCTAAAACCCAACTGGAGAGTCCATTACAATCACCCATACTTGTTCTTATGTGTACATTTCTACTTTTCAGTTTCTTTGTTTGCTTAAGTCAAGCCTGTGTCTTTAGAGAAGTGGAATTTTATATAAAAGGCTTCAGAGTTCTTCTCCATGAGCATTATACAGATGGTGACACAGGAGCTCTGAGATTAATGATCCAATGAAGTTCTAACCCCTAGTTAGTAGTGATGGAGATGTGACAGAACTGGGTCCCCAGATTAGTTTTGTTACCTAGTATTTTTAGTACTTTAGTCACACTGGCTCTTCCTTGTGAACTTTAGGTATTGCAGAGGCAGAAACACACTTGCAGAGTGAAGGCCAGCTTTATTGTGATGAGTTCCTCATCAGCTCTGGAATGGTGGGAAGCCTCACATTCACCACAGTATGAATTCCTAATTTATTTAGTCAAGGATGGGAAACTTCACAGAAGAGAGAGGGCTTCAGGGGTAGAAAGGAGATCTCAGCAGAGCATCCTTTGATACTTTTGATCCTAAGATAAGGTTTGGTCTTGCTGGCCTGGGAGAGCTTCATTTTGTGCTATGACTGCGTATTTTATAATCGGCTAATGTGAGAATTCAGGAAGAACTTCCACAGGCAGCGTCTGTATACCGTTAACAGGAAATACTGATGAGTATCTGGGACCCTCCTGAATCTTGAATCAAACTCAGGGTCAGCAGGCTGCATCCTCACTGTTGGGGAAAGAGGATGCCAGGTCCAGGCAATGTGCGTAGTGGTTAAACACCCACACTCAAGGGCTGAACTCTGAGTTTGGGACTCTTAGCTGTCACCCAGATGCTGAGAGATCTCAGGGAAGTTATTTTTAACCTCTCAGCACCTCAGTTTCCCCATCTATAAGATGAAGACGGTAATAGTACCTACTCAGAGGGTTGTTAGGAGGATTAAATGCATTGCTATTTATAAAGTACTTAGAACAGGGCAGAACAGGAGCTTGGAATGATGTAAGGAGAGTATTAAGTATTAGTTGTTACTATCATGTTTCCTTCTTTTCCAGCATCTTATTTCCCTATAGGCTTTACTTAGGGAAGATGCTCAAATTTAAATCAATAATTAGCTTTTGGAATGGATGTGTAAAAGTGCAAGTTATGAATTTGACAAATGTTTTCTTCTCTTCTGGATGTATCTCCAATTTTGCTGTGAACAAGTGCATAAATTAAGTACAATAAATTTATATTTCCCTAGAATGGTTATTGAAAGGGTTATGCTGATAAATTTTATATTCTACATAGCCTTTAGAGCATTAAAAAAACTGAACAATTTCATGGAGCTTAGAATTTCCAAAGTACTCTTGCATGTATTATTTCATTTGATTTATGATACTTTGCTACGATAGTGTCATTAGCTCCATTTTACAGGTGAGGATTTTTGAAGCTCAGAAGGTTTAAATGAATTATCCCGAACTGCCAGCGGGTCTGGTCTTGAACTCAGGTTTTCAATCCCTGAAGCCCATGGAAAATTCATCTACAGATAGACAATTTTCGAAGAATCTTAATATATTCCCTTCAAACCAGAAAACTGTCCTTCTATCATAATTCAGAAGCTACTTCAGGATATGTTAACACTTCAGCCACCATTGTGAGCTTTTGTTATTGTGGAACATTACTGCAAAACAGTTCTGGCCATTAGAATTTTACTGGTGATGTGCAGGCTGAATAAATGGAAGCTTTACCAGGCTAAATAATGATCTGTGCTGAGAGACTAGAAACAAAGCTGATATTATTACTTAACCAGCCTAGTATATTATGAGGGAGAAATGCTTCTGTAAGGTGCGTGTGTGTGGCTCTGTTGTAAACTTGCTGTTAGAATAGGAGATGAACGGCGGGAGAGGGTCAGAGAAGGGAAGCGTGTGTTTGTTTAATGGAAAACTTCAAAGTCCGTAAGTCTTGTTTTTGTTTCAGAAATTGTCACAGGAACCCAGTTGCTGACCCACATGAATAAGCCGTCTGCAAGCACAGGCTGCAAGTTGATGCTTTCAGAATTCCTCTTCATAAGATTACTGGATAAACATAATATGATTTTTGTTTCTATTACAAGATAATTCCAGCCGTCCTCTCCCTCCCTGATTACAATAACAGAGCTTACTTTATCTTATTTGGGGCTCTTAAAAATGCTTCCCATACCTGTATCACTTCATAGATTATTCCAGAGAGAGAGAAATTTAATTCCTGTTAGCTGAGCTCTACGAGTCATTGTGGCAACTGGCAGCACCAACCACTTCCCCACCAGACTGGCCTTTGCCGAGGGCTCTAAATTTAGAAACGGAATGAGATTGCCTCAGGGTTACATAAGGAGGTGAGGCAGTTATTTTTAGCACACCGTGATACCTAGAGAGCCCTGGGCTGCGATCTGATTTGTTAACCACAGGCTGCGGGAAAACGTGGTTACTGATTCTCTCCACATGCTCTTTGGGCGCTGCACCCCTCAGGACCAAATGACATTTGCAGTTTTGTTTACTTGCAGTTCCTCCTGTTTATTTTTTCTATGCTATAAACACACTGGAACTCAATTGTGTTCCAACGCAATGGCAGTATTTTTTACTGCCCCCTTTATTTGAGGAAACTTCCCCAGTATGCATTTTCATTATAATTTTATCTTTCCTTCCTCTGTCTGTCTGTCTGTCTGTCTCTCTCTGTCTCTGTCTCTGTCTCTGTCTCTGTCTCTCTCTCTCTCTCTCTCTCTCTGTCTCTCTCTCTCTCTGTCTCTCTCTCTCTCTGTCTCTAAGAATGGAAAGAAGTCATTCTGGCTCCTTCCTTTCTAAGGCTGCTGTCAGAGCTGATGACGGCACATGTCTGTCTAGACTGATGAAGTTTTCTTTGTGTTTTCCGTACCAGGCACTTGTTTTTACTTTCTTTTGCAAGGGGGTTGCTGCAGCTGATTGGGAAAAAAAAAGTGGCAAAGCAAGCATTAGGAGGCATGCTGTCATCTGGGCAGAAAATGAATGGATGCAGCAGTGGCTAGAGAGAGACTCTGGACAGAGGCAGCGTTTTGCTTGTCAGTTTATCCCCATTGTTTCCCAGCCAATGTTGAAAGTCAGCATTAGCGCCTTCCGATCCTTCTAGGTTGTTTTAGCAGTGCAGTATATCTACTTTGGAATTTTAGTGCAATGATAATCTCTCTTATTTATTTACTTATCTTTTTGATTGTTATTTTTGAAGGGATTGGATGGTCATATGGCTAGTTGCCTAGGAAATCTGTCTACTTAGAGTCACATTCTTTTCTGTAATCAGTGTACGTAGGTGAGGTCTTTAGCTGGTGTATATGTGCAGAGTAAGGAAAATGTAAGAAAAAGAAGTGAATGGTGCACACGAATGTGAGGGTGTTTCTAGCAATAAAATTAGAACTGCCAGCTGAAAGAGTTCACTGAGACATTGCTAAGACATGACTATTTTGTGGTGGTTCTGCAAAGTATTTTGCAAGGAGCTGGATTGTACAACAGTGACCCAGGTGGCTCACTCTGGGTGGCCTGGACTGGGGCCCCTCTTTCTCCTAGCAGGAGTGTCTGGGTACCCAGTAGTTACTGATAATCCTTTTTCTAGCTTTGCTCATAAAATTATTTTCTCAAAGATAAATCTGATCATGTCTCATTTGTTAAAAAGCAAGTGGGCTATAACAGTCCCTAAATAAAGAAGATAACTAAGTGGCAACCAAATAAAAAGCAACTTATCTGTTTCTTATTAATAGGATTTACATAAATATGGAAACACGCTGTATAATATATGAAATGAGTCATTATATTTCTCAGAAATGGGGAGAGAGAATTACATTTCTAACTATAATACTCGATTCAGCCTAGTCAGTGCTATTTCTCCCAGTGGGATTGGCTGCTCCCAAGCTCAGCTTCCCATGAAACTAGTGGTTCCCATACCTGGACAAAGGTGGCTGTAGCTTCCCATGCGCCCCCAGAAGCTCCAGATACCTGCCTGTTGATGGTTCCAGGCAACTCCTGCAAATAACTGGACCCAAATCTAGACACCTTGGTGCCCAGGAGTGTGTTCGTGTTCTCTCTGACAAGACCACTTTCTCTCATATTTGCTCTAAGATTGAGGGTGAATGGGTCAGAGGCTTTTTCCTGGAATGCAAACCTATGCCCTGTCCCTGGGATACCTCTCCACTTATGCCCTCCCTTCTCTTATGACCCTGGCCTTGTAAGTTTCCACTTTCTCTCTACGTTATTCTCAGGCTTTTAATACAACAGATGATTACCACAAATGGACCCACGTGGCACATCAGGTGAAGAGAATTTCTGTTGTCCAGCAGGCCACCCCTGAAGTAGGAGATACTCCTCCTGAGGGTGCAGACAGGGATTTGGAGGGCTGGCGAGCAGGGTCATTTGGGATGAGGGAAGGCCACTGGATGACCAGGGTCATCTTGAGTCACCGCAGCCCCCGAGAGGGCAGGCCAGGCTGCTCAGCCCAGCAATGGCCAGGGCTTCAGCAGCTTCAGCGTCCATCTGAAGTTGATGGGGACTTGTAGAAGCTGGCCACTTGGAAATCCTGGAGTGGTGGACTCCCTGTGAGAGTGGAATCCTGGGTGCTGAAGGGTGGCATCAGGTGGCTGAAGCAGCCTCCCCTCCTCCCTCAAGAGTCTGAACACCCTGAGTGCTAGGGACGGAGGATGGAGAAAAAAGCCTCACCCAGGGCACTCGCTGGGCAGCTGGGGCATCCTAAACATACAACTGAGGAGGTGTTTGGAAAAAAGTCCAGTGCAGATAGAAATGGAAGGTTACCAGGAAAGAGAATCAGGCTCCCTCCAGGCTAGCGCCTCGCTCTTGGCTAGGAGAATTGCCGGAAGCTTGATTGCTTGTGTCTCTCTGTAAAGCTGAATGGTGGGCAGTAGGCGGGGCTTAAGGCAGGGCCCCCTACTGCACAATAAATTGCCGCACTGAGTGTATTGGACGTGTCTTGTGCCCAGCCTTGTATCCTCTTGGCCCACATATCTTCCCGAGGTGGAAAGCAGCTCTCTGCAGATGGAACCTAACAACGTCTTGCCTCAGTGAGCTGACCCAAGGCTTCCCTGCAGCCTCTGTGTTCTGAGGGTATGCGCAGACCTTAAGGGAGTTCACTCCCCTGGGAAAGTCCTTGACCATATGGAATGGCAGTCAGTAGACGAATATTAGTCCCTAGGGCAGACGATCCTGAGGTGTATTCTACATGGCCCCTCGGGGAATCTCCAAAAAGACTGAGCTCCTTAGACTGGCTTTCCATCCTCCCCATTTCACTCTTCCCAGTATCCTCATTTCTATTCCTTGAGATCACTGTCTAAAATAAATTATTTATATGCAAGCCATGTCATGAGAGCCTTGTCTCAGGTTCTGCTTTTTTTTTTTTTTTTTTTTTGCGGTACGCGAGCCTCTCACTGTCGTGGCCTCTCCTGTTGCGGAGCACAGGCTCCGGACGCGCAGGCTCAGCGGCCATGGCTCACGGGCCCAGCCGCTCCGCGGCATATGGGATCCCCCCGGACCGGGGCACGAACCCGTGTCCCCTGCATCGGCAGGCGGACTCCCAACCACTGCGCCACCAGGGAAGCCCGACCTATTGTTTTTTATTCTTAGCTTATCCCTAATATTTTGTCCTTCACTGTCCCACCCTTTACCTCCCCCTTGAGAAGTAATAGACCCAAAATAAACCAAACCCGAGCTCTTTTTCAAGGGTCTTATATGTGCTCAGCCATATTCTAGTGTTGTATTAGATACAGAAAAATGTTCCTGCAATTCCTTACCCTTAGGAGCTCATAATTGCGTTTCTAAATTGGATTAAATATTGAACTGTGTGATATTGACTCAGTGTGATCACAGACAAGAGAAATTTTTCAAGGTAGAGCTACTTAAGACAAAGGAGGACCTTGATGAATGGGTAGAATTTTGCATAGAGAGAAAGGAGGAGGAGGTGGGAGGGAGCTATTGGAAAGCAGAGCAGTGTAATCAGGGACCTGGAGGCTGCATCACCGAATTTATGTTGTTTAAGGTTTCAGCTTTCAGACTTCAACATCCATAATCCAGAATGAAGAGAAATAGAAGTTGGCAAAGACGTGACCTGGGTGCTGAACAGGCTCTAGTAAACATGACTTTCTTGTCCATTTTCTCACTGCCATTGTGTTGACACCTAGGCAGGGAAGCCTGCACGAGCACAAGCCTCCGTCACACATGCTTCTGGTGATAACATCCAAGCCACTTGTGCTTCACTGGCCAGGACCAAAAAATCATCTTTGGGTCCTAGACTCCTCTTAGGTTCCCTAGACCAAGGACTGTGCTGCCCTTCGGGGGCTACCTACCACCCAAGGACTGGCCATCTTTCTTCTTTTCCAAAGCCTTCTTGTAGGTGAAAAATACATACTTTGAAGATAAGTAATGTGTTGTCAGAACCTTACTGAGGGGACACGTTAGGGTTGTAATCAGGGGACAGGGTACCAATATTGGACTTGAAGCTTGTGCATACTCATGAAGATTCTTTGCTTGACCAAACTTTAGTCAGGCTCCTGAACCTTCTCATAGGCCCAGCTTGCACTTACTTATGAAATCCAGTTTGGGGAAGAACCCTGCCAAGTCATTTTAACCAGAACCATCTCCTCCCACCCTCAACACCTGATCACCCTCCGCATCTGATCAGGTTCCTCATCTTTGATCATCCCCGAGGTGATGCCTGACCACCCGGCCCTGTCTTCAGCAAGTATCCTTTTAGGTGGGTTTAGCTAGAACCCTCCCCGCCCTTACCCCAGCGTTTCTCTTAGTAATTTTCCATCCACTGACTCCCTCCCTGTTCCTTGGCTATAAATTCCCCCCTGCCCATGCTGTATTCAGAATCAAGCCTGGTTCTATACTGAGGTCTCTTTTTCCCCTATTGCAATAGTCCCGAACAACTCTGTTTTTATTGATTTAAGTACTCTCCAGCTTGTTTCTTCTTTGACAATACCAGATAGCCATGTGACCCTGAGGACGTCAGTTCAGCTTTTCGGGATTCAGTCTCATCATCTGTAAAACGAGGGGGATTGTGCTGTGTCAGTAGTTTTCAACTCTGGCTATATATTGGGATCACTGGGAGAGATGAATAAACATCCCAATGCCCAGACCCCACCCAGATCAATTCAGTCACAATCTCCGGGGGGTGGGGCCTGGAGGATCAGTACTAAAAACAAAATAAAACAGTAACAACAGTGGAGTTTTAATGGGGAGCCACTATTTTTTAAAAAAAAATTAATTATTTATTTGGCTGCGTTGGGTCTTTGTTGCTGTACGTGGGCTTTCTCTAGTTGTGGCGAGCGGGAGCTACTCTTTGTTGTGGTGCGAGGGCTTCTCATTGTGGTGGCTTCTCTTGTTGCAGAGCACGGGCTCTAGGCAAGCTGGCTTCAGTAGTTGTGGCACGTGGGCTCAGTAGTTGTGGCACGTGGGCTCAGTAGTTGTGGCTCATGGGCTCTAGAGTGCAGGCTCAGTAGTTGTGGTGCATGGGCTTAGTTGTTCCGCGGCATGTAGGATCTCCCCAGAGCAGGGCTCGAACACATGTTCCCTGCATTGACAGGTGGATTCTTAACCACTGCGCCACCAGGGAAGTCCCTGGAGCCATTATTTTTAATGCTCTTAAAACCTCTAATACCTTTAAGGTTTGACAATTCCATAGGATAACTATATAATAATAGATAGCTGTTATTATTATTGGTGAAATTGAGTGTGTATTATATGCCACTCTGCTAAACATTTTATTTGCACTATAACATGTCTCACAGCAACCCCATGAAAGATGTACTATTCTTATCCCATTTTGCAGGTGAAGAAACAGAGAGAGGTTCAAGTTGTTTCTTCCAGGATTACATTGCTAGAAAGTGAAGGTGTTGGGTTCAAAGCCAGAAGTCACCTATCTTGACTATTTGACTATTTGACCAACACTAAATAGAGATTACAGAAATAATGCCGGAGGAGACCAAGTTGAGCCTGGGTATTTTGTAGTGGTGGGGGCACATGTGGTGAGGGAAATGCTAAGTCAGGTTGGAAGGGTGTGGTAAGGCCAGCCTTGCTTGTTCCTGACTTTTACCCAGTACTTGGAGTGCTTTTAGATGGAGCCATTAATTTATTCTTCAAGACGTGTCCTTTGGGTGGTAAGTTCCTGCTGTGCTGTATTTTGTTACTTAAAAAGAACAGGTAAAAGACTCAACATGGAATATGAGACAGATGGCCTCTGCTAAGGGATATTTCTACTTATGAAGCAGGCTTGCCAATTTGCAAGGCTCTGATGTGCTGATAATTCACACTCTCTTTTCTTGGCTTGGCTCCCCAGCTCATCTCCCCAGGCCTGCATATTTAAAGCAAGGCCTATCAGGGGAAATTTGCAGGTAAAAGAACTCCACTACTTGGTGAGCTGATGGTCATTAAAACATGGTCATTGACCAAATCTCTTAATGCACAGAGCTCTTCGGTTGGCTTACGAATGCACTTTTGAGAGGATTAACTGCAAAGCATGTTTAATGGAGGGCAAATCACTCTGTCTCAAGCACCACACATGGGATGCAAGTTTTACATCCTGGAAAGCCTTCCTGCGAGGAAATGCCTATCATGCTATGCCACAGAGGTTGTTCATTGTCATTCAACATCGGAAATGCCACAGTGCATACATTTGGGCATTTAGTTCTTGTTTAGCAGATTTCAGAAGAAACACAGTGGTGAGGAGAAAACACTGTAAATTAAGCTGTCAAGTCCATGGGTTTAGTTCGATGTAAATATGCGTATACTCTGTCATTAAAAGCTGAGTGACGCTCTCAACAGAAGGAGGAGGCATTTTCTGTTAGTTTGTAACCTTGGTTTTCTCTTTTCCAGAGTTTGCTTTTTCAGTCTTTTTTTTTTAGTTGTGGCACATGGGATCTTCGTTGCAGCATGCAGGATCTTTTAGTTGCGGCATGCGGACTCTTAGTTGCAGCATGTGGGATCTTTAGTTGCGACATGCGGGATCTTCATTGCGCCATGTGGGATCTTAGTTGCGGCCTGCGGACTCTTAGTTGTGGCATGTGGGATCTAGTTCCCTGACCAGGGATTGAAACCCAGGCCCCCCGCAGTGGGAATGTGGAGTCTTAACCACTGGACCACCAGGGAGTCCCTGCTTTTTCAATCTTAACACACATTTTCTGAAATTTTAAGGATTCTGTGACCAGCCTGCTTGCATTCGTTCACTCATTTATTCATGCATCCGTTCATTCTTTTAAAAACAAGACAACAGGCACAAAGTGGAGTGGCTTATGCTAAGCCCCCTGTCCCCAAACTGAGACTTAACTTAATTACAGGTTGGCCTCTCCCAGAAATGAAATTGTTGCTGAATGCAAGTTTGTATGCCCTAGGCAAAATGAGGCCAAACTGAAACATTGGAGTTTGGAGCAGAGAATGGTTTATTGCAGGGCCAAGCAAGGAGAACGGGTGGCTCATACTTAAAAAAACCTGAACTCCCCAATGGTGTTACCTGAAAAACTGGGTTGACCTCTTGGTGGGTGTTGAGCCAAAAGACACAACCAAGCCAAAGAGCAGGAGAAGGGAAGGATTTATTACTTAGCAAGTAAGGAGAACACTGGGGATCTTTCCCAAAGCAGAGTCTCCTGGAACAGCAAAAGTGGGGAAGCTTTAAGCTAAGGGCACATGCATACTCGTGGAGGGGTTTGGGCAAAGGAGAATTCAGCATAGAATCGGGGCAAAGGTCAACAGAGTCCGAGCTTTAGTTGATTGAAGTGTTGAGGGTCAGAAAAGGTCAACATCTTCATTCCATCCTCCATCTGGGTGGGGGCCTTAGTTCCCGCAGAACTCAAAGATATGTATCAGATTGTTATGTATATCCCTTGAGAGGGAATTAGGACTCTGTTTATGGCCGAACCATTGTTTCTTGACTGATTTTCCTTTGTTCCTGCATTCCCTTACTTCCCTTATGATCATTAATTACTGAGACCTGTTCAAGGGCAAGCACTGTGGCCAGGCTTAGATCACAAAATGCTTAGGCCAAACATGGTTTCTCTTCTCTGGGACCCCCTACCCTATCTGCTTACAGTGGTTTTGGGGGAAGAGTTTTAAAGGCAAAATTTGGGGGTGAGGCCTCCAGCGTGTGTGATTTTCTTCTGATTGGTTGGTGGTGAGGTAACAGGGCGGTGCTCCAGGAATCTTGTGCTCAGCCTGAAGTTACCATCCTCCCCCTGGGTGGGGGCCTTAGTTCCTGCAGAAGAACTCAGAGATATACTGTTGTGTATATTCCTTGAGGAGGAGCTAGGATTCTGCTTTATCGATGTACTACTGTTTCTTGACTGCTTCTTCCCTGTTTCTGCATTCTCTCACTTCCCTGATTAGCAACTGTTTGAATCTGCCCTTGGAACTCAGAGAAGGTGTAGGGGGCTGCAGCCCTTTTCCTACAAACAAGAAAAGGGGACTCGGAAAGGATTTGTACCAGGGAGGGCCCCACAGGGTTCTGCTTGGTTTCACTAGATTGGATGCTGTCTGATTCGAATTGATTTTTGCTCCGATAAACTCTTAGAATTTTTAATACGCCTCAGTTTATCTTTTAACAATTCTTTTACCCATTCTTTCAACAAACATTTATTGAACGCTGACTGAGTGCCAGTGCCTCACTCATGTTTCAGTGTGGCTGTGATGCCAGTATTCCTGAAGCTTGGATAGTATTTTCTGCCTAAATTCCTGCTGAAAGATGAGTAACTGTGCATTTTCTAGGTATAATTATCAAACATGCATCTATCTCTTTAGTCAACTCGTACTATAAAAGACATAACATTGAAAAAGGATACTTAATTGCAGCTTGTAAAGTTAGCCGGCCTAAGTTAAAACACTTCCTTTGTTCACCATTTGATAACTAAGATAATGCCTGGCCTTCCTCTCGCTCTTAACTTGTACATCTTTAGAAAGGGAGACCTTTGGCTCCTTTTTCTCATCTGCTTGCTGTGGTGCTGAACTCCCTGAGCTCCTCCTGGCTTTACTGCTCTGCGACTTGGCTTTGATTTAAAGTCCTCATAGCTTCTTCATTCACAGCAGGACTGCAGCTTTTCTCTCAGCTTCAGTCTCCATCAGCTGCCAGAGGACGAGTCCCGTGGGGCGATGGGGGGGTGGGGGTGGGATGACACAGCATCTTCTCTCTTCTCCTCTCCTTTCCCAGCATCTATTCCTCCTGCCTCCCTCTCTCTCCCCTCCCACCTTCCCTCCTCCTCTCTCTTTCTACCCCCTTCCTCCCTCCCCTCTTTCCCCTCTCTTTCTTCTTTCTTGTTTACTTTTCCACTAGGCAGAAAAATAAAAAGAAGAGGCAGAAAGCCTTACACAAGGTGTTTTAGCTGGATGGAATCATTTTCTCATTCCCTCCCACACCCTTTTCTTTTCCCCTCTCTAAAGGAATAAATGACTTTATTCCTTTTCACTTGCCTACCTCAGTCCCTTTCCATCCTGATTTACTTGTGGGGTAGAAGCAGTGGGGCTGGATACAGCTTCACTTACAGAGAGTACTTTGCCTGGTAGTCCTAGCAAGAGGTCCCCTACACCAAAATTTATGAACATCCTCACTAACAGAGTTATTCAGAAACTGGTTGTTGTTGTTGTTGTTTTTTTTACAGATATGCTATCATTCACACAGAGCAAAACACCTTACTGACATTTAAACACTCTTTTACAGCAAGATGTCACCTGTTTTCCTTACACTCATTACCAATGTTAGGATGTTTTCCCAGTAGTATTGCTGAATTTGTGTTGATCTCTCCACACCGTGCAACTCAGGTCCCCTTGAGACCAATGTTATCTTGACAAGGTGGCAAAGAAGTAAGCTAAGAGGACAGCTTAAAAATCACTAGTGTGGAGTTTTTTTTTTTTTCTTGCTCAACTGTTTTATTTTTTTTAATTTTATTCTTTTTATACAGCAGGTTCCTATTAGTTATTTATTTTATACATATTAGTGTGGAGTTTTAACTCAGTCACTCAAACAGCTATATTGATAGCATTTGGTCATTTGCTCATCATGAAAAGCTCTGTGAATAATCTGGATTTGCAATGCATGGTTTAATAAATTGGTACTTGAAATAAGATAATCCATGGTTGTAAAGAGTGTTTTGACTATTGACTAAATTTTAATATATCTGCTACTGAAATCTTACTCAGTGGTTTAAACGACAGATATATATATATATATATATATATATATATATATTTTTTTTTTTTTTTTGCGGTACGCGGGCCTCTCACTGTCGTGGCCTCTCCCGTTGCGGAGCACAGGCTCCGGATGCGCAGGCTCAGCGGCCATGGCTCACGGGCCCAGCCGCTCCGCGGCATGTGGGATCTTCCCGGACCGAGGCACGAACTCGTGTCCCCTGCATCGGCAGGCGGACTCTCAACCACTGCGCCACCAGGGAAGCCCAAACGACAGATATATTTTTAATTTGAAGCAGCACTTTTTAAAATGTGAAATTTACTTCATGGGCAAATTTTAAAATCCTCATAAAGTTTAAAACATTGCCATTTAATTTGAATAATCATCTTAAACTTTTTGAGCCTCTTGATTTGGCCTGAGAGAATTAAAAATTAGTTTTAATGAAATAACTAGAAATGCTATAATTAAACTACTGTATTCCTTTGGGGCACAATTCTTGACACAGAGTGGGTATTCATTAACATTATGTTCATTAAAAAAATCTCAGTGAGATTATTCATCTGTTTCTGGGCGAAAAATATTTCTAAGAAATCTGTAGCTTTTTCTTCAACTTGATAACTCTGTGAAAATAGAGGAGAATGTCTTTTAACACCAAGAGCCACAAATTCTCCTGAATTTGCAGTGTTCTAGCACAAAGGAGGGAATAAAAAGGGAACATTTGAAACTGTCAAAATGTAAATGACACATTTAAGGTACACTCATCTGGCACAGTAACACTTTATAGTTTTTTTTTTTTAATCACAGCAGAGATATTCGGTTTCCATCATTTTCAAAATGTGACAATTAAAATGAATTTTATGACTTTGAGTTTTTTGCCCATTTATAGACATCTGTCTTGATACTCTACACTATAACTGTTCTTCTCATGGACTAGATTTGAAACTTAGGTGAAGCTCAGGTTAAGACCACCTCTCCCCTGGCTGCCCAGGGGCTGTGGGCAGGACCAGGGGTCTGTCCTCCACCTCCCATCCTGCCCTCCTCACTTCCACCCGCAACTTTGCAAAGAAGAAGGCTGTGACCAGAACCGCTCTTCTACCTTCTCCTCAGGACCAAGCCCATGATGTCTGACATCCCCCAGTCACCACCAGCAGCCGGTCTGCCAAGTCCCTGTGACTGCCCACGCCTTTTCTCCACAGGGCTTTGTTCATCTCATCCACCAGCTCAGCTTCCCGCAGCCTCTTCTGTCTTCAAGCCCTTCCACTCTGCCCGCTGGGAAACCCCTGATGGGAACGTTCCCTTTACCTTCCAGATCTAACTCAGGGTTTCTCAACCTGGGCACCATTGACACTTTAGGCAGGATCATTCTTTGCTGTTGGGGGCTGTCCTGTGCCCTGTGGGATGTTTAGCAGCCTCCCTGCCTTTTCCCCTAAAAGCCACGAGTACTCTCTCTGCCCTGCAGTTGTGACAACTAAAAATGTCTCTGGGCATTGCCAGATGTCCCCGGAGGTGGGGGGAGGACATTGCCCCGGCTCTCCCTGCACCCCTCCTCCTCAAACACTAAGCTCCTTTGACATACACGCCACCATATTACTAGCCTTGTGTATTAGTACTGACCTTGTATTACATCTGCTGACGTCCTGGTCACCTCCTCACTTCTGATGGAGATTTTAGCTCGTGGCTCTTTCCTCCCCTGCCTCTCCACTACGAGTCTGGGGATGACTCTCCTGCAGCTTTGCCATCCAAGGAGATCTTCTACTCGAACCTCTGGCCTCTAAGTTACTTGATCCTCCAGACCCAGGTTAAACCCAAAACTCTGCCCATTTTACTTCTGAAGAGATGTGTGTCACTGGAGAAAAACACACAACCCTGCTTACTGGCCTCACTTCAAGTCGATGACTGTAAATTTCAACTTCCTTGACCATTGTGGAATATTCCCCTGCCCTGTCTGCTCTCCCATCCTCAGAGACAACTATTTCAGACCTTCTCCTCTCTCCTCAAAAACTCCTTCTACTGCCTGCTCTCAAATCCCCCTCTTCTTAATGATCTTGTTTCTTAATTCACTGATCGAGTGGAAGCACTTGGAAAAGGACTGCCTCATCCTACTGCCATTAAGTCGACTCGCTTGCTTGTAGGCATCTATAAGCTTGTGTTTTCCCTTCCCTCCTGCCGCATCTAGTCTGTCACTGCTCCTCTCTAGGGTCAGCCTGTCCCCTGTGCATCCCTTCCACCCCTTTACAGCTACCTGAGGACTTTGTGCGTTCACTTCACTTCCCTTTTCTTGTGCACCATGAATTCTCCCCTCTCTACCACCAGCATAGGAACATGCTGTGATATTTGCCATCTAAACAAACGACCACAGCATGACCTCTACATATTGTCATGGCTCAGTCCTCTGCTATTTCCTCTCCTCTCCTTTTTTCCCCTCCTCTGTCCTCTCCCCTCCTTTCCTCTCTTTGCCTTCTCTCTCAATATTTACTCTCTGAATGGCCTCAACCACTCCCATGACTTTATATGACACCTATATGCTAAGGATTCCAATTTATATCTCTACCTTTCACTGGAGCTTCAAATTAATATATCCAGCTGCTGGTATACATATTTACTTGGATGTCTCACCTGCATCTCCAACTTACCATGTTCAAATATGAACTTCCAATGATCCCCTAAAGCCTTTACTTTTCCAGTGTTCACCCTTCCTAAAAGGTGCTCTGGCTGAAAATCCAGAAATCGTGTTAATTTCCTTCTTTTCCTCCCATCCCACCTTCCTCACGCATTCTTGTCAGCTCTATTTTCAAAATAGACCACAAATCTGACCTCTATCCATTATTCCCCATTATTCCCCGCCTCAGCCCCCATCAGCTCCTGGACTAGCACAGTAAGCCTCTGAATGGCTTTCTCTGCTTCTACTTTTACTTGCCTAGAGAATCTCCTTCACACATCGGACAAGGTAACCTTTTAAAAGTTGTAAATCAGATTATGACACTTCCCTGCTCAGAATTCTTCAGTGGATTTCCATCACATTTGGAATAAAAGTCCATGTCCTGGGTAGATCTGGACCCTACCTAATTTATTTATCACTCTCCTCCTCCCTCACTTTGATCTGGCCACACTGGCCTTCTTGCTGTTTATCAAAAACACTAGGCTCATTTCAGTTCCTAGGGCTTTGTACTTGCTGATTCCTCCTCATCAGAGGTCTTTGTATGTTTGGTTCCCTCACCAGGCAGTGTGGATATGTCACAGATGGAAGCGAGCATGGCATTAATTGCCATGCAAGTCAAAGAAATGTGGGTGTTCATTAGACTTGCCTTGCTGATACCCTGATACCCTGTGTTAGATCATTAGGGCGACTTGAAACATACAACTCGGAAATTGCTAGTCATTGCTTAGGATTTTATTTTTATTTGGGGGGGATTTTATTATTCAGGGGCTACTACCTGATCCTGAACCTGACAGAACCCCAATGCATCAGATCTTGGACCGCTTTGAGAACTTTGCCTGTGCTTTTGTGACCTAAATCAAGCAATGATCAATCCCCAAAGAGAATTTATAATTGCAGTCTTAACCAATCAAATAATGCCTTTCAGAATCCTGCCTTATTTGAGAAAAATTCCTCCTTTGACCCTATTCATCCCTTCTGCTTGGGGAAATTTGCAGAGAGTCACTGAACTCGCTTTGATATGACACTGTTTCCCCTTGCCTGGTGAGTAACAAACTCAGCTTTGATCATTCAGCTCTGCTGGTCTGGTCATTTTAATGTGACAGTGCTTTTTTTTTTTTTTTTTTTTTTTTGTGGTATGCGGGCCTCTCACTGTTGTGGAGCACAGGCTCCGAACGTGCAGGCCCAGCGGCCACGGCTCACGGGCCCAGCCGCTCCGCGGCATGTGGGATCTTCCCGGACCGGGGCACGAACCCGCGTTCCCTGCATCGGCAGGCGGACTCTCAACCACTGCGCCACCAGGGAAGCCCGTGACAGTGCTTTAATGATTTAATTTTCTTCCCCTGCATTGTTTTAGGCCTTTTTTTCTCTCATATTTTAGGAACTCTGGTACTTAACGTTGGTCTCTTTGTTTTCCAAAACCCCTTGTGGGAACATAGTGTTTTCCTTCTGAGAGAGGAAGGACTCTACTGACCCGGAATAGGGACAACCACCCGACTGATTTAGGTAGCTCGTTCTTTTGAAAGATTATTATACAAGAATCCATTCCTAAAACTCCATCAAATCTGAATCCTTTTCAGACACACCCCGAAGTAACCCCCCTCTAAACCAAACCAAACCCCTAAACTTTAATTACTATAGCTATTTATTTTGGGTTCTCTCTGTGGGTGAGATTTACATTAATTAGAGTATAATGAAGCCTGCCCTTTCAAACAAATTTATTCCTTTGTTTGCATTCACTTGAGCAAACTGAATGCCCTGTATGTGAGCAGCAAAAGGGAGGCACTGAAATCGGCTTTTACAAGCCAGACCCCCAGACCTCACCTTCCCAGTCCTTCCCAAGACACAGCTTTCCCCACTTGAGATTTGTGAACAGAGACCTCTGTGTGTGTGTGTGTGTGTGTGTGTGTGTGTGTGTGTGTCTTGTTGTTTTCCTACGTGCAGAAGAGACACATTTTCTCAGAAAACATTTCTTTCTCTGCGGCTTTCTGGTTAGTATTCAGGCCATCACCTCTGTTATCAGACGGTGGCAACAAAGCTTTTCCGCTCGAATCTTCTGTGAGGTGGCGGGGAAATGGATTGCACAGTAATGAGCTGTTTTTGCAGGCTTCCTTCGGGAGCCTTTGCTTATATCCCTTGGCAAGAGGAACTAATTCAAAACAGCAACCCAACCCTGGGGCATCTAAAATTCACAGAAATTCAGCTGACTTGACAAGTAAGAGGGTCTCACTGAAAATTCGGGGCTGTACGTCAGAGAGCTTCGTTCTGAAGAAAGGGGAGGGGTGGCCTTGAAAGGGGAGGGGTGGCCAGAGGTTTTCTGGAACCTTATATAAGTCTTTTATCCCCATCGCTGTTTTCAAGCCAACTGAAGATGGTAGGGAGTGTGCTGGGAGCAGCTTTTCTTTCCTGATTACGCCGTTTCATCCTCTAAGCAGCAGGAACCTGGAGTCTCAGAGCGCTTCCTCCCGAGAGGCAGTCACGAAAGCCGTGACTCTGCCCAAGCTTGGCCTTGGAGACCTTGATCTCCTGAGGGTAGGGCCCGGGCTTTTTCTCTTTAGACCTTCAGGAGCTAACGCGGCACCTGGCACTTAGTGGCCCCTCGACGTCTACTCGGTGGGTGTTCAGTGAGTGGCGGTGGGGCTGGCAGTGGCCGCCCGCTTCCATTTCCCGAGCCGTCATCGGCGCCATCCCCTTGCGGGGGTTCCGGGTGTCAGTTACCCCGCGGGGGCAGCCTTTCCTGCCGGCTCCGGCCTGCGGCTCTCGTCTCCTGTGTTCAGCTGTTAGTCCTCCTTTCCATCCAGTCTCTTTCTCCTCAGAACATGGTGATCCTCCATCTGTAGAGACTTCTCTGCCTCCACCGTGAGAAACTTGCTGAAAACACACACACACACCCAGACACACACAAAGACACACACAGATACACAGACACACACAAAGATACAGACACATGCACAGATAGACACACAGACACACACACACAGACACACACAGAGACACACACAAAGACACACACACCCAGACACACACACAGATACGCAGACACACACAAAGACACACCCAGACACACCCACAGACACACACCCAGACACACACCCACAGACACACCCACAGACACACACCCAGACACACACCCAGACATACAGACACACACAGACAGATGCACAGATAGATACACAGACACAGAGCCACACACAGACACAGACACACAGAGACATACACACAGACACACACACAAAGACAGACACAGACATGCACACAGACACACACAAAGACACAGACACACACGAAGACACAGACACACAGATAGACACACACAGACACACAGACAGACACACATAGACACACAGAAACACAAAGACACAGGCACACAGACAGACACACACATGGACAGATGCACAGATGATAGACACACAGACACAGACGTACACACAGACACACACAGACACAGACAGACACACAGGTAGACACACACAGATACACACAGGCACAGACAGATACACACACACACACACAGATAGACACACACAGACACACATACAGAGACACACAGACACACAGGCAAAAACAGACACATAGACACACACATGGACACACAGATACCAACAGACACACACACAGAGACACACATCCTTATGGCCCAGTCTCCCGCTCTCCACATTTCCTCAGTCTTTTGTAGGTTCCAGTTTCCTTCTCTCTCACCCTCACATCTCTCCCTTCACCCTCAAGGGTCTCCTCATTCTTTTAGCCCAGACTGACCATCTGTAATCCCAGCTTCTGCCCTGACTTCCGACTTTCCTTACCCTACATTTCTGCTCCTTTGGTGGGTTTCACCCCTTCACCCCCTGGCACTCCCCTTTATTTAATCTTAATTTAATCTAACCTCCCGTATATCTTAATTTGCTGGAGGTTGGTATTGGAAGCGGTGGTCTTTACCTTTCAGACCGATCTGTGAACAAGTGAAATAGCTGAGCAGTGATAGTTTTAGGGTACACTAGTAGAAATTACATATATTCCTTCTGAGCGTGTGGGGGAATTATTAAGAGGATAAAGCTGGATAAAGCCATACTGTGTTGTTTCATTTAAACCAGTGATTCTCAACCAGAGGCAGTTTTGTTGCCAAGGGGACATTTGGCAATGTCTGGAGACATTTTTAGTTGTCACAACTGGAGGTGGGGGAGGAGGGATGTTCCTGGCATCTAGTGGGTAGAGGCCTGGGATGCTGCTAAATAACCTACGATGCACAGGACTGCTCCACAGCAAAGAATCATTGGGGCCAAAATAGCCACAGTGCCGAGCTGGAGAAACCCTGGCTTATACATTCTTCTCCCTTCTTCCCCAGGCCCTCCTCTGCCCTGTCTCCTGATATTCTGGGTCCTCACAACCTAAGCTTGTCACTTGTGTCCCACGGCCCCAATTGCTGGGTTTGCCCACTGCCTGGAGAGCACGCCATGCTTGGTTTGAATCTCCACGGTGCAAGCTCACCATGAACACTCCTTTGCTCTTGGAATCCTGGTTGGTGGGAGAGGAAGGGCCTTCCAAAGTTTTTCTTTCACCCACCTTCTGATTCTTCAGAGGAAAAGAAGTGACTTTGCTAAGGTCACAGAGCTACTCAGGGTCTACTCTGGGGGCTCTAGCAGGGTTCCGCACTTCCAGCGCCCTTCTCTTTCTACTCACTCACTGCTTTGGGTCAAATAGAAGAAATTACAAACTGACTGCCTGGGCTAGGACAGGAATCAGATGGATGGGGCTCATTGAAATAGGGACACACTAATGCATTTCCCAATTTGCTTTTCTGGGTTGCACGCTCTAGTGCTCGGGCAAGGGTCCCTGCCGGCCACGTGGTATGGCTGATGCACCTTCCTGTCCTCGTAGGGGGGACGCCTCGACGTCCAGTGCCATGCTGGGCAGGGCATTAGGAACAACAGCTTTGGGCAGGCTGTCTTCATGCTGCTCCATGTAGCCAACTATGTACTGAGTCAAGTAGTGCCTGAATCTGGGAACAGAATAGTGTAGACACATACTTACTGCAGTCAGGAACCACAGTTTGAGAGAATTACAAGGCAATCTGGGCAACTTCCGTGTCTTCCTTCGCTCCCTCACCTCTCCCCAAACAACCACGTTTTATCAGTAAGGAAAAGGACCTTTTGGTGGGAGGGAGAGGGGATGGGACGGTGTTTTTCCAAGTAAGGTCCTTTGACCTACAAGCCTCAGAATGGCTTTGGGGAAGTGTAAAAATGCATATTCCTAGACCTACATTTTTCATCTCCGGGGTATGGGGCCTCACACTGAAGTTTTTAACAAGTTCCCAGGGTATCCTTCTCTAGTCAGAAGTTTAAGAACCACTGACCCAGACATTTGAATAATTAGGCTTTTTTCCCCCCCAAACAATCTCAGAAAGTCAGACACTTGTAGACAATGTCTGAATGTCAGAGAGAAGATCTGCTGCTAAAAAAAGACAAAGAAAAACAAACAAAACCATGTCTCTTCTTGGTGACATCTCATGGCCGTAAGGTGACTGAGTTTGAGCGGAGCTTTGAAGATGTAAGGGCCACATCTGGGAATGTGTACAACATACCAGGGAGGGATCAGGCTTTGCTCCTGTTGCGAGTTTTGAAAGGGCTGGCACTGGCCTTCTTCTGCTCTCCTGGCACCTCTTGCGTTCCCTCTTAAGGCCTCTTCAAGAGCCCTTTCTTTGAGAACTGCTTTTTACCCAGCTCCCCAAGGGTGCTCAAGGTGCCTGCTTATCGATCCACCTTGAACAGGCACCAATATATTCTAATTAAGAGAGTGTACAGGTTTCTCCTTTTGGCGGTGCGTGGTGGCAAGAAGGCGGTGCAGATTTCCAAGAAGAGGAAGTTTGTTGCTGACGGCATATTCAAAGCTGAACTGAACGAGTTTCTCATTTGGGAGCTGGCTGAAGATGGGTACTCTGGAGTTGAGGTCCGAGTTACACCAACCAGGACAGAAATCATTATCTTGGCCACCAGGACACACAATGTTCTTGGTGAGAAGGGCCGGCGGATCCGGGAATTGACTGTTGTGGTTCAGAAGAGATTTGGCTTCCCTGAGGGCAGTGTAGAGCTTTATGCTGAAACGGTGGCCACAAGAAGTCTGTGCGCCATTGCCCAGGCAGAGCCTCTGCGTTACAAATTCCTAGGAGGCCTTGCTGTGTGGAGGGCCTGCTGTGGTGTGCTGCGGTTCATCATGGAGAGTGGGGCTAAAGGCTGCGAGGTCGTGGTGTCTGGGAAACTCCCAGGACAGAGGGCTAAATCCATGAAGTTTGTGGATGGCCTGGTGATCCACAGTGGGGACCCTGTTAACTACTATGTCGATACTGCCGTGCGCCATGATGTGTGCTGGGCACAAGGTAAAGATCATGCTGCCTTGGGACCCAACTGGTAAGACTGGCACTAAGAAGCCCCTGCCTGATCATGTGAGCATCGCGGAACCCAAGGATGAAAGAAATACTGCCCACCACCGCCATCTCCGAGCAGAAGGGTGGGAAGCCAGAGCCGCCTGCCATGCCCCAACCGGTACCCACAGCATAATAGGGTCTCCTTGGCCGCTGGATCTGGAGTCTGGATGTTGCCCTATAAAGACATTTAATAAAAATCTTTTTAAAAGAAGAAAAAAAAAGAGTATACAGGCCGTGGACACAGTCCTCATTTTCACAGTAATGCTCACTGGTTTTTGGCTCCCGCCCAAGCATGAAGGATTTTCCAGGGGTGGTGACACTCCGTCTGTGCAACTAGCAAAAGTCCTGGGTTGGTGTCTCTGTTTATTCTTTTGCATTTTGCAGGACCAAGCTTTGGACTCAGCTCTCCTTTCTCTCTTTCCAAAACCCGTAGTCCTTTGCGGAGGGGATGCTGCTGTGCTGTCTTGCTGCTCCGATGTCCCAGAAGCACAATGGTTCCCTGAGCATGGACCCTATTATGTTTTCTTTCAGAAAGAGATGAAGAGCACACATCCTTCTGTTTTGTGCCAAAAAAAATCTGCATAATTATCTGACCTTAATTGATGGTCACTTTTTTATTTTCAAGTGGGGAGAAAAGGAGTCACAGTACCCAAGTTAGTTTTACAAACTCCCCGGCAGCCCCTAAAACAAATGTCAAAGTTTTGAAACCAATCATACCCATAAGATAGTCACTTGTTCTGTTTCTTATATACCCCAGGGCCTTTGCACTTGCTGTTCCCACTGCCATCTATGCTCTTCATCCGGATAACCACTTGGCTAGCCTGGTTCCCTTGCTTCCTTCTGCTGTCTGCCTAAATGTCTCCTGCTCATGGAGGCCTTCCCTGACCATCCACTATAACATGTACACTCACTTCCACCCTTGATGCTCCCTCTTCTCCTTTCCTTGCTTCACTTCCCCCCACACCACCCATCTGTCCCCGATGAATTCTACACAGAGTAGCTGTTTGGTTTTTGTGTGTGCATCTGCCCCAGCAAAAGGGAAATTCCATGAGGGTAGGGTCTTGTTTTTTTGTTCACTGCTGTAGCCTCAGCACCTACAACAGTGCCTGGCATAGCAGACTCTCAAGCAATACTGGATGTGTGAATGAGTGAATGGATGTAGAAATAAGGCCCCGAATACTATCTTATTTTTATGTAAGTTTTCTCCAGAGTGGACATGCATGTAAGGAGAGAAGTCATGGAGCTATAGGGGTCTGAAAAAAGATGGACCTCTGACCTACCTCTAAACCTGTGGTGATGGTTTCTCTTCACTACCAACTGCCGTTCCCAGAAACCTTAGGAAATGTTTGAAAAAAGAAAAAAAAAAACTAATAAAAATCCTTTCACTTTCATTAGTGGAAACCTTTGTATCAAGTAGGTACAGGAGAAACTCTCTATTTCTGCCTACTGAATCAATATTTGTTTTTTATTTTACATTTATTTATTTATTATTTATTTTATTTATTTATCTTGGCTGCGCTGGGTCTTAGTACGGCATGCAGGATCTTCATTGCGGCATGTGGGATCTTTAGTTGCGGCACACGGACTCTTAGTTGCGGCATGTGGGATCTAGTTCCTTGGCCAGGGATCGAACCCGGGCCCCCTGCATTGGGAGTGCAGAGTCTTACCCACTGGACCACCAGGGAAGTCCCTGAATCAATATTTGAATCTCAGTATTCACCAGGAGACTCCAGACGTTTGCAAAGAAGATTGGGCAAGGAACAAACCTATATCCAAGCATTTCTCGCCTCCATTATTAATATTACTTCCCCCTGAATATGCTGCAAGCCACGTGTACACATTTTTTAATTCAAGTATAGTTGATTTACAATATTGTGTTAACCCGTGTACACATCTTGTTTTCAGTAATACCACTTTTTCACGTATATAGACTAGAGAATAAGAATATATGTATGTGTTTTTATATCTATATATCTATATATCTATATCTATACCTATTCCCACCATCCCTACCACACACAAATGCAAGAAACAGGAGGGGCAAAATTTGTACAATGTTTGTTACGGTCAACCCACTCTCTTTCTCAAGACTTCGGATAATTGAAATGTAAGCTAGATTCAGTAATTAGTGACTATTCTTGCCAGTAAGTCATAATGGCTCATTTATAATCTTTTCCAGTCTTACCATCTTCTTGGACTATCTAAAGCTACTAGTTCTGAAACCTGTTGGATCATCAGAACTGCTTGAGGTGTTAAGCCTGAGTTTCTCCACCTTGGCACTACTAACAACTGAGACCAGATCATTCTCCGATGGGGGACTGTCCTGTGCACTGTAGGATATTTAGCAGCCTCCCTGGCCTTGACCCACTAGTTACTAGTAGCCCCCACCCCCTAGTTATGACAACCCAACTGTCTCCAGATGTTGCTACATGACCCCTGGGGGCAAAATCATCCCCCAGTTGAGAACCACTGAGTTAAAGCAACAAGACAGATGCTGGAGTACCCTGATCCCCTTGCCTTCAGGGAAGGCGGATTTGGGATTCGTTCTCCTGCTCCTCGCTGGACTGCCTCGTGAGTAAACCCTCTCTTCACTGCACACCTCGCTGTCTCAGCGCTTTGACTTGACAGGTATAAGTAACTTTAGTACAGCACAGACAGATTTTGGGACCTCGGTCTGTGGCAATCCTGGAGAACCTCTGCGAGGATCAGGCAGTAAAAACTCTTTTAGAGCAGAAATCCACTGGCCTTAAAAATTAATGGTGGGAGGGAGTCCAGGAAAAGGTCTGGAGCTGCCTAAGAGGCAAGAGACCATTATTTCGGGGTGTGCAAGGAGAGGGGATTCAGAGCACTGCCTAAACGAGCTCCAGAGACGGGCATGAGCCGCGACTATCAGCACAGACCCCAGAGACGGGCATGAGACGCTAACGCTGCTGCTGCCACCAACAATCCTGTGTGCAAGCACAGGTCACTCTCCACACCTCCCCTCCCGGAAGCCTGTGCAGCCCGCCACTGCCAGGGTCCCGTGATCCAGGGACAACTTCCCTGGGTGAACGCACGGCGCGCCTCAGGCTGGTGCAACGTCACGCTGGCCTCTGCCGCCGCAGGCTCGCCCCTCATCCGTACCCCTCCCTCCCCACGGCCTGAGTGAGCCAGAGCCCCCGAAGCAGCTGCTCCTTTAACCCCGTCCTGTCTGAGCAAAGAACAGACGCCCTCAGGCGACCTACATGCAGAGGCGGGCCCAAATCCAAAGCTGAACCCCAGGAGCTGTGAGAACAAAGAAGAGAAAGGGAAATCTCTCCCAGCAGCCTCAGGGGCAGCGGATTAAATTTCCACAATCAACTTAATGTACCCTGCATCTGTGGAATACCTGAATAGACAACGAATCATCCCAACATTGAGTTGGTGGACTTTGGGAGCAACTGTAGACTTGGGGTTTGCTTTCTGCATCTAATTTGTTTCTGGTTTTATCTTAGTTTAGTATTTAGAGTTTATTATCATTGGTACATTTGTTTCTTGATTTCATTGCTCTCTTCCTTCTTTTTAATATATATATATATATATATATATATTTCCTTTTTCTCTTTCTGTGAGTGTGTATGTGTATGCTTCTTTGTATGGTGTGATTTTGTCTGTATAGCTTTGTTTTTACCATTTGTCCTAGGGTTCTGTCTGTCCGTTTCTATTTTTAGTATAGTTTTTAGTGCTTGTTATAATTGGTGGATTTCGATTTGGTTGCTCTCTTCTTTCTTTCTTCTTTTTGTTACTTTTAAATTTATTTTTAATTTATTTTAAGAACTTTATTTTATCCAACCTTCCTTCCTTCCTTCCTTCCTTCCTTCTTTCCTTCCTCTCTCCCTCCCTCCCACCCTTCCTTCCTTCCTTTCTTTTTTTTCTCCCTTTTCTTGTGAGCCCTGTGGCTGACAGGGTCTTGGTGCTCCAGCCGGGCGTCAGGCCTGAGCCTCTGAGGTGGGAGAGCCGAGTTCAGGACATTGGTCCACCAGAGACCTCCCAGCTCCACATAATATCAAATGGCGAAAGCTATCTCAGAGATCTCCATCTCAACACGAAGACCCAGCTCTACTCAACGAACAGCAAGCTACAGTGCTGGACACCCTATGCCAAACAACTAGCAAGACAGGAACACAACCCCGCCCATTAGCAGAGAGGCTGCCAAAAATCATAATAAGGCCACAGACACCCCAAAACACACCACCAGACGTGGACATGCCCATCACAAAGACAAGATCCAGCCTCATCCACCAGAACACAGGCACTAGTCCCCTCCACCAGGAAGCCTACACAACCCACTGAACCTACCTTAGCCACTGGGGGCAGACACCAAAAACAAAGGGAGCTACGAACCTGCAGCCTGCGAAAAGGAGACCCCAAACACAGTAAGATAAGCAAAATGAGAAGACAGAGAAACACCCAGCAGATGAAGGAGCAAGGTAAAAACCCACCAGACCAAACAAATGAAGAGGAAATAGGCAGTCTACCTGAAAAGAATTCAGAGTAATAACAGTAAAGATGATCCAAAATCTTGGAAACAGAATGGAGAAAATACAAGAAACGTTTAACAAGGACCTAGAAGAACTAAAGAGCAAACAAACAATGATGAACAGAACAATAAATGAAATTAAAAATTCTCTAGAAGGAATCAATAGCAGAATAACTGAGGCAGAAGAACGGATAAGTGACCTGGAAGATAAAATAGTGGAAATAACCACCACAGAGCAGAATAAAGAAAAAAGGATGAAAAGAATTAAGGACAGGCTCAGAGACCTCTGGGACAACATTAAAAAACGCACCAACATTCACATTATAGGGGTCCCAGGAGAAGAAGACCAAAAGAAAAGGCCTGACAAAATATTTGAAGAGATTATAGTTGAAAACTTCCCAGTATGGGAAAGGAAATAATCAAGTCCAGGAAGCACAGAGAGTCCCATACAGGATAAATCCCAGGAGAAACACCCAAGACACATATTAATCAAACTATCAAAAATTAAATACAAAGGAAAAATATTAAAAGTGGCAAGGGAAAAACAACAAATAGCATACAAGGGAATCTTGATAAGGTTAACAGCTGATCCTTCAGCAGAAACTCTGCAAGCCAGAAGGGAGTGGCAGGACATATTTAAAGTGATGAAAGGGAAAAAGCTACAAC
Organism: Grampus griseus; assembly: GCF_964374135.1. NCBI lineage: Eukaryota > Metazoa > Chordata > Mammalia > Artiodactyla > Delphinidae > Grampus > Grampus griseus. The sequence continues at coordinate 18,729,725 of NC_138999.1, forward strand.
CAAGATTACTCTACCCAGCAAGTATCTCATTCAGATTTGATGGAGAAATTAAAACCTGTACAGACAAGCAAAAGCTAAGAGAGGTCTTCCCTGGTGGCACAGTGGTTGAGAGTCCACCTGCCGATGCAGGGGATTTGGGTTCGTGCCCCGGTCCGGGAAGATCCCACATGCCGCGGAGCGGCTGGGCCCGTGAGCCATGGCCGCTGAGCCTGCGCGTCCGGAGCCTGTGCTCCACAATGGGAGAGGCCACAACAGTGAGAGGCCCGCGTACCGCAAAAAAAAAAAAAAAAAAAAAAATAGCTAAGGGAATTCAGCACCACCAAACCAGCTTTACAACAAATGCTAAAGGAACTTCTCTAGGCAGGAAACACAAGAGAAGGAAAAGACCTACAATAACAAACCCCAAATAATTAAGAAAATGGTAATAGAAACATACATATCGATAACTACCTTAAGTGTAAATGGATTAAATGCTGCAAACAAAAGACACAGACTAGATGAATGGATACAAAAACAAGACCCATATTGTCTACAAGAGACCCACTTCAGACCTAGGAACACATACAGATTGAAAGTGAGGGGATGGAAAAAGATATTCCATGCAAATGGAAATCCAAGAAAGCTGGAGTAGCAATTCTCGTATCAGAAAAAATAGACTTTAAAATAAAGACTGTTACAAGAGACAAGGAAGGACACTACATAATGATTAAGGGATCAACCCAAGAAGAAGATATAACAATTGTAAATATTTATGCACCCAACATAGGAGCACCTCAATACATAAGGCAAATGCTAACAGCCATGAAATGGGAAATTGACAGTAACCCAATCATAGTAGGGGACTTTAACACCCCACTTTCACCAATGGAGAGATCATCCAAAATGAAAATAAATAAGGAAACACAAGCTTTAAATGATACATTAAACAAGATGGATTTAATTGATATTTATAGGACATTCCATGCAAAAACAGCAGAATACACTTTCTTCTCAAGTGCTCATGGAACATTCTCCAGGATACGTCATATCCTGGGTCACAAATAAGCCTTGGTGAATTTAACAAAATTGAAATCGTATGAAGTAACTTATCTGACCACAACACTATGAGACTAGATATCAATTACAGGAAAAAACCTGTAAAAAATACAAACACATGGAGGCTAAACAATACACTACTAAATAACCAAGAGATCACTGAAGAAATCAAAAAATACCTAGAATCAAATGACAATGAAAACACGATGATCCAAAACCTATGGGATGCAGCAAAAGCAGTTCTAAGAGGGAAGTTTATATCAATACAATCCTATCTCAAGAAACAAGAAAAATCTCAAATAAACAACCTAACCTTACACCTAAAGCAATTAGAGAAGGAAGAACAAAAAAACCCAAAGTTAGCAGAAGGAAAGAAATCATAAAGATCAGAGCAGAAATAAATGAAATAGAAGCAAAGAAAACGATAGGAAAGATCAATAAAACTAAAAGCTGGTTCTTTGAGAAGATAAACAAAATTGATTAACCGTTAGCCAGACTCATCAAGAAAAAAAGGGAGAAGACTCAAATCAACAGAATTAGAAATGAAAAAGGAGAAGTAACAACTGACACTGTAGAAATACAAGGGATAATGAGACATTAGTGCAAGCAACTATATGCCAATAAACTGGACAACCTGGAAAAACTGGACAAATTCTTAGAAAGGCACAACTGTCCAAGACTGAACCAGGAAGAAATAGAAGATACAAACACACCAATCACAAGCACTGAAATTGAGACTGTGATTAAAAATCATCCAACAAACAAAAGCCCAGGACCACATGTCTTCACAGGTGAATTCTATCAAACATTTAGAGAAGAGCTAAAACCTATCCTTCTCAAACTCTTCCAAAATATAGCAGAGGGAGAAACGCTCCCAAACTCATTCTACGAGGCCACCATCACCCTGATACCAAAACTAGACAAGGATGTCACAAAGAAAGAAAACTACAGGCCAATATCACTGATGAACATAGATGCAAAAATCCTCAACAAAATACTAGCAAACAGAATCCAACAGCACATTAAAAGCATCATACACTATGATTAACTGGGCTTTATCCCAGGAAGGCAAGGATTCTTCAGTATACGCAAATCAATCAATGTGATACACCATATTAACAAACTGAAGGAGAAAAACCGTATGATCATCTCAATAGATGAAGGAAAAGCTTTTGACAAAATTCAACACCCATTTATGACAAAAATTCTCCAGAAAGTGGGCATAGAGGGAATCTATGTCAGCATAATAAAGGCCATATATGACAAACCCACAGCAAACGGCATTCTCAATGGTGGAAAACTGAAAGCATTTCCTCTAAGATCAGGAACATGACAAGGATATCCACTCTCACCACCATTATTCAACATAGTTTTGGAAGTCCTAGCCACAGCTATCAGAGAAGAAAAAGACAAAAAAGGAATACAAATTGGAAAAGAAGAAGTAAAACTGTCACTGCAGATGACATGATACTATACATAGAGAATCCTAAAGATGCCACCAGAAAACTACTAGAGCTAATCAATGAATTTGGTAAAGTTGCAGGATACAAAATTAATGCACAGAAATCTCTTGCATTCCTATACACTAATGATGAAAAATCTGAAGGAGAAATTAAGGAAACACTCCCATTTACCATCGCAACAAAAAGAATAAAATACCTAGGAATAAACCTACCTAAGGAATCAAAAGACCTGTATGCAAAAAACTGTAAGACACTGATGAACAAAATTAAAGATGATACTAACAGATGGAGAGATATACCATGTTCTTGGATTGGAAGAATCAACATTGTGAAAATGACTCTACTACCCAAAGCCATCTACAGATTCAATGCAATCCCATCAAATTACCAGTGGCATTTTTCACAGAACTAGAACAAAAAATTTTACAATCTGTATGGAAACATGAAAGACCTCAAATAGCAAAAGCAGTCTTGAAAAAAAAAATGGGGCTTGAGGAATCAGGCTCCCTTACTTTAGACTATACTACAGGGCTACAGTAATCAAGAGTGTATGGTACTGGCACAAAAACACAAATATAGATCAATGGAACAGGATAGAGAGCCCAGAGATAAACCCACACACCTATGGTCACCTAATCTATGATAAAGGAGGCCAGAATATACAAAGGAGCAAAGACAGCCTCTTCAATAAGTGGTGCTGGGAAAACTGGACAGCTACGTGTAAAAGAATGAAATTAGAACACTCCCTAACACCATACACAAAAATAAACTCAAAATGGATTAAAAACCTAAATGTAAGGCCAGACACTATAAAACTCTTAGAGGAAAATATAGGCAGAACACTCTATGACATAAATCACAGCAAGATCCTTTGTGACCCACCTCCTAGGGAAAGGGAAATAAAAACAAAAATAAACAAATGGGACCTAATGCAACTTAAAATCTTTTGCACAGCAAAGGAAACCATAAACAAGACTGAAAGACAAGCCTCAGAATGGCAGAAAATATTTGCAAATGAAGCAACTGACAAAGGATTAATCTCCAAAATTTACAAGCAGCTCATGCAGCTCAATATCAAAAAAACCACCCAATCCAAAAATGGACAGAAGACCTAAATAGACATTTCTCCAAAGAAGATATACAGATTGCCAACAAACACATGAAAGGATGCTCAACATCACTAATTATTAGAGAAATGCAAATCAAAACTACAGTGAGAGATCACCTCACACCAGTCAGAATGGCCATCATCAAAAAATCTATAAACAATAAATGCTGGAGAGGGTGTGGAGAAAAGGGAACTCTCTTGCACTGTTGGTGGGAAGGTAAATTGATACAGCCACTGTGGAGAACAGTATGGAGGTCCTTTAAAAAACTAAGAATAGAACTAGCATACGACCCAGCAGTTCCACTACTGGGCATATACCCTGAGAAGGCCATAATTCAAAAAGAGTCATGTACCACAATGTTCATTGCAGCTCTTTTTACAATAGCCAGGACATGGAAGCAACGTAAGTGTCCATCAACAGATGAATATGGATAAAGAAGATGTGGCACATATATACAATGGAATATTACTCAGCCATAAAAAGAAATGAAATTGAGTTATTTGTAGTGAGGTGGTTGGACCCAGTCTGTCATAGAGTGAAGTAAGTCAAAGAGAAAAACAGATACTGTATGCTAACACATATATATTGAATCTTATAAAAAAATGCTTCTGAAGAACCTAGGGGCAGGACAGGAATAAAGACGCAGATGTAGAGAACGGACTTGAGGACACGGGGAGGGAGAAGGGTAAGCTGGGACAAAGTGAGAGAATGGCATGGACATATATACACTACCAAATGTAAAATAGATAGCTAGTGGGAAGCAGCCGCATAGCACAGGGAGATCAGCTCGGTGCTTTGTGACCACCTAGAGGGGTGGGATAGGGAGGGTGGGAGGGAGACGCAAGAGGGAGGAGATATGGAGATATATGTATATGTATAGCTGATTCACTTTGTTATAAAGCAGAAACTGACACACCATTGTAAAGCAATTATACTGCAATAAAGATGTTTTTAAAAAGACAGATGCTGGGGGATTCTGATTGAGTAGGGGCCTGGGAACGTGTGCTTGAAAACAGCTACCCCAGGTAAGTGCCACAGTCTGCTAGAGTTGAGGAGTCCTGCCCGATTTATTCTCCCAGGTGATGACAACACATTCCTCATACTGAGCCCTGGCGAGGATCCAGTTTTCAACTAACTCAAAGTGGAGTGTCAGAAAAAGACGCTTTTGGAGGAAAAATAGAAGAAAGAAGTTATTGCCATTTCCTTTCCTCGTTTCCCTCTCCCTGAGGTGAGAGACACTGACTCTGACAGAAGCCAAACTGTCAAGTGGCAAAATTGGAAGCAGTCTAGCCTCACCCAGGAAACAAAGAAAGAAATAGGAAAGGAAGTGTGTGCTTTTATCAGTCCGTGGGCACCTGGCCACTCAGACTGATATCGCAGGGGAGGCCCGGGCCTTTTGCAGGGAAGACGGCACTAAGAGCAAATGCTCTGGATCGCAGTGGTGGATTTTAGCACAGTCTCCAAGAAAGGGGGCCATCAGCAGTCTGAGTTAAGTATCTAAAAGGAGAGTAACAACTCTGAAGACATGGGTCTAACCTGTGGCCCTTCAGCCATTCATTTTGATGTGGCTCTTTTTTTTTTTTTTTTTTTTTTTTTGCGGTACGCAGGCCCTTCACCGCTGTGGCCTCTCCCGTTGCGGAGCACAGGCTCCGGACGCGCAGGCTCAGCGGCCATGGGTCACGGGCCCAGCCGCTCCGCGGCATGTGGGATCTTCCCGGACCGGGGCACGAACCCGTGTGCCCTGCATCGGCAGGCGGACTCTCAACCACTGCGCCACCAGGGAAGCCGATGTGGCTCTTTTTAAGCCTACGTTCCTTCTTTGTGATTCTCTAAATCATGACCCGGCACACAATGGCAACTGGGTTTTCGTCTCCGAAAGTGGATGAAGAGTCAGCAGTGTGGAGATGCAGGGCCCGTATACGTCTAGATCATCCTTATGTATATTGCCTCTCGTTTCTTTCTCTCTCTTTTTTATTTTCTTATAAAAATGTGGGAGTAGGTATTTATGTTTAAGTTGAACTATACGAAATCTCCATTTTCATACATTAAAAAAGGAGAGAGTATTGGTGATTTCCTATAGCTAATCCTAATCTTTTCTGTATCTTCTCTTTCTCCCCGCCCCCTTCTCTCTCTGTCTCAATCTCTTTCCATGGCTCTATTCTCTTATTTTCTTGCCTTTGCAATCACATGTGTATTACCCAGAATACCAGCTCTGAAGGTCAATAGATAGTACCAGGAAAAATTAAGAAAAAGAAGAGGTTTCAAATTTCAGTAAGTGTTAATTTGAAAACGCACTGATGCACTTCGTATATCTGCAGGGGAGGTTCTGTGTGGTCCAGCCGAAGCAATGGCCTGTGAAATTCTTGATCCTGCAGAATGGACCAGTCCTGATGAGAATGTGAATTTGTTTGTGTCACCTTTTTTTTTTTGCTCAGAAGTTCATTTAATGACTCCAGCTCGCCGCCCCTCCCCTGCAACTCCTGCTTTGTCTCCCGTGAGTGGTCAGCAGAGGTTCCCTGAGAGGTTCAGCAGGGGCTCTAGGGACCTTGGGCTTGGAAGGGAAGGGCCATCGTCTCTCCTTGTGGCCTTTGGTAGCTGCTGGGTGGAGGCTGTGGGACGGGGTTCCCAAGCCCAGGGCCTCTGGGTGCTGCACATCTCACAGCCGGGTCAGCTTTGGGGCACTAGTGAAGGTGCAGGAAGGGCAGGGCCAGCTGTGCTGAAGGGCGTTGGGGAGGCTGGAGCCAGCTGGCTGAGGGGCTTGGGGCAGCCCCAGTGACTAAGGAAAAAGGCGGCCTAGTTCCTCATCCATCTTCTGCGGGCGCTGAGGATTGTGTCCTGGGGCTTCTCGGGGGGGCTGAGAGTCCCGGTCCCGCTCGCCGCCATAGAAAGCAAGGCTGTATCCAGGGACACACAGGCACCTCCCGATGACCCAGCGCTGCACAGCCGGTGGGAAGCCGAACTCCGAGAATATCTGCTCCTGGAGGGCCCCAATGGTGCAGTGGGGGTGGACCGGCAGCGAGACATGGGCAGAGGATGCAGCATCTTCAGCTGTGCCGTGTAGTCTGATGGGGCCGGGAGGGAAGCAGGCCTCCTGCAGCTGGATGCTGAGGGCCACATGATGCTGGGCCAGGATGGCTGCCGCTTGGGCTGCCCGCTTCTCATCCCCACCCTCTCTGGCCCGGGTCAGGTGCCCTGCTAGTTCCTCATTCTGTCCTTCCACGGTGGCACCTCGGACCAGGGCTGCCCACCGCTAAGCTTCCTGAGGGTTGGCGAAGTGCAGGCTGAGAGTCCCAGGCCCTCCTGGTGGAGGCTACAGCTCATGCTGGATGGGGCCTCGGACGGTGTAGGAGACTGACTCCCAGGGCCGCTCCAAACTGACCGCCCCGGGCCCCGCACCAAGCAGCTCCAGCTGGAAGCGCCCTGGTCGCTCGTCCCACCCCGCGCCCAACGGCCTCACCGCGGCAAGCACGGCCAGGAGCACCGCGGCCCAGCCGGGGTCCGAGGCCGCAGCTGCGTCGCTCACCGGCGGCGCCATCTCCGGTCCGGCCCCGGCCCGGCCCCACGATCCCGCTTCCGTGCCCTCCGGCCACTCTGTGTCACCATTTTGGCGTGTGAATAGTGCTGCTTTTTTCATTATTTGGGCTTTTAGATTCAAGAGGGCTTTTCTGGATATGGGGATATAGTGTTAGAGGGATTGCTAAAAGAGTCGTGACCTTAAGACCAAAAATCTCTACGTATGTACTGACAAATAAAGCAAACCGGGCTGGACAGGCTTTGCCGTATGGTCCCACTGATGATCCAGGTGCCTGGTATCTAGTTTCCCATCAAAGTTTGCCTTCTGAATGAGCTCTCTGGCCCTTGCAGCATCTTTGCAAGCTGCTTTAAGTGGATCCTGTTGACTGTCCTTACCCTGCTTGCCAACCTCACTTTTGTTTCCTGGATCACAAATGGAATTTGTCACCTTCTCATGGATAATACACCTCAAGTAACAACACCTTTGTTCCTCTGTGCATAACATGCTTTCTTTCTCTTTCATTTTTAAAGATGCAACAGTTTTGAGCAAAGGCAAAGGCTTGTGGAAAGGAGCCATTAGAACAGCGACGTCACATAGAAGTATGGGAGTTAATAGGGCACAGGTCCTTAAGAAGGTGAGCAGAAACATGGCCCGATTTCAATACTTTAGATACGATGTGTGACAAGTGCAAAGAAGAGCAGAAATGTCACTGTCACATTTTCTTCTTGTCAGAATCATTTGGGATTATGGGGATTATAGTCAGAACTGCAGTTTTGAGAACCCTGCAATGTTTTTGATTCATCTTTCCTTTTTGAATCTCATACTATGGAATCATGTCAGTCTTCTACTCAAATCTTATTAGGGTCAATAAATTCAAACCAGTGGTTATTTATTTAGCACATACTTCATGTTCAGTGTGTAGTAGGTGGTGTGAGGGTTGCCACACAAGACATGATTCTGCTCTTGAGGGATTTATAATCAAGTTGAGAAAGCTGAAAATAGCTAAATAAATCAAAGAAAATATATAAATATGTTAAAGTGCTAAAGACAGGTCGCCAGTTTCTTATCCAAAACATTTAGAGCCAGGACTTCAGGATTCATACATTTTCCCTCATTCTAGAAAGGTAGTATAGTTTGTAGCCTATATAATACATAACAATTCTAGTGGGGTAGGGCCACAGCACCCAATAACCAAACTATACATATAATAAAGAGATATAAAGTAAAAACAATAAATAATAAATGAAGACTGTTAATAGACCAGGTTTGTTGCCAAACGAATTTAAACCAAACCTAAAAGAAAAAGTTGTGTTTTCTGAAATGTTTGGGTTTCAGAACTGTGGAAAGGGACGCTGAACCTGTATCATGGGTATTGACTAATATAGGGAAAGGAAGTGAATATTTATGGTGTAGTTAGAAAGTTTCCAATTTTTTTTCAGCCGCAGCATCTGAGATTCAAACCAAGGAGTAATTTGTTCACATGTGTACAATTCAGCATCATCTGGAAACTCGTAAGACATACAGATTTCACACCCCATCCCACACATACTGAATCAAAACCTTTGGGCTGGGCCGCAAGTAATCTGTGTTTTAACAAGCCTTCCAGGTGATTTTGATGCAAGTTAAAATTTTGAGAACCACTGACGTAGCAAGTACTTGACAGAGAACCCGGATTCAAACTCAGGTGTTTCTGATTTAAAACGCCATCTTTCTTTTTTGATGCTGTTTTCCTCGCTCTCAAAGTAGAAAAAAGCAAGAGATTGATGTGAGCTCAGACGGAAGAGCGACTTCAAAGAAGGTAAGTTGAAACATGGTTCGCTTTAATCTAATAGATAAGAGCAAAATAATTTTGTAATGTACATCCCTAGAATATTAGTCTGTTCCTTAATTATATCAGGAAGAAAAATAAGCATTGATAATTCCCTGTTTTATTTTCTCCACGTTATCTCAAAGATGGTATAATATATTTTGTAATTTCTTTAAGATCAAGGGAGTAACTTAGCTTAATTGTGAAAGTTAAGACTTAGGAACTTTGTAAGGAAGAGGTTCTCAAATAGTCCTAAGATGGTTATTGACCTATTATTTGGTATCTTTGATATAAGCATGTTTCACTGGTAAGATGATGTGTCTTGCTTTTCTACTTTCAACATAATTCTTAGTGTGCAAGTTGACAAACATAAGAAAAAATCCAATTGAAGACCATTAAAACATACCTTTGCAGGTAAATGACGGTTATTTGTGTGGTCCCAGCTCTACTTAGAAGGCAAGAGATTTGAACTCAAAGGGCGAGTTTAGGGCACAGATTGCTCCTTAGTAACTGACAGAGGGGATGACTTATTTCTGAAAGTGAATAGGTAGACATTAATATGGATGTGCTTAGAATGAGACCTAGCAAAACACAAGTCTAATACACCCTTAGGCTGTGTCTTAATAACTTAATGTCATATTGATCTCTTTTGGAAAGAGATCAATTTGCAAAAACAAAACGGCAAAAAGTGCTACCAAAATCACCAGTTACGAGTTCTCTTTTTACCGTCGTGAGTAAAGCTTTTTTTTAAGGGATGAAGTGGATGTAAAACCCAGTATCTTCCAATAGCAATTAATCATGTCAATTTAGGGCAGCTGTTCCAGTTTTCTTTCGCTGCAAACCAATCACCCCAAGCCTTAGTAGCTTAATACAGTAACAACAATAACACCAATAATTTTGCTCACAGCTCTGCAGTTTGGGCAGGGCTCAGTGGGGACAGCGTTTCTCTGTTCCACTCAGTGACTGATGGGACAGCTTGAAGGCGTTGGGCTGGAATAATCTGAAGGCATTTCTCACAGGTCTGGCTGTTGGCTTAGCTCATAGCTGGGGCTTTCATCTGAAACGTATACTTGTGACTTCTTCATGTGGCCTGGTCTTCCTCACCAAATGGTGGCTGGGTTCCAAGGGTGAGTATCTAGAGAGAGAGCCACGTAGAATCTGCAACACCTTTTATGACCTAGATTCAGAAGTCATGCAGTGTCTCTTCTATTTATTTTAGTTGTAATAAAGTCCTGCCCAGGACTTTAAAGTCCCCAGTTGAAGGGGAGGGTAAATAGAATGCATCTCTTGATAAGGGAGTGTCAAGGTTCTGGAAGAGTGAGTGGGGCCATTGTTGGAAAAGACAGTCACAGGAGCTTAAGAATTACACCTCTGATTTTTTTATTGTTGCTTTTTAACTTTTTTATTTTGAAATAATTTCAGGCTTACAGAGAAGTTGCAAAAATAGCACAGAGTTCCCATATACCCTTCACCCAATTTCCCCTCATATTACATCTTGTCAAACTATAGAGTAACTATGAAAACTGAGAAATTAAACTTGTTACAGTGCTATTAGCTAAACTAAAGAATTTATTTGGATTTCACCATGTTTTCCCCCTAACATCCTTTTGCTGTTCTGGGACGTGACACACGGTTCCATATTGCATTTAGTTGTGTGTCCTTGGTCTCCTTCAATCTGACATTTCCACAGTGTTTTCTTGTCTTGTATGACTTGACACTTTTGAAGAGTACTGGTGAGTCATTTTGTAGCAGGTCCCTCAATTTGGGTTTGTTTGATGTTTTCTCATTAGATTGAAGCTATGCGTTCTCAGAAAGGAGGACACAGAGGTGATGTGCCCTTTTCAGTACAGCATGTCACAGGGTACGTGATGCTCACATGTATTACTGGTGATGTTAATCTTGATCACTTGGCTAATCTGTCAGGTGGCATCTACCTGTATTCTTGACTATAAACTTACTATTTTTCTTTTTGTAATTATTAAATATTTTGGAGAGATACTTTTATTAAATAAATTTATTTATATTTTATTTTTGGCTGCATTGGGTCTTCGTTGCTGTGTGCGGGCTTTCTCTAGTGTCGAGTGGGGGCTACTCTTCATCGTGGTGCGCGGGCTTCTCATTGTGGTGGCTTCTCTTGTGGAGCACGGGCTCTAGGCGCGTGGGCTTCATTAGTTGTGTCACGCAGGCTCAGTAGTTGTGGCTCACGGGCTCTAGAGTGTAGGCTCAGTAGTCGTGGCACATGGGCTTAGTTGCTCCGTGGCATGTGGGATCTTCCCAGACCAGGGCTCAAACCCGTGTCCCCCTGCATTGGCAGGCGGATTCTTAACCACTGTGCCACCAGGGAAGTCCTTGGAGAGATGCTTTGAGACTAAGCAAATATCTTGTTTCTACTTAAAACTTTTGGAAACTAATTTTAGCATCCATTGGTGGATCTTGCCTGCAGCAATTACTAATGTGGTGTTGTAATGTTTATTTTTTATTTTCTTCATTCCTTCTGTATTATTTAATTAGAATTCTTCTCTATGAGAGAGCTGTCCCTTCTCCCCTGTTTAGTGTTTTATTCAGTTGTTTTGATCAGCATGGACTCATAAATATTTATTCTTAGGATTATATTCCAATACTATATTTATTTTCTTGTTCATGTTGTTCCAACTTTGGCCATTGGGAGCTCTTTCAGGTTGGCTCCTATGCCATTTCAACATGACTGCATCCTTTTTTTTTTTTTTTTTTCTAATTTTTTGGAGCACTTCTTTACTTTCTGGTACAAAAACATGCTCTAGGTTCATCTTGTATTTTCCTTGCCAAAGCCCTGGAATCAAGTTCTTCAAAGAGCCCTAGTTCCTTTTATTGGAGAATGGTATTTAGAAACCAAGATTTGGGTGTTTAGATGTAAACATTGCGACTGGGGTGTCCTACATATACACATTCCTTTTCATTGTTGGGTGGTATTCCATTGTATGAACGTACCACGGTTTTTCCATTCAGCAGTTGAAGGACATCTGGCTTTTCAAGTTTTGGTGATTATGCACAAAGCTGCTATAAACGTTTACGTATAGGTTTTGTGTGAACATAAATTTTCATTTCTTTCAGGTAGATATGTAGGACTGTGATTGCAGGTACAAAGGGTTGGTATATGTTTAACTTTGTCAGAAACTGTCGGACTATCTTCCAAACTGGCTCTACAGTTTTGCATTCCCACCAGCAACGTATGAGTTCTGGTTGCTCTGCATCCGTGCCACTGCCATTTGGTTGTTCTGTGACTTCAGATGTCTGATAGGTTTGGAAAAAGTCATAAAATTGAAGTTATTTTGGTTATTTTTTCATTATCTGCATAAGAGCAATACCCCTTTTCACTCCCTACATCACAAGTGGGAGTCAGAAGTAGAAGAGCTTTGATTTGAAAGTTGAAAGAGGTAACATAAGTTTAACTGGGAAATTAAGGTCAAAACATTGTACTTCTATTATTTTGGAATAAATAGAGCTTCACTGAATAGAAACATTATGTACTGGGAGGTCATGGGGATAGACACATTATTTTCTTCGAGTGGTCTCCTTCAAATTTTTCATGCCAAGTGACTGGCTCCCTTCTGGGTGTTGCCAGAGACCTCTCTGCCCTTCCGTCTTCTCTGCCGGTATCACACTACTTTGCCATTATTAATTGATTGCAGTTTGTATATCTGAATGATTATGGGGTCAGAGAGATTACATAAATAGGCTAACCTTACTGGATATGATACAGTAGAAAGAGTAGATCAGGGGCTAAACTTGGGAGTGCATACCCTGCTTTAAGGTAATTCAAGTGAAAATTCATATGTGCCTCTGTGTGTATCTATCTCCTAACAAATAAAACTGCTCAGGGCACCAGCTTATGGTCCCTGATTCATTCTGTGTGGTTTGGCTGTAGATTCTGCAAGGAGCAGTTGGCATGGTGCCAGCAGCACTACCTAGTAAGTGTTCAACAGGTACTGAATGAATGACTGATCATCACAAAATGTGGCAGGAAATCCAGAGCATTATTGATTACATTGAAGTAGACATTTCTTTCCATGTACATTCAGAATGCCAATGGTTTTTATAGATCTTACAGAACTTCTTGCCCCATCACAAGTTTTGTCAAGATCTCTATGTCTACATGTCATAAGGAACTAAAAATAATGAAAGGACTAGGCTCAGTTTTCTATAGCAACACATGGGATATTTTTACACCAGTTACTGAATTAAATGATGACATAGGAGGATTGATTTATTGATTTTTGCCATGTAAAATAGCTACTTTGGGCAGCAAGAAATTTCTTTAAGATGAAAAATTCCTGGGACTTCCCTGGTGGCACAGTGGATAAGACTCCGTGCTCCCAACACAGGGGGCCCAGGTTCGATCCCTGGTCAGGGAACTAGATCCCCCATGCATGCGGCAATTAAGAGTTCACATGCCACAACTATGGAGCCCACCTGCTGCAACTAAGACACAGTGCAACCAAATAAATAAATATTTTAAAAAATGAGAAATCTTTAAAAAAAGATTAAAAATTCCCTAAGCACCGCTCATCTCCACCTGTATCATCTGACAACTCTTTCAGGCTGTGCAAATATTTAATGGGGATATTTCAGAGAATTGAAAGCAATAGAATGAATGTTTTAATCTGACATTCATTCTAGAGGGGCATTCTGGGATTTTAGATTAAGATCAATACTATGATGAGGTACGTGTGGAAGTGACAAGGCAGAGTCTAAGAACTGCCCTGGAGTCTAAACTGAGTGAGTGTTTTTAAGAAAAACTGAAGGGACAGTGAGAGGTTTTTTTGTGTTTTGTTTTACTTCTCAGTTGTCATTTAGTCTCCAAAGGATTGAGGAACTTTTCTTGAGGTAGAGTGGGGGCAAAAGGAAAGTTATAGGTTAGGAGATAAAATGCCTTTTGGGCACAGGAAAGATTGTGATAATGGAGATGGCAGGTCTCAAGGTGGGAAGGATACATTTATGCAGAAGAAAGAACTCAACTCTAACAAAGGATTCCCTGGGGCAGGTGAGACACAAGAATAAATTAGGTACAAAGCACAAGAATCCCTGAAAGATTATAATATGAATGTAACCAGTCGTTTTCTCTGAGTCAGACGTTCCATATCCACTTAGCTCATGGTCACCTACAACCAACACGACGTTGGCCAAGTTTACATTAGTCAGTCAACATCATGTGTTTTCCACCGCTCTTGCTGTTACTTAAAAAAAAAAAAAAAGACATCTTGTTCATGCTTATGATTACCCTACTATCTATACTTCTTTTGTCTGGCTCACTTTTTAACGTACAAAAAAAACTGGTCTGCAGTAAAAATTATCTGAGCCAGTTTGAACCAGTATTTCAAATACCACACATCCACACCACCAAAGCATTCTCTGTTCATTGATGTAATTAATATATTTTTATGCCAAGTTAATTTGAAATTTTGCTTCAATTTTCCCTTCATGTGATTAAATACTTAAGCATTAGGTCTCAAAGGCCAATTTACATAAATAATGAAGGACCTAATTCACCCTATCTATGTTGGCCCCTCCTTCTATCGTGGAAGTAAATGTTGTAATATATATGCATACCACATTGCAAGTCCTTTACCTTTTCTACCCTTAGAAGTAGTAATACTGAACTATTGGGTTGGCCAAAAAGTTCGTTCAGGTTCTTTCATAAGATGTTGCAGAAAAACCTGAAGGAACTTTTTGGCCAACCCAATATTAAAGAGTCTTGGCTTTCATGGGTACATTGCTGCCACATTTTATCAGTTCACAGAGGAAGAAATATGGATGTCATGTGAAAAGGCAGTATTTGGGAGGATGGTATTTATAAATGACAATGGCTGAAAGGCTGATGTGTTGATCAGACTTCTGTGGCTTTGAAAATAATGGAGTGCTCCCTTGTGCATGGCTGTCACTGTGTAGTCCAGGGCATAAATCCGTAGCATTTAAGATGACAAGACCTTGTATTTACATAGAGACTTTCTCCAAGGAATTCACATCACTCCTTAGGAATGGCTCCATTAATTCTTATAGCTTTGGGAACTAGAGTGGGAAGATACATCTTTATGACCGGCTGTCATAAATGAAGGAACCATGCCTGAGATAGGTTTGTAACTTTCTCAAGGTCACTCTAGCCAAACTGAATTGCTAGAAGTGTGGAAACGCAGAGTAATATCAATTTCCCATGGTGGGGAAGGACTTTATGGGTCACTTGGGGTAGAGAAGGAACATGGCCTTTCAGCAACTGTCTTTCATCGTTTTTATCCCCCTTTGTAATCTGTGACTGAAGACTATTATCTTTATAATGGTTAGTGTTTCCCAAACCATGATCTTCTGAACACTAGGCTATGCAAGACATCAATAGGTCTTCATTGAAAAAACAAAACATGGCTTCCATAGTCAAATATGTTTGAGAACAGCTTCATCTTATATTTCCTTTTTGCTGATTCATAATTCCTATTAGTGCAGTAAGAGCTCCGAGAAGTCCTGTAGTGAAGAAAATTACTAACTTTGTTTAAGCCACAGTTTTCCAGATTTATTTGACCGTGGAAGTAAAGTTTCTTTTATAATAGCACCTCTTAAAGACTTACGGAACCGTCTTTCAATGGATTGCACTTTGAGGAAATAGGTTTCTTAGATAAAGGCTCTGGTGAATAAATACTTCTCTAAAATGTTTTTATTCTTTTATCTTTCCAGGCCCACAGCCTATGTGGAGCCCTCATTCACAGATGACCTGGGTGATGTTTGAGCCTTAGAGATGCAGGAGATATTCTCAGTGTTGCTAGATAAGGCTCCATGGAAGGAATGGGATGGTGCTGAAAAATGATCTGGGAACAATAACATAGCCTTTGCTCCAATCTCCTTGCAATTCCTGCCTGGTTCTACTTATTCCACACACTGATCTGGGGCCATTTGCCTGGAATGGTGTCACAGTGCCCTGTGTGCTGGCCACTGAGGGGATGAACAGTCACCAAGACCCAAGGAGAAATCAAGAAGCAATTGGACAAGAAGTAGGAGTAGTCTATCACTGAGGTACAGAATAGGACATGGCTTCTCAGGGTAGAGATAGTAGAGGCAGTGGTGACGTCAGGAAGCGGGGAAACATGGAATATCACATTCTAACAGAACAGGAAGAGTCTTACGTAGACCGAATCTTGATAAGTAGGCATGTGGCGTCCCAGAACAGGTTTCAGGGCTAGGGCAGGGTCCAAGACGAGGTCCCACCAAGAGTTTTTGTTCAGGTAGCTCTTGCACATCGGTTAGGGAAATCACTATTAGAATATTTTAGTTACTCTCCTACGGGATGTGATAAAAAATGCCGCCCTGTGAGTTGCTAACTAAAAACCATTCGGAAAACAGGTATTTGTCAATATGGAGACTGATAGCCAGGGGAAACTGTTACTTTTGTAAGGATAAAAAAAATACTGTGTCAAGATGATCAGCTGCCTTAAAAAAAAGCCAGGGTGAGAATGCATAGCTATTGGGCCACGTTCAGATGCTAATTTTCCTTCCCTTATTCCCCCTAGCCAACCAATGCTGTCCTCCCTGCCGCCACAGTCATCTCGTCACTATTGTGATCAGGCAGGGCAGGAGCTCTTATTCCTCAAATGTCATTTGAATTAGTAAGAGTGAGGTGCCTGGAGGGTAGCATTGAAAAGTGGCAGGAGGTGGGGGGATGAGGAGGGTAAGTGGGACCAGTTACAAAGGACTTTGGCTGTCATAATGGAGTTATATATCATGTCAAGGAGTTTGGACCGTGTTGTCTGGAAATGAGAATGCAGAGTTTTGAAGTTGGGTTGTGCCACGATTGAATGTTACCAACCTACTCAGGCGTTTACCAGCCCTTGTATTGCTCCCACCCTCTTACTGCCGCCGACTGAAGGCCCCTCTCCTCTGGGAAACCGTCTACATCAGAGAGACCCTGAAGTAAAGGAGGTGTGTAATCCTATTTAGTGTGTCTTAGGTCATGTTTAAACATGGTAAGTAAATAGGATGACTGTATGTATTTTCTCTGATTATTACAAAAATAGCAACCAAGAGATAGGTTTTTATTGTTGTAATCAATTATAAAGAACAATTATAATAAGCAAAAGCAGGGAATTTAATAGTAGGCTATCCAGAAAGTTCATCAGGTTTACGTGAGAGTAGGTTTTCTTAAGAGCGGAGAGACCATTCTCCTCTGAGCATCTGGTTGGGACTTCCCTGGTGGCCAGTGGTTAGGATTCGGCGCTTCCACTGTTAAGGGCACGGGTTCAATCCCTGGTCGGGGATCTAAGATCCTGCAAGCCACCTGGCGCGGCCAAAAAAACCCCGAAACAACAACAAAACGTGCAAGGCTCTTATTAAGAGAAATGCCCATGAAAGAAAATGGAGAGGGAGCTGGGCAAGCCTTAGCGAGCTGTCACACCACAGAACAGGGGTGACCAGGACGGAAGGGGGTGGGGTGAGAGGGTGGGTGGAAGCATCCTAGGCCTTGGTGCAGTCACAGACAGGCTTGGCAAGGTTGCCAGGGTGTCCTCCAGCCAGCACTGGCCATCAGAGATATTCCCTGTCTCCTAGCAGCGGGCTGCCCTTAGTTAGTGCCCTTGCGGCGCTCAGTCATTGGCTTGGAGCAGCCTGTGGGAGACGTAGCCCCACACAAATGCACCAGTGGCCTTCAGGGCACAGCAGCGGCGCCCAGGCCCCCAGTAAGTCTGGGGAGTGCATTCTGTCGGCTGCAATAATGTGCAGATTCAAACCTCTGTTTGCTTACTGCGTTCCGTGCTGCAGAGGGAGGGCTTCACAGAGTGAAAGCGGTTTCACAAAAAAGGGAGGGCGG
Organism: Grampus griseus; assembly: GCF_964374135.1. NCBI lineage: Eukaryota > Metazoa > Chordata > Mammalia > Artiodactyla > Delphinidae > Grampus > Grampus griseus. The sequence goes on from NC_138999.1 coordinate 18,747,474, forward strand.
GCCTTTTGTTGGTAGAAACGGGAGGGTGAGGGCAGGTCAGAGATGGTCCCGTTGGGTACATCTGAACATGCCACCTGCCTGCTGAAAAAGATGAGGCAGATTTGCAGCTGGTTTTACTATATATTCTTCTGTGAATTCCATGGCATCTAATGCCTTCCTGATTAAAAAGAAAAATGATATTACAGAGGGGGGAAGAGGTAAAATGTTATTTTCAATTTCTAGGTAAAGCTGTCAGACTCAGGAAGTTTCTGACACTTCATTATAGGTAGAAGCACTTCGTTTAGTCTCTTTACATTTTATACTCAAGATAACTTTTGGATTGATGTAATTGTTCTAAAATAATGCTCCCATCAGATCAGAGGCAAAAACAATTAGAAGATACCTTTGTTTGAAATGAGTATGACTGCATAAAATGTATTAATGAAACACAGTGCATAATCTTGATCTCTTGATAAGTTGCCTGCTCTAGAGAGCATAGGCACCTCTTGTAGCATCTATTGAGAAAACAAAGAAATCCTGTCAAGATGACATCTGCTTCTTCCGTAGAACATGTTAGGAGTTATGAGGTTTTGAATATGATGCAGTTAGCAGCATCGTGTACTTAATCAGCTGGCAAAGAGGAATGTTTGTCTTCTTTCTTGTGCATCTGTGGAGCTGAAGGCAGCTCACATTTGGCTTTACCTGAAAATCAGCAGGACGTTTAGTTTTAAGATGCCGACTGAACTTGCAGTCCCCAACCCAGCATATCTGAGCGTACTGTTGGCCGTGTGACAATGAACTGTGGTGAGATGGGGCCGGGGATGGTGTCATAGTTAACTATGGCCACAGTAATGATGCTGCACAACAAACACCCACAGAATCTCGGCAAACCCAAAATGGGTGTTTGGTTCACACATCTAGGGGTTGACTGAGATTGCCTGGTCTAAGCTGGGTTTAACTGGGGCAATTTGGTTTTGCTCTGTGTCTCTCTCATCTTCCTACTGGGATCAGTGAGCCGGCCTGAGCATGTTGTTCTCGTGATGGTAAAAAGACAAAAGAGCAAGTATAAACACACAAGTTATATTAAGGCTTAGGCTTGGAACTGGCACACTATCACTTCCGCCTCATTTTATTGGCCAAAGCAAGTCACGTGGCCAAAATGACAGGAAAGGTACAGAGAAGTATATTCTGCCCAGGATGAGGCCGTGGCAAGGGTATTGATGCAGAAAGTTGTGATGAAATGGGGCCAAAATAGGCAATCTACCACAGGGAGAAACTAGCCCTGTCTTCTTTGATCTTCTGTTTAATCTAGGCTTCCCAGGAAAATTCTGGGGGACTCAGCCCAAGCAAGGCACAAGGTCTTGACTCTCCTTCTGTGGCAGGGGCTGTGAGCCATTCACTAACATCCATTGCCACTTCATCTTGGGTTGTTGGTCTTTTTGCTGTTGAGTTGCAAAAGTTCTTTATATATTCTGGAGACTAGACTCTTACCAGATACATGATGTGCAAATATTTTGTACCATTCTGTGGGTTGTCTTTTCACTTTCTTGATGGTTTCCTTTGAACAAAAGTTTTAAATTTTCAAGTGCAATTTATCTACTTTTTCTTTTGTTACTTGTGCTTTTCATGTCTTATCTAAGAATCCTTTGCTAAGTCCAAGGTCATGAAGATTTATCCCTGTGCTTTTCTAAGAGTTTTATAGTTTTAGCTCTTACATTTAGGTCTTTGGTCTATTTTGAGTGGGTTTTTATACACGGTATGAAATAGGGGTCCAACTTCATTCTTTTGCGTGTGGATACCCAGTTATCCCAGCATCATTTGCTGAAGAGACTCTTCTTTGAGAACCACAGATCCATATAAGAAATTTTCACAGCTGTGGTCATTCAGGCAGACTCGGGCATAAAGCTTTGTGGCTTGCTTGGTACCAGGGTGAAAAAGAGAAGGCAGGGCCAGAGTTGGGGTGGGGAGGGTGGGGCTGAAATTGACATGGAGGTTGGCCTCTTGGAGATGTTATATCACTCTAGGAACACTGCCAAAGGAATGTTATAATCTCAGTCCAACTTCTGGAAGTGTCAATATCAGTGAATTCATAGACATGCAGAGACCTAGTAGTTAGGGATCCAGATGGCTGTTGAAGACTTGGCAGTTACATATTACCCTATTTATTAGATATCTACTGGTATGCAGTGGAACCACACTCAGGGGCCAGTCCTGGAGAAGAGGCTCACCCAGGCTGAAACTAGGCAAAGTGTGGTAGATTGATGACGAAAATAGCTGCAGTTTTTCAGCCCTCCTTGTATCTAGGCTTTTTGCATTGTGACTCCGTGGCTCATTCCATCAAGAGATGGAGGTAATTTCCCACACTTTAATCTGGGCTGGCCTCTTGATTCTTTTTGGCCAACAGAATGTAACAGACGTGACTGTATGTCATCACGGAGCCTAGGTATCAGTATGTTTTGTGGACTTCTCCTCTCTGTCTGGGAGCCTTACCTAGCTTCCATGAGAACAAGCCCTGACTGGAGGATGAGAGACCTCGTGGAGGCGATCTCAGGCAATCTAGAGCTGCCTAGCCCACCCACAGCTGAGCAAGCTTCCATGAGGGAGCGCAGCTGAGACCAGAGGCCTCGTCCAGCTGAGCCTAGCCAAAGTTGTCAATCTCCAGAATCTTGGTATAAACAAATGGTTGTTATTTTAAGCCACTGAATTTTGGAGATGGTTTATTACACAGCAACAACTAATAATACATAGGGCATTGAGGTCCTGCTGAGTGGGCTGTAGACCAGGATGGGTTTTCTCAGGACCAGGGCTGAGGTAAAGCAGGGGAGGTGCCCAGGGTGCCAAGTTCAAGGAGGCATTAACTCTGAGGTGCAGACCCTGTATTTTTCCTGGCCTGGGTCTTCTTTTCGAGACTGGGAGGTGTTGAGAGTGAGAGCTAAGGAAGGCGATTAAAGCAGACTGGGTCACTAGGAAAATAAGAGTGATGGCAGGGAAGCTGTGGATCAGGGTACAGGTGTGCTGAGAGATCCTCCTGGCTCTGGGCTGGTGAGGAAGACATAAGATATCAAGTATGGTTGGTGGTCAAGGAAATCCCAGTTGCAGCACAGAAGCCCAGCTATTGCGTCTGGGCCAGTGGACCCCAAACCTGCGTATGTGTCAGAAACTAGGAGGGGCTTTGGTCTGGGCTGTTAGCTCAGTTCCTAAGCCGTGGAGCACAAGGAAGGACATGGGAAGGGGGCCAGGCTGTTGTCAGCTGTGTGCCTGGTCCTTGGCCTCTTGCTCCTTTGACTTGTTAGAACAAAATGGTTAAAATTCAAGAAATAATGGGCCACTTTTAGGAAACAGCTGCCTTGCAGAACATACTTCAGAACAATTTTCATGATAAGCAGTAAGATTCTTTGCTTCAATTGCAGCTGCCACAATTTACACATTGCACTGAGTAGCGATAAGCAAGTTTAGTAGTGACAGGGACAGGTCATAGACATGCTTGCAAAACCTGGGTCAGACCCACAGAGATAATTTCTAAGCTCTCACATCATCACCATCTTTATAGTAATAAATGGCAACGATGATGGCTCTTTAGATTTGGGGAGGGGAGTTGCCCAGAGAGTGAAGTGGAAAAGTAATAAGGGTATGTGTTCCTCGGGCTAAGATGTGAACAGTTTTGAAGATATGGTCTACATTGTAAAACAGTGACTGAGGCCTCTAGGATAATAAAGACATGCTGGAGACAAGCTTTCAGTTCTTAGCTTGTCAGTCTTTGTGGAATATGCTCGTCTCTCTGTAAATTGGGAACCAAGACTTTCCAGGCTTGGGTAGTTAATGAGAGTAGAGGAGGGGCCATTGGGTAGCCTCACCGTTACAGTTCCAGAAACTTTGCTTCTCACTCACCAAAGGTACAACACCTACTTCTCCATCCTCTGGTATTACCTCGTCCAGGCTGGGACCGTCCCAGCCCGCAGTTGACCATTCCCCTGCTGGTTCACCATTTAATAGTCCTCAGTCTTCCCTCTTGCCCTCGGTTTCATTGTAAATGGATGCCCTTAATCTAGTTAAACAATCACTCCTTGTCCTCCTCCTTGAAACTGCACCCGTGCAGGTGCTCTTAATTATAACTACTGCTCTGGGACCCAGGACCTAGAGGTGGCTTGGCCATTGCACTTTCAGTCTTACTGGGAAACCACTCTTTGTTTTTTTAAATTTTTTAATTGAAGTATAGTTGATTTACAATGGTGTGCCAATCTCTGCTGTACAGCAAAGTGACTCAGTTATACACATGTAGACATTCTTTTTTCAATATTCTTTTCCATTATGGTTTATCCCAGGAGACTGGATATAGTTCTGTGTGCTATAGAGTAGGACCTTGTTGTTCATCCATCCTATATATAATAGTTTACATCTGCTAATCCCAACTCCCAATCCTTCCCTCTCCCTCCCCCCACCCCTTGGCAATCACAAGTCTGACCTCTCTGTCTGTGAATCTATTTCTCTTTTGTAGATGAGTTCATTTGTGCCATATTTTAGATTCCACATGTAAGTGATATCATACGGTATTTGTCTTTCTCTTTCTGACTTACTTCACTCAGTGTGATAATCTCTAGTTGCATCCATGTTGCTGCAAATGGCATTATTTCATTCTTTTTTATGGCTGAGTAACATTCCATTGAATATATGCACCACGTCTTCTTTATCCATTTATCTGTAGATGGACATTTAGGTTGTTTCTATGTTTTGGTTCTTGTGAATAGTGCTGCTATGAACATAAGGGTGCCTGTATCTTTTTGAATTATAGTTTTGTCCAGGTATATGCCCAGGAGTGGGATTGCTGGATCACATGGTAACTGTATTTTTAACTTTTTAAGGAACTTCCATACTGTTCTGCATAGTGGCTGTACCAACTTACGTTCCCACCAACAGGCTAAGATGGTTCCCTTTTCTCCACACCCTCTCCAGCATTTACTGGAAACCACTCTTTCTATAAGGCTCACACCAACCAGTTGTTGCTGAGACCACTTTCTCTGCATTGTCACCTGCAGTCCACTTGGAGACTCCTTGAGGATTTCACCCTTGGTTCCCTCTCGCTTTCTTCTTCTCTATCCAAGTGTGATCATTATGCCTGATGATTTTAATGATGCCTGGGCATGGCAGAGCCTATTTCAAAGTCATCACTTGTAGTTCTTGTATCACTGCTGAAATTTGGTTTTTTTTTGCCTAATATTTCAAATCCCCACAACTTTTAACTGGATAAAGTCTGATCCATTGGACTTAAGGAAACTTGGGTGGCCATCTTGTTTATAACAAATTCCCTCCCCACTGAAAATGTTTTCCAAACTCCAGAGAGAGGAACTCCACCGTTCCCCTCAATGTATTACTCTTGTGTTTAACTTGGTTACTTTTGATGATAGCCCCCTGAATTTAGGGACCATGTCTCATTGTCTGTCCTTTATAGTGTTCAGGACACAGTAAATGCCTGTTGGTGTATTGGTGTACTAATGCTTAAACTTTGATGCAATGGGAAATGGGCAGGTAGTCAACTTTTCCCTTTAAACATTTTTTTTTTTTTAATTCTGAATGCCCAGGTTACTGTCATTGGCTTGGCCTTCATTCTCCATGCAGGAGTAGAGAAGATTGAAAGTAGAGTTGATTTTTGTCTTACCCAATTTTGAGTTCAAAAGAATCTGATGACTAGTAAGAAAGAAAACCTACAGGAAACTGATATATAATTTATTTGGTACCCGGTACCCGCAGGAAACATCTGTTATGATTTTATAAGCCTGTACAAATTCAAAACAAGCTAAGTGAAGAAAATGTGTCTATTTAAAAGACAGCAGAGCAGTCTTCTCTAAGAACATTACGGAGAGAGAGGTCTGCAGCTTTATTTGGCAATTGTATATAATCTCACAGGCAACACAGCTATTTTATTCATTTAATTACAAATGGAAAATGTATTATAATGAAAAATGTAAGCTGTAGAAAATGATGAACTACCTTCCCTGGATTCCTAACCTCTTTTCTTTGCTTTTTTTTTTCATTTTGTGTGGTTAAGCTTTCCTGGCAATTAAGATGTTTAAAACAATGGAACAGAAGTACAGAGTTAGAGGATGGCTGGTTAATTTCCTCATAAAGTTATTTTTTAAATCCCTTGCCAGTTACTCCATAAGCAAAAAACTTAAACATGGATGTTAATTACCTCATTAGTGCTGACAATAGGAGTTTGCACTAATGATCAGGTTTGTTCTCTGCTCCATTTGCTGAGCTGAGTTGTGAATTATTAATGGGTACAACGGCTACTTTACCACAGATGGAAATGCTTTGCAGGCTGTTTTTTCAAAACGCATGTCAACAAAATCCTCAACGTTCAGACCAGCTGCCTGTGCGCACCCATAAATGTTGTGTTAAAAGGATCTTTCTGTGTGTACCTTTCAACCAATCAATGGACCTATGATCAGTGTGGTTTAGCTACAGACAGTATGTTTCTGCATATGAAGCTGCATCAGGGCTGTGATAGAGTTCCTGCTTGGTCCTGCGTTGTTCTGAAACACTGGGCTAGTCAATTCTCCGCATTTCCTTGACCCATGTGTAAATTACGAGAGCTGAATTAAACCCCTCTCCCCCCACCTTGAAATTTGACTGTGAGGCCAGCTAGGTTCAGGCCTTAAATAAAAAAATTCCTGTAGCCCAGCCCAGGTGAATATGAGGTGAACAGAAAAAGACCCCAATTCTGTTTCCGTCTCTAAAGATCATGAAACAGTACCTAGTTTTGGGTCTTCATGTGACTCACATCCTCCCCGCCCCCGTCCCACCAAACTCCAGAGCGAGGGACAGATAAAATGACTAATTACTACTCTTGGACCAGTTGCAAGAAGAGTTATTAACCACTGAGTCATCGGGGACCACACGCCTGAGTAGCAGCCTGTGTCTGGGAATAATAATAACCAACCCTTATATTTGTACAGTGCTCTGAGGTCTTTCAAGTATTTCATACGTATTTTCTCATTTTACCCAGAATAGAATGAGGGTGATGATCAAGATGGTCTGGAAGCACATTTTCAAGGAACATGAGTTGAGGTTTTCAATCTTAGGCAAAATGAAGGATTGCATTTTTCCTCCGGGATGAGATTGCATTTATGTTGTTCTTCCTGAATTTCATTAGCTTCTCACTCCCAACTTGAAAGAAGACTGTGAAAGGCAATGAAGACATTGAGAATGTGGCAGCAATGCTGAATATAAAATAGAAAAAATGGAAGTCTTCCCTCTGAATTTAAAGAAAATAATGGTCTTGGCACTCTAATCATTGGGTTTGATATTGAAACAGCCTGAGGATTGTCCAAACCAGGGAAATTGCATGAATCTGCAACTGGAGGCCAGAGCTGCTGGAAAAGATAGATTCAAGGATGTGGCCAGGTTGCCGAGATTGATTGTACAAATTTAGCATGAGTAACTTAATTTTTTTTGTTCCCACTGTTCTTCAATAACGAAACCTCCAAAACACTAAAAGATTATCAAGGCTTGAAACAGATGGGAAAAGCAGATGCACCTTGAGTTTTCTTTCACACAGAGTTCCCGAATGCCCTGGGAGATGGGCAGAGAAGGATTTGCTTCCGGGAGCATTGTGGATTTGTCCATCTCAAACCGCAGGGACCTGGCTTGCCTGGCAATGGCCAGATTAACTATTGCACTTAAGAAATTTGGTTTCATGATTTTTGTTAATAAAAAAAAGAAAGTGAATATATGTGTGTGTGTATATATATATACACACACACACACGTATATATGTATATGCATGTATATGTTTTTTCTCCCCCTTAAAGAGGTGGTGATGTGGACTTTGGATTTGACTTGGGTTTTTTTTAACCTGTTTCCTATCAGGGTTGTTGGAAGTTTGGAAAGCCTTCTGGACCTCCTTTGGCTGTAACAATACTATGTTAAAGCCCTTAAAAGTGAGCTCTAGGCTGAGACTGCCTAAGGTATTAAGAAGCACAAACCCTATTTAAAAGTCAGGGGAAAAAAAAAACTGGAGGGAAGGAACTATTTCTTGTGTGTGTAGGGATCCACCTCACCATGGAAACCCCACCAACCAGCTTTTATCTTGAAGACCCCCTATTTAGAACCAAATGGACTAAAGTCCACACATCTGTGTATTCCCCTGCTTCTTGCAGTGTGGTCATCAGAATCGCCTGGAAACTTATTAGAGATGCAAATTTTCAGCCCTACTCCAGACCTACTGAATCAGAAACCCAGCAGGGTGCAGCCCAGCAGTCTGTTTTAACAAGCCCTCCAGGGGATTCTGATGCAGGCTTAAGTTTGGGAACTACTGGTGTTTGCTAATAGAGTGGGTCTCAACCTTTTCAAACAGTGGAATCACCTGGAGAACTTTAAAAAGAAACATGCAATGTCTTGTCCCCACCTCTGGGCATTGTAATTTAATTGGTCTGGGGTTTGGCCTGATCATTGAAGTTGCAAAACCTCTCCAGGTGATACTGATATTCAGAGAAGCAGAGGATCCACCCACTGTGCTATCAACCTACTCACTTATAAGGGGCAGTTTTCAAAGAAGAAAAGCAGGACACAGCATTGACAGAAAAACAAAGCCAAACAGGCGTTTGGGGAGAGACAGATAAAGTGAGTTATACATCTAGAATGCTTTCTGCTCTAGTGTAAAGGCATCTGAGTCAGTCTCCGGAAACTTTTCAAGTGATGATTAATTCTCCAGGTAAGAACATTCTTCTCTGTGTGAGAAACAGTCTTGCTTTTGTGGTTGACACACTTCAAAATTTATGTCAGAGAGAGAGATTCCTGTGGGATTCTGATGGCAAAAAATATAGGGAAATAGCATAACAATTTTGAAAATGTTACTTTGCAACTCAAGAATATTGGTCCAAAGTCATCTGCATTGCTCTTGTTTTTTGAGACCTTAAATGACCAAGTTACATTGTAAGCTTGCGTTTATTTTATTTCATTGAGTCTTACAGTTAGAAGGGGTATTAGAGGCCACAGATGCTACAGGAGTACTCCCTCCTGTTTCTGTGGGTTGGTCGCTTCCAACGGAAATTTGCCGGGAAACTTAACTGTATCACACTTGAACCAACCAATTATTAGAAAGTTCTTTGATATTAACAAGTTCAAATTGAAATATTTCTTCTTACATGTTATACCCATTCATCTCAGTTCTCCTTTGGAGAACCGCTCCTGAGAAGCGGGTTACTTAAAATCCTTTCCAGGTCAAGGAAGGATGTATACTCATAACTCAAAAGCCTGATGGGGGTTTTGAGGGTTGTGGTCATGTGGATAACTACTCAAAACATTTTCTCTGTTGGTTTTGAGCCAAGTGGAAATAGGCATAGAAGTCAGATATCACTGTGAGGTCCACATTATTGTGGATAAAATTGGGGCTTTGACCTGAAAACATAATTTGACTTCTACCACTTCCCTGTGAATTGGACTGACTTTGTTGCAGGGCAGAGAAGTCATCTCTGTGAGTGTATCGACCACATCCTATAAGGGCAAACAGAGCTCCCCATGAGCTCCAAATGAAAAAGCCAGCAAGGTCAGGGTCCACACATGCCTGAGCCTCTTTTTCCTCATCTCCTCTACTGTAGAGGGGTGGGTTGAAGAGAGAAACCCAAAGAGTTCCTTCCATACTAGTCCCTTCTGAGAGAAGAGAGGAAACTGGAGGTGTGTGGTCGTCACATACACTATCCCCCAACATACATCAAGCCTCTGAACATTTCTGTCCTTCAAATAGATGAAGGTAGTTATTATTTGCCATGTAAATGTGCACTTTTTCTCTTTAAAAAAAAATTGAAAATCCCCTGGGAGTTCCCGGATGGTCAGGTGCTTAGGATTCGGCACTTTTACTGCCGTGGCCTGGGTTCAATCCCTGGTTGGGGAGCTGAGATCCCGCAAGCAGCGCGGTGTGGCCAAAAGAAAAAAAAAAAAAAATACCACCCAACCACTTTATATGTAAGAAGATCTCCAGGCCCCTGACCATGCACCATGCTGATTAGCCTTTATGATCCCTGTGATATTGTTCTTCTCAAGATGTGATGTTCAGAAGTGAGGGTGTGTGTGTGTTTTTAAAATTTATTTAATTTATTTTTGGCTCCGTTGGGTCTTCGTTGCTGTGCCCGGGCTTTCTCTAGTTGCGGCCAGCGGGGGCTACTCTTGGTTGCGGTGTGCGGGCTTCTCATTGCGGTGGCTTCTCTTGTTGCAGAGCATGGGCTCTAGGCGCGCAGGCTTCAGTAGTTGTGGCTCGCGGGCTCTAGAGCGCAGGCTCAGTAGTTGTCGTGCACGGGCTTAGTTGCTCCGCGGCATGTGGGATCTTCCAGGAGCAGGGCTGGAACCCGTGTCCCCTGCATTGGCAGGCGGATTCTTAACCACTGCGCCACCAGGGAAGCCCTTTAATTTATTTTTGACTTTTATTTTTTAGACAGCTTTGAGTGGTTGGTACTTTGTGACCTTGGTTAGTAAATCTTTTCTTACTGCAGTGGCATAAAGATAGTCTTGTGCTCCAAGGACAATGGTGCTTCAAGGACAAAGACGACCCTGCCTGAAAAAGTTTCCCTTTCCCCTTCCCACCCTGTTGCGATGGTTACGAAATTCCTGAGTCCCCCTGGGCGATGGGACCTGTCCCAAATAAGGAAAGGCATATGCCCCGTCCCACTCCCACCCTATAGAAGGAAGGTGAATGTGCCTTGACCAATCAGTAAACGAAATTTTCACCTCGGACCATTCCTTTGTTTTCTGGCTATAAAAACTGATCAGTAGCACATGTTCGGGCTCGAGTCTCCCAGACTACTAGGAAGTCGGCCCGCTGTTCTGGCAGTGACCCTTCCCTCTAATAAATTCTATCTTCTTTACATTCTGCCTTGTGTCTGGAAATTCTTTTCCAACCCGCGTTTGGACCACGACAAATCTCATATATTCTTGGAAATATTTGAAGGTATTGCCTTTCACATTTAAGTCCTATTATGGAGAGTTGATTTTTTTTATCAAGGAAGAAATCCAGTTTTATTTTCCTCCTAATGTGTAACTAATTGTTTCAACATATTTGTTCAAGAGTCCAACATTTCCCTCAATTTCTTAATCACCCTTTGGTAATGTACCAGGTTTCTGTTTAGTCATGAGTCTGTTTCTAGGCTTCCTGTTTTGTTACTGGGGTCAATTGGCCTATTCCTATGCCCAAACCACAATATTTTAATTGCTATAATTTATAAACATTTTCATATCTGATATGAGTTCCCATACCTTGTTTTTCTTCAGATGTGTCTTAGTCTGTTGTTCTTCAATATAAATCTTAGAATCAACTTGTTAAATATCTTCTAAAAAACTCTTAGGATTTTTATCAGAATATCACTGAATCTGTGGATGAGCTTGGTGAGAAGAGAGAGCCTTATGAAATCATATTCTTATCTATGAATGTATTTCTCCATTTAACTCTTTATTAATGTCATCTAATAGTTTTATAATTTTCTCAGTAAGGCTCTAACACAACTTTTGATTGATTTGTTCTTATGTGCCTCATGTTCTTTTGTTGCAGTTTTAAATGGTATCTTTTCAAAACCTACATTGCTGTTTGTTACTAGTGCATTGTAGTGTGGTTGCACTCTCGCTAAACTCTTAATAAGACTAATTCTTTGTAGATTATCTTAGTTTTTCTACATAGACAGTCATAGCATCTTTCAGGTTTATTTCTTCCTTTTGAGTTCTTATAGCTTTTACTTATTTTTCTTGTCTAATCACCTGACTAGGGCATCCAGGACAACGTTGAACAGAAGTGGTGATAGGGAGCGTTCTTTTTCTTCCACTTTCAAAGGGAATTCTTTTAACTTTCACAGTGTAGTGTTTGTGGTAGGATTTCTTTTACGACTCAGGAATCCAGCACTTGCTAGCAGCTTCTTGCTGCTGGAATCTCTAGGTAGCCATTTCCATCACAGGTTGCTTTCAGTTTTTCAGGCATGAGACACTCGCAAGTCTTCCGTGTCTTCCAATTACAAGAAATAAGCACTTTGGGTGGAACCATGGAAATTCCTCAGATGAGACTTGAGGTGGGAAGGTAGCACCACCTCAGTCCTCCCCTACAAGGGAAGTGAGAAATCTTGTCTCATTTTTGCATTCTGAGTTCCCTTTACATCCTTGTTCTGGCTGGGGGTACCAAAGGTCATGGGACTGGTTCTTAAATATCCCTTTGTGAATTATGTACCTGAGAGCTTCAGCTCACACTCACCTTGGTGTCTGACGTTTCCTTACTGGGGTCTCAAAAATGAGTCAGGAAGAATCCAGCTGATCATCCAGTGACACTTCTATACTTAGCTTCATGAAGCCTGAAGTGCAGCAATAATTACCCTGTTCTTGAAGAATATGAGGACTTGAGAAAGCTTTAACTTCCCTTACCCAGTTCTGACTCTCCTCTTCTTGTCCACTGTTTTAATTATATCTTATTTTTTGATATCACAGATTACAAACTAGATTTGCCTTCTATAGCTAGTATTCGTTTCCATTTCCTCACAGTTTACCATAGTCCTGGCTCACTTTTCCTTCCTGCATCTCACACCTGCCTTCTGTGGTCATCTTCCTTCATCACGAAGGGCATCCTTTAGAATTTCTTTTTTTAAAAATATTTATTTATTTGGCCGTGCCGGGTCTTAGTTGCAGCCTGCGGGATCTTTAGTTGCGGCGTGCGGGATCTAGTTCCCTGACCAGGGATCGAACCTGGGCCCCCGGCATTGGGAGCGCAGAGTCTTACCCACTGGACCACCAGGGAAGTCCCTAGAATTTGTTGATTGAACGTCTCTTGCTAGCATTCTGTTTGTCTTTCCTGAGTGTCCTGTTTCCGATGAGCCAAATCACCTGCAGCGCAGGGTTTCTGTTGGTGGGGATAAAGGAGAACAGTTCATCCTCCAGCTTCTAGCTCCCACTGGTCGACGTTTGACCTGCAAAGAGTTAGCTTTCTCTCACGACCAGGTTGCGTCCATTGAGGTGACTGCGTGATATTTGCAGGGGGCTGCAGGAGGGAGGCAAGAGGTGCAATGTCCAGGTATAAAATGAGGCACTGTCCGCGTGTTCCTTTCTTCAGGAGTATAGATTTCAATTGGCTGGAATCTGTGCAGAGCTAGTTATCACAGTGGCAGCTTGTTCAAGCGTCAGGTAAAGCCAAGAGGATATGAAGTGGTTTGAAATGAGTGGCCGATTTCACTGTGTGTTTTGTGACTTATATTCTTCCTTCCTCTCTGCCTTTCTTGCTCCCTCTCTTTTGTGGTGAGTAATATTTGTGGAAACTGTTATCTATGAGAATTCTTTGAAACCTGGGTTTAATGTGCTTTCTTCCAGAAAGCAATTGTGTTTACTTCTGTGAGATTTCTGGACCTCTTAAAGTAAATCTCTGCCTGTGTTTTTTCAGTTCTTGGAAGTTGGGTGATTTCCAGGTCCAGTTTGGCATGAGTACTGGCTTACAGTTGTAGATTATCAGGAGAGACCCCGCCGCCACTCCTACCACCAAAGAAATGACTAAGAAAGGCAAATGACTTGATTGTAACTGTCAGCTGAAATTTTCCCCCTTTTCACAGTGAGTACAGCTCTTGAGGGACCAGGCATGACAAAGGAACCCATTCAGCTTTTCTTTTTGCTGGGGCCCAAGGCTCTGCAGGCAACCTCAGGGCAGCTGTTGGCCTTAGCATTTTGTTACCTCTCTGTAGCAGTAGTATTTTCCACAGTATGATCTGTTCTGTTAAACCAAGATCAAATTGCTGCTGAATTCTAAGTTCACCCTTAAAGAGTTAGTTTTTCCTACCTCCTTTGCATTACCTGAAGTTTGATAAACATGTTCTTGGTGTCTTTCTATTGTTAAGGTCTTAGCATTTCTAGCGTTAAGATCCCTTGGAAGGCCCCTGTTGCCATTCTGTTCATTACAGTTCTTTTCTCATTAAGCTTGGGGTTCAGTACTACCCAATTCCCTACATTCTGTCCTGTTCCTGAAGACAAGTCCATAGACTCTTGTCATTTTAAAAGAAACATATGGGATATGTCCTGGTTATCTTTTGCTGTATAACCAATCAACCCCCAAGTTATTTTATTTTATATTTTATTAGATTTTGTTTGATATTATTATCTTTCACAGTTTGAGGAGTGTTCAAGGAGTTGACTGAGTTCAACTGGGCAGTTCTCATTCAAGGTTTCTCATGCAGTCGTAGTGGGTGGGGTGAGAGTCAACTCAAAGGTTTTCTTCACTCAAGGGCTTTAAGGTTGAGGCTGGCTGTCCACTGGGATCTCAGCTGAGCTATGTTAGAGCACATGGCTGGAACAAGTGGTCTCTCCATGTAACCTGGGCTTCCTCACAGCATGGTGTCTGGATCTCAAGGAAAAGAGTGAGTTAGAAGCTGTATTACCTTTTATGTTCTAGTCTTGCATGTCATAAGTCTGCTGCATTTTATTTGTTAGAGGAGAGTTACCAAGACTGGCCCAATTCATGGGGTGTGGAACTAACCTCCATCTTTTTGAAGGAGGATCAAAGACCTTGTGGACATATGTTATAACTACCGTAGACTTAAGCAGACAAACATAGGAAGGTTTCATGTTTTCAAATTCTAACAAGTTTTTTTTTTTTATTGCCATGGTCATAGCTCTTCAATTCCTGATCCTTTTTGGTGGAAACACAAATGGGCATTTTCCTTTGATTTTATAACTCACTGGGTTTCACTCACTATATCTTCTTCTGAACCTACCTTTTTCTGGTTACTGTTACTTATTTATTTGTTTTTATATTTGGCTATATTGGGTCTTCACTGCTTTCTCTAGTTGTGGTGAATGGGGGCTCCTCTTCGTTGTGGTGCACGGGCTTCTCGTTGACATGGCTTCTCTTGTTGCAGAGCACGGGCTCTAGGCGCGAGGGCTTCAGTCGTTGTGGCAAGTGCACTCAGTAGTTGTGGCTCGTGGGCTCTAGAGCGCAGGCTCAGTAGTTGTGGTGCACGGGCTTAGTTGCTCCGCGGCATGTGGGATCTTCCCGGACCAGGGCTTGAACCCGTGTTCCCTGCATTGGCAGGCGGATTCTTAACCGCTGCGCCACGAGGGAAGCCCCTGAACCTACCTTTATGTATATTCAAGCCCTGAAGATGCATCCAACCTACAGTAATTCTTATCGTGTCTTTCAGGTTTCTCTGCCTCCAGTTTTACCCTCCTCTTCTAACTGATATACTTCCAAGCAACACATCTGATCATGTTTCTCTCATGATGGAAAAATCACTGGTGGCTCCTTATCTCCAGTTCCTCAACATGGCACGAAAGACCTTCCATGATTGGCTCCTTCCTTACCTTCTGTGCCACATCTCATTTTCCAGTTTCTCTTTATACTCTAGTAAAACTAAACACTCTGCCTTTTCACATCTCTGTGCCTTTGAATAAGTTGATTCCCCCGCCCTAGAATGTCCCTCTCTGACCTATCTGGTAGTCTCAAGCATTCTTAAGGTGCAGTCACAAATATATCTGTGTTCCCGAGTCTATAGCATCCATTTGTTCAGTCTACTGGCTAGACCTGAATCGCTTTTCTTTTGAAATCCACGAAGTTCAAATCTGCTCTAATTCTCTACTATTTCTTTTTGGTAGGATGTAATAAATACATGAACCTTTCCCTTCTGACATTAGAAGCAGCACTTGTCAGCTCCGGTTAAGAGCTCAGCAATCTCTGAGACCCCCCTGGTCTTCAAAGGACACTGGTCAATTTTTCTCAAGAATAGTCTCACCTCACTTTCCTTTGGTGACAGTATCCACTGTCATAATCCCGTTGTTGCCTCCAACTGTGAGAATATAGCTTTACAGAATTTTCTTAAACATCAACTAGAACCAAGACTTCCCTGTAGAGAGACAAGTTAAAAGAAAAAGTAATTCAGCAATATAAAAGAAATACAGCAGTATGAAATATAAACAGCATTACAGATGTAATACAGCATATAAAAATTTAAAGCATAAAAATCAGGGAGAAGAAAATTATCATAATGGCAATTATTGATATACCATAATTTCAACTTCCCTATTGTTGGACACATCAATATTTCCAATTTTCCTATATAAATAACATGGAAACAAGCATCTTTATGCACAAAAAGTTCTCTCCTGATCTGATTCTGTCTTTTTGATAGATTCCCAGAAATTTAACTATTAAGTCAAAGAACATGAGTTCTTTTAAGCTTTTTGATATATTGCCAAATTCCCACCATTCTTCCCAGCACTGCATGAGAGTTCTGCTTCATTGAACCCTCACAAGCTTCGGCATTATTTTTTTTAAACTTTTGGTAATTTGAAAAATTTTAAAAATCTTTCTTTAGCTTATAATTCAATAAAGTTGAGTGTTTTCCATATTTTTATGGGTGGGGGATGGATTGGACCTTGAAAGACAAGAGAGATTTAGGTGGGCCGGGAATAGACAATTGGACCTTACAGCTGAGAAGAATTGCATTTTAAAAAACTCTTAAAAGTGACTCTTTTGTATCCAGATGAATCTTTTTCTTCAAAGATAATTTTGTATTCTCCATGATTTTCTCAAAGATGGAAGAATTGTTATATGCTGTCTCATGTAGATTTCAAATATACCATAAACAAGACTTTATAACAATTAAATCTTTTTCAACCTCCCTCAGATGTCTATGTAAAATATTTCTGTTCAATTTTATCCCTTGTGTTCTGAAAAGGTGGCCCATATTTATGGCATCTGATGGGTTCTACATAGCTTAATTATGAAAGAGGATGAAATTTAAATTTTCGTAAGTTGGTGCCAATTAAACTATGTAAATGAATGTTTCCTGCGGTTTCTGTTGTTGACTTCATTTCTTTTAATTTTTTTTCACTAACTAGCTCTCTGTGTACTTATGGTGAAGGTGTCACACAGGGTGTGTTGATAAAATAAACATTTGGCTCTCTTCCCTACTACCTTTTGAGACATCTGGGGAATACACTTTTGCCCCAGAAATTAAATGAACATGTCAACTGAGCCACTTGTCATATTATCCCTCTGTTCCCGGACTTGCCAATTTTTAATTGTTAAGGTCTCTGGGGAAATGATTCATTTAGTCTGTATCTTAGCCACCAGTCTCAGCCAGCTGGGGTTTTTCCCCCTAATGTGTTTTCCTCCCTTATTTAAGTTTAATAAACTTGATTTGAATTAGAAAAGAGATTCTTTGATTAGAGGTATTTGTGTCAGGAGAATGTCTACGTCCTACATGCAACATCTGCTTCACTGCCTCCTAGGAAGATAGACATTTGTGTTCCAACTTCTATTGGTCATTGAACTAGTTTACTAATGAAAGTGCTGTGACATCAGGTTTAGAATTTATAGATCAGGGAAATGATTTTACAAACAGTGTGCCCATCTGTACTGAATGTTCACATCGTTATAAACCATCTTTTAAAAAAGTACATTTAATTAAGCATCTCAGTTTCTTCATTTACTGTTACTTCCTATTTCCATACTCATGCATACATTTTGAATTACTATCTTAGCTGAATATGCCTGTTTTATTTCTTCCCTTAGTACAAAATAATCTGTTCGGTCCCAAAGGCCAGTAGCATCCACATAATGTTAGAAAAAGGGTTTGCCCAACGAATGAGCTGTTTATTGTACTACGGTAAATTAATTTAACTATTCTGGGCCTTGGTTTCCTCATCAGTAAGACAGAAATCTGCAATAGATAGTCTTACAGCTGAGCCCTCGTAGAGCATGCAGTTCATCCCTTTCTTTACCAATGAGACAACTGTTGACAAACCTTCCACAGACCCAGGACATGTACTCAGATTTCTTGACTTGAGGTCCAGGGTTTCAGGGCTTATTTCTAATACTTCACTCTGACAGAAACTGAGTGAATTTAACCCATTTCATCTAAATGGGGTGATAGAGGTGACGGGGTGATTGATGGGGAAGAACTTTCCAGGCAGAGAAACTGTCATGAAAAGAGGCCTGAAATTAGGAAAGACTTATTGGCTTATTTGAAGAACTAGAAGAAAACCAACGTGAGTACGGAGAGTGAGGAGGATAGACTGAGAGATGGGGCCGGAGAGGTGGCCAGGAGCCACGTCAGACATGACCGTTTGGTCATGTTAATTTGTTTGGGTCTTTTTCAAAAGAGATGAGAAGCCATTGAAAGGTTTCACGTAGGAAAGTGTCACGATGTGGGATTTGCTACATCTAAGCTTCATCGGGGCTTTAGGTCCAATATTTAATCTCTAGTACATACAACACTGTCTGGCACATAGTAGGCCCTCAAAACTTGGAGGAATGAATAAAAGAATGGAATAATAAGTGTATTTGTAATGTGCAGAAGAGACAGAAGCACGGGAGGGGCTGTTACGGTGGTTTGGTAGTATTCCAGCCAGAGGTGTGTCAGTCTGTGGTGGATGCATTGGGGATGGAAAGAAGCAGATACGTTGGATATCCTGTGCTTAGAACCATCAGGACTTGGTCAGAGTGCGGGAGGTGCTGAGCAGGAGTCCAAGTTTTCTAGCTTAGGCAAGGGGGTGGCCAGAAGTAGCATTTACTGAAATGGGGAAGAAAGGTGGGGTAGATTTCAGAAAGGACCAAGGGCTTGATCTTGAACATGATACATACATCTGGGATGCCAGGGAGAAGATATCCAAGTTGAAGTATACAGTTATCAACTGGATGTATCAGACTGGTGGTTAGAAAGAAGATTTTGGCTAGAGATGTAAATTTGGACATTGTCTGCAAGTAGATATTTTAGTTTTTTACCTTATTCTATTTTTTTAAAATGTTTATTGGAGTATAGTTGATTTACAATGTTGTGTTTCAGGTGAACAGCACAGTGAATCAGTTATACATATACATATATTCATTGTTTTTTAGACTCTTTTCCCAATATAGGTCATTACAGAGTATTGAGTAGAGTTCCCTGTGCTATACAGTAGGTTCTTATTAGTTATCTACTTTATATACAGTAGTGTGTATATGTCAATCCCAATCTTCCAATTTATCCCTTTCCCCCTGGTAACCATAAGATCGATTTCTACATCTGTAACTCTGTTTTGTAAATAAGTTCATTTGTACCATATTTTTAGATTCCACATACAAGTGATATCATACACTATTTTGTCCTTCTTTGACTTACTCAGTATGACAATCTCTAGGTCCATCCATGTTGCTGCAAATGGCATTATTTCGTTCTTTTTTTATAGCTGAATAATATTCCATTGTATATAGGTACCACATTTTGTTCTTTTAAATAAACTATAGGCAAATAGTTAGAAAAGAAGCAGAACCTAGGCCTTAGGAAATTGACCTTTAGAGTTCTGGTAGAAAGGAAGGGCCAGCAAAGGAGCTAGAAGAGCAGAGTCCAATGAATGAAGAGGCAAAATCAGAAAAACAAGGCATCATGGAAGTAAACAAGAGTATTTCAGGAAGGAGGAGAAGGGGCTAACAGCATGGAATTCCCCAGAGAGGACTAAATGATAATAGTGTTAAGCTATGTATTAGATTGAGTCATGTGAAATTGCTATTTTTGTAGTTAAAAAGTGATCAAGTATTGATAATTTTGTATGCTTTAATGTAATACATACTTTGCTTGAAAGGTATATATTTCAGGGGAACATCTCTTCCATTAGGTGAGGAATGTCTGTTACCACAATCCTAACCCACGCCCCACCACCAACTTGTTTTTGTTTACCTAACTTCTCTCAGTAAATTTGTATGTACTTGGCTTTTATTCTAAAGCTGGGGGAAACCACTGAAGGATTTTAAGCAGGGAGTGACAGATCTGATGAGGTTTTGTTTCTTTGGCCTGTAAACTAGGGGACCTATGTCTGTTTTCCCCCACAGCTCTTTGCCCAGCAAGTGGGTCGTAGCAGGAGTTTGCTTTTTATATCCCAGAGAGGTTCCTTCCTGAACATGCAGCACAAATCTCAGTCTGAAAGTATTTCCCCTAATATTTTAAAATATTATGGGCGTCGAAGTCTCACCATACAAATGATATGGCCTTTTCGGTTTACCTGTCATGGCTTTTGTTATCCAAATGGTGGCGTTTGGCATCTCAGTGTAGAAATGTCCTGAGTTACAGAGTCAAGGCTGGTTCACTTTGATGTCAACACAGACCCAGAATGAGGAGTTTGGAATCCTGGCATCTATTGCGGCATCATGAACTAGTTCATGTAACCTCTGAAGGCTTAAGTTTCTTTACTTTTTCTCCCTATTTTCATTATTTTAAAATAACTAGATTGAATGATTTCTTTTAGTTTTCTTTTAGCTTTCACAGTTGATGCTTCTATTAATGATGTAGTAGTTAGAATATGACGGTTCCGTTCATATATTTGTATTTTGTCTTAGCAAGTTGTAAGGTAGCTACTCACTGGCCAGGACCTGAAGCCAGTGTTGACATGCTTTGTTTATCCCACCAAAAATATATTTTTAAACATCTTTATTGGAGTATAATTGCTTTATAATGGTGTGTTAGTTTCTGCTGTATAATGAAGTGAATGAGCTATACGTATACATATATCCCCGTATCTCCTCCCTCTTGTGTCTCCCTCCCTCCCACCCTCCCTATCCCACCCCTCTAGGTGGTCACAAAGCACCGAGCTGATCTCCCTGTGCTATGCGGCTGCTTCCCACTAGCTATCTGTTTTACGTTTGGTAGTGTATATATGTCCATGCCATTCTCTCACTTCGTCCCAGCTTACCCTTCCCCCTCCCCATGTCCTCAAGTCCATTCTCTACGTCTGCATCTTTATTCCTCTCCTGCCTCTAAGTTCTTCAGAACCATTTTTTTTTGTAGATTCCATATATATGTGTTAGCATACGGTATGTGTTTTTCTCTTTCTGACTTACTTCACTCTGTATGACAGACTCTAGGTCCATCCACCTCACTAGAAATAACTCAGTTTCATTTCTTTTTATGGCTGAGTAATATTCCGTTGTATATATGTGCCACATCTTCTTTATCCATTCATCTGTTGATGGACACTTAGGTTGCTTCCATGTCCTGGCTATTGTAAATAGAGATGCAATGAACATTGTGGTACGTGACTCTTTTTGAATTATGGTTTTCTCAGGGTATATGCCCAGTAGTGGGATTGCTGGGTCGTATGGGAGTTCTATTTTTAGTTTTTTAAGGAACCTCCATACTGTTCTACATAGTGACTGTATCAATTTACATTCCCACCAACAGTGCAAGAGGGTTCCCTTTTCTCCACACCCTGTCCAGCATTTATTGTTTGTAGACTTTTTGATGATGGCCATTCTGACTGGTGTGAGGTGATATCTCATTGTAGTTTTGATTTGCATTTCTCTAGTGATTAATGATGTTGAGCATCCTTTCATGTGTTTGTTGGCAATCTGTATATCTTCTTTGGAGAAATGTCTCTTTAGGTCTTCTGCCCATTTTTGGATTGGGTTGTTTGTTTTTTTGATATTGAGCTGCATGAGCTGCCTGTAAATTTTGGAGATTAATTCTTTGTCAGTTGCTTCATTTGCAAATATTTTCTCCCATTCTGAGGGTTGTCATTTTGTCTTATTTATGGTTTCCTTTGAAGTTTCATTAGGTCCCATTTGTTTATTTTTATTTCCCTTTCTCTAGGAGGTGTATCCCCCCAAAATATTTTTTAATGTGCGCCAGTTTTCTCAAATTGCAAGATCTCATGTAAAAATTTACATTTCTAGTCTCTCTTAAAAAACAAACAAACTCAAGTTATTTGGCCACTTTGGGCTGGCATTCTTACAGGGCAGCCCTCAGCTGGATCTGAGCAGCATCTGCCCCGTTAGAGTGGCAGTTCGCGTTCTAGTTCATGACCCCTCACCATTCTGGGCTGTTCTTCATACCCCGAACACTTCCCACATGATTTTCCCAGTCCTTGTAGCTATTTGAGTTCGATTGGCCTGGGATGACCCAAGCTGGAAAACATGGCAGTGGTGAAACTTCAGTGTGATGTGAACCCTTTACGGGTGTGCAGCTCAGTTTCTCATTTCTTTTTGCTGGGACTTCGGTAGTCAGGTACACTTGGTCAAAGTATTGCCTAAAACTAGACAGGCAGATTAAGGGAGCAGGACTTTGCTGTGTTTAGTGATGGTTTTCACACAAATGCCTCTGAGCGGTGTCGCTCCACCCTGGCTACCCATTAGAGTCATCTGGGGAGCATTGAAAAAAAAAAACCTCCTTCCAAGTTTCACCCCAGAGCAATTAGATCAGAATCTCTGGAGGAGAGGCCCAAGCATTAGTATTTTTTTAAAAATCAGATGTTCTAATTTGCATCCAGGGTTGAGAAACACTGCCGTAGAAGCTGTGAATCCAGCCGCAAGGACTGGCATCATCAGCCTAGAGAAATCCTCAGAAGGTCTGGGGAGTTATTTGTGGCTGCTGTTCAGTCTCTATGGAGTCACTAAAAACCATGTGTAAGAATAGCCTCCCTCCTCAGAAGCTGCCCATCTGTCTGGGGTTTCCATCACACCTGGTGGCATTCATTAGATGCTTCCAGCATGGGTCACTCAGCCACTGCTGTCTCCCTCGCTTAGGCAAGTATGTAGGGTGGAATGAGGGTGGGAAGAGGCCTAAATGGAGTGGTGAGCTGAATAAGGGAAGGGAGAGGTGGGATTGTTGTGTTTTACTGATCTAAATGACAATCTGCCTATTATGGAAAAATGTGGTTTCAGTATCTTAGCTTTTAAGATGATTGATGAAAGTGCAAAAACAACCTGGTGGTAAAGCAAAGATGAAAACATAACTTAAGAAGATGCTTCCGGAATTCCCTGGGGGTCCAGTGGTTAGGACTGAGCTTCCAGTGCTGGGGACCCAGGTTCGACCCCTGGTTGGGGAACTAAAATCCCACTTGCCATGCAGCCAAGAAAAAAAAAAAAAAAAGGTGGAGTGTTTCCTTTCCAGTGACCCCATTTGGGCTACTTGAATCTGGAAAGTCTGAAAAACGACTTCTTTCTCTGAGTATTGTTAAAGAATTAGAAGACTAGGGGAAAAGTGCAAAGTAATGCCAGAGCAATCATTGTTTCCAGAGTTCCCATACAGAAATTATTTTTCCAAAGGACCCAGGATGATAGGGTGAGAAGAAGTACTTGAAACAATAGCTACTCAATGACATTCTCCTTGTCTGCCCCACCAGTAATGTCAGAACAATAGGCTTTGAATCCGAGCCTAATATGGAATTGAAAAATTGCAGACTTAAGGTTAATGATGAACACAACCCAGCTGGAGCATTCACTGAACAATGGCAGGAAGGTTTGGTGGAGCCAATCCGGCCGGCTGTGGTCCTGCCACAAGGGAACGATGGGTTTTAAAGGACACAGCCTAATTTCTCTCTGCAGCTGGGTGTCATTGACTAATGAAAATATATTGGCACGCTGCTCACGGGTTATTGTTCCATGTAACTTCACCTCTTGGCTGGGGATTTGTAAGCAGGCCATGATTGAAAGTGATATGACTGGGCTCCGTTATTAAAATATTCCAAATACAGCCTGCCCTATTTATTGGAAACAAAGTTTGACAAGATTATGTTGATACGAGGAGCAGATAATGAAACATCACCGTGCATAGGCACTGCCAGCGTCAACTGGGCAGAATTACAGTCCTTAAATATTTATACAGGAAAATGAAATGCAACTATTAATACTTCCAGGAAGTGATACAGTGTGAGAGGAGAAAGAGACATGAGGAATAGGATCCTGGGCTACTTGTAACAGGCCAATTTATCATTTTTATAAAATGGCTGCATGTCTCATTTGCAGGAAGTCTTCAAAGAATGGGAAAAAGCATAACCACCTCTAAACCTCTAAAAATTAGGCATGTTTAAACAGAAGTGTCTAAAAACCTGATGACTAAATTTAGGTTTAAGAAGGACTTCATTTTTAGGAGGGTTATATCTTTTGGACTGATCTAGCCCATTTATTTAGTCATTTAAAAAGGACACTTCGCTTGGATAATGTAATTTTGTTTTACTTTGGTATTATTTGGGGGAGAAATCTCTAAGAGGCACTGAAGGCAAATGTTTAGACAGGCATATTCACCGTAAAAAGCAATAAGAAAGGCATTAGTCTAAGGATCAGGTCTGGTTTTAATCCAAGGTTTGCCTCTAGTTGGACTTGTGGGAAAGTTGCTTTCTCATTCCAGGCCTAACCTCCGCACTTCTGGGGTGTACGCTTTCTGTGTGTATTTATATATATTTGGGTGGGGAGGAGGATTTGATAATATCCTAATTTTCCTCCAAGTGTTTTAGGAATGCACGTCTTATAGTCAGCAATTTTACCCATTTCCAAAACCTGATTTCTTACCAAGTTTACACCCACTCGAGGAACTAGCAAGGAGGGCTCTCAAGAGCCAGAACTTGGCTGCACTCTGCGGCCTTTGGCTTCTGCCCATCCCAGCCCTCACTCTTGAGTTCTCCCCGCCTCTCACGTTAGCTCTTCCCTCACTCTGCCACGTAGGCCTCATGCTCTTCAGGTTCTCTGCCCCTCTTTTCTCCATCTGCCCCTTAGTCTCTTCATTCTCTGCCCATTAGTAACCCCCTCTCTGGGGTGGGCAGCCCAGGAGTGCTTTTTGCAGGCTGGAGGTCTCCCTCCGTGCTCTTGAGAGTTACTGGTTGATGGAGCGAAGTCAACTGTACTTTCCTTAGAACGCTGCTCTGAAAGCAAAATGAAAACCATTCCACTGAAATTTAGCAGAAGCCTTCAAAAGGCTATTAAAAGCATCACATTCAGTACAAAATGCCCTGAACTATATATAGTCATAAGAAACACATTTTGTATAAATCAATACATTTGATTAATCAGTCATTTGGCAAACTGCTCATTTGCTGAACCAGTTTTCAATGAATTGCGCTAGAGTGAAAACCGCACTCTTCGTTTTGCTTTCCCCTTTCCTTTTTCCATCTTCCAACAGGCTCCTTTTTTTTTAAATCGTCCTCAGTCAACATTTAGTCTGTTGATGACTTCTGGTATTGAACTGAATAAAGTAATTGGCAGGGATGTGTCAAAGATGGAAAAGGAACAGAGTTTAATTGCAGAGGTTTCCGAACTATGTTCCAGGCATAGTTTTCCAAGGCCTTTTCAAGAGTTTGGTTTGAGGGCAAAGTTGGATTCAAGAGCGGTCTGAGGTTGCAGGGGAAGTTATTAAAAACTGTTAACCACTTGCAATTACTTTTCTGAGTCAGGATTTTGTCAGTACTATACCGTGTAATAAAATAAAGAAAAATTGGATGCCGAGACCGATTTGTTGGCATCCATAATCCCCAGTTTCAGAATTTTCAAAAATCTCATTTTTGTCTTTGATTGATGTTATAAGTAAGTGTGGCACAAAATACCCATAAATAATCTTATACTAATGCAGCCTTTATCAGTTACATATATTGAGGTTACATAAGATTTCGTTCAGAGGAAAAACGGTTCCATTGTTTAAAAATGCTTGAAAACCATTGATAACATAGAGAACTCTGGCCTGGGAAAATTAAGACTCTGTTTCACATCCATACTCCACCAGTGATGCGCTCAGTGACGCTGAGAAAATCATTTAAAACTTTTGGGCTTTAGTTTAAATCTATGAAGAGAAAACTGAATTCCTATCTTTTTGAGAGAGCAAGAAAACAAACAAAAATAACCTATGTGAGGATTAAGAATCCCGGGAGATAGCTGAATGTTTAAAAAGTTTGGTGCAAAGACATGTCTAGTTTGTGACAAGTGTGGAGGAATAATCTTTTGACTGTCTCAGATTTACCTCCTGCAGCGGCACGGTCCTCACCAGCTCTTTATCTTAGCCAATGGCCCTGCTTACTGTATTGCTCAGTAAGTCCAAATTGCTCATTTGGACTTTTGGAGAGCAGATATTTGGCCAATTGATTTTCAGTGCATTGGGCTCCTTCTGTTAAGCTCCACAAATATTTCTCGAGTGCCTATGATGTGCTGACCTTGGCTCTGGTTATCCTGTGAGGACAGGACAGACAGGGTCCTGCTCTCGAATTTTCCATTCTAGTGGAGGAGAGCAATGATAAACAAAAGATGATAACTGTTATGAAGAAAATAGAACAGGTTGTCAGAATAGACAGTGCTACCGTGCTGACGCTGGAGAAAGCTTCTAGCAGGTGAGGATGTTGAGCTCAGGAGATTGCCTTCGTTGGGAGGGGTAGTTCTGAACCACTGGCCAGGAAAAGATTGATGGGGTAATAGGAGAACCTAAAGTAGTGGCCAAAGACAATATTGACTTGCTTTGTTATTGTGGTTGAGGTGTGTGCAGCCTAAATGCATCTCCTTTCATTGTAGAATGCTTAGTTTACCATATGACCATTCACATTGACTGGGTATCTGTGGTTGTGTTATTTTTCCCTCTTGTGCCCTATAAATATTGCCTGTAGTCAGGAACACAGCAGCACTAGGGGAACAAAAGATATATGTATATACAAAACAATCAATCAAGCTGGACAGTTTTGGCAAAAGGTTTCCAGAATACACTTTCATTGATATAGTTTTAAACTGCTGTAGCAGCATTTTAGTGCCTGATTAATGGGTTCATTTACTTCAAAGCCTGCTTCAGACCATAACCTCTTTGAAAAAAAAAAAATTGAAAAGAAGCTTCAGAGCAGCTCGTCAGCATTTCATTTACAAAACTTTCTTGTACTAATCTTCACTCTAAAACGTCAGTGGCTACTGATGATATAGGGACTTAAATAGGAAAAAGCCTTTTATTTCAGTGCAAGATACATATATCCTGCCTGCAGAATAAAATGAAAAAGGAGAGAGAAAACATACCCTGAGAGTCACTTGGAAAATATAGGTGGGGGATGACGTGGAATCACGTCTGCTCCTCAGGGTAAAACTTGGCTTCCAAATAAATCACAAGAAGGCTGAAGAGTCACGTGGGAGTTGATGAGATGGAGCATTAAGTCAGCGTCTCCAGAGAAGGTCAATGAAGCTTTGGTGCTGTTTGAGGGTCTTTGAGGGATTTTAATAGCACCACCTGTAAGCTTTATCTCAGCAGGTTGGAAACCTGCCTGAACATCTGTGTCACCTGGGAAGCTTGTTAAAAACAGATTTTTGGGCCCTATCTCAGATCAATGGGTCACAGCCTCCAGAGTAGGGACAATAAAGACATAAATACTTTCCAGGTGATTCTGATGCAGTGGGAATACAGCCTTATATTTAGAAATTGTCATTGCACATTAAGAGACAAAACCAAATCCTTACCAGAAAATTCTAGAAGAATAGTTTGCAAATTGTGTTTTCACAGAAAGATAACAGGGGTCAGCTGAGCTGCTAGCAGTGAGGGTGGGCATAGTAAGAGGCCAAACAGCAAGGGCTCTGAAGCCCCTGGCCTTGCTTCAACAGAACAATTCCATTTTTATATGTCTTAAACTGTATTTTTAAAAATGTTGAATTATTCTGATCTTGTACGTAATAGTATTAAGGTAACATGCACTCAGGCAAGTTGTGTGTAAGACAGACGGTAGCAGAAGAGCTGGGGGCTATTGTAAAGCGAGGCCTGACAAAGAGATTTCAGGCTGGATTGAAGTCCTAGCAAACAGAAGTGTTGCGGTTTCT
The DNA here is from genome assembly GCF_964374135.1 of Grampus griseus. NCBI lineage: Eukaryota > Metazoa > Chordata > Mammalia > Artiodactyla > Delphinidae > Grampus > Grampus griseus. The sequence continues at coordinate 18,774,967 of NC_138999.1, forward strand.
CATTTTCACATCACTGTTTTCCCTCCAGTTGTCCAAAGCCCTGCTCTCTGCTGGGAGGGTCTGATAATTAAACTAAGCTCTTGACAGGGCAATTGTCCACATGGATGGGTCCAAAAAAATTCTTGGGATACAGGCATTATGCACTCCTGGCTAGGTCATCAATGAATGACGTGCAGGCTGCTGCTCATGGGAGGTCCTTGCTGCTTGGCAAAAAGCAGGATAATGATTATTAGCTCCTTGGTGTAGGGGTGAAGTGGGGGGTTCTCCTGTACCTTGTTGGAGAGTTTTGGGGGCTGGCTTAGCTTCCTTATGGCTCCCTTGTTCTGGCAATGGGTGGTTCTTGCTTGACCAGAGGCCGTGATATTTCTCCAGTGCTGGCTCAGCTGCTTTCTTTGCAGTGACTTGAAGAGTCCAGTCCTCTCACCCCTTTCCCAACCAGCCTGGGTAATGTTTCCCTCTTTTTCTCCTTTGCCTGGGCAGCCCTTGTCTTATCTTCAGAATGAACAATCTGGCCTCTTCTCCATTCTCTATTGACTAAGGCATAAACTTGATGTTTTGTTTCTTCAAGGTTTGCCTTTTGACTTTTACATTTTTTTATTGTAGTATAGTTGATTTACAATGTTGTACCGATCTCTGTACAGCAGTGACTCAATTATACACATATAGGCATTTGTTTTCATATTCTTTTCCATTATGGTTTATCACAGGATATTGAATTTAGTTCCCTGTGCTGTACAGTAGGGCCTTGTTTTTTTATCCATCTTGCATATAATAGTTTACATCCGCTAAGCCCACACTCCCAGTCCTTCCCTCCCCCCATCTCCCTTGGCACAAGGTTAGCCTTCTGAATTCCAAAATTCCAAGCTCTTGCTTATCAAACATTTTGAATTTCAAGACAATGTCTCTGTCATGAGTTTCAAAACCAAAAATGTGGCTGAATTCCCTGCATTTGACTGTGTTCGATCTCCCCAAAGCCTCAGTGGCCATGGTATATTTTTATTGGGTGGAGGGGTAGGGAGTGATGATTAAGTAAAAAAATAAATAAAATAAAGCAATTTCTTAGAATGAACGACCTATTGGTTTGGTTTTTTCATCAAAATATTACCCTATTGGGGGCTTCCCTGGTGGCGCAGTGGTTGAGAGTCCGCTTGCCGACGCAGGGGACACGGGTTTGTGCCCCGGTCCGGGAAGATCCCACATGCCGCGGAGCGGTTGGGCCCGTGGGCCGTGGCTGCTGAGCCTGCGCGTCCCGAGCCTGTGCTCCACAACGGGAGAGGCCGCAACAGTGAGAGGCCCGCGTACCGCAAAAAAAAAGAAAAAAGAAGAAAAAAGAAAAAATTACCCTATTGTGATATGGACTGCAGATTGAAGACAGAAGAAATATTTTCATAATGTAGTAATAACATTTCTTAAAGCCAGTAATAATAATAAAACTATAGAACAAATGAGTGTGCCCTGGTGTTGAGGATTTTGAAATGAAGAGACGTTTTGTGAATGAAACTTTGGATGGGTTGAACGGTAAGGCCAGAGTCGTTATACCAGGTCCTGGTGTTAGACTAAGGGAGAAAGCCATGTATGAAAATTCTGGGTTGATCCAAGAATCAGAAAGAACTGTTACTTATGCGTGGACCACATGTGCAAATGCAATGATATATATACAGTATGCACATACTACAGATGGACAACATGATGGCTCTTCTCAGTCACTGACTTCTGGCTACAGTAGGAGGAAAGATAAGCAAATCTATTTTATTGTCTTGCGTCTTTATGGATAAATTTCCATCCATAGGAAAATTGTTATTTAAGTAAGGCTTTATGCCATGGTCAGAAGTATTAGCTTTAAAAATGTTTTGAGTACTTGCCAGGGAGTATAATTTTGAGTTCAGTGCCGTACAGTACCTTTTAATAGCTTGTCCAAGAGCAACAGTATCTGTAGAAGGATTATTTGAAAGACATGGAATCCATTCATTTCTCTCAGTAATTCTCAATGGGGCTGCAATCGTCATTTGGGACATAAGAATTCTTTACTGTGTGTGACTTTCCTATGCACTGTAGTATGTTAAAATCCCCAGACCTTCTTCAGCAAGTGGTGCCCACCTCCCATCATTTTAACAATTAACAGTTGCCCACCCATGGTTCCAAAGCCATACCACCCCTGGCTAGGTACCATTGCTAGAAAATCTAAAGTACACTAATTGACAACCCAGAGAACCGAGTACCCGAATCAATTATACAGGCAACTCAATAGAATCCTAGCTAGTATTCATTTTTTTTAAAAAACATCATAGCTCTACAAAACTTTTCACTGGATATATATATTTTAAATTTTATTGAAGTATAGTTGATTTACAATGTGTTAATTTCTGCTATACAGCAAAGTGATTCAGTAATACATATATATATTCTTTATCATATTCTTTTCCATTGTGGTTTATCATAGGATATTGAATATAGTTCCCTGTGCTATGCAGTACGACCTTGTTGTTCATCCATCCTGTATATAATAGTTTGCATCTGCCCATATGGATATTTTTATCAGTAGAATTAATCTCTGATCTTTCTGAGACAGAATTGACGGATATTTAGTCCTCTGGTCTCAGCAGTAGTGCTTTTTGTGAGCAAATGCTTTCTTTTTTTCCTTGTACATTCTATGAAACTTGAAATTGCATCCATATTCCTATTGGCAGTTGGCAAGCTCAGAGCCAAAAGTATCGGTCTACCTCTGGCATGAATGCCATTGTGTTCCAACCTTATTAATGGCTTCCTGTTAGTTTCCTGTGATTAGTTACCTTTTGGCTCATATGTTTTTTACTTTTAATGGGCCTTTATATTGTTACTTTACAGGAACATTTGTAAATGGCTTGAAGTCCTTTCTGGATCAAGGTAAGATAAAAATGTGTACATATATTCACCTATATAATATAGTTTATGGTGTGTGAAACGTGTGGGATGTAAATTTAAGCATATTTGTGATAGCCAAATAATTCTACTTTCTAATCACTAGCAACAGTTGGAAATTAAGGTAAAACTTAATAGAAGAGCTAAATTAGGGAATTTAATTCTTATAACAGCACAATTGTTTAATTTGCTAATGGTCATTTCTTGGCACATAACCTCATATATTAAAAACAGTGCAACTCCATGCTTGGTAGGAATCTTGTCGTTCTATTGCCTCCTCTAATTATCTAAATTTGAGCAGAGTCACAAACTTAAGGGATAAAATAATTTATACTGTGGCATGTGTTTGCTAATAATGCTAGTTTATTGTTTTTACAAATTATTATTTGTATTGAAAATGAAGCGTTGGCCTCATTATTTTTAGTCACAGCTCTAGAATTTCAACAGCTGAAAAGATACACTGACTTTCCCTTGGAGGTGTTTGTAAACTATTTCTATTTAAGAGGTGGTAAGGTTTGTGGGAAGCAGTAACTGGGTGGAGATATGTAAAAAATTCTTCCTCATGTTGGAAGACACTCCGAGCACAGTAAGTGTTACTAATTTAATCACTATTGGCATGGAGCATAGAACAGATGAATAAAGTTGAAAATATGAAGACTCAAGCAATAAAGAAGATGCGTGTGTGCCTAAATTAAGTGCTCTTGACGGTCAGAATGCTTTTATTTGCAAAGATCTCTGTATCTTTGGTAGAAGACTGTTCAATATATATTTTTTAACATCTTTATTGGAGTATAATTGCTTTACAATGGTGTGTTAGTTTCTGCTTTATAACAAAGTGAATCAGCTGTACATATATATATATCCCCATATCCCCTCCCTCTTGCGTCTCCCTCCCACCCTCCCTATCCCACCCCTCTAGGCGGTCACAAAGCACCGAGCTGATCTCCCTGTGCTATGCGGCTGCTTCCAGCTAGCTATTTTACATTTGGTAGTGTATATATGTCCATGCCACTCTCTCACTTCGTCCCAGCTTACCCTTCCCTCTCCCCGTGTCCTCAAGTCCATTCTCTACATCTGCAGAAGACTGTTCAATATTGTTTGGAAAATATAATAGTTCGAACTCTATTTAAGGTCACCGAATAATAGTAAAAATATAACCCAAACTCCGAACTTCCGTTATAGCCCAGGAAGCTAGGTGCTCCGAAACAGAGGAAAGAGAAAAACAGAAAATATTTGAGCTAGAATTCAGGCAAGACTTTGACCTGATGACGTGCCTGTGTGTGCGTGCCTGTGCACGTGTGTGTGTGGACACGCACATGTGCCTGCACAGGTTTTCTCTCATTGTCCCTCCGTCTGACATTGAAATGGTGTCTTTGATTTGGACAGAAAGAAGATGCCTGAAAAATACAGATTTGAAAACCCAAATTACAAGTTACAGGCTGTTATTAGGATGTTAGACTAGACAGTGGCAGAGGGACAAGGCAAGCAAGTCACAATGAAATTCAGAAATAAAAAGGTACGCTGCCAAGAGAGAACTCACTAAGCTGCTCGCCCTGCTTTATTTTTCCCCTAATAAAATGATTTTTGAGAGGCTGCTCAGCCAGAATGGTAAACCATTCTCACAATTGAAAAGCGCCAGTCATCTGTAAAGCCCGAAGTCAAGACAGAAGGAAATTTGTGACAAAGAATAGGATTGTCACTTAGAAGGCAGAAGACGAGAGAGAGACAGTGGAGCTTCTGTAGCCAAGTTAATTAATTAGGGGCTTGGACTCAGCTTCTGGATTTTCCCTCTCCTGCAGCTTCCCTCCTTTCTTCCTTGCTTTGGCCTGCCTTTTCACCGTTAAACAACAGGGAAAGGAAGGGAAAGGAAGGAATATACTAACCAAGTCTGTGTTGCAACAATGGTTGGCCCAAAGCAATACAATTCAAAGGTAGAACAAAATAGTCAAGTTTTGCCTCTTATCTTTCTAGTTTAATTTTTCATAACCGGATAACGATCACTTAATCATCTGTCAATCTGGTGAATAAAAGTGTAGCACTTGTGTGTGCAGGCGTGGGTATAGAGCCTGGCTGGGATGTCTGCAAGTCGAATTGACCTATTTTCTTAGAAATAGGGACAGCTGGTGAAGCAGAATCTATCAACGTGGGGCTGATACACAAATGGCTCCGTTGCACAGATGTATTTGTGTATATGGACGTTAGAATGAGGACCATGATAAATCGTTCCATCTGTGTCGCTCACCCTGAAAAATCTTTTAACACGCTATGGTACTTAAAAAATTTTTTAAACTTTAAAATTTTTAAATTATTTTTAAAAACTTTTATTGGAGTATAGTTGATTTACAATGTTACGTTAGTTTCAGGTGTACAGCAAAGTGAATCAGTTATACATATACATATATCCACTCTTTTTTAGATTCTTTTTCCGTATCGGTCATTACAGAGTATTGAGCAGAGTTCCCTGTGCTATACAGCAGGTTCTTATTAGTTATCTACTTTATATATAGTAGTGTGTATATGTCAATCCCAATTTCCCAGTTTATCCCTCCCCCCTTTATCCCCTGGTAACCATAAGTTTGTTTTCTACATCCGTGACTCTACTTTTGTTTTGTAATTAAGTTCACTTGTACCCTTTTTTAGTTTTTATTTATTTATTTATTTATTTTGTAGTTAAATGGGCCTCTCACTGTCGTGGCCTCTCCCGTTGTGGAGCACAGGCTCCGGATGTGCAGGCTCAGCGGCCACGGCTCATGGGCCTAGCTGCTCTGCGGCATGTGGGATCTTCCCGGACCGGGGCACAAACCCGTGTCCCCTGCGTCGGCAGGCGGACTCTCAACCACTGCGCCACCAGGGAAGCCCCTGTACCCTTTTTTTAGATTCCACATACAGGCTATCTCATATGATATTTGTCTTTCTGTGTCTGACCTAGTTCACTCAGTATGACAATCTCTAAGTCCATCCATGTTGCTGAAAATGGCATTATTTTGTTCTTTTTTATGGCTAATATCCCATTGTATATATGTACCACATCTTCTTTATCCATTCCTTGTTGATGTTCATTTAGCTTGCTTCCATGTCCTGGCTATTGTAAATAGTGCTGCGATGAACATTGGGCTACATGTATCTTTTTGAATTATGGTTTTCTCTCGGTATATGCCCAGGAGTGGGATTGCTGGGTCATATGGTAGTTCTATTTTTAGATTTTTTAAGGAACCTCCATACTGTTCTCCATAGTGCCTGTACCAATTTACAGTTCCACCAACAGTGTAGGAGGGTTCCCTTTTCTCCACACCCTCTCCAGCATTTATTGTTTGTAGATTTTTTGATGATGGCCATTCTGACCAGTGTGAGGTGATACCTCATGGTAGTTTTGACTTCCATTTCTCTAATAATTAGTGATGTTGAGCATCTTTTCATGTGCTTCTTGGCCATATGTATGTCTTCTTTGGAGAAATGTCTATTTAGGTCTTCTGCCCATTTTTTGATTGGGTTATTTGTTTTTTTGCTGTAGAGCTGCATGAGCTGTTTGTATGTTTCAGAGATTAATCCCTTGTTGGGTTCTTCATTTGCAGATATTTTCTTCGATTCTGAGGGTTGTCTTTTTGTTTTGTTTATTATTTCTTTTCTGTGCAAAAGCATTTAAGTTTAATTAGATCCCATTTGTTTATTTTTGTTTTTATTTTTCATTACTCTAGGAGGTGGATCAAAAATATCTTGCTGCGATTTATGTCAGAGACTGATCTGCCTCTGTTTTCTTCTAAGAGTTTTAGAGTGTCTGGCCTTACATTTAGGTCTTTAATCCATTTTGAGTTTATTTTTGTGTATGATGTTAGGGAGTGTTCTAATTTCATTCTTTTACATGTAGCTGTCCAGTTTTCCCAGCACCACTTATTGAAGAGATTGTCTTTTCTCCAGTGTATATTCTTGCCTCCTTTGTCATAGATTAGGTGACCATAGGTGCATGGGTTTATCTCTGGACTTTCTATCCTGTTCCACTGACCTGTATTTCTGTTTTTGTGCCAGTACCATACTGTTTTGATGACTGTAGCTTTGAAGTATAGTCTGAAATCAGAGAGCCTGATTCCTCCAGCTCCGTTTTTCTTTCTCAAGATTGCTTTGGCTATTCGGGGTCTTTTGTGTTTCCATACAAATTTTAAGAATTTTCCCCCCAATTCTGTGAAAAATGTCATGGGTGATTTGATAGGTATTGCATTGAATCTGTAGATTGCTTTGGGTAGTATAGTCATTTTCACAATACTGATTCTTCCTATCCAAGAACATGGTATGTCTCTCCATCTGTTTGTGTCATCTTTGATTTCTTTCATCAGTGTTTCATAGTTTTCTGAGTATGGGTCTTTTGCCTTCTTAGGTAGGTTTATTCCTAGGTATTTTATTCTTTTTGTTGCGCTGGTAAATGGGATTGTTTCCTTAATTTCTCTTTCTGATTTTTTGTTGTTGGTGTATAGGAATGCAAGAGATTTCTGTGCATTAATTGTGTGCATTAATTTTGTATCCTGCAACCTTACCAAATTCATTGATTAGTTCTAGTAGTTTTCTGGTGGCATCTTTAGGATTTTCTATGTATAGTATCATGTCATCTGCAAACAGTGACAGTTTTACTTCTTCTTTTCCAGTTTGGATTCCTTTTATTTCTTTTTCTTCTCTGATTGCCGTGGCTAGGACTTCCAAAACTATGTTGAATAAGAGTGGCGAGAGTGGACATCTTTGTCTTGTTCCTGAACTTAGAGGAAATGCTTTCAGTTTTTCACCATTGAGAACGATGTTGGCTTTGGGTTTGTCATACATGACCTTTATTATGTTGAGGTAGTTTCCCTCTTTGCCCACTTTCTGGACAGTTCTTGTCATAAATGGGTGTTGAGCTATGATAATTTAAAAGCGATAATGATCATTTTTAAGGTAAACGTTTAATTTTCGAGCAGTTTTAGATTTACAGAATTATTGCAAAGGTAGTACAGAGAGTTTTCATATATCCCATATCCAGTTTCACATATTAGCATCTTATACTAATATGGGACATTTGTCCATTAATAAGCCAATATTGAGACATTGATTATTAACTAAATTCCATACTTCATTCAGATTTCCTCCGTTTTTCTCTAATGTCCATCTTCTGTTCCAAGATCCCTCCCAGGACACCACATTAGATTTAGATTCCACGTCTCCTTAGGCTCCTCGGGTTGTCATGATTTTTCAGACTTTCCTTATTTTTGGTGACCTTGCCAGTTTTTAGGGTTCCTGGTGAGGTATTTTGTAGAATGTCTGTCAATTTGAGTTTGATATTTTTCTCATGATTATACTAGGGTAATGTGTTTTTGAAAGGATGATCACAGGGGTAAAGTTCTCATCACATTATATCATAAAAGTGATATCAAAGTTCTCATCACATTATATCTTATGATATAGGAAACTATAAAACACTGATGAAAGAAATCAAAGATGACACAAACGGATGGAGAGACATACCATGTTCTTGGATAGGAAGAATCAATATTGTGAAAATGACTATACTACCCAAAGCAATCTCACTTTAATGTTGACCTTGATCACCTGGCTGAGGGAGTGTTTGTCAGTTTTCTCCACTGTAATGTTACTCTCTTTTCCCTCCTTTTCCATACTTTGGAAGAAAGTCACTGTGAGTAACACACCCTTAAGGAGTGAGGAGTTGTGCTCCACTCTTTAAGGGCTGTGTATCTACATAAACTATGTGGAACTCTTCTCCTTGGTAGAGTTATTGTCCCCCATTTATTTATTCAATCATTTTTTTGTATCAGTGTAGATTCATAGATATTTATATTACAATTTGTGTTATAATCCAGTACTACTTTATTTTGTTCAGATTGTTCCAGTTCATTGTTGTGACTGTGGGTTTTTTGTTTGAGCACTTTTGAATGTTCTGGCACTATGAGATACTCCAGGCTCATGTAGTGGATTAGACTGATTTTTTTGAATATTGAACCAGTCTCACACACTTGTAATAATTCCCACTTGAATGTAGTATATATGGTTATTTTTGATTTGATTTACTAATATTTTGTTGGCGATTTTTGCATAATGTTAATGAGAGATACTGGTTTGTAGTTTTGCTTTCCTGTAATGTCATCTGGTCTGTAGTTTTCCTTCCATGTAATGTCATCTTGTTTTGTTATTAGGGTAATGATGGCTTCATAGAACGAGTTAGGAAGTGTTCCCTCCCTCTGGGAAATATTGGTACAATTTCTTTCTTAAGTGTTTGGTAGAATTTACCAGTGAAACCATCTGGACCTGATGATTTCTGTTTTTCTGGAAGGTTATTTTATTCATTCACTAGCTTTGTTTTTTTTTAACATCTTTATTGGAGTATAATTGCGTTACAATGGTGTGTTACTTTCTGCTGTATAACAAAGTGAATCAGCTGTACATATATACATATATCCCCATATCCCCTCCCTCTTGCATCTCCCTCCCTCCCACCCTCCCTATCCCACCCCTCTAGGTGGACACAAAGCACCGAGCTGATCTCCCTGTGCTATGCGGCTTCTTCCCACTAGCTATCTATTTTACATTTGGTAGTCATTCAGTAGCTTTTTTTTTTTTTTCATTCACTTGCTTTAATGGCTAATCTAAATAGCTCTACATCTATTTTTCATTGTGTGAGATTCGGTACTTTGTGTGTTGGAAGGAATTGGTCCATTTCATCTGAATCATCAAATTTGTGGACACAGAGTTGTTCACAGTATTCCTATATTATCCTTTTATGTCCATAAAACAGTAGGGATGATCTCTCTTTCATTCCTAATACTGGTAACCTGTGTATCCTCTCTTTATTCTTGGTTAGCTTCACTAGGGGTTTATGAATTTAAAAAGTTTTTTCAAAGAACTGACTTTTGGTTCTGTTGATTTTTTAAATATCTCTTTTCCTGTTTTCAATTTCATTGATTTCTTCTCTGATTTTTATTATTTGTCTTCTGCTTGCTGTAGACATAAATTGCTCTTGTATCTCTAGTTTCCTAGGGTGGAAGCTTAGGTTACTGGATTTTTTTTTTTTTTTTTTTTTGGCGGTACGCGGCCCTCTCACTGTTGTGGCCTCTCCCGTTGTGGAGCACAGGCTCTGGACGCGCAGGCTCAGCGGCCATGGCTCACGGGCCTAGCCGCTCTGCGGCATGTCGGATCTTCCTGGACTGGGGCATGAACCCGTGTCCCCTGCATCGGCAGGCGGGCTCTCAACCTCTGCGCCACGAGGGAAGCCCTAGGTTATTGATTTTTGATCTTTTTTCTAATATATGCATGTAATGGTATAAATTTCTCTTTTAAACCCTGTTTTTGCTGCATCCCACAACTTTTGCTAAGTTGTATTTTCATTTTAATTCAGTTGAAAATATTTAAAAATTTCTCTTGAGACCCTTCTGTGACCCATGTGGTATTTAAAAGTGTATTGTTTAATTTCCAAATATTTGAGGATTTTTCCAGCTATCTTTGTTATTGATTTCTTGTTTAATTTCACTGTGGCCTGATAACATGCTTTGTATGAACTTTATTCTTTTAAATTTGTTAAAGTATGTTTTATGGCCCAGAATGTGGTCTATCTTGGTGAATGTTCTTTGTAAGCTTGAGAAGAATGTGTATTTTGCCATTGTTTGATAGAGTCTTCTACAGATGTCAATTAGATTATGTTGATTGACAATACCATTCAAGTCAACTATATCCTTACTGATTTTTCTGCCTACCCGATGTAGCAATTACGAAATGAGGGTGGTGGGGGCTGAAGTGTCTCCAACTATAGTAGTGGATTTCTCATTTTATCCTGTCAGTTCTTTTGGGTTTTGCCTCAAGTATTTTGATGTTTTATTGTTAGGTGCACACACGTTTAGGAATGTTATATCTTCTTAGAGAATTGATCCATTTATTATTATGTGGTGCCCCTTTTTATCCCTGATATTATTCCTTGGTCTGAAATTAATAAAGCTTCTCCAACTTACTTTCATTTGATTAGTGGTAGCATTGTACATATTTCTCTATCCCTTTGCTTTTTTTTTTTACATCTTTATTGGAGTATAATTGCTTTACAATGGTGTGTTAGTTTCTGCTTTACAACAAAGTGAATTAGTTATACATATACATATGTTCCCATATCTCTTCCCTCTTGCATCTCCCTCCCTCCCACCCTCCCTATCCCACCCCTCTAGGTGGTCACAAAGCACCGAGCTGATCTCCCCGTGCTATGCGGCTGCTTCCCACTAGCTAGCTATTTTACGTTTGGTAGTAAAATAGATAGCTAGTGTATATATGTCCATGCCTCTCTCTCGCTTTGTCACAGCTTACCCTTCCCCCTCCCCATGTCCTCAAGTCCATTCTCTAGTAGGTCTGTGTCTTTATTCCCATCTTACCCCTAGGTTCTTCATGACATTTTTTTTCTTAAATTCCATATATATGTGTTAGCATACGGTACTTGTCTTTCTCTTTCTGACTTACTTCACTCTGTAGGACAGACTCTAGGTCTATTCACCTCATTACAAATAGCTCAATTTCGTTTCTTTTTATGGCTGAGTAATATTCCATTGTATATATGTGCCACATCTTCTTTATCCATTCATCCGATGATGGACACTTAGGTTGTTTCCATCTCCGGGCTATTGTAAATAGAGCTGCAATGAACATTTTGGTACATGACTCTTTTTGAATTATGGTTTTCTCAGGGTATATGCCCAGTAGTGGGATTGCTGGGTCATATGGTAGTTCTATGTGTAGGTTTTTAAGGAACCTCCATACTGTTCTCCATAGTGGCTGTACCAATTCACATTCCCACCAGCAGTGCAAGAGGGTTCCCTTTTCTCCACACCCTCTCCAGCATTTATTGTTTCTAGATTTTTTGATGATGGCCATTTTGACTGGTGTGAGATGATATCTCATTGTAGTTTTGATTTGCATTTCTCTAATGATTAGTGATGTTGAGCATCCTTTCATGTGTTTGTTGGCAGTCTGTATATCTTCTTTGGAGAAATGTCTATTTAGGTCTTCTGCCCATTTTTGGATTGGGTTGTTTGTTTTTTTGATATTGAGCTGCATGAGCTGCTTGTAAATTTTGGAGATTAATCCTTTGTCAGTTGCTTTATTTGCAAATATTTTCTCCCATTCTGAGGGTTGTCTTTTGGTCTTGTTTATGGTTTCCTTTGCTGTACAAACGTTTTGAAGTTTCATTAGGTCCCATTTATTTTTGTTTTTATTTCCATTTCTCTTTTTTTCTTTTAAGACAACTAATGCAGCATTTTACTGACAATGGAAACCAACACATCAGTAAAACAGAACAGAAAGTTCATAAACATACCTAATGCCTATAAAGCAAACAGACAAACAGACCTAACACCTAATAAAGGTACTAAATCAGTTGGGTAAGAGTGGATAATTCAATAAGAGGCAGAATCTACAAAAGGAAAGATAAATTTGATAGCATTATGAAAAATGCTTCCACATAAAGCAATTCCCAAATTAAAAAAACAAAATGCAAAGGCACAACAAAACAAAGCAGATGGAGTATTTTTTGCAAAGTAAATGACATTTAGAAGATTTAGATCCTTATTCAGTACCTAGAATATAAGAAAAACAGAAAAATGTGCAAAGAAAACAGTTGGGCAATTAATGAAAAGAAAAGCAAGAGAAAGAAAGGAAGAAAGAAATACAAGCATAAATAAGTTTAAGAAAATTATTAACTTTACTACTAACCAAAGAAATACAAATTTAAACAGCAGTTATTTTCACCAATAAAGAGAGCTGGTGGTCGGCAGTGATGAGGTTAAATACCACTCTAAGCTATTTGCAGAGAATTTAAATTGATTCAGCTTTTCTGGGTAGCTTTTTTTTTTATATATACATCTTTATTGGAGTATAATTGCTTTACAATGGTGTGTTAGTTTCTGCTTTACAACAAAGTGAATTAGTTATACATATACATATGTTCCCATATCTCTTCCCTCTTGCGTCTCCCTCCCTCCGACCCTCCGTATCCCACCCCTCTAGGTGGTCACAAAGCACCGAGCTATCTCCCTGTGCTATGCGGCTGTTTCCCACTAGCTATCTGTTTATGTTTGGTAGTGTATATATGTCCATGTCACTCTCTCGCTTTGTCACAGCTTACCCTTCCCCCTCCCCATGTCCTCAAGTCCATTCTCTAGTAGGTCTGTGTCTTTATTCCTGTCTTACCCCTAGGATCTTCATGACATTTTGTTTTCTTAGATTCCATATATATGTGTTAGCATATGGTATTTGTCTTTCTCTTTCTGACTAACTTCACTCTGTAGGACAGACTCTAGGTCCATCCACCTCGTTACAAATAGCTCAATTTCGTTTCTTTTTATTGCTGAGTAATATTCCATTGTATATATGTGCCACATCTTCTTTATCCATTCATCCGATGATGCACACTTAGGTTGTTTCCATCTCCGGGCTATTGTAAATAGAGCTGCAATGAACATTGTGGTACATGTCTCTTTTTGAATTATGGTTTTCTCAGGTTATATGCCCAGTAGTGGGATTGCTGGGTCATATGGTAGTTCTATTTGTAGTTTTATTTTATTTTTTGGCGGTACGCGGGCCTCTCACTGTTGTGGCCTCTCCCATTGCAGAGCACAGGCTCCAGACGCGCAGGCTCAGTGGCCATGGCTCACGGGCCCAGCCGCTCCGCGGCATGTGGGATCTTCCCAGACTGGGGCACGAACCCATGTCCCCTGCATTGGCAAGCAGACTCTCAACCTCTGCGCCACCAGGGAAGCCCTATTTGTAGTTTTTTAAGGAACCTCCATACTGTTCTCCATAGTGGCTGTACCAATTCACATTCCCACCAGCAGTGCAAGAGTGTTCCCTTTTCTCCACACCCCCTCCAGCATTTATTGTTTCTCGATTTTTTTTTTTAACATCTTTATTGGGGTATAATTGCTTTACAATGGTGTGTTAGTTTCTGCTTTATAACAAAGTGAATCAGTTATACATATACATATGTTCCCATATCTCTTCCCTCTTGCATCTTCCTCCCTCCCACCTTCCCTATCCCACCCCTCCAGGCGGTCACAAAGCAGCGAGCTGATATCCTTCTGCTGTGTGGCTGCTTCCCACTAGATATCTACCTTTCGTTTTGTAGTGTATTTATGTCCATGCCTCTCTCTCGCTTTGTCACAGCTCACCCATCCCCCTCCCCATATCCTCAAGTCCGTTCTCCTGTAGATCTGTGTCTTTATTCCTGTCTTACCCCTAGGTTCTTTATGACATTTTTTTTCTTTAATTCCATATATATGTGTTAGCATACAGTATTTGTCTTTCTCTTTCTGACTTACTTCACTCTGTAGGACAGACTCTAGGTCTATTCACCTCATTACAAATAGCTCAATTTCATTTCTTTTTATGGCTGAGTAATATTCCATTGTATATATGTGCCACATCTTCTTTATTTATTCATCCGATGATGGGCACTTAGGTTGTTTCCATCTCTGGACTGTTGTAAATAGAGCTGCAATGAACATTGTGGTACATGACTCTTTTTTTTTTTTTTTTTTACATGACTCTTTTTGAATTATGGTTTTCTCAGGGTATATGCCCAGTAGTGGGATTGCTGGGTCATATGGTAGTTCTATGTGTAGTTTTTTTTTTTTTTTTTTTTGCGGTACGCGGGCCTCTCACTGTTGTGGACTCTCCCGTTGCGGAGCACAGGCTCCGGACGCGCAGGCTCAGCGGCCATGGCTCACGGGCCCAGCCGCTCCGCGGCATGTGGGATCTTCCCGGACCGGGGCACGAACCCGTGTCCCCTGCATCGGCAGGTGGACTCTCAACCACTGCGCCACCAGGGAAGCCCCTTGTGTGTAGTTTTTTAAGGAACCTCCGTACTGTTCTCCATAGTGGCTGTACCAATTCACATTCCCACCAGCAGTGCAGGAGTGTTCCCTTTTCTCCACACCCTCTCCAACATTTATTGTTTCTAGATTTTTTGATGATGGCCATTCTGACCGGTGTGAGATGATATCTCATTGTAGTTTCGATTTGCATTTCTCTGTTGATTAGTGATGTTGAGCATTCTTTCATGTGTTTGTTGGCAATCTGTATATCTTCTTTGGAGAAATGTCTATTTAGGTCTTCTGCCCATTTTTGGATTGGGTTGTTTGTTTTTTTTTTTGATACTGAGCTTCATGAGCTGCTTGTAAATTTTGGAGATTAATCCTTTGTCAGTTGCTTCTTTTGCAAATATTTTCTCCTATTCTGAGGATTTTTTGGTCTTTTTTATGGTTTCCTTTGCTGTGCAAAAGCTTTGAAGTTTCATTAGGTCCCATTTGTTTATTTTTGTTTTTATTTCCATTTCTCTAGGAGGTGGGTCAAAAAGGATCTTGCTGTGATTTATGTCATAGAGTGTTCTTCCTATGTTTTCTTCTAAGAGTTTGATAGTTTCTGGCCCTACATTTAGGTCTTTAATCCATTTTGAGCTTATTTTTGTGTATGGTGTTAGAGAGTGATCTAATCTCATACTTTTACATGTACCTGTCCAGTTTTCCCAGCACCACTTATTGAACAGGCTGTCCTTTCTCCACTGTACATTACTGCCTCTTTTATCAAAGATAAGGTGACCATATGTGCATGGGTTTATCTCTGGGCTTTCTATCCTGTTCCATTGATCTTTCTTTTTTGTGCCAGTACCATACTGTATTGATTATTGTAGCTTTGTAGTATAGTCTGAGTTCAGGGAGCCTTATTCCTCCAGCTCTGTTTTTCGTTCTCACGATTTCTTTGGCTATTCGGGGTCTTTTGTGTTTCCATACAAATTGTGAAATTTTTTGTTCTAGTTCTGTGAAAAATGCCAGTGGTAGTTTGATAGGGATTGCATTGAATCTGTAGATTGCTTTGGGTAGTAGAGTCATTTTCACAATGTTGATTCTTCCAATCCAAGAACATGGTATATCTCTCCATCTATTTGTGTCATCTTTAATTTCTTTCATCAGTGTCTTATAATTTTCTGCATACAGGTCTTTTGTCTCCTTAGGTAGGTTTATTCCTAGATATTTTATTTCTTTTTGTTGCAATGGTGAATGGGAGTGTTTTCTTGATTTCACTTTCAGATTTTTCATCATTAGTATATAGGAATGCCAGAGATTTCTGTGCATTAATTTTGTATCCTGCTCCTTTACCAAATTCATTGATTAGCTCTAGTAGTTTTCTGGTAGCATCTTTAGGATTCTCTATGTATATTATCATGTCATCTGCAAACAGCGACAGCTTTACTTCTTCTTTTCTGATTTGGATTCCTTTTATTTCCTTTTCTTCTCTGATTGCTGTGGCTAAAACTTCCAAAACTATGTTGAATTAGAGCGGTGAGATTGGGCAACCTTGTCTTTTCCTGATCTTAGTGGAAATGCTTTCAGTTTTTCACCATTGAGGACGATGTTGGCTGTGGGTTTGTCACATATGGCCTTTATTATGTTGAGGAAAGTTCCCTCTATGCCCACTTTTTGGAGGGTTTTTATCATAAATGGGTGTTGAATTTTGTCAAAAGCTTTCTCTGCATCTATTGAGATGACCGTATGGATCTTCTCCTTCAGTTTGTCAATATGGTGTATCTCGTTGATTGATTTGCGTATATTGAAGAATCCTTGCATTCCTGGAATAAACCCCACTTGATCATGGTGTATGATCCTTTTAATGTGCTGTTGGATTCTGTTTGGTAGTATTTTGTTGAGGATGTTTGCATCTATGTTCATCAGTGATATTGGCCTGTCGTTTTCTTTCTTTGACATCCTTGTCTGGTTTTGGCATCAGGGGGATGGTGGCCTTGTAGAATGAGTTTGGGAGTGTTCCTCCCTCTGCTATATTTTGGAAGAGTTTGAGAAGGACTGGTGTTAGCTCCTCTCTAAATGTTTGATAGAATTCGCCTGTGAAGCCATCTGGTCCTGGGCCTTTGTTTGTTGGAAGATTTTTAATCACAGTTTCAATTTCATTACTTGTGATTGGTTTGTTCATATTTTCTCTTTCTTCCTGGTTCAGTCTTGGAAGGTTATACCTTTGTAAGAATTTGTCCATTTCTTCCAGGTTGTCCATTTTATTGGCATAGAGTTGCTTGTAGTAGTCTGCTAGGATGTTTTGCATTTCTGCAGTGTCTGTTCTAACTTCTCCTTTTTCATTCCTAATTTTATTGATTTGAGTCCTCTCCCTCTTTTTCTTTTTTCTTTTTTTTTTTTAACTTAAATCTGAACTTTTTCTCTTCCAATCCTTTTTTTTTTTTAACATCTTTATTGGGGTATAATTGCTTTACAATGGTGTGTTAGTTTCTGCTTTATAACAAAGTGAATCAGTCATACATAAACATATGTTGCCATATGTCTTCCCTGTTGCGTCTCCCTCCCTCCCACCCTCCCCATCCCTCTTTTTCTTGATGAGTCTGCCTAATGGTTTATCAATTTTGTTTATCTTCTCAAAGAACCAGCTTTTAGTTTTATTGATCTTTGCTATTGTCTTCTTTGTTTCTATTTCATTTATTTCTGGTCTGATCTTTATGATTTCCTTCCTCCTACTAACTTTGGGTTTTGTTTGTTCTTCTTTCTCTAGTTCCTTTAGGTGTAAGGTTAGGTTGTTTATTTGAGATGTTTGTTGTTTCTTGAGGTAGGATTGTGTTGCTATAAACTTCCGTCTTAGAACTGCTTTTGCTGCATCCCATAGGTCTTGGATCGCCCTGTTTTCATTGTAATTTGTCTCTAGGTATTTTTTGATTTCCTCTTTGATTTCTTCAGTGATCTCTTGGTTATTTAGTAATGTATTTTTTAGCCTCCATGTGTTTTTTTTTTCCGTTTTTTTCCCAGTAATTGATTTCAAGTATGCGCTTGTAAAACGTGTCTTGTATTATGTGCATGTATTTTAATTTACATAATTGCTATTGTCTTATCGTATATTTTATTCAGTTTATTTCTTTTTTCTCAGCACTGTGTTCTAAAGATATGTCCATATTGCTTTGGGTATACATGGTTGGTTGGTTCAAATGACACTATAGTACTCCAGCTTTATTATTTTTATAAAAATCTTACAAACTCAGTATAGAAAAGCTTAATACCAGAAAGTGAAAGTAAGGGATTAATGATCACGGGAAACTGCATCCTAAGACAACCAGAGTCATCATTTTGGCTCCTGTAAGATATCTGTTTGCACATATACAGAAATGTATTCTGTGTATTCAGTTTTACTTGTATGGAACCATGCTGCATATGTTATTTTATTGCTGGCCCCTTTCATTAATCTGTGTTTCATGGACATCATCGCACGCTACAGATACAGACCCATGGCATGGCTTTTAATGACCACACAGTACTCCATTGTGTGGTTGTACGTACATAAACTGTTCCCTCATTTATGGGTTTTTTGCTTTCATTTCTTTTTATTTAGTAGTATAAACGGTGCCTCAGTAAACAGCTTTGTGCAGATATCTTTTCCCCCTTGCACCATAATCTCTTCAAAGTAAATATTTTCTGTCCTCTCTGTGGGTTGGGCCAGGTTTCACTCTGCTCGCGAAGTAAATGCCTTGTCTACTGCTTTATGTTGCCCAAAGATGCAAGAGCTAAAGCGACCTCAGCTATTGAATTCTGTGAGTTTATAAGTTTATGAACATTGGCAGTAGGGGAAGAAGTCACAAAAGGAAAAGAGGCCATTTTATCAGCTCTGCTCCAGTAAGCGGTACTATGGAGAAAGGTTTCTGTACATATGTAAATCTGTGGTCTTTTATGGCGCCATCTAGTGGAGCCATCGGCTTCTGTGGTGGGCTCTCTCTCTAGTCATGGCCTTGCACCAGGGTCTTCAGGGAACCTGCACGCTTACCTGGCTTTCTTGTATCCTGGTGCTGACTAGACAGACACCCACCCCCATCTCTCTCTTTTACTTTGTGACAAAATAAATGCTAATAAATAAGCTGTCAGAAATTAGTAGTTTAAATAATTTGTTTAAAATTAGAGTTCAACACTAACTTTGATTAGAACAGAATCAGATTCTGTTGTGAATGTTGTTCTTGACACTAAATGTGACAGAATTATTTAAGGAACGGTACTCTCCTAGTATTTACAACTCAGATTTACAACGCAGAGAGGCGTATGCCAAGAAACCTCTTTGGTATATCTGCTTTCCCAAGATATTTTGGGCCAAGATTTGAAAACTCAAGGAATTTAGACACATATGTTTGGGTACTTGTTCTTAAATAAACCAAATGTTTCCTTGTTTCAATTTTTAACATGTTTGTTTCTCTAATTCAGAGTTCTGATAAATCAAACTTTCTGGGCACCAGTTTGCTTTTTTGGGCAGATGGGGAACAAAAGTTTTGTTTAGTAGGAAAAGAAAAACACCTTTTTTTTTTTTTTTTTGTCATGGTGGAGGTAAGCATGGGATATTAAGATACCTAAAGACAAACCGATTTTCACATCACAAGCCATTTAAAAACACCTAATTACCTGTAACTGAGATGCTAGTGAAAAAAAGCATTTTGTTATGGCAATTTAACTTAATATACTACATGGAAATAAAGCTTCAATTTAAAAAGTATTTAATGAAATATTTCAATGTTTTTACTATTCTAAACAAAACAAACTGAGTTGGAAGAGGGCTGATTTTGCTATTTACTCTAATGGTTTATTTTTCTCCTGGGTCACTGTGATGAAGTTATGTTTATGATGTTAGTATGGGGATCATACTGGACCAGTTTTAATGCGATGTAACCAGCATATAACGTTATATACATTTTAAGTGTACAACATAATGATTCAATATATGTGTATATTGCAAAATGATTACTGCAATAAGTTTAGTTAATATCCATCATCTCACATAGTTACAAATCATCTTTTTCCTTGTGATGTGAAGTCTTAAAATCTCCTCTAGCAACAACTTTTTCCGTCCTCTTTGGTAATCGATCATTCCATTTTCCCATTGTGATCTGGCCTGCGCGGAAGTCTTCTGCTCCTACCATGCTCTGTACTTCTGTTCAGCTCAGAGATAACTTGGGCCAGTTTAGCCCCAAGAGGAAGGAGATGGGAAGCTTCTTCACCCAGGGGTGCATCACCTGACTCCTAATGACCGTTCTCCTTTTTGTCTGCCAACAGTGGCCTTGCTCTTGCAGTCGGGTAGTTTTCCTTTACTGAGGGCCTTATACCACCTTCCTCTAGGACTCGGCCACCATGGTTATGGGTATGTCACAGCCTTGTCACATCTTCATCCATATGGCAGGACACATGACCTCTGCTCTCCCTATGTCAGGGCCAGTTCCTTGCCTCCCTGCTGGAGAGTTCCTGGGGTGTCCTGGGATTTGGCCAGCAGTCCCCAAGTCCCCTTTGTGATATTTGCCAGGGGGCTAAAGTTCTTTAGGAACTTGGGCAAGTGACTTGGCTGCTCTGTGCCTCAGTTTCCTAGTTTGTAAAACAGGGATAATAAATGTTCAAAAGGTTGCTGTGAGGATTAAGCAGGTTAATTATTTATAAAGCACTTGGAGCAGTGCCTTGGCCATAGGAAGGGGCATGTGAAGGGCTGGGGATTTGTAATACCATCAGAATTCTGAGAGCTCAGAATGATCAAAGCTGGAATCCTGTTCTGTGGTTCACAACCCACTGTGACCCTGATTACTTCAGCAATTGTAAATATTACTCTAAAATGGCCATTTTGGAACACTAAGTTGATCATAAATGAGGGCCATTTAAATGATGATTTAAAAGGGACTGTAGGGCTTCCCTGGTGGCGCAGTGGTTGAGAATCTGCCTTCCAGACCTACTAGAGCATGGACTTGAGGATATGGGGAGGGGGAAGGGTAAGCTGTGACAAAGTGAGAGAGTGGCATGGACATATATACACTACCAAACGTAAAATAGATAGCTGGTGGGAAGCAGCCGCATAGCACAGGGAGATCAGCTCGGTGCTTTGTGACCACCTGGAGGGGTGGGATAGGGAGGGTGGGAGGGAGGGAGAAGCAAGAGGGAAGAGATATGGGAACACATAACTGATTCACTTTGTTATAAACCAGAAACTAACACACCATTGTAAAGCAATTATACTCCAATAAAGATGTTAAAAAAAAAAAAGAATCCGCCTGCCAATGCAGGGAACACAGGTTCGAGCCCTGCTCCGGGAAGATCCCACATGCCGTGGAGCAACTAAGCTCATGCGCCACAACTACTGAGCCTGCGCTCTAGAGTCCACGAGCCACAACTACTGAGCCCGTGTGCCACAACTTCTGAAGCCCGCGTACCTAGAGCCCGTGCTCCGCAACAAGAGAAGCCACCACAATGAGAAGCCCTCGCACTGCAATGAAGAGTGGCCCCTGCTCGCTGCAACTAGAGAAAGCCCGCATGCAGCAACGAAGACCCAGTGCAGCCAAAAATAAATAAATTTTAAAAAAAGTCTTAGAAAAAGGGACTGTATATTAAAATGAGGAATATGCAAATACAGTATATCCTGTTCTTTTTAAACCAGGGCAATGTGATTTTTTTATTTTTTTATTTTTTTGCGGTATGCGGGCCTCTCACTGTTGTGGCCTCTCCCGTTGCGAGGCACAGGCTCCGGACGTGCAGGCTCAGCGGCCATGGCTCATGGGCCCAGCCGCTCCGCGGCATGTGGGATCTTCCCGGACCGGGGCACGAACCCTAGTCCCCTCCATCGGCAGGCGGACTCTCAACCACTGCGCCACCAGGGAAGCCCCATGTGATTTTTAAGATAAAATTATTTATACATTATTGATCAGTGTGTTTCTGAGCCTTGATGCTCTCATGGGCTAGAAAGTGGTCTCAGTCATGCCTACACATACCCACACACACGTCATTGTTCCTGTCTCTCTCTTTTTTTTATAAATGATATTCATTCATTCATTTAGCAAGTATATTTATTTATTTATTTTTTAGATGTTGGGGGTAGGAGTTTATTAATTAATTAATTTTTGCTGTGTTGGGTCTTCGTTTCTGTGCGAGGGCTTTCTCTAGTTGTGGCAAGCGGGGGCCACTCTTCATCGTGGTGTGCGGGCCTCTCACTATCGCAGCCTCTCTTGTTGCGGAGCACAGGCTCCAGACGTGCAGGCTCAGCAGTTGTGGCTCACGGGCCTAGTCACTCCGCGGCATGTGGGATCCTCCCAGACCAGGGCTCGAACCCGTGTCCCCTGCATTAGCAGGCAGATTCTCAACCACTGCACCACCAGGGAAGCTCCCGTTCCTGTCTCTTAGAGAACATTTTCTCCAGCTCTCCATGCGCTAGTTTGCATTTTCCTGTGTTTTTCAGTCATTAGTACAACGAATAATCCAATGTAAGAAGCATGCTGTGCCAGTAAAATATTCTCACATTCCCAGCGAATTATTGTGATGGTCTTATTTAGAAGAGAGGCAGAGGGTGGAAACGTAAAGTGCTTTGCTTCTATCATGACTCTAAACAAATCACCTGGGGTGGCAAATTAGCACACCTGCCTTAAAGGTCACCCCTCCCTTTCTGCATCTGTTAGCAACACACTCATACAGGTGTGCTATATTAGTGTCCTATCACTGCTGTAACAAGGTAGCACGATCTCAGTGGCTTACAACAACTCAAATTTATGATTTTACAGTTCTGGAGGTCAGAAGTCTAAAATGGGTCCATAGGGCTATGTTCCTACACAGAAGCTCTCGAAGAGAATGTGTTTCTTGCCTTTTTCAGCTTCCAGAGGCTGCCTGCATTCCCTGCCTCATGGCCCCTGCCTGCATTTTCAAAGCCAGCAATGCAGCATCTTCAGTCTCTTCCTCTCTTTCTGACTCTCCTGTCTCCTTTCCTTGTGATCACATTGGTGCATCCAGATAATCTCCCCATCTCAAGATCCTTAGCTTAGTCACACCTGCAAAGTCCCTTTTGCCGTGTAATCATTACCTGGTAAAGTAACACATTCACAGGTCCTGGGAAATAGGGCGTGGACATCTTTGGAGGGACATTATTGTGCCTTGTACCTACCACAGGTGCTCTCCCGAATAAGACCTTCCATGCCATCCGTGCACTTGGCTCTGCCTACCCTACTTAAAAGTTTACAGATAGTAACTGTGATAAATTCCTACCAGTTGTTCTCCTCGCTTCCCGCCCTTTCCCCACACATTTAAACAAGTCAGATAGCTTTTAGGTTTTTCTTAGATGTTGAAAACATCCTGGAGTTTTGTGGGATAAGATTTAATGAGAAAGACACCCCTACACTCTAAGTCTGTCTTAGAGAGCTACACGAAGCAAGCAGAACTCCAAGGTGAAAGTACATCAGCAAAGAATTACATGACACCACATGATGACACGGGTCTTGGAAGCCATTTGAGAAAATAGATATGATTTGGTCCTTAGGATTCTTCCTGGGAGAAGAGTTAAGAATGTGAGCGTCTAAATTAGTAAACTCAAAGAGTAGCCAGAGAGAGGTCTTGGGGGCAAGGACAGAGGCTTCCTGGCTTCTGCTTTTCCAGCCCTGAGCACAGTGCTTGGCACGCTGGAGGTGGGTACTAAACGGTTAGTGAATAAATAGCTCGTTGAAAGTATCTAAGGAACAGCTTAGGCCTTGGGAAGGATCTGGCCTTTGAAATACGACCTGTAGGAAAAATGATGGGTTTTATATCCTCAGGAAGGAGTGAAGCACCCCGCTGAGTTCTGTTAGGAGGCAAAGGAAACTAAGCCTCTAGTATCACCCTCCTCTGTCCTTCCTTGAAAGATGAAATAGCAGAATTGCTTCTCTGTTTATTTTGCTATTGTTTAAAGCATGATTTTCAAATTCATTTCTAGGTAAGTGGATTGATTTTTTAAAAAATTGTTACTCATGCTGAGCATTTGACAGTAATGATTTATTGCATCTCTGGGATCTCGGCAGCTCCTTACAGCTCGTGCTTTAATTCACAGTTTCCCTAATGGCTTTAGTGTCTGTGGTGTTTGCTCCGAGAGCTCCTGTGAAGTGATGCGCCACTGGGAGCAGGGCACTCCTGGCCCTGTGCTCTGGCCTGAGTTCTCTTCCCCCGGCTCTGTGACTGTAGTCACTAGAACAGGAGAAAACACTCGGAAACCTAGGAGGCCTGCCACCTTCTCCTTTCCTAGGAACTGCAGCCACTGTAGTTCTGTTCTACGAGCTGATGTCAAGTCGGTTTAAAAGGAGGCCTTGGTGGAGCTGAGAAGGAGCTGAGTCACTGTGTGTATCTTAGGGGGATGGCTTACTTTCCATACTTTGTAACAAAATAGCAGTGTACCGTACCGACCGTGTAGCATGTGCTAGTCCAGGCGTTGGCGGACTTCAGCCTGTGAACGAAATTGGGGCCACTACCTGTTGTTGTGATTTAAGGTAAATTAGAACACAGCCGTGCCCATTCATTGACCCCGCGCTTACGGCTGCTTTTTATGCCGCAGTAGTAGAGTAGTTACACAGAGACTGTATGGCCTATAAAGCCAAAATTATAGGCCCTTTGCAGAAACTTTGCCGATCCTGTCTTAGTCCACTTAATCTTTACAATATGAAGTAGATTTTCTTTCTTTTCTTTTTTTTTTGGGGGGGGCGGGGGCTGTGCTGCGTGGCTCGTGGGATCTTAGTTGCCCGATCAGGGATTGAACCCAGGCCCTCAGCAGTGAAAGCGCAGAGTCCTAACCACTGGACCACCAGGGAATTCCCTGAAGTAGATTTTTGTAATATCAACACCATTTCACGTAAGAGGAACCCAAGGCTCTGGGATGATAACATAACGTGCCCAAGATCTTAGAGCGAGTAGGAGGTGAAAAGGCAGAATTACAACCCAGGGAGTCGACCATATACTGCCCTGGAAAGTTACTCTGAGAATGAAGTAATTGCTAAGCTTGTCACATCATCATGTCCTATTTCTTTCCATCCTCACAAGGTTTTGCTTTGTGAAATCTTTCCAGGTTATATAACTGTCAGGTGTCTAATGGCTTTATGGAACTTAGATTTTTAACTCACTACTTCCTATTAATTGATCAAACCATTTGTGGATGTGGACTACTGGTTTTCATCCTTAGCTCCATGGTGGAGTCACTTTGGGAGCTCTAAAAGTACTGATGCCAGGTCCCATAGCTCCCAAGTTCTGGCTTAATTGGTCTAGGGTACAGCTTGGGCATAGGGACTTTTAAAAACTCCCCAAGTGATTCTAATCTGCAACCAAGGTTAAGACCCACTAGTATAGACACTTGTAAGTCCAGCCCCAAAAGATGGTGGTCATAGTATAAGGTCTTCCCTAGTAAGTCAACTGTCAATGTAATAGGAAGGGAGAAAGGAAGGACAAGTAATTCAGAGTAGAAGCACTGGCCCATCCTGGAAATGCTGCATGTTGGTGAGCCCAACTGCAAGAAATACTACGTACACTATCAATTTTGTGATGTTGAAGGCAGAGTTACATTCTGGAATTAATCTTATTTGTGTATCATTATACTGAGATATATGCATGTGTGTGTGTCTGTGTGTGTGTTTCCTTTTTTTTCTTTTCCCGGGGGAGAGGAGGCACGTAATTGGAAAGAAATAGTGGAAAAATTGACCATTTTCCTTTAAATAGCTACAATGGCTTGTGCATTCATTCGAAAGCTGCAGTGTATTTCTTCTACAAAATGTATATTTTGAGTTTCTCCATGTTTTAACCTTTCCTGAAGGGCAAATTAAATCAGGGCTGATTGAGACTCACGTGGTTTGTTCACTGATGGCTGCCTCATGGAATTACATCATAATCATTCCCAGCAACTACTGAGCAAGCCCTCACAGGGGACTTGGCGGCACTGCTGCACCTCATGCCCCCAAAAGTGCACCTTCATTGCAGCGCCTGGGAAAACATAATCACAGCCGAAACTCCAAATAAATATCTCACGCTTCGGATTCTTTCCACTGTTTCTTTTTGCACTGATGATGGTGCCAGTGTTGTTAGAACAGCATGAGACTGAACATTTACCCATGAGCCGCCTTCCACAAGCTGTCTGTACCGGCTGGTACATCATATCCAGTAAGAATAATCAAATTGTTAAACATCAGAGAGGTTTACAAGATTTTTCTGCACTATCAAAGGTCACACATATTTTCTTGGAGGCTGAAAGAGAGAAGTGGGGTATGTACGTAAAGTATCAGAGACATGGGGCAGGTTTATGTCTGTGCAGAAGTGGCTCCCCTTTTCCTTGCTTAGGCATGACTGCCAAAGGAGCACAAGCAATGCTCTGCGCTCTGGCTGGTGGAAAGGAAATGTATGTTTTAGAATTGCAACACGGGAGATTTATGGGATGTTAACGTGTCAAGTCTTAGTAACCTCTCAAAAAGGCCACTTGTGAAGTTAGACTGTCATCAGTCACAGAAACCAATGCATCCGTCTTCTGAGAAATCCCTCAGAAACATCTTCCAGAAAGATGAAAGATCTCAATACAGAGAAAAGGTATTCTATACATGTGAATTTTTGCTGCTTCTGGCAACTTCTAAGTGCTCCCTCAATTGAGAAATGACAAACTGATATATGCATAGCATCTATTCAAGAAAATGATAAAATTGATTAAAGTCAGCTGTACAAGGGTCAGTTACTGCATATTTATGAAACTTACCCATCCAAATGGGGCTCCACTAAGTGCATTTGTTAAAACACACACTCCTACAACAGCGGGATGCAGACTTAGGCTCAGTTTGCTAAAATTAGATAATGCTTCCTAAAATCAGCCGAGCAAACCAGCCTGACTCTAATATTGTATGAAAGTGGTTTACTAATGACACCAAAGGCAAGTCTGTATAATGGTGAAAGATGTGGATGGAAAAGGATCTAATCAAATGTTAACTCTAATGGTAACTGGGGATCTTGGTTGTTGGCGTCTGTTGCATGTCAGACACAATCAGTATTCAAAGTTGGAGACGTGTTTTGTTGTACAGACATAGTCAATGAAATTGAGATCTCAGCTCCTGTGAGCTGCTTTAACTGAATCAGACCACCTATAACCAACTGCATAAGTTTTATAAGTAACAGAATAAGAACCCAGAGAAAGTGGAGAACAAATCCTCTTTTGACCCTGTGTTGCTTGATTGGATTCCCTCAAATTCTGCACAGTTGTGATTTTGACAGTTGCTACCATTTCCCCGTTAGGCCCAACAGGAATCACAGACCCAGACAGTAAATATCTGCATGCAGAGCAGAAAAGCATTTATGCAAAGAGAGTCATGGTTAAAAATGGGCAAAAACGGAGATCAAAATCTCAACAGCTTTCACATTTTGTGTCCTATTATCCCTCCAGTCCATCCAGCGGGGTGGTAAATTAGTCCCCATCTGAGCTCTAGTGAATAAGGCCCACTTGCTTCTCTCTGACTCTTTCACCTAAACAAGAGTTAGTTCATGCAGCATATCATCACACTGTAGACAATTTTACCGTATGTGTGAGCTAAAAGGACTATAATGGCCATATTTAATTTCCTTGGTCATTCATTCTACAAAATATGTTTTGAGCACCTACTATGTGTCAGACCTCGGGCTCACTGCTGGATACACAGTGGTGAACAAATCACTACTCTCAGCTGACAGTACAGTGAGGAAGGCAGATGGGCAAGGCATGGTCCCCCGAATAAACTAAGAGTTACAAATTGTAATGGATATCATAGGAAAAGAACATGATGCGATGAGTTAGATCCGCAAGAGGCTGTAAGTTAAATAGCGAGGTCTGAGACGGTCTCTGAGGAAAATTTAAACTGAGACCTGAAGGATAAGTAAAGCATTTGCCAGGGGAAGAGCGCTTAGCAAAACTCTGCCGAGGCTTGTCCAGCTCTGGCCCAGCTAACCCTTGTGTGATGGGCTGAACTCTTCCCTTGGGTGAAATCTACCACTGCAGCATCAAGTTGCCACGTCCCCCATCTCCTGGCTTTCCCCCACCGCCCCACTGGTTGGTGCCTCTGTTGATTGAATCACATTGTGTTGGGTGCTAAGGTGTTTTCCTGGCTTAGAGCAGTGGCTTCCAAATCTATTAGGGAGCAGGAAAATGATATTGGAATATGTGTTTATTTTTATTCTAAAAGGTAAGAAAGGAATGAATATTAATATTTACTTTAAGATTGGCATAGTATGTGTATATGGGTTTTAAATACGTACATCATCTGAGGACGTGTGTTAACAGTATTTTTATGGATAGGTGTGTACAATCAGAACGTTTGGAGATCACCTAAAGAAAACAACAAATAACCAGGAGTCATTACAGAGTAAGCAGAGCCCAGACTCTGCAATCCCCCCTTTCACCTTCTCTTTAAAGGCAGCTATTCCTTTCACAGCCCAGCTTAAACTCCACTCTGGTAACCAGAGAAGCTTCATTCTCCCATAACTTTGACCCATACTCAAATTGTTTATATCCCTGATAGCTCATAGCATTCCCTGTCTGATTCAATATTCGGCTGTTTTAGTTTTCAGCTGCAATGGTCTTGTCTTTCCAAGTAGACATAGGTTGTCCTGGGGCTAGCCTGAATCTAGTACCTTTTTATCTGACGTAGCGCTGGGAAGATAGAAAGTACTCAGTGGATATTTCCGGGCTAAACCCTCTTTGCTATTCAAAGTCTGGTCAAAGGACCAGCGGCAGCAGCATTACCTGGGAGCTTGTTAGAGCACGTTACAATTTGCACTTCCATGCTTTTCTCATTTCTCCGGTGCTTCTCAAATATTAATGTGTATGAATCACCTGATGGGTGGGGAGATCCTGTTAAAATGCAGATTCTGATTCAGTAGGTCTGGGTGAGACCTAAGATTCTGACTTTAGAAAGTTCCCAGGTTATTCTGGTGCCTCCAGTCTGGGAACCACACATTTAGATTTAAGGCCCTAGAACTATACTGTCCAATATGGTAGCCCCAGGCATGTGTAGCTGTGGAGCACTGGATACATGGGATTTTGAAGCTTAATATGGAAGAAAGAATGTAAAATATCTCATTAACAATTTAAAAATATCGATTATATGTTGCAGTGATAATATTTCGGATATGTTGGGTTAAATAAAATATAGTGTCACATTTATCTTTTTCTTCCTACATGAAAAAAATAATTAATTTTGGCTGTGCTGGGTCTTAGTTGCGGCATGTGGAATCTTTTAGTTGCAGCATGTGAACTTTTTTTTTTTTACATCTTTATTGGAGTATAATTGCTTTAGAATGGTGTGTTAGTTTCTGCTTTATAACAAAGTGAATCAGTTATACATATACATATGTCCCATTATCTATTCCCTCTTGCATCTCCCTCCCTCCCTCCCCCCACCATCCCACCCCTCTAGGTGGTCACAAAGCACCGAGCTGATCTCCCTGTGCTATGCGGCTGCTTCCCACTAGCTAGCTATTTTACGTTTGGTAGTGTATATATGTCCATGCCACTCTCTCACTTTGTCCCAGCTTACCCTTCCCCCTCCTCATATCCTCAAGTCCATTCTCTAGTAGGTCTGTGTCTTTATTCCCATCTTACCCCTAGGTTCTTCATGACTTTTTTTTTCTTAGATTCCATATATATGTGTTAGCATACGGTATTTGTCTTTCTTTTTCTGACTGACTTCACTCTGTATGACAGACTCTAGGTCCATTCAGCTCACTACAAATAACTCAATTTCGTTTCTTTTTATGGCTGAGTAATATTGCATTGTGTATATGTGCCACATCTTCTTTATCCATTCATCTCTTGATGGACACTTAGGTTGCTTCCATGTCCTGGCTATTGTGAATAGAGCTGCAGTGAACATTTTGGTACATGACTCTTTTGGAAGTATGGTTTTCTCAGGGTATATGCCCAGTAGTGGGATTGCTGGGTTGTATGGTAGTTTTATGTGTAGGTTTTTAAGGAACCTCCATACTGTTCTCCATAGTGGCTGTATCAATTTACATTCCCACCAGCAGTGCAAGAGGGTTCCCTTTTCTCCACACCCTCTCCAGCATTTATTGTTTCTAGATTTTTTTGATGATGGCCATTCTGATCGGTATGAGATGATATCTCATTGTAGTTTTGATTTGCATTTCTCTAATGATTAGTGATGTTGAGCATTCTTTCATGTGTTTGTTGGCAATCTGTATATCTTCTTTGGAGAAATGTCTATTTAGGTCTTCTGCCCATGTTTGGATTGGGTCGTTTGATTTTTGATACTGAGCTGCATGAGCTGCTTGTAAATTTTGGAGATTAATCCTTTGTCAGTTGCTTCATTTGCAAATATTTTCTCCCATTCTGAGGGTTGTCCTTTGGTCTTGTTCATGGTTTCCTTTGCTGTGCAAAAGCTTCGAAGTTTCATTAGGTCCCATTTGTTCATTTTTGTTTTTATCTCCATCTCTCTAGGAGGTGGGTCAAAAAGGATCTTGCTGTGATTTATGTCATAGAGTGTTCCGCCTATGTTTTCCCCTAAGAGTTTGATAGTTTCTGGCCTTACATTTAGGTCTTTAATCCATTTTGGGTTTATTTTTGTGTGTGGTGTTAGAGAGTGATCTAATCTCATACTTTTACATGTACCTGTCCAGTTCTCCCAGCACCACTTATTGAAGAGGCTGTCTTTTCTCCACTGTACATTCTTGCCTCCTTTATCAAAGATAAGGTCACCATATATGCGTGGGTTTATCTCTGGGCTTTCTATCCTGTTCCATTGATCTATATTTCTGTTTTTGTGCCAGCACCATACTGTCTTGATTACTGTGGCTTTGTAGTATAGTCTGAGGTCAGGGAGCCTGATTCCTCCAGCTCCGTTTTTCGTTTTCAAGATTGCTTTGGCTATTCAGGGTCTTTTGTGTTTCCATACAAATTGTGAAATTTTTTGTTCTAATTCTGTGAAAAATGCCAGTGGTAGTGTGATAGGGATTGCATTGAATCTGTAGATTGCTTTGGGTAGTGGAGTCATTTTCACAATGTTGATTCTTCCATTCCAAGAACATGGTATATCTCTCCATCTATTTGCATCATCTTTAATTTCTTTCATCAGTGTCTTATGATTTTCTGCATACAGGTCTTTTGTCTCCTTAGGTAGGTTTATTCCTAGATATTTTATTCTTTTTGTTCCAGTGCTAAATGGGAGGGTTTTCTTAATTTCACTTTCAGATTTTTCATCATTAGTGTATAGGAATGCCAGAGATTTCTGTGCATTAATTTTGTATCCTGCTACTTTACCAAATTCATTGATTAGCTCTAGTAGTTTTCTGGTAGCATCTTTGAGATTATCTTTGCATAGTGTCATGTAATCTGCAAACAGTGACAGCTTTACTTCTTCTTTTCCGATTTGGATTCCTTTTATTTCTTTTTCTTCTCTGATTACTGTGGCTAAAACTTCCAAAACTATGTTGAATAATAGTGGTGAGAGTGGGCGACCGTGTCTTGTTCCTGATCTTAGTGGAAATGCTTTCAGTTTTTCACCATTGAGAACGATGTTGGCTGTGGGTTTGTCATATATGGCCTTTATTATGTTGAGGAAAGTTCCCTCTATGCCTACTTTCTGCAGGGTTTTTATCATAAATGGGTGTTGAATTTTGTCAAAAGCTTTCTCTGCATCTGTTGAGATGATCATATGGTTTTTCTCCTTCAGTTTGTTAATATGGTGTATCTCGTTGATTGATTTGCGTATATTGAAGAATCCTTGCATTCCTGGAATAAACCCCACTTGATCATGGTGTATGATCCTTTTAATGTGCTGTTGGATTCTGTTTGCTAGTATTTTGTGGAGGATTTTTGCATCTATGTTCATCAGTGAAATTGGCCTGTAGTTTTCTTTCTTTGTGACATCTTTGTCTGGTTTTGGTATCAGGGTGATGGTGGCCTCGTAGAATGAGTTTGGGAGTGTTCCTCCCTCTGCTATATTTTGGAAGAGTTTGAGAAGGATAGGTGTTAGCTCTTCTCTAAATGTTTGATAGAATTCACCTGTGAAGCCATCTGGTCCTGGGCTTTTGTTTCTTGGAAGATTTTTAATCACAGTCTGAATATCAGCGCTTGTGATTGTTCTGTTCATATTTTCTATTTCTTCCTGATTCAGTCTTGGCCGGTTGTGCATTTCTAAGAATTTGTCCATTTCTTCCAGGTTGTCCATTTTATTGGCATAGAGTTGCTTGTAGTAATCTCTCATGATCTTTTGTATTTCTGCAGTGACTGTTGTAACTTCTCCTTTTACATTTCTAATTCTATTGATTTCAGTCTTCTCCCTTTTTTTCTTGATGAGTCTGGCTAATGGTTTATCAATTTTGTTTATCTTCTCAAAGAACCAGCTTTCAGTTTTATTGATCTTTGCTATCGTTTCCTTCATTTCTTTTTCATTTATTTCTGATCTGATCTTTATGATTTCTTTCCTCCTACTGACTTTGGGTTTTTTTTGTTCTTCTTTCTCTAATTGCTTTAGGTGCAAGGTTAGGTTGCTTATTTGAGATGCTTCTTGTTTCTTGAGGTAGGATTGTATTGCTATAAACTTCCCTCTTAGAACTGCTTTTGCTGCATCCCATAGGTTTTGGGTCGTTGTGTCTCCATTGTCATTTGTTTCTAAGTATTTTTTGATTTCCTCTTTGATTTCTTTAGTGATCACTTCGTTATTAAATAGTGTATTGTTTAGCCTCCATGTGTTTGTATTTTTTACAGATCTTTTCCTGTAATTGATATCTAGCCTCATAGCGTTGTGGTCGGAAAAAATACTTGATACCGTTTCAATTTTCTTAAATTTACCAAGGCTTGATTTGTGACCCAAGATATGATCTGTCCTGGAGAATGTTCCATGAGCACTTGAGAAAAATGTGTATTCTGTTGTTTTTGGATGGAATGTCCTATAAGTATCAATTAAGTCCATCTTTTTTTTTTAAAATTTTTTTCTTTTTTGTGTGGTACACGGGCCTCTCACTGTTGTGGCCTCTCCCGTTGTGGAGCACAGGCTCCGGACGCGCAGGCTCAGCGGCCGTGGCTCACGGGCACAGCCGCTCTGCGGCATGTAGGTTCCTCCCGGACTGGGGCACGAACCCGTGTCCCCTGCATCGGCAGGCGGACTCTCAACCACTGCGCCACCAGGGAAGCCCAGGTCCATCTTGTTTAATGTATCATTTAAAACTTGTGTTCCCTTATTTATTTTCATTTTGGATGATCTGTCCATTGGTGAAAGTGGGGTGTTAAAGTCCCCTACTATGAATGTGTTACTGTCGATTTCCCCTTTTATGGCTGTTAGTATTTTCCTTATGTATTGAGGTGCTCCTCTGTTGGGTGCATAAATATTTACAATTGTTGTATCTTCTTCTTGGATCGATCCCTTGATCATTATGTAGTGTCCTTCTTTGTCTCTTCTAACAGTCTTTATTTTAAAGTCTATTTTGTCTGATATGAGAATTTCTACTCCAGCTTTCTTTTGATTTCCCTTTGCATGGAATATCTTTTTCCATCCCCTCACTTTCAGTCTGTGTGTGTCCCTAGGTCTGACATGGGTCACTTGTAGAGAGCATATATATGGGTCTTGTTTTTGTATCCATTCAGCCAGTCTCTGTCTTTCGGTGGGAGCATTTAATCCATTTACATTTAAGGTAATTTGGGTTTGTTATTGTAGGTCTTTTCCTTCTCCTGTGTTTCTTGCCTAGAGAAGTTCCTTTAGCATTTGTTGTAAAGCTGGTTTGGTGGTGCTGAACTCTCTCAGCTTTTGCTTGTCTGTAAAGGTTTTAATTTCTCCATCAAATCTGAATGAGATCCTTGCTGGGTAGAGTAATCTTGGTTGTAGGTTTTTCTCCTTCATCACTTTAACTATGTCCTGCCAGTCCCTTCTGGCTTGCAGAGTTTCTGCTGAAAGATCAGCTGTTAACCTTATGGGGATTCCCTTGTGTGTTATTTGTTGTTTTTCCCTTGCTGCTTTTAATATGTTTTCTTTGTATTTAATTTTTGACAGTTTTGATTAATATGTGTCTTGGCGTGTTTCTCCTTGGATTTATCCTGTATGAGACTCTCTGTGCTTCCTGGACTTGATTAACTGTTTCCTTTCCCATATTAGGGAAGTTTTCAACTATAATCTCCTCAAATATTTTCTCAATCACTTTTTCTCTTCTTCTTCTGGGACCCCTATAATTCGAATGTTGGTGCGTTTAGTGTTGTTCCAGAGGTCTCTGAGACTGTCCTCAGTTCTTTATTCTGCTCTGCAGTAGTTATTTCCACTATTTTATCTTCCAGGTCACTTATCCGTTTTTCTGCCTCAGTTATTCTGCTATTGATCCCTTCTAGAGTATTTTTCATTTCATTTATTGTGTTGTTCATCGTTGCTTGTTTCCTCTTTAGTTCTTCTAGGTCCTTGTTAAATGTTTCTTGCATTTTCTCTATTGTATTTTCAAGATTTTGGATCATCTTTACTGTCATTATTCTGAATTCTTTTTCAGGTAGACTGCCTGTTTCCTCTTCATTTGTTATGTCTGGTGGGTTTTTATCTTGCTCCTTCATCTGCTGGGTGTTTCTCTGTCTTCTCATTTTGCTTATCTTACTGTGTTTGGGGTCTCCTTTTTGCAGGCTGCAGTTCGTAGTTCGTGTTGTTTTTGGTGTCTGTCCCCAGTGGCTAAGGTTGGTTCAGTGGGTTGTGTAGGCTTCCTGGTGGAGGGGACTAGTGCCTGTGTGCTGGTGGATGAGGCTGGATCTTGTTTTTCTGGTGGGCAGGTCCATGTCTGGTGGTGTGTTTTGCTGTGCCTGTGGCCTTATTATGATTTTAGGCAGCCTCTGTGCTAATGGGTGGGGTTGTGTTCCTGTCTTGCTAGTTGTTTGGCATAGGGTGTCCAGCACTGTAGCTTGCTGGTCGTTGAGTGAAGCTGGGTGTTGGTGTTGAGATGGAGATTTCTGGGAGATTTTCTCCGTTTGATATTACGTGGAGCTGGGAGGTCTCTTGTGGACCAGTGTCCTGAACTTGGCTCTCCTACCTCAGAGGCACAGCACTGGCTCCTGGCTGGAGCACCAAGAGCCTTTCATCCACACGGCTCAGAATAAAAGGGAGAAAAAGTATAAAGAAAGAAAGAAGGAGGATAAAATCAAATAAAATAAAGTAAGATGAAATAATTAAATTAAAAAATAATTATTAAGAAAAAAATTTTTTAAAAGTAAAAAAAAGAAGTGGATGGACAGAATCTAGGACAGATGGTGAAAGCAAAGCTATACAGACAAAATCTCACACAGAAGCATACACATACATACTCACAAAAAGAGGAAAAGGGGAAAAAATAATATATCTTGCTCTCAAAGTCCACCTCCTCAATTTGGGATGATTGGTTGTCTATTCAGGTATTCCACCGATGCAGGGTACATCAAGTTGATTGTGGAGGTTTAATCCGCTGCTCCTGAGGCTGCTGGGAGAGATTTCCCTTTTTCTTTTTTGTTTGCACAGCTCTCGGGGTTCAGCTTTGGATCTGGCGCCGCCTCTGTGTAGGACGCCTGAGGGAGTCTGTCCTTCACTCAGACAGGACGGGGTTAAAGGAGCGGCTGCTTTGGGGGCTCTGGCTCACTCAGGCCGGGGGGAGGGAGGGGTGCGGATTGAGGGGCGAGCCTGTGGCGGCAGAGGCCGGTGGGACGTTGCACCAGCCTGAGGCGTGCTGTGCTGCGTTCTCCCGGGGAAGTTGTCCCTGGATCCTGGGACCCTGGCTGTGGTGGGCTGCACAGGCTCCTGGGAAGGGAGGTGTGGATAGTGACCTGTGCTTTCACACGGGCTTCTTGGTGGCTGCAGTAGCAGCCTTAGCGTCTCATGCCCGTCTCTGGGGTCCACGCTTTAAGCTGCAGCTCGCGCCTGTCTCTGGAGCTCCTTTAAGCAGCGCTCTTAATCTCCTCTCCTCGCGCACCAGGAAACAAAGAGGGAAGAAAAAGTCTCTTGCCTCTTTGGCAGCTCCAGACTTTTCACCAGACTCCCTCCTGGCCAGCCGTGGCGCACTAACCCCCTGCAGGCTGTGTTCACGTTGCCAACCCCAGTCCTCTCCCTGCGATCCGACCGAAGCCCAAGCCTCAGCTCCCAGCCCCACCCGCCCCGGCGGGTGAGCAGACAAGCCTCTCGGGCTGGTGAGTGCTGGTTGGCACTGATCCTCTGTGCGGGAATCTCCCCGCTTTGCCCTCTGCACCCCTGTTGCTGCGCTCTCCTCCGTGGCTCCGAAGCTTTCCCCCTCCGCCTCCCGCAGTCTCTGCCCGCGAAGGGGCTCCTAGTGTGTGGAAACCTTTCCTGCTTCACAGCTCCCTCCCACTGGTGCAGGTCCCGTCCCTATTCTTTTGTGTCTGTTTATTCTTTTTTCTTTTGCCTTACCCAGGTACGTGGGGAGTTTCTTGCCTTTTGGGAGGTCTGAGGTCTTCTGCCAGCGTTCAGTAGGTGTTCTGTAGTTGTTCCACGTGTAGATGTATTTCTGATATATCTGTGGGGAGGAAGGTGATCTCCGCGTCTTAATCTTCCGCCATCTTCCCGGCCCCTCCTTTTATACTTTTATCCTCTGCATTTCTTGCCTATGTACTCTGCAGTCCAAGTATACAACGTCTCTTAAGGATTTTGTGTATGTTCTTGTACGAGATGGTAGGGTACATGGTGGGGTACAGTGCTTTGCAGATGCTACTCCCTTAGTCTGAAATGCCTTTTCTCTTCGTATATAGATGTAAAATTTCTGCACATACCTTCTGACAACTAAATGTTGACCTCATCTGTGAGGCCTTTCTTAACTCGCATGGAGAGTCATTCGTACTGTGCTCTCTGGATATGTTTTACATTACCTTATGGTACTTGTCAGCCTGTTTGAGTCTGTCTCAAATTGTATTTGAGCCTCTCAAGGGCACGGCTCTATCTTTTTCACTGTCCTATACCCAGCGTTTTAGTCTGGCTTCTTCCAGAAACAGAGCTGAGACAAGGCTTTGAATGCAAGTAGGTTCTTTGGAAGGTGATTCCGAGCAGCTCTGTGAGAGAGTGGGAAGTGAGGCAGGGAAGGCAAGGCAAACAATGGAGAATGTAGTAATGAGCATGTTAGTGTCGTGGGCAACTGGGGCTCATCTCACTGGGGTCTT
Source organism: Grampus griseus (assembly GCF_964374135.1). NCBI lineage: Eukaryota > Metazoa > Chordata > Mammalia > Artiodactyla > Delphinidae > Grampus > Grampus griseus. The sequence continues at coordinate 18,811,783 of NC_138999.1, forward strand.
CTGGGAAGCTGTATGGAACTCTTGTCAGACCTGTCCCACTCAAGGGTGAGGACATTGGGATGTTTATCCACCGACTCCCATCCTTCATTGATGGAGGGCTATCAGCTCCTGGCATTCGGACCTGTGCTGTACTTGAGCTTAGCCCAAGAACACCCTCAGGTGGAAAATCACGTGGTTGCTGAAGAAAGCCAGTAGTGTATAAGGGCATGGTGAGAGGTAAGGAGGGGGTGGATGGGGGTATCTAGAACATCTGCAACAGCCAGTCCTAAAAAATAATATGTAACCAATAAACGTTGGTTGAATGACATCAGTGAATGAGTGAATGCAGCTTGTAGGGATTATCCTGATGAGACCCAAATCAAGAAAAATTAAAATACCTTTTCTTAAATGAAACATGTTTTCTTTGAGGACACATCTTTGAAAATCAGAACTTGTGATGTCTACTAATGTACTCAGTGTTCTTTTATTATTTTCCTTTCTGGAATACTTTCAGCTTTCCTGGCTAAGATATCCCATGTGACATTACCAGAGTACAGTGCAGTATCTGATGTTTTGCTTTGGAACGCCTTGCATATGAGATGGGATCCATCCATTCTAGAGGAAGGGGTTTGAGGGATTTGGAAAAGTTATACCAGATGGAGATCTGTCTAAAGGTTTTGGCACAAGTTGCATTAATACATTTACTGATGCATCATTTGTTCATGTTACTTGTAAATTATTCTCTTATTTATATATTTAGTTCTGCCATTGACAGACTTCTGCAAAGATTCCACTACATTTTATTTTTACTTTATTTATACTAATTTTCTTCACGCTGCTTGTGTTCAGGACCTGCAAAGTTACTTTAAAAATTAAAAGAATAAAAATTAAGAAAGTTAATTCGCATAGAGTGGAACCTCCAGAAAACCGTGACGTTGAGAAATGACATATTTATTAGTGTTCAGACAAGCACATCTCCCTGGACTTTTTAACACAGTTGAAGGATGTGACTTGATTTATAAATGAAGCTGTGCAGTAATGAGGCATCTTTTAAAGAAGCGAGGCTCTCAAACTTGGGTGAATGTCTGAATTCCCAAGAAGCTTGTCACAAATAAGGAACCCATCCTCCTGTAATATATATTTAATATGCAAACCAGAGCAGTCCGAAGGTCTTGCAGGTTTGAGAATTGCTATCTAAAAGGCATGAAAACTACTTAGCCTGCCTGAATGAAGTTTAGTCTGCCTAGATTATTAACTCCTCGTGGCCTGCGGCCATGTTTCGTATTGATTTGGCTTCCCCTAAAGCACCAGTTCAGTGTTGAGTATATAGTGAGCCATCAGTATTTGCTGATGACAGGTGTTTAAAGGCCAGCCTGTTTGTCCCTTACTTGATCAGTGGAGGAAAGGTACTCCAAGAAATGGGAGATCTTGGGTAAATATTAAACATTTCTGCTGTCTTGCTGGGTTTGCAATTTGGCATCACAGTGGAATGTTGAACCAATCAGTTACCTTGCTATGTAACACAGTTCTTTGAATCATTCACTTAATGGTAATGGAAGGGAGCTACCATGTATTAAGTGTGTTCCACTGACAGACGCTTTCTTCGGGTTATCTCATTTAATTCTCACGACAATCCTATGAGGAAGGACTATTATCCTCATTCTATAGATGGAAAAATGATTTCTAGAGGATAAGTCACTTGCACAGAGTCATACAGCAAGTAAGTGATAGAGCTGGGATTAGAGTCCAAGTTCATCTAGTCCCAGTGTTTGTGCTCTTTTCACGACACAAAGACTCCTTTCAAGGGACCTTCCAAGCAAAAGCCCAATGTGAAGTAGCACTTGACAGGGGCATGGGGAAGAGGGGGGCCAAGTTTGGTTCTTTTTTAGCCGGATTTGATTCTGAGTGTCCTCCTAATTACCCCCTTTCTTACCCTGATCTTTTCCTTGGTCTTCATTCACTTTCCCTCCTAATTCAAAGCAAGAAGTAGATAGATGGTGGGAGAGTAGCCAATATTGTAGATAGATGGTGGGAGAGTAGCCAATATTGGTGATAAGACCATTTCAGTTTCTTATTTTTATCTTGAAGCTCGTCCCTGGATTATCCATCTTTGCCTCAATTCTCCCATTAAATTTTACAGTGGAAACCTGACATAAGTGGGATGAAGCCCTTGGCTATAAACTGAGCTACAAGAAGCAACGCATGCTGAATTTTCAAAAACTGGAGTTAAACAAAATGATTAGAATAACTAAAGTTGGGATGAGTGAGAGTTCGGGGCGGCTGCAATAAATAGAATTCTCATGTTCAAGAGGGATTTAGAAAGGTATTAGGAGGTAGTATTGCAAGGGTTGACACAAGAAGAGGTCAAGATATATATGGGGATTTCAGTTCTATTGGAGGTCAAGGTGAGAATTTTTTTCGAGTAGCATCAAAGGGAACATGAAAAGTAGTCTCAGAGATAAGAGAAATGTGAGCATTGCAAGGCATAGATCATTCCAAGATTGCTGGCTTGGGAGCCTTTGGGGATAAAGGGAATTAGAACTGTTTACACTTAAGCTCCATCCTGCAAATTGTCCGGAAGCAGAGAAGGGTGTCAAAGTCAGACAGATCATCTGATGAGGCCGAAGTATGTACCAAGGGGTGTGCTTGAGTCATATGTTATCATAGCCAGAGTCACTTCCTTAGTTGCTGTTCATAGTGAGAAATCTAAGTGTAAAGTTAGCAAGGAACCAAAAGAATTCTTGCTCAGAAGGGTGGGCAGAGTGTCCGGAAGCTTTAAGGAATGTCAAAGGCATATTTCACTTCATGGTTCTCGTGCTATTTATAAAGGCTGTCACTTGCATTTTATAGCAGTGGTCCATGCTCTCCTCCCTCACCTGCTTCCCTTCTCATGAATTTTGTTTTGTTTTGTTTTCTTACATAATAGAAAAAAGCACGTCTAATGGCAAATTTGCCTCCAGAAAGGCTCAAAACAAGATGTGATCTGAGGGTGACCCCAGAGAAGCCAGGTTAGGTGGGTTCCTGTAATCTCTTCTGCTGTTTACTGGCATGATTGCCCATGAAATCTCTCTCCTTGACCCCATCCCTTCAATATCTAGAATATTCCATACTCATTCCACTCTCTGCCTGGATTTGTTCCCTCTCCATATGTATCCTTTTTTTGGTGCCTGGGAGTCCTTTGGCTCGAGCTGGAGAATTTTATGATAAAAACGATGACCTTTTCCTCTTAAAAACACATCATTCGAACCCTCCTTGACCTGATGGGGGAAACCAGTAAGGGCATGAGGTAAAGAAAATCAGTTAGGATGAATGTTTGAGGAGCTAGAATTGGCCCCTGGAAGGTTACAGTGGTAAGGGACATGCCAGAGGCAGAACAGTTGTTAATTCATCTGTCAGTTACCCAGTTAAACTGGAAACTCCACGAAGGCAGGATCCGTATCCGTGTTCTTCACTGCAAAAATTTTCTTCTTTATAGCAAAATTCCTGGCACATAATAGGTGCTCAGTAATTATTTGGTGAATGAATGAAGACCTTCAGTCATAACCACTAGACACCATTACAATAATTTAGATCCTGAGGACGGCCAATTCCATTTTCACCTTATACCTAGAGCCTAGCTTTCTACATGTCATTCAGTTTCTTGTATTATTGTCATGCATCCCTCTCACCTTCTAGATTTTAAGCCTCATAAAGGGCAGGGGCATCAGTAGATGTCACTATCCTCAAGAGCTCAATTCCTAGCATAGTGGCCTGTGTGTAGTAGGAAATTAGCACGTTTCATAGAAGAATTAAATAACTTTCATCATGATAATATGACTTCATAGGGAAATTTTCAGACATCTGAAAGTGACATTCTAAGCATTTTTAAAAGTAATTTCTTTTGGAGTATAGTTGATTTACAATGTGTTCGTTTCAGGTGTATAGCAAAGTGAATCAGTTATATATATAAATATATCCCCTCTTTTTTATTTTTTTAATTTTTAAAATGTATTTATTTATTTCTGGCTGCATTGGGTCTTTGTTGCTGTGCACGGGCTTTCTCGTTGCAGTGAGCGAGGGCTACTCTTCGTTGTGGTGCGCAGGCTTCTCATTGTGGTGGCTTCTCTTGTTGTGGTTGCAGAGCATAGGCTCTAGAGCGCAGGCTCAGTAGTTGTGGCACACGGGCTTTTAGTTGCTCCACAGCATGTGGGATCTTCTTGGTCCAGGGCTCGAAACCAAGTCCCCTGCACTGGCAGGTGGATTATTAACCACTGTGCCACCAGGGAGGTCCCTATCCCCTCTTTTTCAGATTCTTTACCCATATAGGTCATTACAGAGTATTGAGTTGCCTGTGCTATACAGTAGGTCCTTATTAGTTATCTATTTTATATATAGTAGTGTGTATACGTGAATTCCAATCTCCCAATTTATCCCTCCCCCCTTTATCCCCTGGTAACCATAAGTTTGTTTTCTACATCTGTGGCTCTATTTCTGTTTTGTAGGTAAATTCATTTGTCCCCTTTTTTTTAGATGCCACATACAAGCGATATCATATGATATTTGTCTTTCGGTGTCTGACTTACTTCACTCAGTATGACAATCTCTACGTCCATTCATGTGATATTCTAAGAAATTTTTCAATCAGACTTTAAGAGATGATAGAAATGACTACCTTGAGCTGATAGACACTACTATTCTCCAGCGGAAAGTAAACATTTTAGCCTGATATGGATGATGACTGGTTTATTGGCATCTTACTTGAACAAATGTAGGTTAAATTTTGAGAGGATATATTCTAGTAATAAAACTGGCAGAAGATCAGTTTTTGATGGTCTAAAGCTTCCCCCACTGGTGAAATATTTGCAAGGGTAGTGGAAAGATATGACAATTCATTTTCTTAAGGAAAGGATTTAAATAACATCTCTTCCTGGTACAGACATGGATTGCCACTTCCAGAGGGGATATATTAAGGCCTACTAGGTACGTGTTGTTTTCTGTTTACTGCTGGCTTCTATAAATATGTCTTGTAAATTATGCCACAAGAGGAATGTCACAAGTCGGCTTGTGTCAAACAACAGAAATCAAAACATATGGCAGATGAATATACCACTCTCCTGCCTGATTTTATCAGAGGTTCAAAGTTTACAGATCACTAGTAATGAGGGGACTTGGAGATGATTACATTAACAGGAAGCCTGGTGGTTGCTTAGGGTCCTGATTTTGGAGCCAGACAATCTGGGTTCCAATCCTGGTTCTACCACTTACTGCCCATGTGACCTCATTCAAGTTACTTCACCACCTCGTGCCTCAGTTTTGTTCTCTATAAAATGAAGAGAATAGTAATAGTCCTCACATCATCGAGTGTCATGAGGGTTGAGTTAATACCTGTAAAGCACTCAGTGCCTGGCATGTAATAAGGCCATATATATGTTTTCTATTATCATTAGCTTAAGACCTCAATTTACATCCAAGAAACTGAGGTCCGGAGTCATGAATCACTGCATGTAAGGCCACAGAGTTTGGGCCAGAACCTAGCTCTGCTCATCCCCAATTCAGAGCTCTTTTTACTTGGCCATGATGCCTTGTTGTGTAAATGAAATGATATCAGTAAACCCCAAGAAAGAGGAATTGAAATGATATCAGTAAACCCCAAGAAAGAGGAATTTCTTGAATGCATTTTTTTTTAAGGTAAGAGCCAGTGATACTTGTGAGTAATATCAAGAAGTATGTATTAATCCTTTGGCCTTAGGTGGTGGTGCAGATATGGTGGTGCCCTGCCCATATCTTGTCCACTCACTGGACCAGTGCATGCTATTAGCATCCTTCTGCAGGCATGTGTGACTCTCTGCTTATGGGCTTTTTCTTGGCCTTTGCATGGGAGGGCCAGAAATATCCAAGAGTTAATGCCCCCTTGGGAATAGTCCTCCCTACCGATGATGGAAAGGATCTGAAGAAGAAACACCCCAGCTACTTGCCCTTCAGATGAGATAACGCTGCAGCTTATGCTTCTCTCTCTCTCTCAGGAGACCCCAGCAGGATTCAGCCTCTTTTGCACATGGTACACACCTGCTCACTGACAGCACATCCTGAATTGGTTGCTTGCTTTTCCCATCTCACTTCCCTTCTCTACTGGTGTTTTCTGGAATCACCTCGCAGGTAAACTGCTTGCACCCAGATCCTTGTCTCTTGGTCGGCTTGACCTCAGGAATGACAGTTAGAAAGAAGCAAGAAGTCTAAGTACTCTATGGTTTGGGGACAGATAAACCCAAATGAATATTTGGCATTCTAGAAGATAAGGGGAAAAAATGCTGGCTGTGAGGCCCCTCAGGGAAAAATGGCCATGTTTTTAAGAGTGCCTTTTTCCCATACATAAAAGCTGGGCCTATTTAGAAATACAAAGTTCTCAGAAACTTTTAAGCCCTGAAGGAAACTGGAAATGTTTGAACAAATAAAAATACTTACATAGCTTATATAATTTTTAACACCCTTCACAGATCTAAAGTCACTTTGTTAATTTAGGAACATAAAAATGCATTATGTATAACTTGGTTGGCTCCTAAAAGTATCATGTTTGATATCTAGCGAGATGTGAAGGCCTAGCAAATAGGAGCAAAAAGAATATTTTGAAAGGGAATCTTGAAATGCCATGATGAAATAAAATTCCAAGACAATTCTATAAGCTAGTCTTATAGGCTGCTGGTGCAGGCGGGGCCATTTCCCCTGTCCTGGAATTGCTATAAGAGATTGATTTTCAGGGACATTTGGGGGCTAGAAGTGTGAGCACAAGACACTGGAATTCTGGGGTATGCTGAATGTCTTGATGTTTTGACTTGGGGTACTTGGGGATAGCTCTGAGTTGTTCCATTGTGATGCATTATCGACCCCCAAAGAGTGGTCCCTAGACACTCCCTCTGCACCTCAGTAGACCTTCAGGCAGCCCTATATTTATAAATCCATCTACAGTGTGAACACTGTGTAGAGAAAAAGGTATGTTGAGATGCAGTTGCTGGGTAGTAGAACCAAGTCCTTTAGCCATACACTGGCTAAAGGACTTGGTTCCTCATACCAGCATCACAGACATGGAGGTTTACAACCACATTCCCCTGCAAAATCACAGAACGAAATCAATTAGCAGATGATATTCCCCTGGCCACAGGGATTGATTTGAATGTGGCTTCTTTGGCTCAGCGGTGAGGGTTTTTGTTGAATGGTTGAAGGAAGCCTCTCCTCTGGGATGTAAATTGCTACTCAGAGTCACTCTTTGAAATCAGCCTTTAAAAGAGCATCGGCAGGGCTTCCCTGGTGGCGCAGTGGTTGAGAGTCCGCCTGCCGATGCAGGGGACGCCGGTTCGTGCGCCGGTCCAGGAAGACCCCACATGCCGCGGAGCGGCTGGGCCTGTGAGCCATGGCCGCTGAGCCTGTGCATCCGGAGCCTGTGCTCCATAACGGGAGAGGCCACAACAGTGAGAGGCCGGCGTACCGCAAAAAAAAAAAAAAAAAAAAGAGCATCGGCAGAGCTGAGAAAATCGCCTAGAATTTAGTGAAGGAAGTGGAGCCACAGGCAGGATCTAACTGCATCTGGAACTAGCACTATCTATGGGCTTTGCAGTTACAGCAGCCTCTAAATCCTCTGTAGTGTTTTAGCCTACTTATATGAGGACTTCTATTTCTCATACCAGAAGGCGTTCTTTTTTTTTAATTTTTATTGGAGTATAGTTGCTTTACGATGTTGTTAGTTTCTGCTGTACAGCAAAGTGAATCAGCCATACGTATACACATATCTCCTCTTTTTCGGATTTCCTTCAGAAGGCATTCTTATGGACATACTTAGGCATGATAGGAATGTGACTACTGGAACTTATTCTTTGAAAATAATAATTTTGCTTTAACTATAATCTATCACAATAAGCTCTCCCCTCAAGGCCCATTTTATGGACTTTTCTGCAGTTGATGTTAAATATGGCTGAGAAATCCGAGCACCATTAGAAATTTAGCAGCAGTCAGAGTTCAGGGGTTTTCTTGAAGTGGAGGTTCAGTATAAACACAGGGGAGGATACTGTCTAGCAATCAGTAATAGTTGATTATTTTGTGAGCACGTTTTACAAAACTAACTGGCTACATTCCAATTTGAATAAGCAAATTAGAATAAACAATTCCACCTGGCTTAGATACCTATTTGATTTGGGCAACTGGTGGTTCACTTGGCATGTAGTATTAAGCGTTCAGCAGCTGGGGCTCTCCCCCTCGTGGGGCCTTTCTTTTCAGAAGACAATTATTTCAGATTGACAAAGAGCTGGGATCTGAGCTGGGTTCATTCAAGACCAAGGATGTACTAAAATCTTAGCAATCACTATTTTAAGTAGTGATGGGAACACTCATTAAATGGAAATCTTTTCTCTTTGAGACACAGTAAGCATTTTCTTCTAAGCATATTTTGAAAGATTTTCCCTTTAGATGTTAATTCAAGACAGTATTTAAATCTATTGAGTGTGACCTTGTGCCCGTGATGGAGAATTTTCTCCTGGTAAGATCTTAGTTAGCACTTTGTAGAATACAAAACCAAATGAAACATGGCTGGTCACATGCATTATTTTTTACTTACGTAGTGTTTTTCATTCTCTCAGGCTCTCTGCCTAGAACACTCACCACGCGCCAGTGCACGCATGGCAGACTTGTACGCATCCTCTTTGTCTCAGCTTGTGGCTTGTCCTCTAGGAAGTCTTGAACCACTACCACCACCACCACCATTCACCCAGTAAAAGTTATGTGCCTAGCGTTCTGTAACTGACCATCGTAGCATTTCTCATACTCTGTTGGAAATGCCTCTTTACTTGTCTTTATCCCCAGCTGTGGTGGACAGACTTTAAGATGGCCCCCGTGATCCCCATTTCCTGGTGTCTACACTCTTGTGTTATTTTCCCCCACCTTGATTTTGGGATCTGTGACTTGTATTAGTCAGTGGAATATGGCAAATGTGATGGGATATCATTCCCATAACTAGTTTACATTATATAAACACTGTCTTGCTAGCAGCTCACTCTGGACACTCTCCTTGGTAGCTTTGAAGGAGCCAGCTGCCAGGTGTCCTACAGCTGCAAGGAAATGAGTTCTGCCAATGACCTGAGTGAGCTTGCAAGTCCTATCAGGTTCCCATTTTACAGACAGGAATTGGAGGTTAGAAATGCTGTTTCGTGCCTTAAGGCACACTGCGTGATTCGTGAAATCAGGATCTTCGAGTCCCCAGCAGGTAGTGCAGTGACTCACATGTACTAGGTATCCGAAAGATGCCTCTCAAATCAGTGTGTGAGGCCCAGGCTGGGATCACCTAGAGAGAACATCTCAACTTGAGCACTTTTGAATCCACCCATGCTTTCTAAAGCAAGCCTCTTCAGGTGGAGAATTAGCATAGGAAGAGTAACTGATGGTGTAGCTTGAAGCACCTCACTCCGAGGTCTGGTGGCCAGATCCATCAATACTTACTTACCATGTTGAAAACTTGAGAGAGGAGAGCCTCAGAATCCTCACCTGTAGGAATTAGTTCTGTGTCCTGTCTTCAGTTCAACATTTTCTTGTTAATGCTCATTTTTCTCTAGTAGATGATCAGCTCATCTGGGTGGAAAGACAGTGCACTGTTCTCTGGTTTAGTGACCACACTATGCTCTTCATAGTGAGTTTGGCCTTGTGCATGGAGACGCGAGTGGTGGAAAGATGAGTGGGCAGCACCCTTGGCAGTTAGGCCTCTCGAGCTGTAACAGTGATTGTTCAGCCTTCATCATCTTTTACGATTGTCTCTTTTCCTTAAGATCTGGACATGACACTTTTTTTTCCCCAAAGTTACTGGGTGCTATGAATAAGTTCATGCTCAGGAAATGTCTATTGAGATGCTGCTTGAAACCATTTTATGACACATTTTTACATTGAAATGTTAAATTCCTTCCTTCTTTTCCTCTTTCCTCCCTTTCCTCCTCCTTTCTCTCCTCCTTTTCTTCCTCTCTCTCTTCCTCCCTCTCTTCCACCCACCCTCCCTCCCTCCTTTCTTCTCCAAACATTTATTGAGCGTCTGGTAGGTGCCGGAGTTAAAAGATTATACAAGTCTGACAGCATCCCACCTCTCATTGTGTGTGTGTGTGTGTGTGTGTGTGTGTGTGTTTACAGAAATACATAGGCAAGTAAAGAATAAACAAAAGTATCCATTTAAAATATTATGATGAAGAGACAATAGGGTGATATGATAGGGATTAGCAGGTGAATTCCTTAGGCTGGGTGAACACTAAAGGTCTTTTCCTGAGGTTTTAAGCTGGAACAAGAAAGAACCAGCCATGCAGAGATCTGGTGGAAGAGAACTGTAGGCAGAGGGAATGGTTAATGCAAAGCTTCTGAGGTGAGAATGAGCTTGGTGGGTTTGAGGAACAGCAGTGAGGTCTCTGTGACTGATTGTGTTGGGGGAGGGGAAGAGGGAGGGGGGACAAGGTTATAGACATGGGCAAGGACTAGCTCATATAGGGCCTTGTAAGCCATGGTAAAGAGTTGTTCATTAATTCTAAATACAATGGGTAGAAATTAGATTGTCTTAGGTAGACAAATGACAATGATCTGATTCATTATTATAAAGAAGGTTCCTGGGTGGTAGGTATAAAGGTATTTTATGTTTTTTCAGTTTGCAGTTCTAAAATAGTTCATATTTTTATGATAATTCTTATCACTGAGTACAAAACTAATTGTTAGAGGGAAAGAATGGAGGTAGGGAGATGAAGTAGGAGGCCACTGTATAATTGCAGGTGCCAGAGGTAGGGTGGTAGCAAGTGTGAGGGAGAGAAGTAGACAAATTCAGGATATGTGTTTTGAAGGCTGAGTTGATAACACCTGCTGATGGATTGAATGTGGAGTATGAGGAAAAAAATAGGAATCAAAGATATGTTTTGCTTTGAGCACTTGGTGGAAAAGATGGTTCCACTTACTGAGATGGGGAAAACTGGGGGAAGCACAGGTTTTGGCAGTGTTAGGGTGATCAGAAGTTCTCTTAAGCATGACGTTCCTGCCAGATCTTCACATGGAGATGTCAGGATTGGATACAGTAGGCTGAGTTCTGTTTATCAGTGATCCTTAAGGCCCTGGATGGGATGAGCTCTCTCAGCTAGAGGAGAGAAAGGAACCCAGGAGTGAGCCATGAACACACCAATATAGAAGTCACGGAGAAGAGGAGAAACCAGCAGAGGAGGTTGCCAGTGAGACAGAGGGGCGATCAGGAGAGGGTGAAGCTGAGAAAACCACAAGAAGAAAATATTTCAAGTTGGAGTGAATAGTCAACTTTGTCTAAAGCAGCAGGTATTACACATTTTTCTGCCATAATGTCTTTTGTAGGATGGTGAGGCCTGTGGAACACCTCAGAAAAACGTTTTTAAGTGCATAAAATAAAATACGTAGAATTACAAAGGAAACCAATTATGTTGAAGTAATACATATTAGAAAACAAATTTGATGGCAATATGTGTTTTTAGTAACATATTCTACAACTAGATCTAGTGGCGAGTTAATAACTATTGTAATCTCTGAATGGTGGTGAGCAGAGATGATATTTTGAGATCTGCACTATCTTAAATGTAGTATGTAAGATGTAATTTGAAAATGTCATATGAAAATATCTGTGATTCTGTGACAAAGGCACAGGTACTGCTAATACTACTGTGGTTTGTTGACTATGTTTAAAACTCAAAGAAATGCTAGATTTCACTTAGTGATTAGTGAAAACAAAGATGTATGTTTTTCCATGCAAGTTCCCGGACCCTCTGATTTCAAAATCACTGGTCTAATGTTAAAAGGTAAAGCTTCAGAAATGGCACTCAGTGGTGTGGATTCTTGTAAACAGTGACTTATTTTGCTATCCTTGTTTAATTTTGAGCAATACCCATAGCTTGTCAATGTTCTGTCTCACTGTTAGAAAATGACATTAAAAGGGCATAGGAGCAATGACAGAGGAAGTGGGTGGAGTGGGGAGGGGAATGCCGAATATTCTTTTCTCTAGTTACTTATGTTGAAGAGCATTAATATTCATAAAGACGTCTAATATTAAAACAGATTTTGAATTGAATTCATTAGGGCAGAAAATGTTTAAATTTGCCTCTACTCCCATTATTTGATATTCAGAATACTTTATAGGGAAGAAGGATAGACACTTGTATGAAGGTTTCCCTTTGTTCTTTTGTTCTTTCTCTTGCCTCCTTTAAAGTTCTAGAATATCTATTATATTCCTCTCTCCCTCTAATTACATACTAATGTACAAAATATAGGTAACTTGGCATCTTTAAAATACAATGCCCAATTTAAGAGTGTGCTGTGAATTTTGGAATTTCAATGGTATGTGCTCAAAAAATACTTGTTTGTTGACTGCTGGATAGAAATTGTTTCCCACCTCTCCCCGCCTCCTGCTCTACCATGTACATCCTCACCAGTGAAAGTCTAAACATTTAGCCCTGTATAAATATATCCAACCTATCACCAAGTCCATAATGAAAGTCCTTCATATTCATTCTGCTTGCCTTATACTCTAGTGCAGTGGTGGTTGGCAAACTGTGGCTTGTGGCCTGTTTGTGTGCAGCCAGCAAGCTAAGAACACTCCTTATATTTTTAAAGGGTTGTAACAACAAAAAACAAAGAAGAATATGCAACTGGGGCCTTATGAGGACTGCAAAACCTAAACTATTTACTATTTGGCTCCTTACAGAAAACGTTTGCTGATCGTGCATCGTGGTTTACGTGTGTGCGTGCGCGTGCTTGCGTGTGCGTGCACATGGGTCTACCTAGGAAACTTTCTTAGCCCCCTTCTTTCTCTCTTTATTTTTTTCATGGCTGTATTTTTTATTTAGTGTTGTAAAATTGATTGATATTGAATACACATTGCTTAATATAACAGACATATGCTCAAATTATGTAGCAAGGTATGTGGCATTTATGGTAACCGATCAGAAGATGATGTACATGGATATACAGTAGGATTGCAATAGGCTGCGTGTAACAGAAATCTGACAACCATAGTTCAGCAGTTTTTTTTCTATAACAACAAATCTGAAGATGAGCAGACCAGAGCTGGTGCAGTGATGTTATGAAATCATCAAGGACCCTAACTTCGTCTGGCTTCTTGGGTCACCATCCTTAGCGTGTAAGTTTTCCCTCATGGTCACAAGTTGGCTGCTGCAGATGTCATATGTGTGTCTCAGGCAGGAAAAAAGGAGGACAAAGCCAAAAAGTGCAAAGCAGCTGAGTCTTTCCTTTTTACCAGGAAAACATCTTTTGGAAGCTCATTTAGTAGACATCCCCTTACATCTCACTGATTCAAATTCTGTTACTTATCCATTGCTAGCCACAAAGGAGCTGAAAAAAATCAAATCTTGTAGCTGGTCAGCCCTCTTCTTTAAATAATAGATTTTGTCCCCTTGACCACTGGGGCAGATGAGTGATCAGACTTGGCCAATTCTAGTATGTCATCACCCTAACGACTATGACTGGTCCAAGGGGTGAGCATGTGAAACCATCAGGGGCCATTAGTGTCCTAGAGAATTGATATGCAGACGTTGGGGAAAAGCTGGGGTTGCTCAGCTGAGATGGGATAAGCCTGGTCATGCTGGTGGACCTCATGGAAGAGCATCTGTAACAGGAGAGAAGGGAGGTGATGTGCACAGGGAAGGGGGCCTGATAGATCAAGAGTTAGGAGGGCACAGACCAAAGCTTCTGAGCTCTGACGCTTGAGGCTAGGTCCATTCTTCTCTCTCTGTATTATCTAAGTCAACAATTTCCCTTGTTGTTTAAGCTTATTTGAGTTGCAATTCTACCACTTGTAAGCAAAATACCTCTTTGTAATTCAAATACATCACAGCTCTTCCAAAAGTTCAATAAGAAACCTGACTTTTTCTTTCTTCCTTAATTGGAAATCTGTAATGATGATGTATATAGCTACCAACTACTGGGCACTCTTAACGTTCTAAGCACAGGGCTGGTTGGTTTACAACATAACGGAGTATGTATTATTAGTGCCACGTGGCAGAGGAGGGAACAAAAACCGAGAGTTTAAGTAATTGGCTTAAGATCTCACAACTAAGTAGGTGGCAAAGCTGAGGCGCCATCCACATTCTTTGTGATGCCAAAATTTGTATAAATTTTACTGTGGTCATAGCGTTTCAGTGATCTGACAAAATAAAGCCTTGTCATGCGCTTCCCTCTGAACATAGCATACGTAACAAGTCAGTATCTATTTCCTCATTGATATTTTACAGTTTAAATGGAATGACATTGTTTTCTCAGTACATGTAAATACAAAAATTTCAAATACACTTGACTGTTATTGCTTTTGGGACTCACAACGTCATAAAGCTGTATGAAATGTACTGTGCCCTCTTATTTGGCTGAGAAATACATGCATTTGAAAATGTAGGGATGATTTCTAACCAGCTGTCTTAGCTTAGTTTCCCTAGAGCCTGTAGCCAGGATTAAGTGCCAATTCTGAATTGGCCAGGTACAAACCCAGGGCAGTGAGAGTGACGATACAGGAGGTAAGGCAGGGAGGAAGGGAAGCAATGCAAGGTGCTGTGTGACAGTGTTTTGCAATGAGCCACAAAGAAACAAAGAAGATCATTTGGCAGATGTGTCCACTTAGTCAGAATGTCTATGGATGTTTTTGCACAAGCTGTGTGGATAAACTGTGCCTTCAAACAGTTCATGGAAGGGAGGGTCGAGAATTTACGTGCAGGCTCCCTCCCATCTCCTGTTTCCCATTGGTTAGATTTTGCCCCAGAGGGAGTGAACTCCTCCACACTTCTAGGTTATATCCTCCTGATCCTTTGGTATCTAAGAAGATGCTCCGTCCCATGCCCTGGGGAGTGGCGTTCCATCCTAATCCAGTGTAGGAGTCAGAAACACCAGGCAGACGGCTGGTCACCGGGCTGCACGGCAGTGGCTAAGGCAAAGCAGCCACTATTCCTGAGGCAAGTAACTGATGGACCTCGGAAGGCAGAACCACACAGGCCTGAGAGGAACTGATGGGCCACGGAGGTGGCTGAGGCAGAGCAAGAAGTTGCGGACCCAGATGGCAGTGGTACCGAGGGATTCTGACTGTGCACCGAAATGGAGTATCATATAACCATTGATAAGCACTGTAAATCATACGCTTTTAAGTTCTAATATATTATGTGCAAAGACCATGAACTCCTTAAGGAAATGAGTGCTAGTTAACTTTGCATATGCAATAAGATAAGCAACTCAAATTTGATCTTGACCAGATAGATACTAAAGAATCTTTTCTTCAGTTCCAGGAGAGGTGATTTATCTAAGTCTGAACATTTACTAACGCTTAATCTAGGCTGATGCACTAGACCTGTACTTTTTCATTTTTAATGTGGTGAACTGTTATTATGAATTAGATCTTTCATCATGGAAACAGTAGCTTCCAATTCTTGAAGACAGCCAGTGAATGATTATTTAAATAGTGGTTCATCTATCAGTATAGATTGGATTCAGAGTGTGTGTGCCTGCATTTCTTTCCATCTCTCCACTGCTAACACAGTTTTCCATCTATTTTCCATCTCTGGCTTCTCATGAGGGCATCCATAGGACATCTACGGTGTCACATTGGTTTGGCCCTTTGTATCTGGAAAGTTGAAAAAGTTACTGACTGTTTCAAATAACAAAAGTATATTCTCTCTCATAGTCTCAGAGGTGAAATCTGAAAAGCAAAACATTTACAAAGTCATGATTTGATCTTTCGCATGAAGGAGTCTAAAGTTGATAATACGGTAGGGAATGCACTCCTATTGTTTTTATTTTCCCCTTCCTGAGTATTCTTCCAGCTCAGCTGTTGAGGGCATCCCTGATGCTCCCTGAGCAGGGATTTTAAGTGACTCCACAGCAGATTGTTCTCAGGCTGAATTGTGTGCAACAAATCTTGGGAATTTTCGTTCATAGCAAATAAATGCTACTCCTTTGGGGTCAAGAAAAAAAAAATCCCCACATTCACTTTTTAGAATATGTTCATTTCTCTTATAAATCAAGTTGGACCGAAATGGTTTAGGATTATGTTCTGACAAAATATGTTTCTGTGGACTTCTGCTCTGTAGTCTTAATGATCCCTGCAGAGTCTGACATTTATAGCAGTATTTTGCCCAGTGAAAAAGCAGCCAGTGTTTAGTGCTTTGATGACTGAAATTGGGCTGGGGCGAGGTGGGGGGAAGTCATTCAGATGTGCTAAGCGTCTCTATCTTAAAAACAACTCTATGTCTCCCTTTAAAAATCTCTTTTAATTTTTTTAAAAGGTTGAGCTCTAAAGTAACACTAACAGCCTTAGTCATGAAGCAGGGTTACTGCCGCCTCCTTCCATAAACCCTGACTTAGTGAACGCAAATGCTGGGAATTGCTTTGGCCTAGACTTAGAAGATAAAGAGGCCAGTGGCCATCAAACCAATTAACATCAGGGATTTAGTTAATAAAACAACTTCTAGGGAATGGCCCTGGGTCAGACCCATTAAGGCTGACTGTTCACATGCTTTTTCGCCTCTCCATCTCCATCTGAAGTATAGTCGCCTTTGCAATGAGCACTTTAGGACACTATACAGCCTTCCGTTGGTAAGGACTAACTCAGGTTTACTAAGGTGAAAAAGGAAAAGAACCAGTTTTAAAAGTTTGAACTGCAAATGGTGAAACAAAGTGGGTTTTCGGGTAAATTTTTAATTGTTTTCTGCAAACACTCAACTCCCAGAGCATTTTAGCTAATCAGAGTCTTGTTATTTGTATAAGTACCGTATGCTTTATTTGCACTCTTTTACGTATTAAACTCTTCCACCATGACAGATGAGGTCAACCTTCTGGCTGGCGAAACACTACCAATATTCCTTTGTAGCAGACTCCCGGAAGCTCTCTTCAAAACCATCACCCTGCTTTTAAGCCTCAAATTATGACCACTACTGCCATTAATGCAAGAATGATGATGTTATTACTTACGTCCTAAAGGAAAAAATATATGGGAAATGGAAGAAGGCAAAGGACATTGCTTATTTTTTTTTTTAAACACAGAATAAAGGAAGAATGAATTACCAGATAGTTCTTGCCTCTGCTGTGGCAATTCTGCCCTACCATCTGATATTAACATTCATGAAGAGATATCTGTAATTCTCTAGAGCCCAGGAGCAATATCCCTTTCCATTCAGGTAATCCATCACTCTGAAGGGTGGGCAGATAATAGGAACGTATGTTTCATTTATCGCTCCCTGCCAGTAGAGGAAATGACAGTCATATTGAAACTCTTTAATATCTTGCTTGACGTGCAGGAGCGGGTTCTTTGCTCAGGTTCCCATTCTGCCTAGCTCGCGGTCAGCATCCATCCTTTCTGAGCACAAGAAAGGGAGTGACCCTCTGAGCTATCTTGGGTTGGAGCTAAAACGAGTGTGTCTAGATCTGTGGTTATCAAGTGCTAGATGTGCGTGTGGTGGAAGGCTAGGTGGATGGGGACCTAGGTCGTATACAAGTATCTCAGACGTGGGAAATGCTGTATATTTTGCAAGATCACCGCCACCACCAAAGCTGAAAACTAGGAATCAAGTTTGAGCAGGTATTGTTATTGGAAAAAATTGTCTTCTCCATTGAATTTCTAGTAGTAACAAACCATGGGATGTTCAGAAGTATCTTCCCTCTTCCCCCCAGACAACTGCTATGTTATATGCAGACTAAAGTGATTGTGTTTTCATTTAACTACATGCCCAGAGTCTTAGCGTTTCGTTCATTGTAGGAGTTAGACCCTGAATGATTAAAGTTAGAAATGTAATTACAGGGTCTCTGAATTACTGTAGTTCTTGTTACATGATGAAACTAGAGAAAGTGGTCTCTTTCCACCACTTTATTTGCTTCTCTTTCCCATTCATTTTTTGATATTCCCTGACTATAGTGTCATCAAACTGTTGGAAACTAGCCTTAACCATGTGGTTGTAGAAGAAATCCTTGGCAGGTAAGGAAGTGGAGGCTCAGGTAAAGTGGCCTATCCAAGGTGACTCAGTTAATAAGTGTCAGAAGTGGGATTCAACCTGAATTCTGTTTCCCTTCTAGGCACCTTGTTTTTCTGCTTCCATATACTGCTGCCAGAGGATACTTTATATAGTTAGTATTAAAAAAGTAATCATCTGTGAATTAATTAAGCTATCTACTAAACATGTATAGAGCTCCTTGCTAAGCACTGAGAATAAAATGAACAAGACATGGTTTTCCTGAGCCTTGGGAAACCACCTTCTAGCTAGCTAGGGCACCATTACCAATAACTACAACACACAGTAATATCACGAAGAGCTATAGGATCACGGAGAATAGAGCCCCTATCTCTGCCTGTGGCGTCTGGGAGGCTTCAAAGAGCGGTGACGTGTAAATTTGGCCTTGAAAAATAAATAGGAATTTCTGGTGAAATGAGTCTTTCCATTTAACTGTCTAGTGTGACCCTGAGCAAGCCAATTAAATTTCTCATTCTTAGTTCCCTCTGTCTTATGATTGTTATGAAGATGAAATAAGATGTGGAAGCACTCTGAAAACTTTCAGATGCTATTCCAGGAAGTATTTTCAAAAATTAGGCTCCCATTGATAAGAGGCGAGGCCTGATCCATTGGAAAAAATAGGATGCATACACTATTTCTAGAAAAACATTATTGTTTGGAAAATTCATAGTCTCCAGTACAGCTGATATGGGTAATTGCCAATTTTCTATAACATATAGATAGGCCTCTAAGCCACGCTCAGGTAATTTCTAGGAAAATGGCCTAGCAATCAGGAATGGACATCTGTACTAGCACGGAGTGGTTAAGGGCACACCTTATGCATAATTTTAGGCATCTGTTATAGGGGAAGGGCTTTGCTTTGGGCCTAACTCATAGAATGTACAGTTTTAGGGTAAACTCAGATCTGCCACTTTTACCTTCTTTTTATTGCCCAGAGTAACTGATAGGTAGTTAAAAAAAAAAAAAAAACCCGAAAAATGTCCCTGGGTCACATGAGTTAAGGATGTCAAAGATGAGAGAATGTTTTAATAATGGTAAAATGCAAAGATGGCGGGAGCTGAAGTAGGCTGTTTTGCAATCTCCATAAAGCAGAAAATATTAATTTAAAAGCTGACTTTTCATAAATCATGGGCAGTATCCAAACTTATGCTTTTCACGTTTGATAAATCAAATAATAAAGGAACACACTGTACCAGATTGTGTGTGTGTGTGTGTAGTTCTACTTAGTTATTTATAGTATGGGACTATGTCTTTGTATCTTTCTTCCGGGGGACTTCTTTTTTTGCATAAGCTTTGCATAATGTTAGCTTATTTATGATGAAGAACAAGCCCCATTACCAGTTAGCTATTGCTGCGTAATAAACTACTCCAAACTTAGTGGCTTAAAACAACATCTGTTTATTACTGCTTATTAATGTACGGGTTGGCTGGCTGATTTTTCTGAACTGAGCTAGGCTCCGTGGGACTTACTTAGGTTTCTGTGGTCAGCTTTGTGCCAGCTAAGAAAAAGTTGAGGTTATTTTGATTCTACAGGGATGATTAAAAGAGACAGATGTGCTAGGGTTGTATTTTTTCATTTTGGGGAGGAGCAAATTTCACTTTACATAAGTCAGAGGATGTGTGAGTGTGGTTAAATTTCTTAGTAAAGAGCAGGCATTTTCTTTGTTTCCGTACCCGCATCAGTGAACTAGAGCACAGCCTATGTGCACTGCTTTGAGAGGCTGCATCCTGACAAATGGCCTCATGAGATTGCTACACTATCTGATATCCTTTGAGGGGAAGCATTGTGGGGTTTTTTGGTCTGTTTTGTTGTTGTTGCTGCTGCTGTAAAAGGCAGTGCCTCTGAGAGAGTTTCCAAACTTAAGTGATTATCGATCATCAGTGCTGTAGGGTGTGAGCACTCTGGGAAACTTGGTGGGGAAAGAGGAGGACACTGAAAAGTTAAGGGGCCACAAGAAAGGAAGATACAAATGAAATTCAATCTGCTTTCACAGTTTTGCCCTAGGGCAGATCCTTAGTAGGCCCGGTCCACCCCTGTCAGCCTTAGACCAGTCCTGTTATAGAATTAAAATTAGGAAAGTGGTTAGGATGTCTCCTGAGACAAATTGGATGAATGTGATAGAGACTGGTGGAGAAAACATCATAGACAGAAGGATCCTGGAGGAAAGCAGAGGCTAGTTAATGCCTTAACTAGAGCACTAAGCTCTGGGAAAATTTGCAGTTCTATCTTCTTTTCTCTTCTTTTGAAAGGGAATTGAACGTTTAATGGGATAGGCTTGAGTATTATACAGAAAAAAGGAAATGGCTGCTTCTTGTAACCTCCTACCAAACCCCTCTGATTGTGATTTGGTTTCATAATTATATTAAACCAGGTTATAATCCCTTAAAAACTCAGCACTCTGTACCTACTAATAGTGCAATCAGTCTAAATGCCATTTATTGTTAGTTTAAAGCAGAAAACAATATTTGAAACCAATTTTCAGTCTCAATTCATGAAAAAAAATCCCATCACTCTATCTTATTTATAATAAGCTCATTCGGGTAGATCCAGGCACAGTATAAACAAGTGATGGAAAATCCCTAGGAGGTTTTGGCTCATACATTCTGAGCAGACATGCTCTGGAAAACACAGACATTCTCAGAAAACTGCAGTCTGCTGAAAATGCCAGGAGATTTCAGGAGACTGGACTCTTCATTAGGCCTTGGCATCTTTCGTCGTTTTTGCACAGGGAGTGGGTTAACAGTTTTTATCTGATCATCTGTATGTCCAACTTTTTTTTTTTTTTCTGATTGTGTTTCAAATGGACAAGATCTAAGGGCATAAGAGACGAAATGTGCGCGGGGCTCAGGAATGTGGATGCTGCAAAGTGATCCAAATCGTGACCTATGAGAGCTCAGCTCACTCTTGGTGAGTTGAAAAGGGAGGCCAGGCGGCATGGAACGACAGCTCAACGATACAGTGGAGTAGTGGAGAGTGCAGAGGCTGTAAAGCTAGAGGGACCTGCCTGAGTTTTGGCTGTACTATTATAAGTTGTATAACCTCAGGCAAACTACTGAACCATTCTGAGCTTCAGTTCCCTTATGGGTAAAATGGAGAAAAGCGTATCTATCTGCAAATGTTGCCAGGATATTTGGCTTGTATAATATTAGTAAGCACACGGAACACAGTATTCTGCCCTTCTCTGCCCTTCCTTCTTTCCATGACCGCCTAGAGGGGTGGGATAGGGAGGGTGGGAGGGAGACGCAAGAGAGAAGGGATATGGGGGTATATGTATACATACAGCTGATTCACTTTGTTTTACAGCAGAAACTAACACACCATTGTAAAGCAATTATGCTCCAATAAAGCTGTTAAGAAAATGAATAAATATAATAAAATATATATTTTAAAAAGTAATACTTATTGAGCACTGTGCCGGATGCTGCCAGTGCCCTGTCCGTGTTCCCGTGGACCCCTTTATAATTTTTGTGCACAGGACTCCCGGTGTGGTTTTACTCCCAGCAGCCAGCATCTGTGTCTATTTGTCAAAGGGTTGCCCTCAAGCTCTCAGAACCCACTTTGCCTGAAGAACCAAAACGGCCTGGGAATTTACAGCCCCTTGTGGGCATCCCTTAAGCAATAATTGATAGACGAGAAGGCATAAATGTTCCAGTCATCATGCCCTCCACCAGGGACCACTCTGAAGTTAGACTGTCTCCACAGGATCTCTTGTGGGATTGAGCCAGTTACCATCCTTGGGAGTCAGTGTCTTTTCCTTGCTTGGTCTCCTTCCCTTCTCAGTCCTGTTTCTCTAGTCCCCTATGGGTTTCCTGGGAACACTTCCTAATGACCCATTTCCACATGGATCCTTATCTCAGGCTCTGCTTATAGGAAGACCAGTCCAAGTGACGTTATGTACCTCATCCTGTTCTGGGTGCTGGGGTGCCACCATGAACGGGGCAGACAGTCTTAACTCTCGTGGAGTACACTCACATTTTACTACCTGGAAACACTGTAGTGAGAACCCATTAAATAGGTTCCCACAATAAAGGCTGTACTTTAGACATTCTGTACAATTCAACACTCCTCTGTAGGGGAAAGAATACAGGCTTTAGAGTTAGAACTTCTGAATCTGTGTCCTGACTTGTTCATGTATATTAGCTGTAAAACCTTGGGTAGCTGCACTTCACTCACTGAGCCTCCCTTTTTCCATTTACAGTGAATTTACTGACGTCTGCCCTGCTAAACTCACAGGGTTGCTGTAGGGCTGACTAGAGTAGAATATAATATGTGAGAGCCTTGACAACACGTAACCCCAAACTTAGTCATTATCTGGAGATACTCCATGAACAGTCAACAAGCAAGGGCCTTAAAAAATGGAAGTACATTGTGTCATTTTGTAGAACATGTTACGTATTTTATAAGGCACTGCTTTAAAAATTAACTTTAATGTTTTTATCCTTGCTGAATTAAACAAGCGTGATTTGATAGGGTCAGTGCGTCATAAGCTTGGTGTGGTCAAGAGGAAGAGCGGGCTAATACATAAAACAGGCAATGGTAGAGGTGACAGCAAAATGTAAACGCAACTCTTAAGAGTTCTGCTAAGTGTAAAGCCTTGACAAAGCACAGAGTAATGAAGCAAGTCCCGTGAAGAAGCCCTGCCCCTGATATGTACCCTCCCCCAAACCCCCGCCTCCAGTGCCAGGGCATTAATAGCTGCCTCATGTAACTCCATCTTCTGCTGGACAGTTGCCAGTCCTCTTGTCTCCTGTGATTGTGCAGAAAGAGTCCCTTTGATGGGTTTCGTTTTGTTATTAGAGAACCAGGCTTAACGGTTTTGTAGGCCTCTCTGTGCCTGCATGGTATTGCTGCTGGAAGCTAAAGCCCTGAGATGCCTGATTCAGGTTTTCCAGAGTTAATTATGTCCACAGGTGATTTTGATGGGAAGATCCAAAGTGGTTTAAACTGAAAGGGGACATTTCCTGGAGGAATACAAGGGTGTGTGTGAGATGCTAAGGGCAAGGCATGCGCCTCATTAGGGACTGGAAACAGTACCTGGGAAGTCAACATATAAGTGAAGGCAGACCCCTCCCATCTGTACTCATTTCTCTCTTTGGGATCACACAGTCTTTTACACCTGCTAATCTCTGTTATTGGCTTCATATTTCTCTTACTCTTCAGGCTGGTTCTTCTGCTATGTTTATATATGGCACATCTGAGCTGCCTTTAAATGGTGGCCTTCAGTTGAGTTTACATCAGCTTACAAAATGACTGCCTACAGTTAGCTGTCTGGACCTTTCTGTGTCCCAATACCAAATGGTGAAAGACATTTTTCCTGCCAGTCTAGACTCTGAATTGGTATCCCTGAGTCAAATATCCACTTTTGGTCCAATCAGCTGGGGTCAATGAGTGGTGAGAGCAGAGCGCTGACATGGCTTCAGAGTCTCACCTCTCAGGGGAAGGAGAATTGTTAAAGAAGTGAAGCTCTCGGTGGGCACACATTCTGAAATAGATTTACTACAGTGATTCAGATGGATTCCCGGGCTTGCTTGCTATGTTTCTATCACCCACGTCTATTTAGCTCTCAGGGAAAAAAAAATCACCACAAACCAAGCAGCCGAAGACAAGTCTGACAGACCATCTGGACTCCACGAAATTTGACATCATTCTGGCTTGTCTTAAACCCATCCCTTCTTTTGAAACCTATAGTCTTTTGACAGTTTGCTCCCAAGCAGGAAGGACTATGTTTATCTAGGAAAGGGTACTATTTTACTTTTTCTAATATAGAGTCTGTGATTCTTCTTGCCTATTTTTCAAAGGGAGTAAACAATTTTTTTGTTGCATTAGCTTCTTGGAAAGGCCCATGAATTCTGGTGGGGGCATTCATTTCAGTGACGAGTAGACACGCCCACACTGCTGTCAAGTATTTCATCAGCACTAAAATTGGGCCTTATTAAAGCCAAGACGGGACTTTGCTTTCTGCAATCTGATTCATGTTTTCTGGCCAAAGTAAATAAGACCTTTTTGTTGAAAAGAGGTAGAGAATCTGCTTTTTTGTGGCTCCAACAGATCTTTCTAGTTTGTGTTCCCTCGTAAAGCCCTCTGGAGTGAAATGCTGCTTTCTTTCAAGCAAGAGGCACTTGCTGGAAGCTACAGGAAGTTATTGTCCTCTACCAGAATGCTTCCTCTTCAAAAGATGAATCCAATCTAAGAAGACACTCAAGTTCTTTTGTCTTCACAGAAGGAAGCCTATAGACCCCAAACCCCGAAGATTTGGTCATGGTAAAGAGTTTGGAAACGTTCAGGTGGACTGAGGTGTGGTTGGGCTGTGGGCAAGACCACTGAATCAGACGCCCACACAGCTCAGTTTTGGAGTGGAGAGACTTGCTTAATGCTAAACATATACCAAGGCTTTAAAGTACAATATCTTCCACCTCAGGCCAAGCCCAGATGTGGTAGAGGTCCTTTTTTGTGGCTTCACAAGGAATGTTAAACTCTGAATTAACATTTAAAAAGCATGGGGACTTTTTTTTTTTTGATTTTAGCTATACTAGTGGGTATGTCGTGATCTCTCCCTGTGCTTTTGATTTGCATTTCCCTAGTGACAAATAATGTTGAACATTTTTTCATGTGCCTTTGGGTCATTTGGATATCTTCTGTGGAGAAATGTGTATTCAAATCATTGGGGACTCTTGCTCTTATTCTCAGGGAGGCAGATGTGTGGAGACCAGAGACGCACACCAGGTTTTGTGAAACGGGTCAGAACTGGGCTTCTCCTGCTCTAGCTTGCATGGAAGGTGGCATGCTTGTCAGTGAGTTGTTTCAGTTGTGGGCTGGACCTTTTCCACTTGCCATTGCAGGTTTCCTTTCTGCCCTTTTCCTAACCTGCTCTGTCCCAGCAGGCTGATTTTTATGGATTGCCTCTATGGGCTCTCTTACCCTTTGGCTTCTAGTTGCTTTTGGCCAATGTGAGGACCCAGTAAGAGCTAGGTGGGCAGAAGGAGAATGAGAATCTGGGTTTTTATTCCCTGAGCTCCCTCCCTGCCCAGTCATTGTGGGTTGGCTTCCTCCGCTGAAGGTAACAACTTTGTCAGGTGGCTGGTGCCCTTGCCTTTTCAGGCTTGAGTGGTAATGGCTCCCTGCGGTGCTATCCCCCGGAGTACTCGATTATCCACTGTTGGGCTTCCTGAAATAGACCTTTGTAAAATTCACCCCCATTTGAGTGTGCCTTTCTCTTTCCTGCCGGGAACCTGACTGATACAAGTAGGGATAGCCCTCACATTCTCCCATGGGTTTCTCTCCCTAGATCTACTTTTAGCTATCTAACCTGCTTTATGGTTAGACAAAAAAAAAAAAAAAAGTGAACCAATTTTCAGGGATACTGAAAGGACGCTATGCAAAAAATAACCTCTATTCCTTCTAATTGCTTTATTAGGAGATGAAATCTTTCATTCTATTTAGAGATAAGGTTTTAATTTAAAAGATGCCTGGGAGAGGCATCCCATTCAGTACTTTAAGAATAATTGAGAGGATTACAACTAGGGTCTAGACACTGAGAATACAAAGATCGTCTCTGATCTCTGAGTGTATAATGTAGGCCAATAACTGACAATAAATTCTTTCTCGATAGTACGTTTTGCTAGTGAAATAGGAAGGTTCTGGGCTTTTGATGACAGAGACAGGTTTAGGGAGAGTGGAAAGTGGGGCGGCTTATAGCTCCGAAAGAAAGACAGATAGGCTAATTATCTCTCTCTCCCTTTTCCTCCCTCCTTTATTCTAGAATCTTTGGATTCTTTTCAGAACTTGAAGGAACCTGGATGATAATTTACTCTAGGTCCCTCCTTAACAGATTGGAAAACTGAGCTTCAGAGATTAAGTGGCTTACCCAAGTCATACAACCGAGCCCTTGACCCCTAGCTTTTTCAAAAGGCTCTGATGAAATTTCACAGCACAGCTACTGAAGGACTGGACTGTGGCTGGGCTTGGAGATGTCTATGAAGGGGAAGGATCAAGAATGTCTGATAATGAAGAGGGAACTGGGTTAGAAAGAAAGGCAGATTTGGGTACTTCTCTGGGTGAGTCAGTGTAAGGGGAGAGGCTGTCATGTGCATCTTATTTAGGAAAAATGATGAGGAAAACAAAGCGTTCCTATTTAGTGTCTTGAACAGTACGTACTACGTCTTTTTGGAACTGGAAAAATTTTAACACAGGACTATCAGAATTTAGTTGGTACAGTTTCCCCAGAGCAGTCTTACTGACACGTAAGTGACGGAACTGGTATTTCAGATCCTTGCCAGGTAGCCCAGCTATTTAGATGTATACAAATTGAGTTCTGGTATCTGGCTCTATTTGGCCTCATTGACATAGGCCTTATCAACTAAATCTCTTTATAGCAGGCTCTCATCTTCAGTTATCCCTTGTCTATCTAACCTCAATATTCACATTAGTGGGGAAGGCTTTGGAGAGACGAGTGAGAAGCCGGCAGCCTTGAGATGGGACTCTCAGTGAAAGCCAAAAGCATGCAAAAGGAACGCTCCTAGAGTGACGCAACCTCACAGTGGGTGAACATAAGGTTGGGAGACAGGCCAGGTGAGATAATGTCTTGGATTAAGGCCACAGTGATAAGGGAAGGATGAGGCATGGCTTCCAGGTGGTCTGTTTATTGCTTTTAATTTTGTTTCAAGAGGATGTCTGTCCAAGAGAGGTGACTTTGGGGAGAAGAAGCCCCCTATTATGAATTTCAGTATTTTGCAGTGTTGAGATCACAGAAACCCAACTGATGGATTTACACTATACGCGTATAGATGTACATGTAGATATGTCACTGCTGTAGCGTTTTGCCAATTACAAGATGCATAGTTTATATGAAATTGTTTAGGTCATAGAACTTACAGGGGCATGATAACTGCTGTCTGAGCTTCCTCCCACTCTTTGGGAGGCTGCTCTGCTGATGAAAAGAAGTAAAACCTCACTCTGTAACCCAGCACCTCAGGAGACACACTGGGATGGGGTGACCATGGAGAATGACCTGGAAAAGGCTCAGGCATCTGGGCACTGATTTGACTGGAACATTTTTAGAGGACACGCACCCTGCAACTTGTCAAGGGTTTATGATTCCGTGTAATGAATCGTGTTACCTACTAGTAGGCAGGACTTGTGGAATTTCCATGAGTTACATAAAAAACTACTAATACTTCCAGGCTCTGACGTAGCCCAGCACTTAGCCTACTCCCACAGGACCCCAGGTTGGGAGACAGACCTACACATCCTATCCCCACCCCGATCTCCCAGCTTGGAGAGGTTCTGACCAAGGACCAAAAACACACGACCATTTTGTGCATTCATCACCAGGTGCCGTGACATCCTTAGGAATGCATGATTTTCAACTTTTATGGCTGTCTCCTTAAATGGGCTCTTAATCTCCATAGTCCTTGAATTGTGACAGGCTTTCAAAAGAAGAGATCCCCAAACCAATGGCTTGAGCACTGACAGTTTGAAAGGAGTTGCTGAGTTGCAGCCATTAGTTCCCTAGCAGGAAACTGGCAGGCAGCCATCACACCCAGCCCCACATTCACAGCAAATGTAGGCTGCCAGGGGGAGACGAGGGAAACACTGTTCTTTGTAGGGCCTGGGATTTCTTTATGTGGTAAAAGCCTGATAGGACCTGCGAAATGGATGACGGGTGGGTCTGAGATTCTGGTCTTAAAATCTTGAGAAACAGATATGCTAACGGAGGCATTGACTTCGGAGTCATTTCACAGTCATTGCGCCTTAGTTTTCTTCTCTGCCATTACCATTTCATGGCTGTTCTGAGTTCCCACCTTTGGTCAAGTGATTCAATGGTTTCCTACTTGCTGAAAACAAAAATGTAATTTTGGAGACAGTGCCCTTTCCTGATTGAATGATGGCATCCTTTTCATTGGGTTGGATTTTCAAACTTTTCTTTGTTCCCATGTATCACCCCATCTCTGTTGACTTTGCCTTCTAAATTAATCCCTCTGCTGGTGTGACTTAGCCTCTTATTGCTAACTCCTCTCCCTATAGCACCGCATCTGTTTGAATTTCCTAGTGTCACTCATTGCTTAAGGAACAGAGGAAATGGAAATGACTGCTTACAGCTATTTTCATTCCCTTCTCCTGCACGATAATTCTACCAAGGGGGCCTTTTGAGAAGGGGCTTTGGCCTATTCAAAAGCACACAGTATTCACAGACAGGTACAAAGTTGGCCCCCAGTATGTAATCTTTGAAATTATTCTTTGCATTCAACTCTAGCCAGTGATCTGGAGATTTCTCAGGCCATTTAAATGAAGCCAGCTCCTCCTTGGGATCTGGTCTTAACCAAATGCTCAGAGTTGCTATTCCTGTTCAGTTGATTCGGTTTCTTCCACTGAAGTCTCAGCAGGAGCTTTAAGTTGCCTTTCCAAGCCTTCTCATGCCTCCTTGCAACCTTGGGCAAGTCACTACTGGAACATTCCCAGAGGCTGGGGCCTTGCAATCTGCAAAGCAGCCATCTACCTGCACCCTAACCTTCCATGTTAGCAGATCTATTATTTTGTTGTAAGGTCACGTGGCAACGTGGAGCCTATTGTTCTCAACTATACAAAGGAGGAGGCCTGAGGAGGCTTAGGTTCTAGTTTCTACATTGCTGCTGAGCAGCTGGGTGAGCCTGAGCAAGTGGCTTCTCTCCATCCTCAGTTTCCTCGTCTGTAAAATGACGTGGCTGGGTGAGTGATAAAATTCTATATTTTGGAATCATTCTTCCTCATAAATTTCTACATGGAATTTATTTTCTTTAGTTGTAAAACAGACCATATTTCTAAACTTTTGGTCCTCACTTTATTACCGCCCACTCTTTTTCCTATTGTCTTAATTTTCTTTTTTAGATAACATGTCTTCCCATTTAAATTAGAAAAATTTTAATCTAGGATTTATTAATATATTACTGTTTGAGTATAATAGCATTCAAACTATTGTTAGTAGTCATAAAATTTTTTCAAATTTCCTTCTTTTAGTTTTACTATGTTAATAGATTTTTATTGCAGTGTACTGTAACATGCATGTAGAAGAGCATAGAGCTCAGTGAATTGTCACCAAGTGAATTCCACGTAACCCCTATATGAATGTCGTTAAGTTTTGAGATTCACGGATGTTATGTGGGGAACTGTAATAACTGAGAATCAACATATTCGCATTGCTGTAGAGCAGTTTAGCTTTTCAGTGGTTTTCTTCAACTAGCATAGAAATTTCAGCTCTGTGTTCTTACACCATATAAATGCTGATGATGTTTTTCTATGGGGAAAGAGTATATATGCTAGAAATTATAACACTGGAATGGTATAAGATTTTCTAACTTTCTTCCACCTATGGCCATGGCAATCACTGGAAATGCTGGAGGGCTTGGCGCTTAAAAGGGCTACCAGACTGTTCTCTCGATATTTCAGAGGATCTTAGAGTCTCCTCGTATAATAAGGAAACCTTACTCCATTTCACTGAGCAAAGTACCTACAACATATAAGCTTCAGTGCATATTGTGTTTTCAGTGTTCTTTTGAAAATTCAGATGTGGAAGCACGTAATCAACAGACAAGGATCAAGAGATCAAATAGCTCCGGGAACACAAGAAGGAAGCAGCAATGTAGTGGCTGGCTCCTCTGGAAGGCCAAGCAGAGAGAAAGCCCAGGCTCAATCTGAATTCAAGTTTGGCCATGCCAATGATAGACAGCTGGTTGATACTTCTTTGAAAAGATAGGTGGTTGATACTTCTAGGGAAAGAGATTTCAATACAATCAAACACTTTCTCTTTGTCAAGATTATGAATTTTAGTGAGAGATTAGATGCCACTCTGAGATGGGCATTAAAAATACTCACCTGGGGAATTACTGATGTGAAAAATGTGAAAGTCCCAAGTTGGAGTATAATGTCCGACTGTTTCTCTCACATGCCCCAATTTCTCCTATACGTATTGACAAAGAGATGCCCTAGAATTTTTTAGCGCTTTTTCACCTTTCTGCTAAGGGTCAGTGAGTTGTAACTTTCTTCCTTTAGTATTTTCATCAATGTCCAAAGTGAATCGAAAAGGCAGATGCACTCTCTTTAGATAAAAAGTGCCTGGATATTTTCTTACTCTTTCCTGGTTATGAACAAAGAGTTTTCCTCTTACTCATTTCCTTCTTACCCATCAGGATGTACGGTGGAGGCAGCATATTTATCCAATGTGGAATAAGTGGATAACCCAGAATCCTTTTAAAATGTCATATGTTTAAAAGAAATGTCAGCAGTTCCATGTCCTTCAGGGTTCATCTGTCTAGCATTTGAGGGGGACACTTAATGAGTCTGTTGAGGCTAATGTGAGTTGGGGCCATCTGTGCCATAGATAAGTGAATGCTGCAGGCTTAGAAGGGGTTTCCAAAAGCTGATCTTAAAATTTGTTTTTAGCAAGTGGACATTGGAAGCATGATTATGGCTTTGGTATTCTACAGTGGGGCACTACCCTGGAGCTGTGAAGCAGGATATGGGGAGAACGATTGACTTATTTGCTAAGAAAAAAGTGGGACAGAAGAGGGGCTATTAGGATTTTGAAAGTTAGTGTTTGGCTCAGTTTAAGGCCTAGGTTGCAGCAAATCCTGTGTTTGTCATTACTATAAATAGTCATCTCTTCCTCCCTTTTCCTATTTCCTTTAACACAATTTTTGAGATTTATTTTTAGGTGATAGGCACTATTTTCTACTACTGTTATTACTACTCTTACTATTAATAACAAATGTGTAATGAATGCTTCATATATGTCAGGCACTGTTTTAAGTACTTTACATATATTATTCTACAGAGTACTCAAAATAACCTGATGAGACAGGTATTATTATTATGTCCAATTTATAAACGAGGAAAGTGAGGCTTGGAGATGTTAGATAACTTGCCCAATAACACCAGCTAGTAAGTGGTAGAGACAGTATTTGAACCCTAGGCAATCTTACGGCAAAGCTAATATAGTATTAACTACTAAACTGTTTATTTCATGAGTGTGACTTTTAAGGATTGTTTTCAAGTGAATGTATATTTAAACTAATCTTAATTTGCGGCCTCAAATACACTCTTATGGACTCTACTTATTTATTCATTGCCTTACATGTCACTGAAGAACCGCTTCCCAGTTAGCCCCCTACCAAACCAAGAATCTAAGAAGTATCATTATGTGTAAAGCACTTTATCAGCTGCCAGTGATATCAAAAAGAAATAGGTCTGTCCTCTGTTGACTAGGTAATTATGATGTGTACAACAAAAAACTTTGAAGTCAATGTGTTAAGGTCAATGAGGTGTAGAGATAAAATCAGCAAACTGAGAAGGAAGTAGCATTTAGGTTGAAAATTAAGAGTGGCTAGGAATTTGACATGAAAAGAAATGGGGTTCACTTTATTATATATGGAGGCATATCATTACAGAGAATAGAAAGGCATATTCATAGAGCTGCACTAAATTCATCTGATTGGAATATGGGATGAGTCAGGGGCGCGCTTGAGCTGGATCAACTCCTACAGGGTAGGTAGAGCCAATTGTTAAATATTCAGGACTCTTTCGAGCCAGTTTTAAAATCATCTTTGGTAGCTTGAAATTGGTCACAGTGGGAGCAGTAGCAACATGAAAATTGGCAAATATTACAAATCATGGCTTTGTTTCTTGAACTCTTGAGAGATGGTTTCCCACATCACTGATAGTGTTTGCGGGAAGAGATTGAAAAGGGTGCAAAGGTTGTTGAGTGTTTGAATGGCCCTGAATTCCAGCCCATGGTATGTAGGCATTATTCAGTAAGGGTAGTTACGGAAGGTCATTTAGCAAGAAATCAAAGTAACTAGTAAAGAGAATAGTGATACTTAGATGTGATTCACTGATCTTAGGATCTCAGGTATGAACGAGACTAATGGTCCAAATATTCATCTAAAGTTAGAATTCTGACTCTGCTTTCATTTTCCCTGAATCTTTCTAGTTCTCCAATTAGTGGGGTTTTTTTTGTTTTCAAAATATGTCTGTATTTGAATATGTGTGTATTTTCTTTGCGTATAGCTATTTTGTTAAGGCCAGATGACGAAAACTAAGTTTCGGCACTAATTTTCAGCAGTGAGGTACAACTGTCTTGCCAATGTTGGTGCCAGCCTTCAAAATGGATAATCAGATTATGCACATTTAAAAATAATCTCTATGTTACAGGAGTTCCTGATGTAATTAAAATGTGAGTTAAATTTTTATAATGTGTGCAAAGGTTGTTGAAGCAAACATTTGGATGTTTTGAGGTACACCTGCACTGAAAAGTCAGCACCCTTTTTCCATTCCGTGGTTCCTTGCAATTAATATCAAAATGAATCTAATGTATAACATATTTTACTGAAGTAGAAATTGATGTACAATGTTGTGTTAGTTTCAGGTATACAGCAAAGTGATTCAGTTATATATATATATATATATATAAAATCTTGTTCAGATTCTTTTTCCCTTTGCGTTTATTACAAAATATTGACTATAGTTCCCTGTGCTATAAGTAGGTCCTTGTTGGTTATCTGTTTTATAGATAGTAGTATGTATGTGTTAATCCCAAACCCCTAATTTATCTGCCCCCCCCCACCCTTTCCCCTTTGGTAACCATAAGTTTGTTTTCTGTGTCTGGGCTGTTTTTAAAATCATGATCAAATCAGTCTTTTCTGTATTTATATTATCAAAATGATTTACTACGTTTAGCATACCTTGTTTCGTGAGGCAAGTGTATGAAAATGCTTTAGAATAATTTTTAACAGGAGTTTTAAAAAGGTGGTCTAGGTTAATTTTTGGCTAATCAATCAGATGTTATACAGTATACTGAAAAGGCTATGGCATTTTCAGTTAGATCTGAAAATCAGTTCCTGGTTGTGTAATCTTAGACAAATAACTGAGTCTCTCTCAGCCTTAGTCTTGTCATTTGTGATACTGGGATAATACTTAACACTTGGTTTGCCTTCCTGAGTAGTTGTGAGGATCAAATAAATAACAAGAATTCTTTTAAGAATCTACAAATTTAATTACTGTTGACCAGGAAAGTAAATTATTTGGTAGATCCCATTCCAGAAGCATTCTGATTAATTGGTCTTTGATTCCACTCATCTTGTCTCCACTTTCTGCTACAGTCATCCTGTGTCATCGTATCTCTGAACAAATACAACCATTAGTTTTGGAAACACACATAATTTCTTACCATATAAAATACATTTCTGTATGCTGTACTCTACTCCACTCCTGGATTTCTTAATGGCTGTCGTCAGAGAGTTCTTTCATGCAGTATCTAAATTTGTATGTGAGGAAAAGATAAAGTTATGAAAAAGCAAAGTAGAAAGGGAAAAAGTCACAGATAAGGAAACAAAAACAGGAGATGACTGCTACTAATTATTTCTCTCTGGAAGGTAATAAACGTATCTGATATACCTGTATAGGTCAGGCCCTAGATTAGTCACAAATAGACTCTAAGTTTAGCTTGAAAGGCCACTAGTCTGTTCTATGAGATTTCTAAATTTTTTTCTGTTTAGATCTTGGGGATTGAAAGGATGTAATCATCATCTTTAAGGCTATGTTAGAGTTAATACGTTTAAGCTACTGACTGAGATAGGCCAAGGTTTGTGAGTTGTTAAAACACCAGGTTGGTAAGGTCAATGATCTGAATTAAAATTCTCTGAGGCTTTATTCCACGTATCACCACAGACTTTGGTCTCAGTCTCGGGAAGCAGCCTTGCAAGTACGTTTCACTGCTGTGGAAGAGAGACGAAGATAAGGGCAGAAAAGGCAAAAAAAAAGAAGTGTGCAGCCAACTTGAGGTTTGCATCATAACCTACGTAGGAGGAGTCGAGAGTCTTGTATGTGAAGGACAGTTAAAGAGAACACAGAAGTGCTCTTCAGAAAAGACAGTAGTAGCTTGATCCTAGGAGAGGAAACTGACCAAAAGAATCACTTCAGTTGTCTCAAATAAGTTTTGGGACATAGGGAAGGCCGAGAGGTTTAGAAGAAACTCAGAACACTTTAGACGTAGAACATCCTCATTTTTCAAATGAGGGACCTAAAACAAAGCTAAATGGTTTACCTGCAGCTGGTGCCATTGGTGGTAGTACTTTTCCAATTTCAGGGGATGACTTTTCTCTAGAATGTTAGAATTGGTTTCCTTTGTGATTCTTACTCATGCTTTGTGTCAGTGCAGTTCTGATTATCTCCATCTTGGTGCCTTCAGGCTAACTTCTGTTTTAATCTAAGGCAACCAGAGTTTCCTTTACTTCACAAGTATTTACTGAAGGCCTTCTCTGTGCCAGGTCTTGTGCTAGCCACAGGTGATAAAATGGCGAGCGAAACATTGTCACGCAAACATAGTGCAGTTATGACCAGTCATCACAGAGACCATTTTTCACGGAACTTATTCAATTTATGTAAACTCAATAGGAAACCAAGTTTTGGGATTGCAAAGTGAGCCAGTCAGCTGCAAGGTACCATTCCTCTAATTCAGATCATCCAAAGAGAAAAGGCATATTATCCTGCTCAGTCATGGAGAAGGTCCATTGTTTCCCTTTTAAATTTCTTACTGAGGTTTCCTAAGGGGCTGAAGGCAAGATTCCGTTTTTCAATTTCATGAATTTTTGTCCTTGAGGTTTGGATTCAAAATGAATTCATTTTTTTGTAGGACTTCCCTAGAGACGTGGTTGGTTCAAGCTTATGTTTCCAAATAGCTTTGTTTAAGAATCCAAAACAAAATGAAACTGTCCTATTCGTGGCCATGCCACCTGACTCCCCCATTCATACCTGCCTGGGCCAAAAGTAAAACAAAATAATACACACGCATTTTTCCACCCCTAAGTAGCATACTGAAGCCCACTGTTGAGTCTGAATATCTAAAGTGAACCACAATTTGCATATTCAACCAAGGGGAGCCCTGCAATGCTTTTGTAAGACTGTTGCAAACCTAAAACAGCTTGAAATGAAACCTTTTGAAAATGTAAGGGTGATAGTTTGAAAATTCTGTTACCTTGAAAGAAGCAAAGAAAATGATGACGAGGTCTTCAAAAAAATCTCTCAACTTTCACTGGGTTTTCAGCTAGAAAGACTGCTTGAAATTTGAAAAGCATTTTCTTTCCAGAATTTGTGATAATATAGTTATCAGTGGGATATATGGTTCCAGATTTGCAATAAGGAGCTCAGGGCATTAGAGAGCATTAAATATACCACTTCTGCATAGATCTGGTAATGTGAGGTGCAAGGCTTCTAAAAAGAAGCTGTTGCAACTCAGGGACCACATTTTCCCTAGGAATAATAGTGACACTAGGGAATGGTCAGTGAATTAACACTGTAAGAAAGATTTGGGATCAACATGATTTGCTTTTGCAGTATATCAATCAGTCGTCGCTTTTTATTAATAAGACGACAACTTTTTAATTTTGGTCAGGTGCTTTCAAGTGAGTAGCGTTGATGGGATCCCACTGTGCTGTGCAGTGGTGACATTTGCCAGAAGACTGAAGTGCCGCTGAAGTGTTGCTAACCAGTTGGGCAGCCTAAATATGATAAAGCTCCGTAAACTACTCTCATGTGTGTCATAATAACTGCAGCATTTTGTCAAAAGAGTCAGAATCAAGGGTCAGATCAAAATGAAATGTTTCATATTCCTGTAGTGTATAAGAGAGGGAAAGGTGTGGATGCCCTTGGGTTAAAAAATAGCTTATTAGGTATTTTCTGATCACAAAATAAATTTATAGTAACTAAAAAAAGTACAAAAAAGAAAAATATCCATAATCCTACCAGCCAAAAAGGCAAACATTGTTAACATTTTGTCACAGGTCTATCCACACTTTTTTCTAAGCATATTTTTACCTAATTGAAATGGTTCCGTAGATCTAATTTTCTTCTCTGCCTTTTTTTTTCCAGTTGTAATGGAGATTTAAGTTGCTGTACAGCTCTACTGGTTAGAGATTGAGTCATCCTCCTCTTCCGGGTACAGAGGCGACACCCTTACAAATAAATGAAGATTTCCCTCCCTCGTAAATGTAAGTTTCTTATTTACAAAAGGGTAACTTCTGCTTGGTTTTCAAAGCTTTTCCTGTGTCTGCGGTTCCTTTTCTTTAAAAAACAGCCTAAAATAATCCTTATGCAGAAGAGGCATATTTTAGGGTGACCAATTCTACTCCCTTTCAGCCCTGCCTTTGAAACTTCCCCAAGAAGTTTCACAGTCATAGCCCAGAAGCTAAGTTGATCGATTGCTCCAGATCTTACTGAACCAGTCTCTTAATCTTGAGCAAAGGTCCGTTCAGTTAAACAGTGCATCTCATTTTAGGAGGCGGTGATTTAGGTGGGCTCCTAAAGTTAGGCCTAAATGGTATGAGCGATCAGGTATTTACTAAGGAAGGCGTTTCTATGGAAACGAAAGAAAAACAAAGGTTAATAGCTGGAGCACACTGAAAACACAGACCGAGTCCTAAGGGCAGGCAGTCGACAAGAGAAGATATCTAGAGGTTGGGGTTGAAGCGCCTTTTGCGGTTTGAATGTTTCTGATGATGTTGGCGGGTGTTCTGAGTGGCCCACGCAGCAGCAGGCACAAAGATTGTGTAAATGAGCTGTCATGGTGATTTCTCTGAAGTTTACATCAAGTTGTTCACGTTCAGTTTGCAGGGTTTTGTGGGAAAGGGCAGCTTTTGTTCTCAGTGATTCCAGGTCAAAAGGGGAGGAGGAAATTGGAAATGTTAGTTTGGAGAGGTGTAGTCAGATACTGGAGGAAACGAGAAGAACTCAGGATCCGGTCCAGTTTACATGTATATAACAAAATCTCAGAATGTGGTTAACAGAATCTGATAACCACAAGTGTGTATTATAGTTTCTACTGAAACGGTTTTTCTCCTCCAGGGTCCCCCAAATATCCTGAGGTTCCTGCATCTGCCAGGAAGTGTCCTTCCTTACTCACCTGGTTAGGCTGCTAGGAACCCTGTTTTACAGGGGGCTTTATGGGCTGCATAAAGTCACCCTTACTTCCTTAAAGCTCTCGGGTCATATCTGAGTCTATGCACATTATTCTCAAATATGACCTGCCAGTCAAAGCCTTGGTAATGTAACCATAGTGAACATATGCAAATAACAGTATTGCCATGAAAATAAGAATATTCACTAACAAACAGTTTCTAAATTCTGGAGGGAGGGATCAGGTAGGGAGAAAACTGTAATTGTTTCATCTTTGTTCACAAAGGTATACTCTACCCAATAGCTGTAAGTCACAGATGGCTTAAGAGAAGAGAGTTCCTTAGGTCTGGACAAAGAAGACATAACCATGTTTTTTTAAAGAAAAAGGCATAAAATTATATAATCTTCCTCATCAGTCCACTCAGTCCCACATAATTAATTCTTGACTTATCAGAGTCATTTCCATGAATCTCTCTGAAGATGAAACACTTCTGCAAAAGCATCAGAGTAAAACAAACAACAGCTGTCTGTCTGTAAATGACAAAGGACTTTAAAATGGCCGTGGTTAAAGATATGAGAGATTGACAAGGAAATTTGGTTATTTCTGTGACATACATTTTAAGATGATAACTAGAATTAAAAGCAATAGCATTATCAGATTTCAGGAACTTCACACAAATTCTGGACAAATGCAACATAAAGAAGGCTTAGTGTCACTTCATATACTTGACAATGCTTCCCATGTAATTAACACCTCAATTAAGCCTAATTAGTATCTCTCTTTCATAAGTAGAGAGAACAAATCTTTTGAGGTATTCCAAGGGCCCTCTGGCAGGTCCCAAAGTTACTTCCAGCTCAAAAAGATTTAATGTAGAATTTGATTTTGAAAGTTTGTCAAACATATCAAAAGTTTCTGGACACTTGACTAAATAGGATCACAGATCATTATGAAAAAACACTTCATCTAGTTAAAGTAACAAAATATTTTAAAGGCAAATATAGAAGGTTACATAGTTGTGGGCAAAACTTAGCTCATTTAATATTAAGAAGATTCGGTTTTCTTCAGTAATCAAAGGCCTGATTAAGACAACATGGAGCACAGGAAATTAGTTCGGCAAGACACAAAATCTTTGCTTTCTAGGCAGAGCAAAACCCTTACAATCTCTTTATCAAGAGCACACCAAAAGTCTAAGAAAACTTTTTCCATTTACTAGATGGAAGAAAATTAAGTTTTAGTTTTATATAAGTATACTATTGATATTAAAACTTATTTTTAAAAGCCTTATGATAACAATTCAATTTTATCCAGCTTGACTACACAAGGTAAAATTCTTTCCTCACAAGTGCCCACATCCACTGAGTCTGTCCTTTATTCTCCTTTCCTCACAAGTGCCCACATCCACTGAGTCTGTCCTTTATTCTCCTCTTTCCCGTTCTGAAACAACCAGCTTTACTTGAGGACAAAGTTACTTTCATTTCCCTTAACAAAAATGCATCTCCATAACTTGTACCTTTGCTTAGCCCCAAACAATACTACTTTCCTTGTATATAAAATTGTTTTCCTTATTATTTCTAGTAGTTTTAATTACATATTAACTAGAATTCTTAGAGACCTTAATTAATTTCTCGTGAAAACTAAGTAGTAAGCCATTGTGAACTGTTACACCAGCATTCTTTAGATTGGGAAATTTATGAATACATTTCATAATTTTTAGCAACATCTACCTTTTATACAGTACAATTTTTCAATCTGGCACAAGAACAGACCAGTGTCTTTACTTCCTCTGTAACAAGAAACCAAAATAGGTAAACCTATGTTCAATGTTCAATATTTTATCTTATTTGGAAATGATCTAGATATTCAGTGAATTTCCATCAATTAACTCAGCAAAACTGAACGTTACTGAAAAGATTTGGGAAACTTTTAAACTAGATATACTGTAACCTACATGTATCTAATAAATCACTTGCTCCTAACAATTATGTTTAGATTACTCAATAAAATTTCACAAGACATTAGCTAGCTAGCCGTCATCTTAAGCTATATTTCTCTTGTTGACAGTTTGTAGCAGATAAAACACGACCTTACGACTAGTAAACTTAGGAGGAAAAAACTATATTTAATGCTGATAATTCTGAAGACCTACTATTTTAATTAAACCAACAAACTTAAGGCATTAACTTGAAAAACATTTGGGTTAGTTTCTGTATTTCTCAGAGCTTAAGAAAACTTAATTCAAGTAAGCGCTTATGTTTTTCCCCTTTTAAACAGAGCTCTTTTACAAATTAATTTTGGCAGTACCGTCAGAAGGTAGAAAAATATCACACGCCTACAACAGACATACATAAACACACAGATGCAAACACAGACCTTATAGCTGTCATTCTAAAATTTTAGCCATGACTCAGGTACAATAATACAAAACTCACTTGTTTACAAAAGAACAGTTGGATCCAAACTGTTTCTGGAAGTTGGAATAATAAGTTTACCCCCTTACTAATATATGTGGAGAAAACACCTAAGATTTTTCAAAATCTTCGCCAAATTTCAAAACACCTCCTTTGCATTTCAAAGAATAGATCTTAGGTCCTAGAGAAGATGGGGTAGAAAATCTACATCACAAAAGCACAAAGTAGCCACGTTTTCTCCTGGGAGTTGTGGGGGTATATTTGCCTATTACTAGAGGTCTAGGGTAATTACCATTTAAATATTTCTAAAGTGCTGGGTTTCTTAAGTGGAGCTTCAGGGTTTAATACATTATACCTTTCTAAAGTCTGTACGGAGCATTCAACAAAGGACTTCAAGTGCTGTCCTTTTTTCTGAATACACAATTCAACCTAGGACCAATGCAGCTCATGGGGAAAAGTCCCTACTGCTGCTTCTATCAGCTTCTGAACGTTGGCCTCTAGCTGAGCCACTCCTGATCGTTTGTAGGAGAGCCTGGGAGAAATTTTGGTTATCTGTTTCCTCTGTCGGGGAGGGGATGTTCCCCAGGGGGCCATCTGGCTTGTCTGGTAACTACAATATATAATTATGGGTGGGAAGAACACCCCTTAAGCAGCCAATCAAGGTTCCCGTGGGTGGGGTTAGTGACCAATTCAGTGACCTCCTTGTTAGGCAAGAGGTCTTCTTCATTACAATTTAGTGTGGTGGAAAAATGATTTCTATACGGAAAAAACAGGAGATAAAAGGTAACTCAGGGAGGATAGTCTGTCAACCAGATTTATTTATTGTACTTATATCTGCGATCCAATACAATCATCCTACTATATAAATAAAGTACTTAGAAACGGTTCTGGGAAAGGGGGAGGTGATATCTTTTTAAATGGATAGTTGAGCTTGTAAGAAATTAGGGGAAATTCTCAAGGGGAAAAATCCAAAAGAAAAGTGAAAAACAGAGTCTAAGTACCTGAACTGAGGCTGAGGGGCTCTGGATGAAGATGGGATGAACGCCGATCTTTGTAAGTCAGCAAATTGGCTTTTAATGCCTTCTGGAGGATAGGAGACAAGGCTGTAGGCTTGTATGACATGGCAGTTGGAACTGAAAGATACATACACACTTCTTCATAATATTGGGACTCTCAAAAACTACTTCCTCAGTTAAAGGAAGAGAGAGACAGAGAGCAAGCTTGCTGGCCTAGCCTCTGGTGTGTGTGTGGGAATCTCCCACAGTATTTTGTAAATTTTTATAGGTATTGCCAAATTCCCCTCCATAGTGATCATACTATTTTGCATTCCCAACACCAATATCTCAGAGTTAATTTTAGATTTTATGTTCCCCATCGCTTAAGAAGCCACTACGTTATTAAACCCTACATTTGCAGCAACAGACAGAATATGGAAGTAGGTATGGAAAAAAAAAGGACCCCAATTTGTGATGATAGTCAAGATTCTGGAGGCCTAAATAAATAGTTCAGCAGCACCCCTTAGAACTATGGCTTAAAAAGCCTTATCAATTTCATGGTATGGAAAACTTAATATTAGAACTATGGCTTAAAAAGCCTTATCAATTTCATGGTATGGAAAACTTAATATTGTGCAGATGGCAATACTCCCCAAATTGACCTATAGATTCAATACCTATCAATCAAAAGTCCAACTGTCATTTTTTTTGTTTTTTGCAGAAATTGTCAAGTTGATCTTGAAATTCACAAGGAAATGTAAGAGACCTAGATGAGCTAAAAACAAACAATCTTGAACGAGAAGGAAGGATGTTGGTGGAGGCCTCGGAATTCACAATTTCACATCTAACTACAAACCTACAATAAAGACAGCTGTAATAGAAGAAACGGATAAATTCCTAAAAACATACCAAGACTGAATCATGAAGAAACAGAAAATCTGAACATACCAATAACACGTAAGAAGACTGAATCAGTAATCAAAAACCTCCCAACAAACAAAAGCCAGGGACCAGACTGCTTCTCTGCTGAATGAACTCTACCAAAGAATTAACAAACACCAATACTTCTCTAACTCTTCCAAAAAACTGAAGAGGAGGGAACATTCCCCAACTCATTTTACAAGGTCAGCATTACCCTGATACCAAAGCCAGACAAAGACACAAGAAAATAAAATTACAGGCCAATATGCCTGATGAATATAGAACCAAAAATTCTCACCAAATATTAACAAACCAAATTGAACAGCTCATTAAACTGATCATATATCAATGGATCAACTAGGACTTACCCTTGGGATACAAGGATGGCTCAACATATGCAAATCAGTAGGCATGATACACTATATTAATGGAATGAAAGGTAAAAATCACATGATCACGATC
Source organism: Grampus griseus (assembly GCF_964374135.1). Classification (NCBI taxonomy): domain Eukaryota; kingdom Metazoa; phylum Chordata; class Mammalia; order Artiodactyla; family Delphinidae; genus Grampus; species Grampus griseus. Next base: position 18,853,464 of record NC_138999.1, read on the forward strand.
AGTAGATGCAGAAAAAGCATTAGATGATATTCAGTATTGGCTCACGATTAAAACAGTCAACAAATTGGGTATAGAAGCAAAATACCTCTACAAAATAAAGGCCATATGTGACAAACCCACACCAACATCATACTTACTTAATGGTGAAAGTTACTTAATGGTGAACGTTTACTTACTTAATGGTGAAAGCTTGAGAGCTTTTCCTCTAAGATCAGGAACAAGGCAAGGATGTCCACTCTCACCACTTTTCAGCATAGTACTGGAAGTACTAGACAGAGAAATCTGTCAAGAAAAAGAAATAAAAACCATTAAAACAGGAAAGGAAGAAGTCAAGCTGTCTTTGTTTCTAGATAATATGATCTTATATACAGAAAATATATACAGAAAATACTAACGACCTTACCAAAAAACTACTGGAACTAAAGTTGCAGGAAGCAAAATCAACATACAGAAAACAGTTGGGTTTCTATACACTAACAAGAAATGAAACAATCCCATTCACAATAGCGTTAAAAAATATAATTCATGGGGTTCAGGGGATTAAAAAATGCATAATTCATATGAATAGATCTAACAAAGGAGGTCAAAGATCTGTAAAATGAAAGCTATAAGACTTTGGTGAAATAAATTGAAGACACAAACAAAAGGAAAAATGCCCCCTGTTCATGGATTGGAAAAATATTGTTTAAATGTGTATATTACCCAAGGCCATCTACAGAATTCAATGCAATCCTTATCAAAATCCCAATAGCAATTTTCACAGATAGCAAAAAAACCCCTAAATTTCATATGGAGCCACAAAAGACCATTAATAGCCAAAATAATACTGAGGAAGAAGCCAGAGGCATCCCACTTCCTGATTTCAAACTGTACTACAAAGCTCTACTAATGGGAACAGTAGGGCACTGGCATAAAAATACATACGCAGACCAATGGAACACAATGTACAGCCCAGAAACCCTTGCATATATATGGTCAACTAATATTTGGCAAGGGAGCCAAGAATACTCAATGAGGAAATGATAGTCTCTGCAATAAATGGTGTTGAGAAAACTGGATAAGTAAATACAGAAGAATGAAATTACACCCCTATCTTACACCAGTCAAAAAAACAGCCTCAGGATGGATTCAAGGTTCAAATGGAAGACATGAAAATGTAAAGCTCCTAGGGGAAAACAGAAGGAAATCTCCTTGACGTTGATCTTTGCAGCAATTTCCCGGATATGACACCAAAAGCACAAGCAACACAGGCAGAAATACTAAGTGCGACTACATCAGTCTAAAAAGCATCTGCACAGCACAAAAATGAAAAGGAAACCTAAAGAGTGGGAGAAAATACTTGGGGGTTAATATCCAATATATATAAAGAACTCACACAATTCAATAGCCCCTGCCCCCCCAAAAAAACACCCCAATTCCAAAATGGGCATAGGAACTGAATGGATAGCTTTCGATAAAAACGTGCTCAACGCCACTAATTAGGAAAATGCAAATCAAAACTACAATGAGATATCATCTCATATCTGTTAAAATGGCTATCATCAGAAAGATAAGAAATTGTTGGCAAGAGTCTGGTGAAAAGGTAACCTGTGACTGTAGGTGGGAATGCAAATTGGCACAGCCACCAGAGAAAATACTATGGCAGTTCCTCAGATTATTACAAATTGATCCAGCAATCCTACTTCTGGGTATATATTCAAAGGAATTGAAATCTGCATCTTAAAGAGATATCTGCACATCCATGCTCCTGAAGCATCATTCAGATATACCTAAGATATGGGAAAAAAACTGCATGTCAATTAATGGATACGTGGGTAAAGAAAATATGGCTGGCACACACACACAATAGCAGATTATTCAACAATGATAAAGAAAGAAATCCTCCTGTCTGCAATAACTAAAATGAACTTTGAGGGCATTATACTAAGTGAAATAAGTCAGAGAAAAATACTCTATGACATCACTTATATGTGGAACCTAAAAAAGCTGACCATAGAGAAACAGAGTAGAGTAATGATTATGGGGAGTAGGGGAAATGGGAGAAAATAGTCAAAGGGTACAAACTTCCAATTATAAGATTAGTACGTTGGGGGGGATCTAATATACAGTTTGGTGATTGTAGCTAGTAATACTGTATTATGTACTTGAAGTTGCTAAAAGAGTAGAAATAATGTTCTTACCACACACACAAAAAGAAATGGTAATTATGTGATGGAATGGAGTTGTTATCTAATGCTATGGTGGTAATCAATTTGTTATATATAAATATATCAAGTCAATATGTTATACGCCTTAAACTCACACAGTGTTTTACTGTAATTATACCTCAATGAAACTGCAAATTAAAAATTCCAATGACCTTCATCCAGGTCCCCCAAATATATAATTGTTTTCTGTACTGTTTGAGAATAAGCTGCATAAGTCACACTAAAAGAGATCAGCATTTGTTTCGTAAAACCAAGGACATTATCGCCACAGTACAGTTACTAAAAACTAGCCCATTAACTCTGAAGTAGAGCCATAAAGAGTAGCAGAATGCCACCACAAAACATGCCACTTTGGCATAAGATTAATGGTGAGCTGAATGTTATTGAGAAGAAGCATATACGAAGAAAAGCTTTCTGTCTCCCACCATTTGCCTAAAAGCTAGACACAAATTTGTAAAGGTGTCCCCCGTCCCTTCTAACCAGGAAGCACAGAAGTTAATCACAGGAGACAGCTCAAGACCCTTATCAGCCCAGAGATGGGATCAGAAAAAAACTATATAACTTTCCTAACTAGCCCTTAACTTCCACTAGCTCCCCCATATATTCACCGTCCTACAATTTGCCACCCTAGAAACCTCTTGTCTCTTCTATAAAAATTTTTTGTTCTTTTGTAAAGATGCAATATAAGCCCAAGTTCTAACCACCTTTTTTAGTTTCTCATGTTAAAAAACTTCTGTTTTTCTCTTGTTAAAGACAGTTGTAGTTCTGGCATAAAGATAGACACAGATTAATGAAACCCAGAAATAAACCCATACATCTATAGTCAAGTGATTTTTGACAAGGGTACCAAGACCGTTCAACGGGGGAAAGAATAGTTTTTTCATTAATAACGTAATCAATGTGGAATATCAATATCTATAATGGAATCACTGGATATCTACAGGCAAAAGAATGAACTTGGATCCCTACTTCACGTCACGTATAAAAATTAACTCGAATGGATCAAAGACTTAAATGTAAGAGCTAAATTATAAAAATCTTAGAAGAAAACAATCTTTGTAACCTCAGGTTAGGCACCCATTTCTTAGATATGACATCAAGACCCAAGGAACCAAAGGAAAATAGGCAAATTGGACTTCATTAAAATGAAAAGCTTTTCTGCTTCAAAGGAGAGCATCAAAGTGAAGAGACCAATAGCATCAAAAAACAATAAATACTTGGGAATAAATTTAACCAAGGAGGCAAAAGCTCTGTACACTGAAAACTACAAGACTTTGACGAAATAAATTGAAGAAGACACAAATGGAAAGATATCCTGCGTTCATGGATCAGAAAATTAGTATTGTTAAAATTTCCATACTACCCAAAGCCATCTATAAACTCAATGCAATCCCTATCAGAATTCCAACAGCATATTTTACAGAAACGGAAAAAAGAATCTTAAATAACATATGGAACCACAAAAGACCCTGAAAAGCCAAAGCAATCCCTAGAAAGAAGAACAAAGCTGGAGGCACCATCACGTTTCCTGATTTCAAACTATACTACACATCTATAGTAATCACAACAGTATGATACTGGCATAAAACAGACCAATGAAACAGAATTGAGAGCCCATAAATAAACCCATGCATATATGGTCAATGAATATCTGACAAGGGAACCAAGAATAATCAATGGGGAAAAGATAGTCTTTTCAATAAATGGCACTGGGAAAACTGGATATGCACATGCAAAAGAATGAAACTGGACCCCTATCTTACACCAGGCACAAAAATTAACTCGAAATGGATTAAAGACTTAAATGTAAGGCCTGAAACCATACAACCCCTAGAGGAAAACACAGGGAAAAAGTTCCTTCACATGTGTCTTGGCAACGATTTTTTTAGATACGACACCTAAAGCACAGGCAACAAAATAAAAAACAAACAAGTGGGACTACATCAAACTATAAAGCTTCTGCACATCGAAACAAACAATAGAATGAAAAGGCAACCTACGAAGTGGGAGAAAATAATTTGTAAACCATCTTTCTGGTAAGGAGTTAATGGCCGAAATATAGAAAGTACTCATACAGTTCAATAGCAAAAATACAAATAATCTAATTAAAAATGGACAAGGACCTGGACAGACATTTTTCCAAAGAAGACATTAAATGGCCACAGGTACATGAAAAGGTGCTCACCGTCACTATCAGGGAAATGCAACTCAAAACCACAATGAGCTGTCACTTCACATCTGTTATAATGGTAACTATCAAAAAGACGAGATAAAAAATGCTGAGGAGTACGTGGAGAAAAGGGAACTCTTGCGTGCTGTTGGTGGATTGTAAATAGGCATGGAAGACGGTATGGAGAGTCTTCAAAAAATTAAAAATAGAACCACATTATCCAGCAATTTTACTTCTAGGTGTATATAAGAAGGAAACAAAATCACTATGTAGAAGAGATATATGCACCCCTATGTTCACTGCAGTATTATTTACTAGCCAAGACATGAAAACAACCTAAATGTCCAACAACAGATGAATGGGTAAAGGAAATGGGTGAAGGTGGTCAAAGTGTCCAAACTTCCAGTTATAAAATGAATGAGTTCTGGGGATCTAATGTACAGAATGATGATTAGAGTTAACAGTACTGTATTGTATACTTGAAAGTTGCTAAGAGAGTATATCTGAAAAGTCTTTACCACACACAGAAAACTGGTAACTATGTGAGGTGATAGATGTGTTAACTAACCTTTTTGTATTAATCATTTCACAATGTATACATATATCAAATCATCACATTTTATACTATAAACATACACAATATTCTATGTCAAATATATCTCAATAGAGTTAGAAAAATAAGAAAGTGAAAAGACAACCCATACAGTGAGAGAAATATTTGCAAATTATTTATCTGTTAAGGGTCTAGTATCCAGAATATAAAAAGAACTTATAACTCAAAAGTAAAAAAGACGACCCAAGTAAAAAATGGCATAGGACTTGGATAGACATTTTTCTAAAGGAGATACACAGATGGCAAATCAGCACATTAAACAATGCTCAACATCATTAATCATTAGGGAACTGCAAATCAAAACTACAATGGTACTAGAGAATGGATGTGAGGATATGGGGAGGGGGAGGGTAAGCTGTGACAAAGTGAGAGAGTGGCATGGACATGTATACACTACCAAACGTAAAACAGATAGCTAGTGGGAAGCAGCCGCATAGCACAGGGAGATCAGCTCGGTGCTCTATGACCACCTAGAGGGGTGGGACAGGCAGGGTGGGAGGGAGGGAGACGTAAGAGGAAAGAGATATGGGAACATATGTATATGTATAACAGAGTCACTTTGTTATAAAGCAGAAACTAACACACCATTGTAGAGCAATTATACTCCAATAAAGATGTTAAAAAAAACTACAGTGGGATACCACTTCACATCCATTAGAACAGCAATCATAATAATGATGATGGAAAAGAATTTGAAAAGGAATAGATACATACATATATGTATAACTGAATTACTGCTGTACACTTGAAACACAATATTTAAAATTAACTATACTTCAATAAAATAATAATAATAATAACAAAATACATGTGTTGGTGAGGACTTGGAGAAACTGGAACTCTCATGCTTTGCTGGTGGGACCAGGAGCAGAAGAACCAGCCATGCATACCTGGACATCTGACTTACAAAACTGAAATAATAAATTTGTGTTATTTGAACCACTAAATTTGTGGTAATTTGATATGGTAGCAGTAGAAGATGAACACAGTGATACTACAAGACTACCAAGGCTAGGTTATAAAAAGCAGAAAGGCAGTACAATTTTCTCTGGACTCATACCTTTGGAACACTGAGCAACCACATAAGAAGCATGGCTGACCTGAAGCCACCTTGCTGGAGAGACCACACAGAGATACAGATGTCCCAGCTGTTCCATTCCTAAGCTGTTTGAGTCTTCCAGTTCAGGTGACAGGCATCTCAGAGCCTGTCTTGTCCTTTGGATAAAATTTAGCCTCAGCTACCACTGGACTGAGAGACTCCTCATGAGAACCAGCTAGCTTAGCCCAATCAACCTCCATGACTATGAGATGATGATACCATGATCGTTGTTTTATGAAACTGTTTGTAGTGATCATTATACAGCCATAAAAAAATCCAAATCCTTCTTTAGCTTTCTGCCCCTCCAGAAAGAGAGGAAATTAAAAACTTTCTCTGTATGAAGGAAGAAGGAGCTGAATCATAGAGAAGTAGACAGAAAATCAGAGAATGAGGTACTGAGGTAGGCCTTCAATCCTTATTTCTCTGGCAGGGCTGAGGGAAAAACATTTCTCTGTTAGTACCTGTGCCTCACTTTTCATCTAAAGAGCAACTTTTACTTAAAGGGCAAGACAGTAAATATTTTAGGCTTCTCAGACTAAGAAGCAAAACCAAGGCTATGATGTAGCAACTTACATAACCATTTAAGGTATAACCATTTATTTGCTAAATAATAAGTACTACACTTTATATTTTGTTCAAAACAGTCACGCTTTTTTGCTTCCAAATATCCTGCTACAGGCAGGCTGCTCTTCAATGGAGGCTGTGTTTCTAAGTTCTGAAATGTGAGTGTATTTGATTCCAAAGACAAGGATTGTGTTGGCTGTGATTTTAGCCATTCAGTGGGTGGCCTGCTTGTCTTTGCAGTTGTCTTCTTTGACTTGAAAGTTGCCAGATACCTTGACGTTTTGAGCAGAAAAATGCTAAGTTGAATTTGAAACAGAAATGTTGGATTTTTCCACTGCCTTCCCAATACTTCACATGATGTCATTTCAAGTGTAGCAGAAAGAAAACTAGGTGTCAAGCCATGAGATTTGAATATAAGGCACTTTCTAGTTGCAGTACAATGAGTATGACAGTTAACATCTCTGAGCCCCAGTTTCTGTAAGCTGATGGGATTAATATCTGCCTGCTTGCTTACTATGAGTGGTTGAAGTTCAAATGCGATAAAATATATGAAGGTGAATTGCAGCTTCAAAGTGCAAGGCACCTGCTAATTGTTATTGATGTGCCTATTACAAAGCATTTGGTCTTCCTTTCTCTGTTTCTCCCTCTCCCTCCCTCCCTCCCTCCCTCCCTCCCTCTCTCTCTCTCTCTTTTGAAATCTTCACTATTGTTTGTTCTGCATGGATCTGTTCTACTATTTGCTTAGCTGATAAATTAATTTTGGTGGCTGCTCATTCAATATGCTCTCCTGTTTTGATCTAATGTCTCCCAGTAATGATTTTCTGGACAGAAGATGCAAAAAATGATGATCTCCAGTGGTGGAGATTGTGGATATGTGGCACATGATTGTGGAAGGTATACTGTATTAGAAGCGCCTTTTGGAGTTTATGTTAGCCTTTTATCCATAAACTCATTATTTCTCAAATAATTAAGAATGCCTGCTCTTCGAGAGGCACTATGCTTGGTGCTGTAGATAAAGTAGTGGATGAGACAGACATGGTAATAGGTCTTACATGCTAATGGAGAGTGTATTAGTTTCCTATTTCTGTTGTAACAAGTTACCACAAACTTACTGGCTTAGAACAACACAAACTTATCTTTCAGTTACGCAGGTCAGACGTCTAAAATGGGTCCACCGGGCAGTATTCATTTTAGAGGCTCCAGAGAGTACCTAATTCCTTGCCCTTTCTAGCTTCTAGAAGTTGCCTTCATGCTCATGTCCCATTCCCTCTATCTTCAAAGCCAGGAATGTAACATCTTCAAATCTTTCTCTCTCTCGTTCCCTCTCCTTCCATCACCACATCACCTTTGTCTGACTCTGACCCTCCTGCCGCCCTCTTATAGGGACCATTGTGATTACCCCGGGGCCCATCTAGATAATCTCTCCAACTCAACTCAAGATCCTTAACTCAATCACATCTGCAAAGTCCCCTTCTTCATAAAAATAACATTTACAAGTTCAGAGAATTAGGATGTGTACATCTCTAGGGGGTCATTATTCAGTCTACCACAGGGGGAGAGAGAAAGTAAGTAAGTGGACAAATATATAAGATGATTTTAGAGTGTGACGTGTTATGAAGGCAATCAATGGGGTATTATGATAGAGCTGCACTGTCCAGTGGGGTGGCCACAAGCCACGTGTGACTACTGCATTCTTTAAATGTAGCTCGTGTAACCGAGGAGGTGAATTTTCAATATTATTTCATGTAAAATAATTTAAATTCCGGTAGGCACAAATGGCTAGTGGCTACCATTTTGGACAGCACAGCTCTAGGCTTTTTAGAGGCCATAGAAGAAAATGTTCTCTCTCTTTTCCACCTACCTAAATTGTATGAACATCCATGAAAGCAGTCAGTCCCCACTGACCTTAATAGGTGGAATGAGGCTAGTCAGGTGACCAACTAGATATTTTTTCCTGAACAAGCAAAAGAGAAACATTCCCTACTACTATAGCAATCTTCCAGTTCCAACCAGAGAAAAATCCCTTTCACTAGGGCACTGCTCACAATACTTCATTTTCTTCCTCATATATCCACATACTTGCCCTGGATTCATGGTGAACTGAGTCGACTTCCTCACCTCTTAACTTTGGGCTTACGCCATGTGACTCATTTTAGCCAAGAAAGTGTTAACAGCTGTGACATAAGCAGAGGCTATAAACTTACTTGCATAGCTGGGTTTAGCCTCTTGCATTCCTCTGGTTGCCATGAGAACAGCCTATCCTGTGTAGCCACTGGTCCAAGGAGAATGTGGAGACATGTGGGAACAGAAGTGAATCACATCTACAGGCTGACACCTTGAACTTGGAGTCCATCGTAGCCCAGCTGAGGTATAGCCAATCTGCAGGTCTGTTTTAAGACACAGAATTTTGAGTCAATTTGTTACTCACCATTACTGTAGCATAGCTGACTCAGACAAAGAGAAATATAAGAAGAATTTCTCCTTTCTTGGAGTACTTTGTACATTAGCCTCCACAGTTCTTCTAAGCTCCCTCTGGATTTTACATTTAATGTCAGGGAGACCAGACACGGATTATTTGCTTTCGAGGCAGTTGCTGTTAGTAGCTTTAAGAATAGGGAGACCTTCAAAGTCTAAGGATTTGTGTAACAGAAATTGCACGAATCAGTGAGCAAAACAGCTGAGTGGAATCCTTCATTTTAACAAGGTCTATTTCTGGCTTCGATGACGCAAATTTCTCCTTCCTGAACTCACCATCTTTCAAGCTTTGTTACCAGGAAAGCAAGGACAGTATCACTACCTAGCCTTCCATCTGAACTAAGTGTGATGAAAAACAAAGATGGCCAAGACTTTTAAAAGCCCACAGTACTTTAAATATGTGGCTTTTCTTTCAGTACCTACAGTGGCTGAAAGTAAACCTGGCAATGCCTCTCAAATGGACATTCTCTCCTTAGTGACTGAGGGCAAGCTTAGCCACCTCTCCTGTTCTTTCTCTGTATGGCCAAAGTTGAGTGAATTTTTCTCCCTGTGCTTTTTGTTGCCTCCTGGGCATTAATAATGCTGGAATAGTATTGTTCTCTCCCCCCAGGTGCATCGATTTTCCTGCTTGAACTGATGTAGTCCCACAAAGAGAACACCTCACTGTTATTATCATTTTGGACACTCTTTTTCCCTGGCTTGGCCATTCCACTCAGCTTAATCAAAAGTACGCTGTGTCTATGGAAGAAAAGACAGCTTTTCAGAAACGGGAAACTTCTTGAGCTTGAAGCATAAGAACAGGCATCTACTCATACATTAAGGGAACCAGATTTCACAAATTTAATGTATCAATTGATGAAGTTATCAATGGAACAGCAAACTACAGACTATAAGATTTTGAACTCTACTTGCTTATGTATGTACAGGAAAAATATAATTTCTTGTATGTTTGAGTCTGGCAACAGAGGCTAAAAATCATGATTATTGCCTATATTTTGTCTGTTCTGGACGAGGATATTTATTCTCTGAGGAAGCTATTAAATTGGGGCAGGTAATTACCAATATCCACACAGGGAAGTTGGGCTCATTCCTCTGCTCTTGTTGCACTTGTTCAACTCAGTTATATTAGGCCTATTTGTGGTGTATGCCCAGAAACTTCTTCCCAGGCCAGAGGTCAGCCAGGCTATCACAGTCCTTTGGGTACAGAACTAATGGAGCAGTTCTTTTCCCTGAAGCTTCATCAGGGCTGAAAGCAAGGAGGATGCATAGCAGAGTTGAATAGGAAATTGACTCTATAAGTCAGAAAGGTCAAATCAAAGCAGATGGTTAAAGTCACAAGGCCAGAAGCTGATAGTGGCAGGGATTTGGTGGCAGGGAGAAGAGAAATTCACTTCCAGAAAGCACAGAATTACCCCAGACGTTTCTTGGCGCAGGCAGTGTTGTCAGGGTTGGCACCTGTGCGCCTGTAGGAGCGTATTAAGAAGGAGCCAGCCATGAAGGCTAGAGATGGGACCTATACTCCAAGGCTGTCTCTCCCACAGGCGGTGAGCTCCCTCAGGAAGCTCTTACTTAAGGACTCCTTATTCCTATATTGCTTATCATATATGAACTAAATGAATTTTGGCAGCATGGAAAACTAATTATCCAGACTAAGTAGATACACAATATTTCTGTTAGTGTAATGACTCAGGTAAGTCAAGTCATACAAAGAGTCTACTGGGTTAGGTGAGTTAACTTTCATTTATATAACACTTAGTTGCAATTTGTGTAATGTAAGAGGAGAAAAGACAGAATTAAAAGGGCTAAATGTACAGTTTCTGAAAGAAAAATGCCGGCCAAAGCCAGGGTTTTCTGGTACCAAACTAAGTACATATTTTCAAAAAGGCTACAGTGATTCTCTGCAGTTAGTAAAAATTGTGGCTTCTACTGCTGTGAAAAGAAGATGGACTTAAAATGTACCCTAAATGTACCCTTTAGGTTCTTTTTAGAGAGAAGCACTTTGAAAGGAGAAAACACCATATAAGCGCCACGTCTTACTGTTATCATCACTGCCATGAACACCTCCAAGCCACAAACAAAAGCATGTTCATAAAAGAAGTCTGTTTTGGAGATGAGGTGGTGAAGAAAGTTCATTTCAGATATTCCACACACAAGCTGCCTGCATTTAGTGCCATCTCCCTGAAATCCCAAATTACTACTGTCACCACTGTGTGCAGTAAAAGTTTCAGGTAAATAAAAAGCACAGAGGGAAGAAAATGTTAAATGCTTTTACCATGGTCTAATGATAACAATCCAAGAGCATTATTTACTTTCAGGGTAAATCAGAGCATGAAAATAACAATATACATTCCCATTACTGACCACTGTCACCAACCAGCATGGAACACCGGCTCTTTTTGTCTTTCCCTAAAATTGTAGAAAGTCTGAAATAAATCTTCCACATGTGAATGTCCAGTCTCCTTGGCCTCCAGCTTTTCCAGAACTGCTCAAGTTCTCGTGCTGATATTCATCTATACATTCCTGATATGTTTATATACACGCATATCTAGAGCAGGGGTTGGCAAACTACAGCCTGTGGTCCATACGTAGTCCAAAATGCCCACTTCCTGTTTTTGTGTCTCATGAGCTAAGACTGGTTTTTATATTTCTAAGTGGTTGAAAAGAAGTACAAAGAAGAATATTTCATGACAAAAATTATATGCAATTTAAATGTTGATATCCATAATAAAGTTTTATCATAACACACTCACACTCATGAGTTTATGTATCATCTATGGCTGCATCTGCACTATAACAGAGGTAGTGAGCTGTGACAGAGACCCTATGACCCACAAAGTCTAAAATATTCGCTGTCTGGTTCCTTAGAGAAAAATTTTGCCAGCTCCTGATCTAGAGCATACTTGTTGCTCCTTTTTCAAAATTACTTTTTTGTTGAAGCACAATGTAATACTTGAATAAAGGGTAAAAGGTACAAATTCTATGAAATTTTACATAGGCATTCACCTGTGTGACCAGCACACAGATAAAAGTAAAAAAAGATTTCCAGCACTACAGAAAGGCTCCCTCCCAGTCAACATTCCCTCACAAAGTGATCCATTTTTTTTCTAAAGGCTTTTACCATGAATTGATTCTGCCTATTTTTGAAATTTATATAAATAGGGTAATATAGTATATATTTTTTGCCTGGTTAATTTTACTCAACACTGTGTGTAATTCACTCATGTTGTTTCATGTGGCAGTAGTTTGTTCTGTCATATGAATATACTATAATTTATTTATAGAGTCTACTCCTGTTGGAAATTGGTAGTTTTAAATTTTTTGAATATTGTGAATACTCTTGTACATGCATTTTGGTGAACATATACGTTCAGTTCTCTCTAGAATGGAACTTCTGGAATGATGATGCTCTTTTAAAAAATAGAACTCCAGTTTGATATGAGCAAGATACATTCAGTAGAACCTTTTAAAAGTATGAAGCAAAGGTATTTTTACTTTTGGAAATGCAAACTGAAGTATTTAGGGGGTAGATTCTGTGATGTTGTTTAAAAGGCTACAGCAAAGGAGAAGATAAAGGGGAATAGATTCTTTAAATGAAAAATATTTATGGTGACTGAAACTATGTGATAAATCCATTAAGGTTCATTGTACTCTCTACTCTCAGTGCATTTGGAAATCTTTCCAGTAAAAATTAGAAAAAAGAAGAAACAGGTTGAAGTAAATAATAAAGCAGGTGAACTATTACCCAACCATAATCCTAGGCATTGAGGAAAGTTTCAACTTCTATAACTGATTAGAGCGGCATTTCCTAGTATGCGAAGGAAAAAAAAAAAACTTGTCTCATTTATTATAAAAATAACTGCAGATATCTAGCATAAGATGTGGGGACAAAGACAACTAAGTGTATGAAATTCCACATCTGGAAATTGCTAGGTATACAGTCTTAGGCAATGTCTTTACCTTTGTCTGTAAAATGGATATTCTTGAACCCAGAGTTACTATGAGGATTATTAAACAAGTATGAGCCTTTTGTTTAGCACCCAGTACTTAGGAACCACTCAATAAATGCTGTGTAAAGCCTACGTGTATTGTGCATAGACTGAGAGGGAGTTCAACTTTGGCAATGTAACATGTCTCTCACTGAGAACAATAAGAAAAGCTGAACAAAATATTTTTTTAAAACCCTCTATTTGAAGGCATAGGAAAGCTATCAAGGTACAGGGGTTAGGTTAGTAGCACTAGGATCCTATAGAGAAGAAAAGTCAGAGAAGTGAGCCTAGCATTTGGCATTGCCTTTTACCTCAAGATAAAACAATTCCAAAAGCAGTTGCTGACAGGCTAGTTAAGTGGGACAGAGCTTTCAACAGGCTCAGAAAATTCAAGTTAAAGACCACCAAGAGGGAGGAATCCTAACATATACTCCAGGATTACTACTGGAGCTCTAAAAGCATCTAAATATATAAAGCAAATATTAACAGACCTAAAGGGAGAACTAGACGGCAACACAAAAATAGTAGGGGACTTTATTACTCCACTCACATCAGTGGATAGATCATCCAAACAGAGAATCAATAAGGAAACCTTGGCCTTAAATGGCATGTTATACCAGATAGAGTTAACAGATATATACAGAACATTCCATCCAAGGGCAACAGAATACACATTCTTCTTAAGCACACACTGAACATTTTCCAGGATAGCTATGTTAGGCCACAAAAAACCAAGTCTTAATAAATTTAAGAAGACTGAAATCATATCAAGCATCTTTTTGAACCACAACTGTATGAAACTAGAAATCAATTACAAGAAGAAAACTGGAAAATTCACAAATATGTGGAGGTTAAACAACAGGGTACTGAACAACCAAAGGGGTAAACAAAGAAATCAAAAGAGACATCCAAAAAGACCTTGAGACAAATGAAAATGGAAACACAATATACCAAAACTTATGGGATGCAGCAAAATCAGTATTAAGAGGGAAGTTCAGGGCTTCCCTGGTGGCGCAGTGGTTGAGAGTCCGCCTGCCGATGCAGGGGACGTGGGTTCGTGCCCCGGTCCGGGAAGATCCCACATGCCGCGGAGCGGCTGGGCCCGTGAGCCATGGCCGCTGAGCCTGCGCGTCCGGAGCCTGTGCTCCGCAACGGGAGAGGCCACAGCAGTGAGAGGCCCGCGTACCACAAAAAAAAAAAAAAAAAAAAAAAAAAGAGGGAAGTTCATAGTGATAAATGCCTACCTCAAGAAACAAGAAAGGGAACTTCCCTGGTGGTCCAGTGGCTAAGACTTCTCGCCTCTAATGCAGGAGGCCCGAGTTTGATCCCTGGTCAGGGAACTAGATCCCACATGCTGCAATTAAGAGTCTGCAGGCTGCAACTAAAAGATCCTTTATGCCACAATGAAGATTCTATGTGTCGCAACTAAGACCTGGCACCGCCAAATAAATATTAAAAAAAAAAACAAGAAAGATCTCAAATAAACAACCTAACTTTATAGCTCAAGGAACTAGAAAAGAAGAACAAATGAAGCCCAAAGTTAGTAGATGGAAAGAAATAACAAAGATAAGAGAATTAAATGAATATAAACTAAAAAGAAAAGATCAATAAAACCAAGAGCTGCTCTGAAAAAAAGATAAACAAAATTAACTTTAGCTAGACTCACCAAGAAAAAAGAGAGGGCTCAAATAATTAAAAACAGAAATGAAAGAGAAGATGATACCACAGACATAAAGAGCATCATAAGAGAGTACTAAGAACATTTGTAGGCCAACAAATTGGAAAAACTAGAAGAAATGGATAAATTTCTATAAATATACAACCTTATAAGACTGAATCATGAAGAAATAGAAAACAGACCATTTACTAGTAAGGAGACTGAATCAGTAGTCAAAAACCTCCCAACGAACAAAAGTCCAAAACTAGATGAATTCACTGGTGAATTCTACATTCAAAGAAGAATCAATACCTATCTTTCTTAAACTCTTCCAAAAAACAGAAAAGGAAGAAATGCTTCCAAACTCATTTTACGAGGCCAGCATTACCCTGATACCCAAACCAAAGACACTACAAGAAAAGAAAATTGCAGGCAAATATCCCAAATGAACATAGATGCAAAAATTCTCTACAAAATATGTGCAAGCCAAATTCAATAATATATTAAACGGATCATATGCCACAATCAAGTGGTATTTATTCCAGTGATGCAGGACGGTTCAATGTCTGCTAATCAAAGCAGTACAACAAACGATGAATAAAAATCATATGATCATTTCAACAGATGCAGAAAAAACATTTGACTAAATTCAACATCCCTTTATGACAAAAACTAACAACAAAGTGGGTACAGAGGAATGTACCTCAACATAATAAAGGCTATATATGTCAAGCCCGGCTAACATCGTATTTAGTGGTGAAAAAGTGAAAGCTTTTCTTCTGAAATCAGGAGCAAGACAAGGATGCCCACTCCCACCACTTTTATTTAACACAGTATTGCAAGTCCTAGCCACAAAAATTAGGCAGGGAAAAGAAAGAAAAGGCACCCAAATTGGAAAGGAAGAAGTGAAACTGTCACTATTTGTGGAAACATAATTTTAAATATAGAAAACCCTAAAGACTCCACCAAAAACTGTTAGAATAAACAAATTCAGTAAAGTTGCAGGATACAAAATCAGTATACGAAAATCCAGTGTGGTTCTATACAGTAATAATTAACTATCAGAGAAATTAAGAAAACAATCCCATTTACAATTGCATCAAAGAGAATAAAATGCCTAAAAATAAATTTATCCAAGGAGATCAAAGACCTGTAAACTGAAAACTGTATGACACTGATGGAAGAAACTGAAGAAGATACAAATGAATGGAGAAATATTCCATGCTCACGGATTGGAAGAATTAATATTGTTAAAATTTCCATACCACCCAAAGCAATCTGCAGATTCAATGCAACCCCTATCAAAATTCCAATGGCATTTTTCACAGAAATAGAACAAACAATCCTAAAGTATGTATGGAACCACAAAAGACGCTGAATAGCCAAAGCAGTCTTGAGAAATAAGAATAAAGCTGGAGGCACCTGATTTCACATTACATCACAAAGCTATACTAATGAAAACAGTATGGTATTGGCATAAAAACAGACACAAAGATCACTGGAACAGAATAAATAGCCCAGAAGTAAAACCATGCCTATATATGGTTAATTAATTTATGGCAAAGGAGCCAAGAATATACAATAGGGAAAGGACAGTTTCTTCAATAAATGGTGTTGGAAGGGCTTCCCTGGTGGCACAGTGGTTGAGAGTCCGCCTGCCGATGCAGGGGACGTGGGTTTGTGCCCCGGTCCGGGAAGATCCCACATGCCACAGAACAGCCGGGCCCGTGAGCCATGGCCGCTGAGCCTGCGTGTCCGGAGCCTGTGCTCCGCAACGGGAGAGGCCACAGCAGTGAGAGGCCCGCGTAACGCAAAAAAAAAAAAAAAAAAAAAAAAAAAGAATCCGCCTGCCAATGCAGGGGACATGGGTTTGAGCCCTGGTCTGGGAAGATCCCACATGCTGTGGAGCAACTAAGCCCGTCTGCCACAACTACTGAGCCTGCGTGCCACAACTACTGAAGCCTGCGTGCCTAGAGCCCGTGCTTCACAACAAGAGAAGCCACTGCAATGAGAAGCCTGCACACCACAACGAAGAGCAGCCCCCGCTCAACACAACTAAAGAAAGCCCGTGTGCAGCAATGAAGATCACTGCAGCCATAAATAAATAAATAAATAAATAAATAAATAAATAAATAAATAAATAAATTTATTTTAAAAAATGGTGTTGGGAAAACTGGACAGCCACATGCATGCAAAAGAATGAAACTTGGCTACTATCTTACACCATACACAAAAATTAACTCAAAATGGACTAAAGACTTGAATGTAAGTCCTGAAATCCTACAACTCTAAGAAGAAAACATAGGTGGTAAGCTCCTTGACATTGGTCTTGGTGATGATTTTTTAGATATGGCTCCAAAAGCAAAGGCAAGAAAAGCAAAAATAAACAGTTGGTACTCACCAAACTAAAAAGCATCTGCACAGCAAAGGAAATCATCAACAAAATGAAAAGGCAACCTACCGAATAAAAGAAAATATTTGCAAATCTTATATTTGATAAGAGGTTAATATCCAAAATGTATGAAGAATTTATATAACTTGATAGCAAAAAAAAAAATCTGATTAAAAATGGGCAGAAGATGTGAATGACATTTTTCCAAAGAAGATATATAGATATCCAACTGGTACATGAAAAGACATTCAACATCACTAATCATCAGGGAAATGCAAATCAAAACCATGATGAGATATCACCTGACACCTGTTAGAATGGTTTTATCAAAAGGACAAGAAATAACAAGTGTCTGCTAGGATGTGAAGGAAAGGGAACCCTCGTGCACTGTTGGTGGGAATGTAAATTGTTGCAGCCAGTATGGAAAACAGTATAGCGGTGCCTCAAAAAATTAATAATAGAAGCACTATATGATCTAGCAATTCCACTTCTGGGTATTTATCTGAAGAAAATGAAAACACTACTTCAAAAAGATATCTGTACCCCCATGTTCATGTGTTCATGGCAGCAATATTTACAATAGCCAAGATATGGAAACAAGCTAAGTGTCCATCAGTGGATGAATGGATAAAGAATGGATAAAGTTTTATACACACACACACACACACACACACACATACCCACACACATGTATATGTATACACACATGCATATGTACATATATATTTACAATGGAACATTATTCAACCATAAAAGAGAATGAAATCTTGCCATTTGCGACAACATGGAGGGACCTTGAGGGCATTATGCTAATTAAAGTCAGACAGAGAAAGACAAATACCGCATGATCTCACTTATATGAGAGATATTTTATATTATATTTTTATAATATAAAAAAAAATAAAACAACAGCAGCAAAAACTGAACCAAAGCTATAAGTATAGAGAATGGATTGGTGGTTGCCAGAGGAGGTGGGTGGGAGAAATGGGTCAACTGTTATTTTTTTTTTTTTGGTTTACATAAATTGTTTAAATAAAAAGACCAATGAACAGAAAAACAGGCAAGAGACTTTTATAAACAGGCATTTCATAAAATATATCCTAATGGTAAACTAACTTTAAAAAGGCAAACTAAACATCTAAAGAATTAGCAGAATGACTAAAATTTTAAAAACCCTAAAAATATCTAACGTAGGCAAGAATGTGGACCAAGGAGGACATATGTATACTACTGGTGGAGGTTTAATTGATTCAGTGACTTTGGAAAACTTTGTGTTTACCAAAGTTGAACACATGCATATCCCATGACTTCAAAATTCCACTCTTAGACATGTAACCGATAGAAATGCATACATATTTGTACCAGACATGTTCAGAAATATTTATAGCAGCTTTATTTGAAATGACTAAGAACTAGGGGGAAAAAACACCACCAAATTTGCATCAAGTATAGAATGGGTAAATAATATTATTGCCTGAAAGAAGCCAGTCACTAAAGAATAGATACTGTACAATTACATTTTCATAAAGTTCAAGAAGAGGCAGAACTAATGTATTTTCTTGGAATTCAGGATAGTGGTAACATTTGGGGATAAACTGGTCCTGATTGAGAGGAGGCATGATGGTGGCTTTTTGGAGGCAGATAATTTGCTGTCTTGATCTGAGTGGTGGTTACTTCAGTGTGTTCGCTTTGTGATAAATCACTGAGCTGTTTATTTATGATTTTGGATACATATTATACTTCAAAAAAAGTTAAAAAATAATTTATTATAAAAAGAAGGCAAGTAAACAATCATGTATATTTTATCATGCTTTCTTTTTTTTTGCAACCACAGTGATATTCATGTTTTCTAAATTTATGTGCCAGTAAATTGATATGTCCTAATGACAAACATCTCAAAACAGGTTGAAATGATTAGACGTAAAAATGATATTTTTTATTGTAGTAAAGACAAGCATGTAAGATTTACCCTATTAATAAAGTTTTAGGTGTACAGCACAGTAATGTTAAATGTAGGCACTGTGCTGTACAGCAGATCTATAGACCATATTCATCTTGCATAACTGAAACTGTATACCCATTGAACAGCAACTCGCCATTTCCCCTAGCTCCTGGCGACCACCATTCTGTGTTCTTCTTCTCTGACCTTGGCTATTTTAGATACCTCATATAAGTGGAATCATGCAGTATTTATCCTTCTGTGACTGCCTTATTTCACTTAGCATATGTCTTCAAGGTTCATCCATGTTTTTGCATGTGATAGGATTTCCTTCATTTTCAATGCTGAATAATATTGCTTTGTATATATACACACACACATACACATACATATATACATATATACACAAACACACATACACACATACCATTTTATTTATCCATTCATCTGTTGACAGACATTTAGGTTGCTTCTACATCTTGGCTATTGTGAATAACGCTGCAGTGAACACGAGAGTCCAAATATTTCTTCAAGATCATGATTTCAAGTCTTTGGATAAGTACCCAGAAGTAGGATTGCTAGATCTTATGGTAGTTTTAATTTTTTGAGGATCCTCCACACTGTTTTTCATAGCGGCTACACAATTTTACATTCCCACCAACAGTGCACAAGTTTTCCAATTTCTCCACATCCTTTCCAACACTTGTTAATTTTTGTTAATGGCCATCCTAACAGGTGTGAGGTGATACCTAATTGTGGTTTTATTTGCATTGCCCTAATGATTAGTGAGGTTGAGCACCTTTTCATATACTTGCTGGCCATTTGTATGTCTTCTGTGGAGAAATGTTTATTCAGTTCCTTTACCCATTTTTTAATTAAGCTATTTATTTAATCTTGCTACTGAGTTGGAGGAGTACCTTATATATTTTGGATATTCACCTCTTATCAGATATGATTTGCATGTATTTTTTTCCATTCTGTAGTTTGCCTTTTCACGCTGTTGATTGTTTTCCTTAATAACATTTGTTTAATGTGTAAAAATGACAGCACTAAATTAGTTTAATTTGGATTTTTCTTGCAGTTAAACACAGAACTAATTTTCCTCTTATGATTCATAGCTGCTGAAGAGTTCCTTTCACAGGATGGATGTTTAATTTAGTCTATTTTCTATGGATGCATCTGACTGCTTTATCTTCTTTAGAAGTTCCAGCTCAGATGTGTCTGGGCACTTCACTGCACTTCTGAGACAAAACACAGCCTAACTTTACAAAGGATTCTCCAACTCAGAAACGGGAAGAAGCTGAGCTATAATATCCACCTTCATCATAGACTCCTGTTGTTTGTGACTTGGGCCAAATCACTGAACACCGTCTGAAATTTTGATTTCTAATTTTCTAAAATTTTCTGACCTCTAACGGAGGATTTTATGATAGTTCTTTGACTTTTATTTTCCCAGTCTTTGTGGTCTATTCTAGGTGAAGCAGTTTCTTCTGGTGGGATTGGCATATCTTTTCCTTTTTAATGCTTAAGACGTATATGATTATAGTTTCCCTTGTTTATAGAGTTTAATGATAAATATTAAATATTATTCATTCTGGGCTCACTAGAACCAGTCACATGTTTCTGGGCCTGCATGGTCACATCTTTGCTTAAATTATTTATATATAATTATACTGTTTTCAGAAAAAACAGGAGACGTAATTGGTGACGCTGTTAAAATGACTGTAATTATAATACATGAGAAAAGGATCCAATTTTGTGGATAGTTGTTTATTCTGCATTTTACCTTTCAAAAAAATTAAGTTGTTGTTATACACTTATATGCTCACAGGGAATATCTGCAATACAATTTTAAACTGGGGCAAATTACTATTTTATATCAGCCTATTAGAGAAACAAGCAAAGAACCTAATCCCCCTCCATTAGGTGAGGCAAATAGTGGTCTCAGGAGATGACTATCCTTTTATTTTCTCTAATAACTAAGAAACTGTGGAAGAACTTCCGGTCATCGTTCTGAGGCCTGTGAGGCTACTAGGATTGGTAGTTAAAGGGCCATACTTTGGCTCAAGTTTCTCTTACCTATTTAGGTACCTAGTGATGATGGCTTAAGCTATATTGTAATCCTGCTCCAACCTTAGCCCATTCCCCACTCCTCTCTGATTATAGGAAATTGCCCTGCCGTGGAGGTATGTGTATTCCGGTGTCTGGATGGACTTGATAGTTCGGCCATTTTTCAATTTAATGAAAATCCACAATGATATTACATTCTAAATGTCTTTCAAAAAGTTTGGATAATTATTCATTACTCTATTTGAGCAGCTCAGGAGCCTTTAGTTTTCATCTAATTGGTAATGACCTTCAGCCAACTTCCTTCTCTCTCAAATTCCCTAATCACATTTCACAGCAGTACCATCAGACAATCCTGGAAAAGCCACATGCTGAGATGCCAAGGAAATCCATGCTGGCTTGAAACACTTAAAGAGAACTGGATTGGACAAGAAAAAGAACAACCATTTAACTTCTTCAAGTTTATAAAAAGGCAGTATCTGGTAATGCATCTCATTAGATGGTCCAAAAGAATTCTTCAAATTATTTTCCGAAAATAGCAAAGACTTTACAGTTCCAGAAAACCCAAGTCTGGCAGTACTTTGCATTGTTTAATATCACTTCAGAATAGTCACAAAGGTCTGTTTTAAACATTTCTGCATCTTTAAGTGAGCCTGGTATTATCTTTCTTATGATCAATTAACACAGACATGTAACATAGTCAAGGTCTATGCCAACCACTATGGAAATGCTGGAAAAGTAACTTAATGATAGCATTATTCCTCAGAAATAAATGCAGCATTTTCAGAGAATCAGTGGGGTTCCAGGCCTTACTACCACAAAGCCAAGTCAGCAGACCAAATGTGAAAACAATGTAATCAAGCACCTAAATCATTTATATGTACCCTGGATGCCAGGTTTAATGGAGCTGAAACAACTTGCCTAACCACCTGAGTGTTTCATATGTCATGGGTTGTTACAGGATCGTGTGGACACTAACTATATGACTCTAAGATCTATCTTTATTCAATAAGAACTGTGCATAGTACTGTACATGCCTTGAATTTATATAATGCTCTCTATCCTGGCATTTTACAAGAGGAGATGATTTAAAATGTGCCATCTGACTTGCAAGTAAAAAGAGCATCTCTAAAATGATATGACTTACTGAAAATACAGAAGCAGGAAACTTGTTTCTGGAAAACAAAAGAATGATTACAAAAAGCTCGTTTGAAAGTGCTGTCCTGCAAGAAAGGGCTCAGTTGGTAGACCTCTGCTCTTAATCTAAGCCCTTCCCCTTACTCTCTCCTCCCAGTATTGCCCCACCCAGGGTACAGGTGTTTAGGTAAGTAAGTTTAAAGAAGAATGAGAATGTACTGGCATACAATGAAGCATTTTCTTGGAGCACCTGAATCCATTCTCAGAGTTGGCCTAAGACTGGCTGAAAGAAAGTGAGAGAGAGCAAGAGAGAAAACCATCATCCTAAAAGAAACAAAATTAACAGAGTCTGATCAAAATGGAAATGGACCTAAAAAACTTCATCTAAAATGAAAATATAGCAAAAGTGTACAGATGTCAGTGAATGTTTTATCTTACTGTCTTGTGCTTTATGATTTCAGCATTGGTTCTGGTTTTGTTCAATTTTAAAAGAGCTGCATATTTGAGGATTTCCTCAACTGTGAGGCAAGAAAGATTAAGGATAGTTATTAAGGATGCTTGAGAAGAGAGACGCTCTTCAGCGAGCAAAGAACATTTTTTTAAAAGTTTATCTTCTGGATGCATGTGAATTTTTTTTTCCTGAACTCTTTCCAGTTTCAGGGTAGAGACCAAAGAATGCTGACAACAACTTACATATGAGTCTAGTAATCATGGGCCTTCCTTCACCTCTTAGCTGGACTATAATTAACAGTTTAAAAATCGGCCTGAGTATGAAACAGTTGTCTAGTATTATTGCCTCTGCACATTTTGATCAGCTGGCAGCTGAGAAACCTTTGGGGCAAAACTTTATAAGCTTATCTCTTGGTTCATTAGGGCTACTGGGGGAAGAAAGAAATGACAGTCTTCAACTTGCTGCTAATTAAAATGATTGCCAAGGCTCCTCTCCAAGGACCACTCTTTCAGTTATAAAATGCATGTGTAAATGAAGCACCCCAGGCCATCAGCAAATTGACAAAAGCAAGTCAGAACCAGTGAGGTTTTTCTGTTTAAACTGAGCTAGCATACAACAGTCTTGGCTGGAAAAATGGTGAGGGAACCTCTTTACAAGGGTTCTGTAGATTGTATGGGCAGCAGTTTTGAGGAATATCAGGAAAAGATTGGTTTCCTTTATTTAGGGCAGTTATTGGAACTTGTATTTCACATTTCTGATCCAAAGCTCTGACCTATTTGAATTTTTCATTTAGGGCGCTTCAGGTTGATATTTTAGGGAATAATAGTGCCATCAAAGATGCTGTCAGTGTCCCATTCAACAGCCAAGGGCAACTTACTACAAGCTTCTGTGTCTCTCCGCCAGAGGGCAGTCTCCAGTCACAGGTGCTTGCTCAAGCTGTGCATAGCACAGGCTCACTCTGGGGACTTCTGCCCCTGGGAGCAGTCATCCATCCATAAATGACAATCAGAAGTGGGAGAAATATACCATGAGTCTCCTTGGCTCTTGGGTGGGTCAGCTCGGAGGTGTCTTCTCCACTGTCTCCTGCAAGTTCTCAGTGGGATTGTGGCCCAGTTGCCCTCAGCGGGAACCTGATCATGATGCAGTCTGTACTGGCTTCCTTCCCTTGTGTACCCTATTCCCTCCTTTCCTGCTCCGTAATTGCTGAAACTACCTCCCAAATAAACTATCTGCACTTAAATCCTTGTCTCAGGGTTTGCTTTTGGGAGAACTCAACCTAAGACAAGTGTTATTTGCTAAGATAGAGGTACAGAGACAGTCCAATTTGTATCGATCCAAATAAGTTCACCCGATTTTATTTATTGATGTCCTTACCTTCCTCAATCATAATCCAAAAAGAAGCCCCCAGAGAATACGAGAATTTTGGCAATTAAACAATGCATAGAATGATCACATCTCTGATGCCTAAATATTCATAAATGTTTGTCAGAATTGTTAAACCAATCTGAATTTTAAAAGAACTCACTTGCAAGCATCTCATCTCACTTGGGATATTATGATACAGTCACAGGGACTTCTGGAAGTTATGTGACATACCTATTAATCAGAAACATGATTAGTTCACTGGATACTCAGCAGAGCTCAAGTCAACATCTCCATGACATCTTTCAGTTAAAAATGTGTAACACTTGAGTTTAAAACCAGAATATTTAGTATTTCACCCCCAACTTTACATATATTTAACTATTTGGGAAATTATCACTTTTGTTTCAGTTTCAACCAGATGTCTGTCATGGCATTTTCAATATTGGGCTTTCTAAAAAAAAATATTTAATTAATTAATTTACTTTTGGTTGCTTTGGGTTGTCGTTGCTGCACGTGGGCTTTCTCTAGTTGCAGTGAGCAGGGACTACTCTTCATTGCAGTGTGTGGGCTTCTCACTGCAGTTGCTTTTCTCATTGTGGAGCACGGGCTCTAGGCACACAGGCTCAGTAGTTGTGGTGAGCGGGCTCAGTAGTTGTGGCTCACGGGCCCTAGAGCACAGGCTCAGTAGTTGTGGCTCATGGGCTTAGTTGCTCTGTGGCATGTGGGATCTTCCCGGACCAGAGATCAAACCTGTGTCCCCTGCATTGGCAGGCAGATTCTTAACCACTGCGCCACCAGGGAAGTCCCTGGGCTTTGATACATCATTAAACAATGTTTACAAGGCTCTTTCCTCAACCCTCCTGAGTCTTGTAAACAAATATGTTCTGATGATAAGCACAGTAAAGTAGTAAACAGAAACTTTTAAGGGTACAAAGTCAACCTATCTCCCCACTCCCCAAATTTTTCCTGAGTATCTGGATGCCACACGGAAATAACGTTATTTTAGCGCATACCTTTCATTTGTTCAAGTTACTTTCATGTGCTTACACATGCAAACTCGGAAAAGGAAACAGACTGAATTCAATCAACTCACAGGTTATTTACAAAATATCTGATCAGTAATCCAGTTATTAAATAGTTCGCAGCTGGTCAGAGAAAAGTGTTTACGAAACCTATGCCACAGACTCAGACCACCAGTATTTGAATGAGCTTTGTTCCACATGAGAGTTGTATTTCACACTCAATTTAGCCAAGCATCTTACAAATTCATTATTCTGGTCACCCTTAGGAAAAACCTTATACTCCTAAAACAATTCAGTAGATATCTCTCAGTACTTTATGGTCTACAGTTGTAGTTTTGTTCTTTGGCTTATTTGATATTCTCCAAAACTTTTGAATCTCATACTGTTACATCTGGAGTGTTGATCTCAAGACAAAGTGATTAGAGTCCCCGGAGAGAAAAATGAGAGTGACTTTTTTTTTTTTTTTTTGGTCAGCTTAGCTTTTTCTGTAGAGCCTAGAATGTTACATTTAAAAAGATGTCCTCCTGGGACTTCCCTGGTGGCTCAGTGGTTAAGAATCCGCCTGCCAATGCAGGGGACATGGGTTCGAGCCCTGGTCCGGGAAGATCCTAGATGTCACAGAGCAACTAAGCCCGTGCACCACGACTACTGAGCCTGTGCTCTAGAGCCCGCAGGCCACAACTACTGAGCCAGCGTGCCACAACTACTGAAGCCCGCATGCCTACAGACTGTGCTCCGCAACAAGAAGAGCCACCGCAATGAGAAGCCCGTGCACCACAATGAAGAGTAGCCCACGCGGAGCAACGAAGACCCAACGCAGCCAAAAATAAAACAAAAACAAAAACAAAAAGATGTCCTCTTTCTCCTCTGAAACCATTGCTGAACTCTTAAAATCTAAATCAGGTTTTTCACTGTAGCTAGTAAGTATAAACAAGCATTTCAAGCCTAAGTATAAACCATATACAGTTGACCCTTGAACAACACAGGTTTGAACCGTGAAGGTCCACTTACATGTGGATTATTTTCAATAAACAAAATATTTTCATTTTACAGATCTTTAAATTAACTAAGTGCAGGGAAAAGTTTGTGTTCAATTAGAGATTCCAATGTGTGGAGTCAGAAAGAACTAGGGTTTGAGTCCTGATCCTATCCAAACTGTTTCAGCTTCCTGACCTTGGGTGAGTCATTTATCAATTCGTTTCTTTTTGAGGCAGAGAGAGCAGGACAAAGATCTGTGACTGTGTGGGGGCTTAGCACCCCTAACCCCTGTGTTGCTCAAGGCTCAACTGTATTTCATATTCGTCCTTCACGCTGACTAAGGTTGAGTTCAAACTGCATTCCGTGGTGTTGTGATGCTTCTCCTGAGGTATATGCCTTTAGGCGATGAAGGAATACAGGCTCTTTTTCTGCCTCCTGCTGCTACTGTCACACTGCTTACCTGTTCATTATCCTTTTCCTCTGCTTCTCCTCAGCACCTGATCCTATCTTTCCAGACAGTCAGAATGCTATGAATTATAGATGGAATCAATGCATTATAAACTGGCAAAAATCCAAATAGAAAGATATTTTGGGAAGAGAGATGTAATGGAGTTTGCCATCTAGAATAACAAATATTTTATTGATGTAATAGAGGAAAGACGAATGAAATTTGTGGATTAGGCAAGCCGAGAGGGATCCCAAATTCTTTAGAAGTCAAGATTAAAACAAAATGAGATCTTGATAAATCATATAAGACATCCTGGCTTCAAAAAAGACAATGATAAAATACTGGTTGATAATAAGTACTGATTGACAAAGAAAGAGCCTCACACAGAAGTTGAGGGAGTTATATTCCCCTAAGGAAGGAGATTTAAAAGTTCAAATGAAATAAATGTGAAGAAAAAGTGTGAAGAAATGTGAAGAAAAATAAATGTCACTCAACTCAACTGTGATAAAAATATTAAAGTGAAACTAACACTGTGAACATATTATTGAGGTAAGTTTGTATTGACAGGAGGAAAATCATTAGCTTTGAAGTCAGAAGACGGGTTCAAACCTTGGCTTCTCCATTTACTAGCTGTGTGACTCTAGATAAATTATTTATTCTCCTTCAGCCTTATTTTCTTCAGCTATAAAATTATGATAATACCATTTGTTTTACAAGGATTTTGTAAGGGTTAAATGACATCATGTAAGTCAGTGGTTCTCAGATAGGGGCAAGTTTGCTCCCCAGGGAACATTTTGGGACATTATCGGTTGTTTCAACTTGGGGATGCTATTGGCATCTAGTCGGTAGGGGCCAGGGATGCTGTTCAACATCTTACAGTGGACAGTCCCCCACAACAAGGAATTATCCAACCCAAAAGGTCAATAATGCTGAGACTGAGAAACTCTGGTAAAGTGCGTAGCCCATCACCTGATAGGTAGTAAACATGGAGTAAATTATAAGTACTATTTAAATTATTGCTACCTAAATAAGAATATACACAACTAACTTAATTTGATGGGAAAGGACAAAGGAAAAAGGTGTAGGATTAAGCTGAGAAAGCATGCTGAAAGTGATCCTGGTAATAACCACTGAAGGACTTTGCGGGACAAACTAAAATGCTCATTCCAAACCTTTAAACACTAAAAAAAAAAAAAAAAGGTAAAAGTTTAAGGAATTAAAAAGTGATGAGACCATTTAAAAATTCCTATTGCTAGGGCAATGAGAGGCCCTTGGAAAATTTTAACCTATACAAACAAGTAAGACTGGATTAAACACATTCCAGAGTATTAAAGCTATTAAGATTATTAGACTGTGAAATATGCTGCCAAGAAAGTACCAAATCCACCACCTCTTGAGACACTTAAAACTCAACTAACAAAACAGTACAAAGTATATTTCTGGGAAAAGGAAACTAGCACCAAAGGGGATCAAGCTACTAATTCAAGAGATCTTTTTATTTTCCTTCTGATATTTGTGTTTCAGCAGCTACTTTTAAAATGGTAGGAGGAAAAATGTCAAATTGGAAACGAGCTCCATGGGATCAAACCATAGAATCAGTTACTTGATCAGTTTGGCAAAGACTGGAAACTGGCAAAAGCTTATCTATCATGAAAAAAATTAAGGCTGTCAACCAGAAGGAGATATAATCTATCAAATTAGCTTTAGCATCTACAAGTAGAGAGTAGACTTGACTTTGGGCAAAAACAAAAAAATTCTTCAGACATTAACAAAACAACCTGGAAATGGTTACATAGAAGATAATGATAAAATTCACTGTAATAATTTCTAAATTGAATGCCTATCTCATCCCAGTTGGCAGTTTCTTTCCCTCACAAATCAATGAGTTCACAGATCTTTGAAAATATTTAAGGATATAATGTTTGAGACGGACTTTGTAAACTGTACATATACCAAAACATTATTTTTATGTTTGTATTTAGTAAACTATGCTTCATTCTCTTTAATAGAAAGCCATTTGACAAGTATCATCTCAACTGATTAAAACAGAACAAAATGTATGCAAATTGACAAGGTAGGAGGAACATAGAAAATGCAGCAGAATCAGGCTAAATGACTTGCTGAAAGCCACTTGATATGTTTACAGGCAGAGCTGGATTGACAAAATTAGATTTTTGCCTCTCTGAAAACTAGATCAGTGCTCTTTCTGCTGCTTCAATCCCCAATCTCTACCCCACCAATGCCTGTGGCCCCACTTTCAAATGAGTACCCAAGAAAGGGCAATGCTTAAGGTTTGTATTAAAATAGGCATCTAAATGTTATTCTAGATCATATGCTTCTAACTCATGATTGTGTCCCTACATATAGCAGTTGGGCATTTAATAAATACACTGAATTAATGAATAAACTTTGAGCTTTTAACAAAAGAGATTCAACAGATAGACCACTGCAGTTTAGATGAAATGGATACATTTTCTCAGGAATCTCCTTTAGTCAAGATAATGTCTGTTGCGGGTTAGGTTCAGTCTCTTTGAATTAGCAACTACGAATTGTCAACCCTTCATTGACTAAATTAAGAAGTATAATATGGGAAAGTGTTTCGAAGTAGAAGAAATTTTTAATGATTTGTTCTATTTTCATCACCATTAGCTGAAAGCCAGATATGTTAGTTAAAAGAAAATATTTCTGAATACACAATGGAGATGACAAGGGGAAACACCCCAGTAATTTTCCACTCTTGGAAAAGTTGTCATGTAAAGAGGTATTAGGTTTATGCCCTGTGGTCCAAGAGGGCAGAACTAGAGCCAAATGATAAAAGATACAGGAAGTTTGTATGAGTAAGGGCTGTCCCAGAGTGGGAAAGGCTTCCTTTGGAAGAAATGACCGTCTCATTTTTAGAAGTGTTCAAATGGAGGATGGATAAACACTCACTGGGAAAGCTGTGCAATGATCCAGACACTGAGTAGAAGTTTGGGGCTTAAAACTAAAAAATTCATCTTTGAGATTCTATTATGATAGATAAAAATGGATATAAATTCATGAAATTGGTACCCAGCTCTTTACCTCAAAAACTAGTATCGGGCTTCCCTGGTCGCGCAGTGGTTGAGAATCTGCCTGCCAGTGCAGGGGACACGGGTTCGAGCCCTGGTCTGGGAAGATCCCACATGCCGCGGAGCAACTAGGCCCGTGAGCCACAACTACTGAGCCTGCGCATCTGGAGCCTGTGCTCCGCAACGGGAGAGGCCGTGATAGTGAGAGGCCCGCGCACCGCGATGAAGAGTGGCCCCCGCTTGCCGCAACTAGAGAAAGCCCTCGCACAGAAACAAAAACCCAACACAGCCAAAAATAAATAAATAAATAATTTAAAAAAAAACCCAAAACTAGTATCAGCCAACAAAGTTGTACTTAAAGAAAATTGCATAGACTATGTTATCAACGGGGTCAAAACTGCACTCATGTTTAGCCAGACTTTTCCTATTTGGGCACACTGTTTCTAACTGAAAGTAAGATAGATGGGGTACTGAAATCTAAATGGTGCCAGTAATGGCTTCTAATTATTTTGTTGTAAAAACATAGGCATTCTTTCTCTTTTAATGGCTGTGTTTTCCTGCTGTTTTCAACTGAAACAGCTTCTTTCAGAAACTGTGCAAAATATTTCCTAGGCAATCATTTGGCTAGCCCCAAATGAGCAATTTATGCAAGATATGCTAACTAAAATAACTAAAACTCAATGGCACTGCCCAATCAAAGAAAAAGTGAGTGTGGAATACACGGCAATTGAACTCTGCAGGATCACGGGTGTAATCTCGCTGTCGGAGAGACCGCTGACTTTGCAAACAGGTTTGCAAATAACCTAATGACCAAAGGAATGATAAATTAAATCAGTCAAATTAAAATGTAAACACAAAGTGGGGGATGCTTGGGAGGGTTAGAAATGATTTTTTTCCAAAAAGGCATTTTTTTCAAATGGTGTGCATAAACATCATCAGTGGATTTGTTAAAATGCCCAGTCATGGGTTCTACTCCAAATATTCTGATCCAGGAAGTCTGGAATAAGGCAGAGAAATCTGCATTTTTAACAAGCAACGGGGGGAAGAGGGTGGTGGGGGGAGTCCAAACCAAGTGGTTCATAGAGTATATTTTGAGAAACAACGGTAATCCTTCTGAATATTACACCTTAGTTTCTCCCCCCCACCCCTAGATTATGAGTTATAACACAGCTGTTTTTCACCTGTAGGGGCTTTTATTTAGAATTATGCTCCTTAGGACACTTAAACAATTCTATAACTCTTTTGGAGTCAACCATTATTTTTATATCCATTTGTAAGAGGAGAAAACTGAGACGCATAGAATTAATCTATATGTTCTACAGGGCTCCAAAAGAAGAGGAAATTACCTTTGGTTAGCAAGTAAGTTTAACTTCTGTACTGCTAAGACTCTAGTCAAGCCCTGTCCAATATTACTTTCTGTGATGATGAAAATATTCTTCTCTATCCAATATGGTAGCCAATACCCACATGTAGTTATCGAGCATGTGAAATGTGGCTAATGTGACAAAAGAACTAAATTTCAGATTTTAGTTAATTTAAATTTATAAGACACATGTGGTTAATAACTACTGGTTGGGGCATCACAGTTCTAGATAGGACTTCTGAGAGGTGGAATTTCTGGAAGTAAACTCTTACAACTGCTTCTAAGACAATGGGAAGAATGGTGAAGACTTCAGGAAGATGCTGGGAGTGAATGTAGTACATCCGGAAAAGATTCTTTTTTTGCCCACCAGACACTGGCCATTTGCCCAGGTTGTGTTGGGCTAAGCTACCATGCTCTCAACTTTATATAATAAAACAGATGCCTTTAGCCAGCAGTCCCCAACCTTTTCGGCAACAGGGACTGGTTTCGTGGAAGACAATTTTTCCACAGACTGGGGTGGGGCGATGGTTTTGGGATGATTCAAGTGCATTACATTCATTGTGCACTTTATTTCCATTATTACATTGTAATATATAATGAAGTAATTATACAACTCACCATAACACAGAATCAGTGGGAGCCCTGACCTTGTTTTCACTTGCCACTCACTGATAGGGTTTTGATATGAGTCTGCAAGCAATTGATTTATTATGGTCTCTGTGCAGTCAAACCTCTCTGCTAATGATAATGTGCGTTTGCAGCTGCTCCCCAGCGCCTCAGCTCGACCTCAGATCATCAGGCATTAGATTCTCATAAGGAGTGTGCAACCTAGATCCCTCATATGCGCTGTTCATAGAAGAGTTCGCACTCCTATGAGGATCTAATGCTGCTACTGATCTGACAGGAGGTGGAGCTCAGGTGGTAATGTGAGTGATGGGGAGCGGCTATAAATACAGATGAAGCTTTGCTCACTCACCCACCGCTCACCTCCTGCTGTGCGGCCCGGTTCCTAACAGACCATGGACCAGTACCGGTCTGTGGCCTGGGGGTTGGGGACCCCTGCCTTTAGCCTCTCTCTGACTACATTTAGTCTGTTTTCCTGTGTTCTCTTTTTCATTTTTTACAGATGCTGACATTTTTACAGTGAATTACCTTTAACATATACTTAGCTGAGAGCATACATCCTCACAACTAGAAAAATTAAAATAAAATATATTCCGTTACAGTTTTGGTGACATCTCTCTTAGGAGTAGATCTTGTAAGTCTCATTTCTCAAGTAATACTGCTTTTGATCACTTTCTAAATTCTCCAAATGAAATATTCATTGGTAATGAAATGCCTTAGTAAGGCAGGTTTAAAAGAGGAGAGGGAGAACAGATGCTGAACCATAATCTAAGACTATGGTAAAAATGAAAAAAAATCAAAAAGAAATGGAAAAGGTACTACTAGTTTTTAATTAACCTATAAAAGTGCTACTGATTTTTACCCCATATTTTTTGTAAGACTTTATTCTCTCCTTTTTTACCCATCCCACATAAAACTATATCGTAGCAGGTTCTTCAAGTCCAGCTGTCAGTAACTCTGGCTGAATATTAGAATCACCTGGGAGCATTTAAAACCTACGACATCCACACTCCACTCCTGGAAGTTCTGATTTAACTGGTTTGAGGAGGGGCCCTGGCACAGCATGTTTTAATCTTTCTATATTTTAGAAACCACAGGATTTGAGAAGAGGATGGGAATTAGAAATCAATGAGTTAAGTCCTCTTATTTTGTAGATGAGGTAATAAATGAGGTCTAGAGAAGGGCAGTGACTGGCTAAAGCTTATGCAGGTATTTCTGCTTGAATTAAGGCCACAGTCAAGGGTCTCAGTCCCTGTATAATTCTCCTAGAACAGCAAACTGCCTCGACGGGTGTGTTTCC
This sequence comes from Grampus griseus, assembly GCF_964374135.1. Classification (NCBI taxonomy): domain Eukaryota; kingdom Metazoa; phylum Chordata; class Mammalia; order Artiodactyla; family Delphinidae; genus Grampus; species Grampus griseus. Next base: position 18,886,371 of record NC_138999.1, read on the forward strand.
AAGGCATGGGTTCTACCTACCTTTATTCTGATATGTTTCTTACTAGTCCAACTCTTCCTAATGCCCCTGTGGCTTTCCCTATGGTATCTATTTCAAATATTCTTAGGTTATACAATGCAGTTATACTGACCAGTCAGTTGAGGGGACTGTTATAATTAACTTTAGGCAGCTTATCTCTACTTATTATATCACAAATGAGGAGGTATATGTTAGTTTAGAACAGTGGTTCTCAACCCCAGCTTCACATTAGAATCATCTGGGAGATTTTTAAAAATACCGATGTCTACGTTCCATCGACATTAAATCAGTATCTCTGTAGATGGGCCCTTGGCATTTTTAAAAGTTCCCCAGGAGATTCTAATGTGCAGCCAAGCTTGAGAACCTCTGGATCAGAGGATGATGTCAAGGAAGGCCTCAGAGATTATTAAATACTAGGTAGTCAAGGGATAGAAACAGTTATGCTGATTACACCCGCCCCCCCCGCACCGTTGTCATTTCCTCCAGTAAATTTAATATGAATCTGCCATGTTGCCTTACCAGGCCTCACAACTTAGGCAGTTGCCATAGAGAATATCAGTATTTCCTTCAGAGCAAAATGTAAGCTATGCTGAACTTAGAGACACCATAACTTTTTTTTTTTCAGTAGCTCTGAGAGAACTGTTTTATGTTTAGTTTTGTGTAAGAGGTAATATTAAGACTCATGGGCCAAACCTAGGAAATTATTTTTAGTTCTCTTTTGAAAAGTGCCTTTTTAAGAAAAATACTTTAGAAAGTGACATCACCAAAACAGGGAAAAGTTATTCCAGACTTAGCCCCCCTCACAAGAATAACAACTATTCACGGATGTCAGTGAGAGAATCCTAGAATGCGGGAGTGAGGCTGAAGTACCCCTGCACCACAGACGCCAAGGCAGAGTGCATCAGAAAGGAGAGAGGAGTGGCTGGCTGCACACTGACCACGTTGCACCTCCCCAGGGTAGCACAGCACCACTTGGAGAGGTGTCTCCTGAGCCTCTGGTTCCTCTGGCGGGAAAAGAACCCAGGGGTGATATCCAGCCCCCCTAACATTGTGGGTCACTTCATGGGAGCCCCCAAAACTCTGGTTTTGCCCAATAGGGATCACAGGGTAATTGGAGGGGCTCAACTATTGCGAATCTCATCATGATGGAGAATGGAGGAGCAGTTTATGGCAACCAGCACTTGGATCTTGGCAGACTGAGCTTCTACCTGCAGAGTCCAACTAGTAGTCCCAACCAGCAGCTTTACTCATCTTCAGAAACAAGTTGGTGGTACAGTCTGACCAGGAAACTCAGTGGAGTGCAGGTCTGCCTGATTTGGGCCCTTAAAGGAGGAGCTCTGCCAGTCCTGGAGCCTGGTCTGCCCACACCCAGGCAGAAGGGCTGAGTCATAGCCCAACCTGCTGTGAAGCGTGGCCCCCAACCCCATCTGACGTGAAGGGCTGGTGAGAGGGGCTGGAAACTGCATAACCCAGAAATGCTCAAGCTGAGAGGCAGGCAGATAGAGGTGATAACTTTCAGAGCAAAGCCAGTAGCCCTGCTTGGCCAGGGAACTTGGGGCATGACTCAGCTAGAGTCAACACCTCAAAGAGTCTTAGTGACCTTGGAGCTGCTTCTCTAAGCAGGTTCTAGCCTGCCACCTTGCCAGGGCAGCGAAGCTAATTCAGAGTCCCACCTTTTGCTGAGTATAATACCTAGTCCTGAATGTCGAGTAAGCCTGATCAGAGAATCCAGGCAACAGTGCAGCCCATCCTAGAGCCTCACTTAGGCAGGGAACCAAGCTATCAGTCCTACCTAGCTGTTCTCAGCCAGTGGCAACCCACCTCAGAGCTTGAATAGGTGCCTCTTCCCAAAACAGACCCTAATAGCCAGCCCCATCTGCCCAAGGGCATTACCAGCAGACACTTCCAGAAACTCAAACTGAGCCAACTGGTGAAGAACTGTCTCTGCCAAAACAAACCTGCCAAGCCTGAAAGAGGAGGCTACTTACTCAAAGGTACAGATACCAACATAAGGAATGAAGGATCATGAAAAATCAGGTAAATATGATGATATCACCAAAGGAAACTAATGAGGCACTAATAATTGACCCTAAAGAAATGGAGATCTATGAACTGAAGACAAAGAATTCAGAATAATCATCTTAAAGAAGTAAACTACAAGAACACACATATAGACAACTAAATGAAATTATGAAAACAGTGCATAAACAAATGAGAAGTTCAACAAAGAAACAGAAACCATGAAAAAAAAAAACCCAGAAATCCTAGAGCTGAAAAATACAATAAGTGAACTGAAGCATTCAATAGAGAGCTTCAAAAGTAGGGATATACACCGGAGCCTGTGCTCTGTGGCGGGAGAGGCCCGCGTACTGCAAAAAAAAAAAAAAAAAAGTAGGAACATACAAACACAAAGCAATATTTGATTTTTTAATATTCCAGAAGGAGAAGAGAAAGAAAGGGATACAAAAGTTTATTTAAAGCAATAATGGCTGAAAACCTCCCAAACCTGGGGAGAAAAAATGATATTCATTTCCAAGAGACCCAAAGGACTTCTAATAAGTTGAACCTGAATAGGACTACACTGAGACACATTGTAATTAAATTGGCAAAGGTGAAAGACAAAGAATTTAAAAAGCAGCAAGAGAAGAGAGAGAATTTATAGACAAGAAACCTCCCCAACAAACTATCAATGTATTTCTCAACATAAAATGTTCAGGCCAGAAGACAATGGGATGACATATTCAAAATATTGAAAGAAAAAACTGTCAACCAAGAATACTATATCTGGCAAAGCCTGCTGTCAGAAATGAAAGAGGGATAAAGACTTTCCTCAAGAAACAAAAGATGAGGAAATTCATCACCACGAGACCTGCCTTACAAGAAATGCTAAACAGAGTTCTTTGAGAGGAAGTAAAAGTATGCTAATTAACATCACAAAAACAAAAGAAGGCAGTGTAAAAGTCACTGATAATGGTAAATATACAAAGTTAGATTTTGTAATATGGTAGTGGTGGTGCATAATTCACTTATGACTCTAGCTTAAAGGTTAAAAAAACAAATGTATTAACAATAGCCATAACTACAATAATTTATTAGTTACACAATATAAAAATAAGTAAATTGTAACATCACTAACCTAAAATGTGAGAGGGAGAAGTGTAAAGCTTAGAATTGTATTGAAGTTAAATTCTTATTAATTTAAAATAGAGTGTTATAATATTAAGATATTATATAAGTCTCATAGTAACCACAAGGGAAAATCTTGTCGTACTTATACAAAAGAACATGACAGGAGCTGAGGCTCGGGCTTCGGTCGGAGCACAGGGAGAGGACTGGGGTTGGCGGCAGGAACACAGCCTGCAGGGGGTTAGTGCATGACGGCTAGCCGGGAGGGAGTCCGGGGAAAAGTCTGGACCTGCCGAAGAGGCAAGAGACTTTTTCTTCCCTCTTTGTTTCCTGTTGCGCGAGGAGAGGGGATTAAGAACTCTGCTTAAAGGAGCTTCTGAGACGGGCGCGAGCCGCGGCTAAAAGCGCGGACCCCAGAGACGGGCATGAGACGCTAAGGCCGCTGCTGCCGCCACCAAGAAGCCAGTGTGCGAGCACAGGTCGCTATCCACACCCCCCTTCCGGGGAGCCTGTGCAGCCCGCCACTGCCAGGGTCCCGGGATCCAGGGACAACTTCCCCGGGAGAACGCACGGCGCGTCTCTGCCTGGTGCAACGTCACGCCAGTCTCTGCCTCTGCAGGCTCGCCCCGCACTCCGTGCCCCTCCCTGCCCTCGGCCTGAGTGAGCCAGAGCCCCCGAACCAGTGACTCCTTTAACCCCGTCCTGTCTGAGCGAAGAACAGACGCCCTCTGGCGACCTACATGCAGAGGCGGGGCCAAATCCAAAGCTGAGCCCCTGGGAGCTGTGAGAACAAAGAAGAGAAACAGAAATCTCTCCCAGGAGCCTCAGAAGCAGTGGATTAAAGGTCCACAATCAACTTGATGTACCCTGCATCTGTGGAATACATGAATACACAACGAATCATCCCAAATTGAGGAGGCTCTTGGTGCTCCAGCCAGGAGTCAGTGCTGTGCCTCTGAGGTGGGAGAGCCATGTTGAGGACACTGGTCCACAAGAGACCTCCCAGCTCCACATAATATCAAAAGGCGAAAATCTCCCAGAGATCTCCATCTCAACACCAACACCCAGCTTCACTCAACGACCAGCAAGCTACACTGCTGGACACCCTATGCCAAACAACTAGCAAGACAGGAACACAACCCCACCCATTAGCACAGAGGCTGCCTAAAATCATAAGTCCACAGACACACCAAAACACACCACCAGACATGGACCTGCCCACCAGAAAGACAAGATCAAGCCTCATCCACCACAACACAGGCACTAGTCCCCTCCACCAGGAAGCCTACACAACCCACTGAACAAACCTTAGCCACTGGGGACAGACACCAAAAACAACGGGAACTACGAACTCTCAGCCTGCAAAAAGGAGACCCCAAACACAGTAAGATAAGCAAAATGAGAAGACAGAAAAACACACAGCAGATGAAGGAGCAAGATAAAAACCCACCAAACCTAATAAATGAAGAGGAAATAGGCAGTCTACCTGAAAAAGAATTCAGAATAATGATAGTAAAGATGATCCAAAATCTTGGAAATAGAAGAGACAAAATATAAGAAACATTTATCAAGGACCTAGAAGGACTAAAGATGAAACAAGCAATGATGAACAACACAATAAATGAAATAAAAAATACTCTAGATGGGACCAATAGCAGAATAACTGAGACAGAAGAACTGATAAGTGACCTGGAAGATCAAAAGGTGGAAATAACTACTGCAGAGCAGAATAAAGAAAAAAGAATGAAAAGAACTGAGGACAGTCTCAGAGACCTCTGAGACAACATTAAAGACACCAATATTCGAATTATAGGGGTTCCAGAAGAAGAAGAGAAAAAGAAAGGGACTGACAAAATATTTGAAAAGATTATAGTTGAAAACTTCCCTAATATGGGAAAGGAAAGAGTTAATCAATTCCAGGAAGCACAGAGGGTCCCATACAGGATAAATCCAAGGAGAAATATGCCGAGACACATATTAATCAAACTGTCAATACAGACAAACTGTATTTCTTTGTCAAATACAAAGAAAACATATTAAAAGCAGCAAGGGAAAAACAACAAATAACATACAAGGGAATCCCGATAAGGTTAACAGCTTATGTTTCAGCAGAAACTCTGCAAGCCAGAAGGGAGTGGCAGGACATATTTAAAGTGATGAAGGAGAAAAACCTGCAACCAAGATTACTCTACCCAGCAAGAATCTCATTACGATTTGATGGAGAAATTAAAACCTTTACAGACAAGTAAAAGCTGAAGAGAGTTCAGCACCACCAAACCAGCTTTACAACAAATGCTAAAGGAACTTATCTAGGTAAGAAACACAAGAGAAGGAAAAGACCTACAATAACAAACCCAAAACAATTAAGAAAATGGGAATGGGAATATACATATCGATAATTACCTTAAATGTAAATGGATTAAATGCTCCCACCAAAAGACACAGATTGGCTGAATGGATACAAAAACAAGACCCATATATATGCTGTCTACAAGAGACCCACTTCAGACCTAGAGACACATACAGACTGTAAGGGGATGGAAAAAGATATTCCATGCAAAGGGAAACCAAAAGAAAGCTGGAGTAGCAATTCTCATATCAGACAAAATAGACTTTAAAACAAAGACTATTAGAAGAGACAAAGAAGGACACTACATAATGATCAAGGGATCGATCCAAGAAGAAGATATAACAATTGTAAATATTTATGCACCCAACATAGGAGCACCTCAATACATAAGGCAAATACTAACAGCCATAAAAGGGGAAATCGACAGTAACACATTCATAGTAGGGGACTTTAACACCCCACTTTCACCAATGGACAGATCATCCAAAATGAAAATAAATAAGGAAACACAAGCTTTAAATGATACATTAAACAAAATGGACTTAATTGTTATTTATAGGACATTCCATCCAAAAACAAAAGAATACACATTCTTCTCAAGTGCTCATGGAACATTCTCCAGGATACATCATATCTTGGGTCACAAATCAAGCCTGGGTAAATTTAAGAAAACTGAAATCATATCAATTATCTTTTCCGACCACAAAGCTATGAGGCTAGATATTACAGGAAAAGATCTGTAAAAAATACAAACACATGGAGGCTAAACAATACATTACTTAATAACGAAGTGATCACTGAAGAAATCAAAGAGTAAATTAAAAAATACCTAGAAACAAATGACAATGGAGACACAACGACCCAAAAGCTATGGGATGCAGCAAAAGCAGTTTTAAGAGGGAAGTTTATAGCAATACAATCCTACCTTAAGAAACAGGAAACATCTCGAATAAACAACCTAAACTTACACCTAAAGCAATTAGAGAAAGAAGAATAAAAAAAACCCAAAGTTAGCAGAAGGAAAGAAATCATAAAAATCAGATCAGAAATAAATGAAAAAGAAATGAAGGAAACGATAGCAAAGATCAATAAAACTAAAAGCTGGTTCTTTGAGAAGATAAACAAAATTGATAAACCATTAGCCAGACTCACCAAGAAAAAAAGGGAGAAGACTCAAATCAATAGAATTAGAAATGAAAAAGGAGAAGTAACAACTGACACTGCAGAAATACAAAAGATCATGAGAGATTACTACAAACAACTCTATGCCAATAAAATGGACAACCTGGAAGAAATGGACAAATTCTGAGAAATGCACAAGCTCTCAAGACTGAATCAGGAAAAAACAGAAGATATGAACAGACAAATCACAAGCACTGAAATTGAAACTGTGATTAAAAATCTTCCAACAAACAAAAGCCCAGGACCAGATGGCTTCACAGGCGAATTCTATCAAACATTTAGAGAAAAGCTAACACCTGTCTTTCTCAAACTCTTCCAAAATATAGCAGAGGGAGGAACACTCCCAAACTCATTCTACGAGGCCACCATCACTCTGATACCAAAACCAGAAAAAGATGTCAGAAAAAAGAAAACTACAGGCCAATATCACTGATGAACATAGATGCTAAAATCCTCAACAAAATACTAGCAAACAGAATCCAACAGCACATTAAAAGAATCATACACCATGATCAAGTGGGGTTTATTTCAGGAATGCAAGGATTCTTCAATATATGCAAATCAATCAATGTGATAAACCATATTAACAAAATGAAAGAGAAAAGCCATATGATCATCTCAATAGATGCAGAGAAAGCTTTCGACAAAATTCAATACCAATTTATGATAAAAACCCTGCAGAAAGTAGGCATAGAGGGAACTTTCCTCAACATAATAAAGGCCATATATGACAAACCCACAGCCAACATCGTCCTCAATGGTGAAAAACTGAAAGCATTTCCACTAAGATCAGGAACAAGACAAGGTTGCCCACTCTCACTACTCTTATTTAACATAACTTTGGAAGTTTTAGCCACAGCAATCAGAGAAGAAAAGGAAATAAAAGGAATCCAAATCAGAAAAGAAGAAGTAAAGCTGTCGCTGTTTGCAGATGACATGATAATATACATAGAGAATCCTAAAGATGCTACCAGAAAACTACTAGAGCTAATCAATGAATTTGGTAAAGGAGCAGGATACAAAATTAATGCACAGAAATCTCTGGCATTCCTATAAACTAATGATGAAAAATCTGAAAGTGAAATCAAGAAAACACTCCCATTCACCATTGCAACAAAAAGAATAAAATATCTAGGAATAAACCTACCTAAGGAGACAAAAGACTTGTATGCAGAAAATTATAAGACACTGATGAAAGAAATTAAAGATGACACAAATAGATGGAGAGATATACCATGTTCTTGGAAAGGAAGAATCAACATTGTGAAAATGACTCCACTACCCAAAGCAATCTACAGATTCAATGCAATCCCTATCAAACTACCACTGGCATTTTTCACAGAACTAGAACAAAAAATTTCACAATTAGTATGGAAACACAAAAGACCCTGAATAGCCAAAGCAATCTTGAGAACGAAAAACGGAGCTGGAGGAATCAGGCTCCCTGACTTCAGACTATACTACAAAGCTACAGTAATCAAGACAGTATGGTATGGCACAAAAACAGAAAGATAGATCAATGGAACAGGATAGAAAGTCCAGAGATAAACCCATGCACATATGGTCACCTTATCTTTGATAAAGGAGACAGGAATGTACAGTGGAGAAAGGTCGGCCTCTTCAATAAGTGGTGCTGGGAAAACTGGACAGGTACATGTAAAAGTATGAGATTAGATCACTCCCTAACACCATACACGAAAATAAGCTCAAAATGGATTAAAGACCTAAATGTAAGGCCAGAAACTATCAAACTCTTAGAGGAAAACATAGGCAGAACACTCTATGACATAAATCACAGCAAGGTCCTTTTAGACCCACCTCCTAGAGAAATGGAAATAAAAACAAAAATAAACAAATGGGACCTAACGAAGCTTCAAAGCTTTTGCACAGAAAAGGAAACCATAAACATGACCAAAAGACAACCCTCAGAACGGGAGACAATATTTGCAAATGAAGCAACTGACAAAGGATTAATCTCCAAAATTTATAAGCAGCTCAATATCAAAAAAACAAACAACCCAATCCCAAAATGGGCAGAAGCCCTAAATAGACATTTCTCCAAAGAAGATATACAGACTTCCAATAAACACATGAAAGAATGCTCAACATCATTAATCATTAGAGAAATGCAAATCAAAACTACAATGAGATATCATCTCACACCAGTCAGAATGGCCATCATCAAAAAATCTAGAAACAATAAATGCTGGAGAGGGTGTGGAGAAAAGGGAACCCTCTTGCACTGCTGGTGGGAATGTGAATTAGTACAGCCACTATGGAGAACAGTATGGAGGTTCCTTAAAAAACTACAAATAGAACTACCATATGACCCAGCAATCCCACTACTGGGCATATACCCTGAGAAAACCATAATTCAAAAAGAGTCATGTACCAAAATGTTCATTGCAGCCCTATTTACAATAGCCCAGAGATGGAAACAACCTAAGTGCCCATCATCGGATGAATGGATAAAGAAGATATGGCACATATATACAATGGAATATTACTCAGCCATAAAAAGAAATGAAATTGAGCTATTTGTAATGAGGTGGATAGACCTAGAGTCTGTCATACAGAGTGAAGTAAGTTAGAAAGAGAAAGACAAATACCGTATGCTAACACATATATATGGAATTTAAGAAAAAATAAATGTCATGAAAACCTAGGGGTAAGACAGGAATAAAGACACAGACATACTACAGAATGGACTTGAGGATATGGGGAGGGGCAAGGGTAAGCTGTGACAAAGCGAGAGAGAGGCATGGACATATATACACTACCAAACGTAAGGTAGATAGCTAGTGGGAAGCAGCCGCATAGCACAGGGAGATAAGCTCGGTGCTTTGTGACCACCTGGAGGGGTGGGATAGGGAGGGTGGGAGGGAGGGAGATGCAAGAGGGAAGCAATATGGGAACATATGTATATGTATGACTGATTCTCTTTGTTATAAAGCAGAAACTAACACACCACTGTAAAGCAAGTATACTCCAATAACGATGTAAGAAAAAAAAAAGAACATGATAAAGAAGTCAAAGCATATTGATATCACAAGACCTCAAAACACAAGAGTCAGCAAGATAAGAAACAAGTAATAATGGATCTACAAAACAATCAGAAAACAACAAAATGGCAAGAGTAAATTTATATTTTCAATAATTACTTTAAACAGAAATGGATTCTATTTTCCAATCAAAAGACACAGAATGGCTAAATGGATGAAAAAACAAGATACAAAGAAATGCTGCCTACAGGAGACTCACTTTAGCCTTGAAGATGCACAAAGACTGAGAGTGAAGAGATGAAAAAGATATTTCAAGCAAATGGTATCCAAAAAAAAGCAGGCGTAGCTATACTTATATCAGACAAAATACACTTTAAATTAAAAATGGTAAAAATAAACATAAGAAGGTCATTATCTAATGATAAAGGGGTCAACATATCAAGAAGATGTAACACCTGTAAATATTTATGTGCCCCTAATTGTAACATCTAAATACATAAAGCAAAAAGAAAAACAACTAAAAGGAGAAATAAAACAACAGTACAATAATATAGAAACTTTATTTAATATCCCACTGTCAACAATGGATAGATTATCCAGATAGTGAATCAATAAGGAAACAGCAAATAACACTATACACCAAATGGCCTACCACACATATACAGAATATTCTATCTGACAACAGGAGTATACACATTCTTCTCAAGTGCATGTGCAATATTTTCTAAGATAGAACATATGTTAGGTCACAAAACATGTGTTAGCAAATTTAAGAAGACTGAGATCACAGTATCTTCTCTGACCACAATGGTATGAAACTAGAAAACAACAACAAGAGGAAAACTGGGAAATTAACAAATACATAGAAATTAAACAATAGTTTACTGAAGAACCAACAAATTAAAGAAGAAATTAAAGGGGGGAAAAGTATCTTGAGACAAATGAAAATGAAAATACAACATACCAAAACTTATGAGATATAGCAAAATAAGTCCTAAGGGGGAAGTTCATAGCAATAAACACCTACATTAAGAAGCAAAAAATATCCCAAATAAACAGTCTAACTCTACATCTTAAGGAACTAGAAAGAAGAAAAAACTGAGCCCAACGTTAGCAGAAGGATGGAAATAATAAAGATTAGCACATAAATAAATAGAGCACATAAAAACAACAGAAAAGATTAACCAAACTAAGAGTTGGTTCTTTGAAAAGATAAACAAAATTGAGAAAACTTTAGCTAAACTAACCAAAGGAAGAAGAGGGAGACCCAAGTCAACAAAATACATTAAAAAGGAGACATTACAACTGACACCACAGAGCCACAAAGGATCATAAGAAGCTACTATGAACAAATATACATTAACAAACTGGACAACCTAGACAAATTGAAAAATTCTTAGAAACATACAACCTACAAAGACTGAAGCAGGAAGAAATATGAAGTCTGAATAGACCAGTTACTACTAAGGAGACTGGGAGATTTTTGATTACTGATTCAATGAAGGAAAACCCAGGACCAGATGGTTTCACAGGCGAATTTTACTAAACATTTAAAGAAGAATTAACACCAATTCTTCTCAAACTCTTGGTATAAATGAAAGAGGAAGTAACACTCCCAAACTTATTTTACAAAGCCAGTATTATCCTGATACCAAAGCCAGAAAAAGATGCTAGCAGAAAACATAACTACAGACCATATCCCTATTGAATTTAGATGCAAAAATTCTCAACAAAATACTGGCAAACTGAATTCAGCAGCACATTAAAAGGATCATTCACCATGATCCAGTGGGATTTATTCCTGGGATGCAAGGATGGTTCAACTTAGGCAAGTCAATCAATGTGACCCATCAGATTAATAGACTGAAAAGAAAAAAATCATACGATCAGCTCAAAAGATGCAGAAAAATCATCTGACAAAATTCAACATCCAGTCATGATAAAAACTCTTAACAAATCAGATACAGAAAAAGTGTACCTCAACATAGTAAAGGCTACATATGATAAGCGCACAACTAACATCATATTCACTGGTGAGAGGTTGAAAGCTTTTCCCCTAAGATCAGGAATAAGACAAGGGTGCCCATTCTCACCTATTCAATATAGTATTGGAAGTCCTTCCCAGAGCAATCAGGCAAGAAAAAAAAATCATCAGAATTGGAAAGGAGGAAATGAAACTGTCCTGACTTGCAGATAACATGATTTCATACATAGAAAATCCTAAACACCCCACCCAAACACTGTTAGATCTAGTCAATTAATTCAGTAAAGCTGCATGACATGAAATGAACATACAAAAATCAGTAGCATTTTTATACACTAACAACAAATTTTATGAAAAAGAAATAAACAATCTCATTTTCCACAGCATCAGAAACAATAAAATACTTAGGAATAAACTTAGCCAAACAGTTGAAAGATCTCTACTCTTAAAACTACAGGTAGGGACTTCCTTAGTGGTCCAGTAACTAAGACTCCACGCTCCCAATTCAGGGGGCCCAGGTTCAATCCTGGTCGGGGAACTAGATCCCCCATGCTGCAACTAAGAGTTCACATGCCGCAACTAAAAGATCCCACGTGCTGTAATGAAGATCCCATGTGCTGCAACGGGGACCCGACACAGCTAAATAAACAAATATTTTAAAAAAACTCTACAAGTAATTGATAAAAGAAATTGAAGAAGACACAAATAAAAGGAAATGTATCCTGTGTTCAAGGAATAGAATTAATATTGTTAAAATGTCTATACTACCACAATCCATCTATAGGCTCAATGTCATCTCTATCAAGATTCCAATGGCATTTTTAAAGAAGTATAAAAAACAATCTTAAAATTAATATGAAATTACAAAAGACCCCAAATAGCCAAACCCGTCTTGAGAAAGAAGAACTAAGTGGGAGGCAACACACTTCCTGATTTCAAACTCTACTATAAAGCTATAGTAATCAAAACAGTAGGGCATCAGCATAAAAACAGATACATAGATCAATGGAACAGAATTGAAACCTCAGAAATAAACTCACACATATATGGTCAAATAATATTTGACAAGGGAGCCAAGAATACTCAATGGAGAAAAGACAGTCTCTCCAATAAATGGTGCTGTGAAAACTAGATTTTCTCTCTATACACACACACACGCGCGCGTGCGTACATACAAACACAACGTGCACACACACACACAATGGAATATTATTCAGCTATAAAAAAGGGAAATCCTGCCATTTACAACAACACAGATGGAAGTTGAGGGCATTATACTAAGAGAAATAAATCAGAGAAAAACAAACACTGTATGATCTCTCTTATATGTGGAACCAATCAGATTTGTATTAATCAGATGTGGGTGGTGAGGTGAGGGGTAATTGAAGGAAGGTGGTCAAAAGGTTATAAACTTCCAGTTATAAGATAAATAAATATCAGCGATGTAATGTACAACATGATTACTATAGTTAATACTGTTGTATGATATATAGGAAAGTTAAGAGAATAAATTGTAAGAGTTCTCATCAGAAGGGAAAAAGGTTTGTTGTTTTGCTTTTTTAAATTGCAGTAATCATTTCACAATATATGTAAGTCAAACCATTATGCTGTACACCTTAAACTTATACAGTGATGTATGTCAATTATATCAAAATAAAACTGGGAAAAAAAGAAAAAGAAAAATGCTTTAATGAGATCTTGATGAATACATTTCATCTAAAATGAGCCGGTCAAAGAATGAGCATAATAATCAGGAAGTAAATCCCAAAGGAAGAGAGTTGGAAAAGGGGAAAAAAGAGAGGGAGAGAGAAGAAAATGAGAAGAGGAAAAGATGAATAAAGAGAGAACGAGAAAAAAACTATAGATATGATACTTTGAACTCTTACCAAGTGTATGTAGTTGTACTAAACAACTTTCAAGTATTAATCTCATTTGATCCTAAAACAAATCCTAGAGTTAGGTGTTATTACATTTGTCATTGTTTAGTTGGGAAAACTATTCCTCAGAGCAATCAACTTGCTCAAAGTCACCTGATTAGTAAGGAGTAAAGCAGGTATTCAAGTCCTGGTCTGGCTACCAGCAGACCCTGGGATTTTAATCACTTCAATATCTTTCCTTTCTGATTAAGACCGTGGCTTCCGAATCAGGGTAGAAAGTATTACTATGGGACTTTTTCATGTGTATTACATGTTATGCTCGGAAAATGCAAGAGGTATGTGGTAGATGTCATTAATTGTCCCAGTTCTTCACTGTCTCTTCTTCTTTATTCATGCCCATTGATATATGACTTTGTAGCTCCTCCCCCTAAAGAGTTTAATTACATTTCCTCACCCTTTGACTTTGGATTTGGTCATATGGCTTGCTTTGTCCAAAAGAATGAGAAGGAAGTGACGATCTGCCACTTCCAATCCTAGGCCTCAGAAGGCCTTTTGTGTCTCTGCCATTGTAATAAAGGGGCCATACCCTGGCTAGCTCAGTGTTCCTAGGAGGAGAAACATTTGCAGCCAATTCACAGACCTACAGTGTGAAGCAGAGCTACCACAGACACCATATCCTTAATCAGTCAAACTCCAGCTGACCTGTTGACCTTTAGACACATGAGACCATCCATTTGAGTTCAGCAAGCCACCCACTCCAACAACAGAGGAGTGATATGTGAGTAAGCCCAGCTGGGGTCAGTAGATCAAAAATGAATCAAATGCTGATTTTGTTTATACCACTGAGATGTTATGATTGTTTCTATGCCCAATAGGTCATATTGCAGGACAAAAGGGAGCCAATACCATTGTAATCTTGACTATACGGACACATGAAAGTCCACAAACGGCAGTCTACATGTTCTGAAAGCCAATTCTTCTACAAAATGACTAGTAGGAGGGAAAAAAACACCCTGTTAACTTATTCCTTCTAGTGACACAATTCCGAGTAGCATTCAGCCACAGGGATATTTCCTTCACGGTGACTGATCCATAGTGCAGTACCTATTAGAAAGGACACTGAGTCAGAGAGAGAAATCAGAGACACCTTTACAGTCTTTAGGTTGATCAGTGGCACCACGGTATATGATTCTGAAAATCCTATGGCCTGAAGCTGCAGAAATGGCCAATGGGCTTTCTCTTCTTTGTAAAGATGTCAAATATTGCTGAGTCTTTGCTCCCACTGAGCAATATCCATTTATAACCTTTAGGGACTAGAGACCTAGAACAGTGGTGCTTCTCAAGGTTGGGTAGGTAGGAAAGAAAAGTGAGATGGGAAAGAGCAATACAGGGAGAAAGTTTTTGTAACACGTGTGGCTACCCTATAAGGATTGCTAGTGGGGAAGTGATATGCATATTTTGTAAAATAAAATCACCCAATATACTCTGATATTTCTAATATGAGTTTCCAGTTGAGGGGGACTTCACTAAGAGCAATTTTAAACTTTTTTTTCTATGACCCATCTTTATTACTTGCTCCTACTTTCTAAATGAAAAACGATGATACCAAAAATGATAACCATTATAATAAAGAACTGTAAGCAACAACTGTAGTAAATTTGTAGTAAAATTGTTGTTGGCAACATATGAGTCACTTATTAACTTTCCCCCCAAAATACGAGTTTTTAAAGATGTTTTTTAGAGTCCCTCTATATTTTTTAAGTTTACGAATCCAGCTGCTCAATAAATGAGGGATTGACACATTCATATTTGAACTTCAATGCATACACATCTTAAAGATACCTATTTATGGAAAAATTATATATCAAAAATATTATTGATGCAAATATGTATCCCTTATCACTGTAAGGTGAACAAACAACTACTCCCAAGCTAAATTAATAATGATGAAGCTAAACTGACAGTATTTATAATTAAAATGTAAGGATTAGAGTAACTGAAAAACACAATCAAATGAAGACAACAGTGATGATAAACTCACTGATTAGAAACTGCCCACTTTGTAATTTGGTGGCATTCCAATTGCATATATACTTAGCAACACGTGTACCAGTTAGATTTATTAGTAGAGTACGAATGAAAATCTTTAGTAAACTCTGGTAATATGTTAGAAAAAATAAAGTTGGGTCTGAATTATTTTGCTGTAAGAAAGCAAGGATGCTTTTAAAAGTTCTGGGGTTGTAGTAAAAGGAGCCAACCAAAACGGGTTCCCAGTGGTCAAATTGTGGCATTGGAGGATGAGAGGAACTAACTATAGTCAGTAGTGCTCCTGAGCATGAGATATACAACCAACATAGAAATTAATATTAATCATAAGATTTTCTGCTGCAATGCACCAGCCATCTACTTGGAAAATATTAGATGATATTTTGTACATTATCACAAATATTAATGGCTTGTGACAAGGCATACAATTCATGGCTGCAAGAATAGATGCTATTGGGCTACAGCCTGGAGACTGGATACAATTTAAAAGGACATCACTTCAATTGCACTGGATGGAGCCATACCATGTCCTTCCAACCACTGACCCAATGACAAAGTTGCATACTCTCCAGTCCTAAATCTTTGTTTCCTCTGCAAGATATCCGCCACACTCACAAGGAGCTCCCTGCTCTTAGTTTCACGTATCACGTAGGTTTAAAAATACATTTGCATTTATTTTCTACTATTTTCTACTAGCCCCAAATTTATCATTTAGAATGCCCACCTTGTAGGTAAAAATTATTAAGATCATAAACATAGAATTTTCCTTGCCATCTGAGAGCAACCAATCCATAGGAAAATCATGCTTCCTTGAACCTATCCCAGAAACCACCAAACAGAAGTCTATATCCTATAACAAGTCCCTTCTGATACCCTCTGAGATGCCTCATCGTTTCTGTCTTCTGTCACTATATCCTCATGATGTACTGTCTTCCTCGTTACAATAGCCAAAAAGCCCAACTTTGTTCAACTATGGGTGTGTTCCTGATGGTCTGTGACTGGAAGAAACTGATATCACAAATAAGATTTGACCTAGGCCACCTCAAAACAAATCAAGGGTTACAGTTTTAAAGTGTAGACTACAAGTTAAGAATCTTTTGTTGAGAGAAAGAGAGATGAAATAATAACCACTGACATAATTAAGCCTTAAAAAATCACCCTGCTAGTTACAGCTTGCTATACTGATCTTTCACTTCAGGTTGTAGGTAAACGTCAAAGAAAGGTTAACAAACATCAAAATGATATACCTTTTTCTACTTAGTATTCATTATCCAAATGACTCTAAATACTGGGTATGTGCTGTTGATAACCAGGACTCTACAGGAGAAGGTTCTTTAACTGAGAAAAAATTAATGCCTACATTTAAAATAGTGCACAAGGTATCCATAGTTTGATATCTACAGATATACTGTAGAGTCAAATTTAAAGAAAGATGGTACTTAAAAGCAATTGTGGTGTGTGTGGAAATGCTCCTTCTGAGAAAAAATATGAAAATGGAAACAAGTCTCTTTTTAATAAGAGAATCAACTTTAATTAGAGAAAAACAAAACAAAACTAATCACTCTGACCTAAAATATAGAACATCAGTTATTGAGATGGGATCTGCAAGTAACTGACTGTGATATTCAAAAAGGTGAATTTATAACCCAGTGACCTAAAAAATATCTTTGAATAGGAAACTACTCAGAATGAAGCAAATGTCTCAAGTAAGATTCGACTGTACTAAAGTCTAGCATCTGTTTTAGTTGACAAACTTTCTTGTTGAGCTTTCATTCTTTTGTATGTGAGGAGATTCTCTTGGTGTCAAATTGTCTTCCAGTAAGAGCCGGTCTTATGCATGTGAACTTCAAACATACAGGATAGTGTGGACATCACATGTGGTGAAAAAAAATTTACAATAACTTATGGCTTCACTGGTGAATTCTACCAAACATTTAAAGAATTATACCCAGCAAGGCTCTCACTGATTTGACAGAGAAATAAAAAGCTTTACAGAGAAGCAAAAGCTAAAAGAATTCAGCACCACCAGAGCAGCTGTGCAACAAATGCTAAAGGAACTTCTCTAAGCAGAAAATGCCACTACTAGAAACAAGAAAATTATGAATGGAAAAGCTCACTGGTAAAGGCAAGCATACAGTAAAGGTAGGAAATCATCTGCACACAAATATGGTATCAAAACCAGGAATGTGAGAAGAGGAGAGCACAAATGCAGGATACTGGAAATGCATATGAAATTCAAAGACCAGCAACTTAAAACAATCTTGTTGATATATAGACTGCTATATCAAAACCTCATGGTAACCACAAACCGAAAATTGACAACAGATATACACACCAAAAAGAAAAAGAAATCCAAACACAACACTAAAGTTAGTCATCAAATAACAAGAGCAGAGAACAAAAGAGGAAGGGAAGGGAAAAGACCTACAAAAACAAATCCAAAACAATTAAGAAATGGCAATAGGAACATACATATTGATAATTACCTTAAATGTAAATGGATTAAATGCTCCAACCAAAAGACACAGACTGGCTGAATAAATATAAAAACAAGACCCATATATATGCTGTCTACAAGAGACACACTTCAGACCTAGGGATACATACAGACTGAAGGTGAGGGGGATGGAAAAAGATATTCCATGCAAATGGAGATCAAAAGAAATCTGGAGTAGCAATATTCCTGTCAGACAAAATAGACTTTAAAATAAACACTGTTATGAGAGACAAAGAAGGACACTACATAATGCTCAAGGGATCAATTCAAGAAGATACAACAATTGTAAATATACATGCACCCAACGTAAGAGCATCCCAATATATAAGGCAAACACTAACAGCCATAAAAGGAGAAATCGACAGTAACACAATAATTGTGGGCCTTGGTAAATTTAGAAAATTGAAATCATATCAAGCATCTTTTCCAACCACAACTCTGAGATTAGAAATCAGCTATAAGGAAAAAAAACTGTAAAAAACACAACCATGTGGAGGCTAAACAACATGCTACTAAACAACCAATGGATCACTAAAGAAATCAAAGAGGAAATAAAAAAATACCTAGAGACAAATGAAAACGAAAACATGACGATCCAAAAACCTATGGGATGCAGCAAAGGCAGGTCTAAAAGGGAAGTTTATAGCAATACAGTCTTACCTCAGGAAACAAGAAAAATCACAAATAAGCAACCTAACCTTACGCCTAAAGCAACTAGAAAAAGAAGAACAAACAAAACCCAAAATTGGTAAAGGAAAGAAACCATAAAGATCAGAGCAGAAATAAATGAAATAGAAACAAAGAAAACAAAAGAAAACATCAATGAAACTAAAAGCTGGTTCTTTGAAAAGATAAACAAAATTGATAAACCTTTGGCCAGACTCATCAAGAAAAAAAAAAAGGGAGGGCTCAAATCAATACAGTTAGAAATAAAGGATTAAGTTACAATGGACAGCACAAAAATACAAACAATATGCCAATAAAATGGATAACCTGAAAGAAACGAACAACTTCTTAGGTACAATCTCCCAAGACGGAACCAAGAAGAAACAGAGAATATGAAGACCAATCACAAGCACTGAAATTTAAACTGTGATTTAAAAACTCCCAACAAACAAAAGCCCAGGACAAGATGCCTTCACAGGCAAATTCTATCAAACATTTAGAGAAGACTTGCCACCTATCCTTCTGAAACTATTCCCAAAAATTACAGAGGGGGCTTCCCTGGTGGCGCAGTGGTTGGGAGTCCGCCTGCCGATGCGGGGGGCACGGGTTCATGCCCCTGTCCGGGAGGATCCCACATGCCGCGGAGCGGCTGAGCTCGTGAGCCATGGCCGCTGGGCCTGCGCGTCCGGAGCCTGTGCCCCGCAACGGGAGAGGCCACAACAGTGAGAGGCCCGAGTACCGCAAAAAAAAAACAACAAAACAAAGACTGTAACACGAGACAAAGGAGCATTACACAATGATAAAGAAGTCAGTACAAAAACTGGATATAACATTTGTAAATATTTATGCACCCAACATAGAGCACCTAAATATATGAAGCAAATGTTGAAACCTAAAGGGAGAAATAGACAGGGACACAATAATAGTAGGGGACTTTATTACTCCACTTACATCAATGTGTATATCATCCAGACAGAAAATCAATAAAGAAACAGCCTTAAATGATACGTTAGTCCAGATGGACTTAACAGATAATATGCAGAATATTCTATCCCAAAGCAGAATACACATTCTTCTCAAGTGCAAACGAAACATTCTCCAAGATAGATTGTATGTTACAACACAAAATAAGTCTTAATAAATTTAAGAAGGCTGAAATCATATCAAACATCTTTTCTGACCATAATGGTATGAAACTAGAAATCAATTACAAAAAGAAAACTGGAAAATTCACAAATATGTGGAGATTAAACAACATGCTACTGAACAACCAATGAGTCAATGAAGAAATCAAAAGAGAAATCAAATGAAGAAACCGATGAGAAATCAAAGAGTACCTTGAGACAAATGAAAAAAGAAATTACATCATACCACAACTTACAGGATGCAGCAAAAGCAATTCTAAGAGGGAAATTTATAGCAATAAAAGCCTCGCTTAAGAAATAAAAATCTCAAAAAAACCCATCTAAAATTATACCTCAAGGAACTATAAAAAGAAGAACGAATGAAGCCCAAAGTTAGTAGAAGGAAGGAAATAACAAAGATCAGAGTGGTGCCAGAGTGGAAATAAATGAAAGAGACTGAACGATAAATAGAAAAGATCAATAAAACTAAGAGCTGGTTCTTTGAAAAAATAACAAAATTGGCTAACCTTTAGCTAGACTCACCAGGGAAAAAAGGGGGCTCAAATAAATCAGAAATGAAAGAGGAGATAGTACAACTGATACCACAGAAATACAAAGGACACTAAGAGACTACTATGAACAATTATATGCCAACAAATTGGACAACCTATAAGAAATGGATAAATTCCTAGAAACATATAAACTTCCAAGACTGAATCATGAAGAAACAGAAAATTTGGCTAGACTGATTAGTAGTAAGAGGATTGAATCAGTGATCAAAAACCTCCCAACAAACAAAAGTCCTGGACCAGACAGCTTCACTGGTAATTTTTATCAAATATTAAAGAATTAATCTCAATCCTTCTCAAACTCTTCCAAAATTAGAAGAGGAGGAAACACTGCCAAACTTATTTTATGAGGCCAACATACCCTGATACCAAAACCAGATGAGGTTGCCACGAGCAAAGAAAACTATAGGCAAATGTCCCTGATGAACACAGATGAAAAAATCCTCAACGAAATATTAGCAAATGAAATTCAACAATACATTAAAAGGATCATACACCATGATCAGGTAGGAGTTATTCCAGGGATGCAAGGATGGTTCAATATCCGCAAATCAATCAATGTGGTATAACACATTAACAAAGCGAAGGATAAAAATCATATGATTATGCCAACAGATGCAAAAAAAGCATTTGACAAAATTCATGCATTTATGAAAAAACTCTCAACACAGTGTGTATAGGGGAAATATACCTCAACCTAATAAAGGCCATATATGACAGTCCTAAAGCTAGTATCATATTCAGTGGAGAAAAGCTGAAAGCACTTCCTCTAAGATCAGGAACAAGACAAGGATGCCTAGTCTTAGCACTTCTTTTTTTTTCTTTTCTTTTTTTCTGCTGTGACACTTGGCAGCATGTGGGATCTTAGTTCCCCAACTAGGGACTGAACCTGCACCCCCTGCATTGGAAGCGCAGAGTCTTAATCACTGGACCACCAGGGAAGTCTTCACCCTTACCAATTTTTTCTTAATTTTTATTTATTTATTTTTGGCAGTGTTGGGTCTTCGTTGCTGCGCACAGGCTTTCTCTAGTTGTGGCGAGTGGGGGCTACTTTTTGTTTCAGTGCGCAGGCTTCTCATTGCGGTGGCTTCTCTTGTTGCAGAGCATGGGCTCTAGGCATGCGGGCTTCAGTAGTTGTGGCATGTGGGCTCAGTAGTTGTGGCTCGCAGGCTCTAGAGCACAGGCTCAGTAGTTGTGGCACATGGCTTAGTTGCTCCGTGGGATGTGGGATCTTCCCGGACCAGGGCTCATACCTGTGTCCCCCGCATTGGCAGGCAGATTCCTAACCACTGCATCACCAGGGAAGTCTCACCCTTACCACTTTTATTCAATGTAATGCTGCAAGTCCTAGCCACAGCAGTCAGAGAAGAAAATGAAATAAAAGGCACCCAAATTGGAAAGGAAGGAGTAAGACTGTCACTATTTCCAGATGACATGATATTATATATAGAAAACCCTAAAGACTTTACCAAAAAACTGTTAGATCAAATTTTGTATCCTACAGTTGTAGGATACAAAATTAATATACAGAAATCTTTTGCATTTCTATACACTTATAACGAACTATCAGAAAGAGAAATTAAGAAGCAATCTATTTACAATTGCATCAAAGAGAATAAAATGCCTAGAAATAAATTTAACCAAGGAGGTGAAAAACCTGTACACTGAAAACTGTAAGACACTGATGGAAGAAACTGAAGATGACACAAATAAAAGGAATGATATTATGTGCTCATGGATTTTAAAAATTAATGTTGTTAAAAATGTCCACAGTACCCAAAACAATCTACAGAATCAGTGCAATCACTATCAAAATTCCAATGACATTTTTCAAAGAAATAGAACGAACATCCTAAAATTTGTATGGAACCACAAAAGACCCTGAATTTCCAAAGCAGTGTGAGAAAGAAGAAGAAAATTGGAGGCATCACATTACCTGATTTCAAACTATATTCAAAGCTATAGTAATCAAAACAGTATGGTAGTGGCATAAAAACAGACATCCAGATCAATGGGACAGAATTGAGAGCCCAGAAATAAACATAGGCATATAAGGTCAAGTAATATTTGACAGGAAGTGAAGAATACTCAATGGAGGAAAGATGGTCTCTTCTATAAGTGGTGCTGGGAAAACTGGATCATCAAATGGAAAAAAATGAAACTAGATCCCTATCTTATACCACTTCCAAAAATTAACTCAAAATTTATTAAAGACTTAAATGCAAGACCCATAGCCATGAAACTCACAGAAGAAAACAGGAAAAAACTTCTTAACATGAATCTTGATAATGATTTTTTGTTTATGACACCTAAAGCTCAAGTAACAAAATAAAAAACAAAGAAGTGAGACTACATCAAACTAAGAAGCTTCTGCACAGCAAAAGAAACAATCAACAAAGTAAAAAGACAACTTCAGAATGGGCAAAAAATATTTGCAAACTATCTGATAAGGGGTAAGTATTCAAAATATATAAACAACACAAACAATTCAGTATCAAAGAAAAAACCCCAAATAATCCAATGTAAAAAAAGGACAAATGAACTGAATACACTATTTTCCAAAGAAGATATACAAATGGCCAACAGGTACATGAAAATAAGTTCAACATAACTAGCCATTAGAGAATTGCTAATCAAAACCACAATGAGATATCACCTCATGCCTGTTAGAATGGCCATCATCAATAACATACAAGGTAACAGATGCTGGTGAGGATGTGGAAAAGAGAGAACCCTTGTGCACTTTTGATGGGATTGTAAACTGGTACAGCCACTATGGAAAAGAGTATGGCAGGTCTCCCAAAATTAAAAATAGAACTAATTAGAACTACCAGATGATCCAGCAATTCCTCTTCTGGGAATATATCCAAAGGAAATGAAAATACTAACTTGAAAAAATATCTGCACCCCCACGTTCATAGCAGCATCATTTACAATTAGCCAAGACATAGAAACAACAATTGATGGATGAATGGATAAAGAAGTTGTGGTATATATATGTAATGGAATATTACTCAACCACTTAAAAAATGAGGAAATCTTGCCATTTGCAACAATATGGATGGGCCTTGAGGGCATTATGCTAAGTGAAATAAATCAGAGAAACAAATACTGTATAATTTCATTTACACATGGAATTAAAAAAAGCTCATCAATACAGAGAACAGATTAATCGCTGCTGGAGGTGGATAGTGGGTGTGGGCAAAATGGGTGAAGGGGGTCAAAAGGTACAAACTTCTTGGTATAAAGTAAATAAAACTTGGGGATGTAATGTACAACATGGTCACTATGGTTAATAATACTGTATTGCATATTTGAAACTTGAAAGTCCTTATCACTGAAAAAATGTTTTTTTCTAACTATATAAGGTAATGGACGTTAACTAGACTTACTGTGGTGATCATTTCACAATATATACAAATATCCAATCATGTTGTACACCTGAAACTTTATAATGTGATATGTCATTTATACCTCAAAAAAAAAAATGTGAACTCTTATT
Organism: Grampus griseus; assembly: GCF_964374135.1. NCBI lineage: Eukaryota > Metazoa > Chordata > Mammalia > Artiodactyla > Delphinidae > Grampus > Grampus griseus. The sequence goes on from NC_138999.1 coordinate 18,910,314, forward strand.
TTTGAAAGCTTTTAAAAACCAAGCGCATGTAAAGCTATAAATTCACCTAAGTGTTATTTTATTTGCCTTTCATAACTGTTACTATGGAGGATTTTCATTGTCGTTTGGTTGTATACATTTACAGATTTTTTTCATTCTGATTTTCTCTTAATTTAAATATGACTTAAGAGTGCATATTTTTTGGTACTTCCCTGGCAGTCCAGTGGTTAAGACTTCACCTTCCAATGTAGGGAGTGCAGGTTCAATTCCTGGTTGGGGAGCTAAGACCTACATGCCTCGTGGCCAAAAAACCAAAACATAAAACAAAAGCAATATTGTAACAAATTCAATAAAGGCTTAAAAAAAATAGTCCACATCAAAAAAGAATCTTAAAAAAAAGAGTGTATATTTTAGTTTCTAAATATGTGAGTTTTTTGTGACTATTTTTATTGTTAATTTAAAGTTAAGTGACTTATGGTCAGAGAATTTGTTTTGTTTTATATAATTTGGGCTGAAATTCTCAAGACTTCTATTGCCGTCAAATGTTCGATGTGTTTTGAAAATAATTTATAATAAACTTTAAAGCTTGATCAAAATATTTATCTAGAGTCCATGTAGCGTTCTAGATGTATATTTTAGATCAAGCTTTACATTTTTATTCAAATATTTTATGTTTACTCATTTTATTATCTTCACTTATCAGTTTCTTATAGTTCTGTTAAATATCTTGATATGATGGTAGGTTTATTTTGCTTCATATTCTATTGAGAATTTCTGTATGTTTTTAGTCAAGGGCAGGGGGATATCAGCTCACTGCCATGATACTGAACTAGATCAATTTATTCTTTCAGGAGATACAGAAATGAAAACCTCATTAAGCCCACAGAAATCATGAATTCTATTAGGTAAAAAGACAGACCTTAGCATTTGATCCTGGACCTTGACTGTTACAGTTAGAAAGGATCTTACAGATGATTACATTTCCAGTTATATGTTAACTGCTGTAGGTAAATTACTGCTTCCTCAAATGAACAACAGATTCAAGCCCTGGCTCTTTCACTTATTTTATGTGGATACTGAGACAAAGAAATATTTTCCTCAAGAACTAAAAAATTGCTGTTTTTATCAATTTAAAAGAATCTTAAACTTTTAAATAAAAATACTTTTTTTTAAACCCAGGGGCTCAGGTTCTCTGCTCTGAGTTCCTTATTTATATGTATATGTGTGTGTGTGTGTGTGTATATATATATATATATATATATACACATATATATATTTTGTTTTTGGGGAGGGGGCTGTGTTGGGTCTTCGTTGCTGTGCACGGGCTTTCTCTAGTTGCGGTGAGTGGGGGCTACTCTTTGTTGTGGTGCGTGGGCTTCTCATTGCAGTGGCTTCTCTTGTGGCGGAGCACCGGCTCTAGGTGCACGGGCTCAGTAGTTGTGGCTCGTGGGCTCTAGAGCGCAGGCTCAGTAGTTGTGACGCACGGGCTTAGCTGCTCCGCAGCATGTGGGATCTTCCGGGACCAGGGCTCGAACCCGTGTCCCCTGCATTGGCAGGCAGATTCTTAACCACTGTGCCACCAGGGAAGCCCTTAAAAATACTTTTTAAATAATCCATTAATAGAAACCAGAGGGGAAGGAGAATAAAACAAGTTTATTTCAGAGATTTAGTTAGGAGAGGGAGAGAGGCAGGGAGGAAGGGAGGTGGGGGGAGAGAGCAAGGGCATGCCTAATGGTCCTAGGGTCAAAGTAAAATTTCTACTCAATTAAATCCGCCTTCTATCTGTACCTCTATTGTATTAGAGCACAAGAATTGATCTTCTGAATGATCCTAGTGAAAATCCTAAATGATCTATGATTCAATTATATTTCCTATACTCAACTTACTAAGGTAATAAAATATTTCATTTCAAAAGACATTTCAGCAATAAGAATTAGAACTAAGGTGGGTTAGATTTAAATTTTAATTAGTAGGAAAATTAAATTAACTAAATCCTCCATTCTTGAAGTACTTTGGTTAACTGAGTTTTACTGTAGTAAATAAAATTCAGACTGCATTTTTACTGAGTAGGTGATTTCTCCTATACTTCTAATTCAAAGCTTCGAATAAATGCTGTTTAATTGCTTCCATGTCCTGGCTATTGTAAATAGTGCTGCAATGAACACCGGGGTGCATGTGTCCTTTTGAATTATGGTTTTCTCAGGGTATATGCCCAGTAGTGGGACTGCTGGGTCATATGGTAGTTCTATTTTTAGTTTTTTAAGGAACCTCCATACTGTTCTCCATAGTGGCTGTATCAATTTACATTCCCACCAACAGTGTAAGAGGGTTCCCTTTTCTCCATACTCTCTCCAGCATTTGTTGCTTGTAGATTTTTTTAATGCTATTTAATTTCTATTTTCAATCTTTTTCAGACCCATATAACAGCCATGAAGACTCCCTTCACTCTATCTTTTTATCAAGTGATTCTGCCTAAGAAATTTCATTTATTTGGTGTTCTTTTAGGATATAAATACACACAAATATACATATACATATATATGTATATCATTTTTACCTCTATGTATATTCAATATTCCTAAACTCTATCCCCAAGTCAAAATCTAAAAGATTTGGTTGCAGAGCACATAGCTTCACCATTTGTATACGTCACTTAAAACAATATTTTTCAAAGAAGTTTTTGTCTCTGAAGGGGAGAATCAAAGAAATAATAACAAAAGAAACAAAATATTTTGTAGAATGAATTGAAAACTTAAAAAATATTCTTGTTTTATCATTTACCTTCAAAAAGTGTTTTTCAAGTGTCTCCTTTCCAGAGCTACAGATGGTCTTTGCCATTTAGCATCCTCATCCCTGTTAGAAGGAGCCAATTTATATCATATCCCTATACTTCTAATCAAGGCTGCCCGATTAGTGCTCTGTTGAATGAATTGCTGCTGATTAACTGAAAATTATCCAGTGAAGCTAACGATTTTCTCTCCAGACCCTGTGGGCCCATAAAACGTTCGTCAGAAATAAGGACAGGTAATTACGGTGTATGATTTGCCAAGAGACTAAACTTACTGAGTCAGTGTGAGGAGCCCAGGTTGGGGGTGATTTGATGCAGGCTGGCAGATCCCTCTTTCAAGGTTTGCTGTTTTCCTCTTAGCTCATGTCTCTTCCAGGCATTTCCAGGAGATGGTGTCTGGCAGCTCTTTTACTCAGTTTACAAGATAATCTCCCAGGTGTTATCACGCAAGGAAGAGGAAAATAAGAGTCTTTCATCACTGGTACTGTATTCTTTGGTAAGCAGCAGAATTTCTTGGGGGTGACAAAGATCATTATAATTTTAATATGCTTTTAAGCTGCTGAAATATATAGCAGTCAAGACGGAGATGATGTATCTGAGTATATGCCACCCAGGTTATGCTGGTTAGGCTGCATCTGTAACAGTATAGTGAACAGATGTGAAGACGATGCCCTGCTAAATTGTTGGTCCTTGAGCTCCCAACAGAAAGAAAACAAGGTTGGGGCAAATTTTTAAGAGCAATAAGAAGAATCCCCACCTAAATAAGACAAAACAGTGGATAAACAGGGAAATGTCAAGGACAGAAAATTCAAACATACTGACTATAAGATACTGGAATTCAGGCTGTCTCTTTCTTCAGATCTCAAACTACAGTTTTATACATGGTATTGCTTGGTAGTTATGTCATTTTGGTACTTCAGTTATTAAACCCATTAAATAGAATTTAAGATGGATGTGCCTTTTAATATAAGATGTAAGGACTGACAGATGTAAAGTATTTCTATTTAGATCTATGTATCATATTTCAAAATAAAGACTGCCTAGCACTTTCTCACATACACTACTAATGTACATGGTTAAATGAGGGAAATATAATTCATATAAGTCTAAATGGTCTTTTGTTAAAGGCACTTTAGTGGTCTTCCGTTACTCTTTACGGAACCTGCCTTTTCTAGATATAAATCATCCTAGGGCCCTACTGAAGCTTTCTATGAGACCATCTCCCTTCATTTTATATTTTAGTTCAGCATCTTGTACTAAAAGAGATTGTCTACTTATAGATGTAAGGGTGTAACAACAGAATTCTGTTTTGAGCTGAGGAATTAATATTAAATGAAATTTCTCCACTTGATAAAAGATCATTGGTGAGAGAAAAACTCAACCAAAAATGTTCATTTTTTCCCCCTTTTTGAAAGATTTCTTCAAATGAGGAACATGAAAGCTCAGAATTGGTAGCAGGTGTGAGTGAACCAGAAATTAGGTGAACCAAAAAAATAATTTCAAGAGACCCTTAAGTGTGATGTCTTTAATGATACGCTGAGATAATCACTGAGATTGTGTAATGAACAAGAGGCACTCAGGATTAAAAAAAATAGCAGAGAAATTTGCTGAAATATTTGCTTCAGGCTTTACCAAGGTAAATGTTGTGAGGCATGAATGAATGGTTGAATTAAACAGGATTTCAATCAGCCTTGCTTGGTTCAAACCTTGGCTTCACCACCAATGATGTATTTTGGCTGAGTCGTGTGTCTTCTCTGTCAGATGAAAGCACGTGCCAAAACCTGTGGGTCTGGTGTGGCCAAATATGCTTATCAGTAAGCTGAGTGGCAAAACACTTGGGCACTACTACTGTCTAGTTTACCCTCTTTCCCCTAGTACTCCAAGTTACAATTTTACACCCGATCCTTGTTCGTCAACTAATCCTAGCATAGATATTAAACGATGAGGTGTCATTCGTACCTCCAGACCTTCATGCAACTTTCTTTTAAGTAACCATTATGTACCAGAAATTGACCTTTCTACAGCTAAATAAATTAGTTTTGGCTAATAAGGCTTAAAATGACAGGTGGTGAAGAGAGAGAGGATGCTTTATTTCATAGTCTTATCTCCTCTCTTTATTCCTTCATGAAGAAACAGCTGTCTGCGTAGTAGCATTAAGGTGACTCCATCCCTTTCTTCTTTCTTAGCAAGAATGACTACAAATTGACTTTAGGCACCACCTTTAAAAAAGACTCGTAATCCCTAAGAGGTCCTGCTATTTTGAAAGAGAAGTCTGTATTATGTTTTAGTTCTGGGCATCCTTCCAAGAGGAAGATGTAAAAAAGATGGAAGAATTCAAGAGAGTGGCAAAGAAACGATCAAGGGGCTTCCACAGCATATTGGAGGCAAGTAAAATTCTTCAAAAGAATCATCAGATCTATAGATTTTCCTCCATACTTTGAGTTTTTAAAGTGAGCATCCATAGCTTAAAATTACTTCTTAAAGAGGGTTTTCATATATACAGTCTTTCAACAGCCTTGAGAAAGACATCAGCGTAGGTAAAATCTGCATTTTACAGATGGAAAAAATGGACATCTGAGAGAGATTATGACTTATTCAAACTCTGATGGCCATCGATAACTTAAAGAACCCAGCCTTGGAATCTGATCTCATACTTGTTCCACTCTTCCAAATTGACTGATATCCCCCTTCAGTCTGGACAGGAAAGGGCCAGAATTATTTTTTCCAGTCTCGAAATATATATTCTCTTTGACCTGTAATTAATGGTATATACTTCAATCTCCTTATTGTCTTGTTTCTAATCATTTCAAATGCTGTAGACATATCTACTATTAGTATATTTACCTTATTTGATTTTGAGATTGGGAATCCTCAGAGAAAGAGGACTATTTTTATGTGTTTTGCTCAACAAAACTGTGTTAAAACAAATCAAGTAATCTTTTTGTTACTGTCCTAAGAGGATGTCAGAAAGGATTTAAGGGGCTGATCAGAGATCAGCAAGCTATGGCCCATGGGCCAAACATGCTTGGTGCCTGTTTTTGTAAATAAAGTTTTATTGGAACACAGACACACTCAGTCTTCTATGTGCTGTCTATCTGCTTTTGTACTACAATGGTAGAGTTGGGTAGTTTTAACAGAGATTGTATGGCCTTCAAAGCCTAAAATATTTACTATCTGGCCTTTTACACAAAAACTTTGCCAACTCCAGGTCTAAATAATCATATATAGTGTTGTTCCCTGAAAAGTGACCAAGGCGCAAGTAATGTAGAATGGGCTGTCTTGTTTCTTTCTATGAATCTGATACTTCACGAGATGTTATTATTTCAGGGAGAAAGAGTATTTTTTTGATACTTAAGGTAATAGGAAGTAGAGGGAATTGTAAGAGAATCTGGCAAAATTACATAGAGCTCTTCAGAAGGGGAATTATATTTAGGAGAGTTACTCTACAATCAATCCAGGGAACGAGAGGGAGAACTGCATGAGGTAAAGGTATGAACTGGGGTGGAACATTGAGAAGTGTTTCTCATAAGCTGATTGGTACCCTTTACAAAACACAGTAAATTTACTAATGCCAATCAAAATCCAAACTTAAGTTTAAAAATCATTTAAATTATTAGAGTTTATTTTTCTTTGCTTTTAGCAAAGAAAAAACTAGCAGGCTTTCTTTATTACGTGCGTAAATCCTGAATCCTGGGACATGGATTCAGGTTAAGCAGATGTTAGCACGAATGGTTGTATGTCAGCTATTATAAAAACAAACTTCTAATATCCCATCTTTTGAGATTTATGGAGGTGACTTTCCTTTTCTTTGGAGATGATGAATGTGTGCTGACTGGCGCCGCTGTTTAATTATAGATGGCTAGCTGTGAGGAACGTGAAAATGATCTCAGCCATTTAAACCTCAAGGCAATCTCCCGATGTGACCTAAAAGGTGTTCATTTTATTTATGTAGCTATTTTACCTACTCACCCAGATTTCTATTGCACTTAGAAATTCCCAAATGCAGTGTCTACAATTATTTTGTAAAGGGTTTGAAATAATATTCCCTTCCTTCTCATTCTTGTTCCCAGGAAATTTTTGCTTCAGGGTGCATTTGGGAAATAGTGCATGGGAATAGTGCATGGGAGTGTTATAGGGGAAAAAAGAACAGACTTTAGACTCAGGCATATTTGGAAGGCCCTCTGAAAGGTCACCATGTGTTCAGGGAACTACAAATGGCTCACCATGCCTGGATGGCAGAGTGCATGCTGAGTGTGGAGAGTGACATGTCTGCAGAGGTGGTTGGGAGCCAGACAAAGAAGAATGCTGTGTTCCATGCTAAGGAGCAGGGACAGTTCTCAGGGTAATACGGAACCCCTGAAGGGTTTTGAGACAAAAATGTAACACAATCAAATTTACAATATTGAAAAATACTCTGGCAGCAGGGTAGATGATGGACCAAAATGGAGAGAGTGAGGGTACATAGAGATTTGAGGGGCTGGTGTAGGCATTGAGGTTTTCAAGGAATGATGAGGTCTAAAGCTGGGAGTGTGTGAGGGTAGGGGATTGAACTGTTTAGGACATATTTGTGTGGCTTAACTGATAGAACTTAATTTTAACAGAGGTAAGGGTGAGGGAAGGGTCAGTTTAGGGGTTGAGTTGACTATAATAGGAAAGATAAAGAAAACAAGGGTTAATGCCTATCAGATTCACTACTCATGCCCAGAACTTAGGCCTGCCAAGCAAAGTGTTCTTGTGATTTGTCAAGACAATAGAAGATTAAAAAAAAAAAAAGTAAAGGAAACAAATCAAAATTTAGGTGATAATGACAGATGGTGGCAAGAGAGAGGATACATCCACAAAGATAATATACATAGTCACAAGTACAAGTGCCAAGTGCCAGCAAGAAAAACTGAGACAGCACTGCCTCCAAAGGCGGTGGTCCCCCTCTAGACAACTTTGCCTATATGGAGCTTCCTTGTGTGAAAAGAATCTTTGCCTGGATTCTCCGTAACTAAGACCCTCAGACTACGGTTTTAGCACACGTTTAGGAGGTGATTACCAGCAGGGAGTGGAGAAGTGAGAAAGAAAAGTTAAAGCAGCCAATACAGAATGTGTTCATGAGTGATTACCACTGTGGGCAACTGGGGGCTCAACCTTACTAAGAACCTCTGGGAGACAGTATATAACATGCCTCAGCACTGCACCATCTGAGCGGCAAAGAAGGTATTTATCCACCAATTCTAGTGTGCTACTGGTTAATGGGTTAACCAATGACAACGTCCAGGCCCTTCCAACCAGCCCTGTGCTTGAGCTAAGCATACTACCATGGGCAGAGAAATCGCTGAAACAAAGACTTGTGGTTGCAGGAACAGTGAACGCAAAGGCATATGAGCAGGGTTCTGACAGAACCTACTGCATATAGATACACCCTAACAAGGGCAGTACACCCACTGTATCTATGCTTTGAGTTTGAAAGGGTAGAATCTTACTTATAATTAGACAAGTTACTTATTCCAATGAAGGAGGTTTTCTACCTTTTTGGAACCTATCTCAGTATACAGATATACTGGTATTTAGAAGTCTCAAACTTCAATGTATCAATATATCGATGATTTAAAACATTAGTAAATGGTGATCCATGGTGATGTAATCCTGTACACAAATGCTGAAAGTGTAGAGATAAATATGAAAAGTTGCATGTAACCATTAAAACTGACTCAGATATATCTAGAGGAAAAAACCACATTCTACAGCAATAAATGCTGGAGAGGGTGTGGAGAAAAGGGAACCCTCTTACACTGTTGGTGGGAATGTAAATTGGTGCAGCCACTATGGAGAACAGTATGGAGGTTCCTTAAAGAAAACTAAAAACAGAACTACCATATGACCCAGCAATCCCACTCCTGGGCATATATCAGGAGAAAACCATAATTCAAAAAGATACATGCACCCCTATGTTCATAGCAGCACTATTTACAATAGCCAAGACATGGAAGCAAGCTAAATGTCCATCAACAGATGAATGGATAAAGAAGATGTGGTACATATATACAATGGAATACTATTCAGCCATTAAAAAGAATGAAATAATGCCATTTGCAGCAACGTGGATGGATCTAGAGATCATCCTACTAAGTGAAGTAAGTCAGACAGAGAAAGACAAATATCATATGATATCGCTTGTATGTGGAATCAAAAAAACGGTACCAGTGAACTTATTTACAAAGAAGAAACAGAGTCACAGATGTAGAAAACAAACTTACAGTTACCAAGGGGGAAAAGGGGGTAGGGATAAATTGGGAGACTGGGATTGACATATACACACTACTATATATAAAATAGATAACTAATAAGAACCTACTGTATAGCACAGGGAACTCTACTCAATACCCTGTAATGACCTATATGGGAAAAGAATCTAAAAAAGAGTGGATATATGTATAACTGATTCACTTTGCTGTACATCTGAAACTAACTAACAACACTGTAAATCAACTATACTCCAATAAAAATTAATTTAAAAAAACACATTCTGTGCTCTAAAACACTGCCATTTCCTAAAATGAAACTACTAAGATATATGGATTTTGCCTAATATAAGTATTTAATTATTGATTTTGAGAAAAAACAGACTAAGGCACAAGATGCCTACAACACAATAAAGCAGCAATCCCAACTCTCTGTTATTCTGGAATTGGATATAAGAAATTAAACAGAAATATGTGTTGAAAGAGAACAAAGTTACGAAGTCAGATATGAAATGAAAGAATTGGATTAATTGCCGAGTAACCTGGAAATGAGAAATACAGTACTAAGATTAATCTTTGATAATCCACTGATGGGTTTTTCCAGTTTTAGTATTTTCCTTTCTTTACATCTCCTGGTTTCCTCTTTAAATGCAAAGCTACCGGAAATGGGTTAGTAAAGAAATCATTTGTATTCAAGTCTGCTATCTTGAAGGTCCCACTCTGCCACTTGCTGGCTATGTAACCTTGGATAAGTTACTTAACCTCTTTGTACCTTAGATTCCTCATTTGAAAAAATGGTGATTATAAGAGTACCTACCTCATAGGGAGGTTATGAGGATTAATAAATTGGTATATGTAAATTAGAGTACCTGACACATAATAAGAAATACCCATGTTTTTGTTAGTGTTAATATTAAGCACTTCTCTTGTCTTCTAGGTGAAGAGCAAACTGTCATAGGTTATGGAATCTGACTGCCATAAATCACACAAGAAGTGTATCAGAGTATTCTTTTGAAAGACTTTTAACCTTCAAAAGAATTGACTTAGAAAAAGGATTCTTTTGCATTCCAGAGGCAAAACTAAGACCAATGGCAGAAGTTTCAGTTCTGACACAAGGAAGAAGTTTTAGTCATTGCAGCTGTCAAACAATGAAGGCTTTGAAGTCATGCACTTGCTGACATGGGAGGTATAACAGTTTGGATGATTGCTTATTAGTGCTGCTGGAGAGAGAGCCTGTGCATCAGAGAAAAGGGATAAATAAATGATCTTTCAGATTCTTCTAATTTTGAAAGTCAATGGTTTCACAGTTTGTCTCTAAACTCTTTCCAATCTTCTACCTTACTATTTCCTTATGCAAATCCTCTGCCCAAGACACACAAGCATACTCATAAACACTCAAGTTTTATGCTTTCTCATCATTTGTGTTTTCTGTCATTCTCTCCACATCGAATGCCATTTTCTTAACAGAAAAGGGCATTTAAAAAGTATAAATCTTATTAAAAGTTATACAGCATATGGTGTCTTAAAGCTTAATTTCTATGTATAATATAACTAGGACCAACTTTTTTATATAGCCATGTTATACTTGGTCCTGAAATATTTAAATGGATATATATGAAGGTTGAAGAGACAAATTACCTCCCCAATCCACATACCCATCGTTTAGAAAGGAGTAAATAAGGCTTTGTGATCTAACTTATACTTGAAGTAATAAAAATCTCTCTAGTTTTTTAGATTTTAATTTATACTCAAATTTACCTCTGAAAATATTTATATTTCAACACTGAAATTAAATAAGGTAAATGAAAGTGTGTCTTTATACCATGTTTCATAAAACTATATCTATTAGTACTTTCACAGAAAGATTTCTGGGGTAAAGAAGGCAAGTGAATGAGCTGCTAGCCATAAACTGGTCCAAAAGTTTCACATATTTTTGACTAGAATGCTTTATTTAAACGGAAGTTTACTAGGAAGGGTAGCATGAAAATTTCAAGCTGCTTTAATTGAGGAGGTGGTGGGAGAAGAAACTGCCTGGAAGACCTGTAGGGTAATGGGAGTGCTCTTTGAGGCTGGGCCAGTGAAGGGGGCAATCCTTCTTGCCCTGACAATCAGGACCATTTTCCTGGCCCAAAGGCAGCACAAGCTTGCTCTCAAAGGTATATCTGGAAGGGCAAACGTGAAATTTTGTGTTTACATGAGCTAAATAAGCAGTTGAAACAGGCTCTGTGGATTATAACATCATTTCCTGATATGACTTGAGAATCTACATTGGCTTATCCATGTGGGTTTTAAAACCCCCAAATTATGCTCTGCCATCTTGATTTCCTAGTGTTTTATATAAAATCATTTATCTTTTTCCAATTTTTTATTATATAGAACTTTAGGTATTCCTGGGGAAAAAATATTAATACTAAAATATGTGCTTTCCTATCAGAAGTAATAAAGTAAGTTTCAGATCTTTCCCTTTTTTCCATAAAATTCCAAGAGGAAAAACATTTAGAAAATGTAGACTGTGATTGAAGGATTCTACTGAGGATACATGATAAAAAAAAATCAAATAATACTTGAGCAGGAATATGCTGTTTTGAGATCATTGTCGGGTTACAATTTTTCTGTTATTTCAGGGTGAAAAAGATGAGTTGCTATGGTTTCTTGCTCTGCTCAAATTGAGGTTTTTGGCCACATTAATATTTGTAGTTATTTTTCCATTACTCATAAAATACCACAAACACTCAGCAATAATTGCACCTGTTTTTTTTATGAGCATACATCTCCCCTGACAGACTTTATGAATTCACATGTGTTCTTAGAATCTTTTTACGATGCATTAATAATATTTTTGACAAAGCACACGCTTTCAGTATATTTACTGAAATGCTTTTTCTACAGCTCCCCCCCAAATCGTTTACCTACATGATTCATGAAAAATAATTTAGATATGCAGATGACTATGCATTAATGCAGAATGGTCTCAAGGGTGTAATGTATATATTAGAACCTCTTAATTACCCATGCCTCCATCTCTAACTCACAGGAGGGGAAGACCATCCCTTAACTCACAACCCACCATGATGTATTTAGCTTTGGATCCTACATAACAGAACTCAACAGAAAAAAAAACTGGTTCCATATTAGAAAACAAACAAAAAACCCCACTGTTTCATCTAAATGATTAAGAAATTTAGTCCTTTCTTAAAAATTTTAAAACATTTTATTATATTTGTGTAATAATCATTTCCTACCTGAATTAGGAATGAAACTCTCTGCTGATTCATTATATGAATTTATATGAATAAGCAAATCAATTTCACCAATACCAAATTCATTTTAATTCCTGTCAAATATTAATAGAACCATACAGGATGGGAATCACAATGAAAAAAATGTTTTACTTTTTTCTTTTTCCCTCCTCACAGCACAATCTTTTTAAATGATATTACTGAAGGAAAAAAATATATGGATTTTTTTTTCCAGCATCAAGTGAACTTGGAAGGGTAAGCTGGGATGAAGTGAGAGAGTAGCACTGACATATATATACTACCAAATGTAAGACAGCTAGCTAGTGGGAAGCAGCTGCATAGCACAGGGAGATCAGCTCAGTGCTTTGTGACCGCCTGGAGGGGTGGGGTAGGGAGGGTGGGAGGGAGGGAGATGCAAGAGGGAAGAGATATGGGGACATAAGTATATGTATAACTGATTCACTTTGTTATAAAGCAGAAACTAACACACCATTGTAAAGCAGTTATACTCCAATAAAGATGTTTATGGGTGTGTTTTAAAATATAGTTTTAAAGTATGTTTTAATTTTTGCAATGTATCGTCTTAAATAAGTAAAATAATGTATATTGCAAAAAAATTGTCAAAACTTAAACAGTCAATATATAGATTTTAATATAACTCACTCAAAACTCATGAGATTTTAATTTCATGCTCAACTTATCAGAAAGAAAGATATTCAAAATAGAAATGGGTAGGCTCTATAATTTCTACTCAATGGCTATATCTATTAAACATAATTATGAATTAAAACAAAAAACAAAGGCTGGACTGGAAATTGGTTCTTAGTCATTATCTCTAAGTTATGACAAATTGGGGCATTCAGATACTTTTAACAGCGTCCCTCCTTTGGAAACCAGGCATTCAGAGTGCCCCAATGACTCAGAATGGGGGTGTACAGATGAGAAAACAAAAGAAGAACGCATTACTGTAAGAGAATACAATTCATCAATTCACAACCATATCCTGATCGCCATTTACCCTAGCACTATAGTCATGATCTCCCTCAGCTTTATCCTTGTCACTGTTGCCCTTAGTGCTAATTTTAACAGATTTTTACCTCTTTGGGATGGAGTGGTGAGCAGGGAACACAATGAATCTCTGTGATATGTTATGAGTTTTCCTAGGAAGGGCCCTAGGGGTCTCCCATGTGAGTGTAACAAATCCTATATGTGTATCTCACTTTGCACACGCATGCGCCTGCACACGCACACACGCACGCGCGCGCGCGCACACACACACACACACACACACACACACAGCAATAATTTAGCATGTTGCAAATTTCTCAACCTGATACAATTTCCCTCAGTGATTCAGGTTGCCTCTACCTCATGACAAGGATTTGGAGAAGGTTTGAAGACTTTACACAAAATCTTAGCTATCCATAGATGTCTTACATCTTAGGCTATATGAAAGGGAAGCAAGAGGAGTCCTAAAAAACTGTTTAACTACAGGTTTGGTCAAGCCAACAATAAATATAAAGAAATAGCTTCATTTGTGTAATAGATACTTTCAAGATCTGACCAATTGTGGTGTTCTACAAATTACATCACTGATTAGTCAGATCAAAAGTTACAGCAGGAGAGGACTTCCCTGGTGGCACAGTGGTTAAGAATCCACCTCCCAATGCAGGGGACATGGGTTCAAGCCCTGGTCTGGGAAGATCCCACATGCCACGGAGCAACTAAGCCCATGTGCCAGAACTACTGAAGCCTGCGTGCCTAGATTCCATGCTCTGCAACAAGAGAAGCCACCACAATGAGAAGCCTGTGCACCACAACAAAGAGTAGCCCCCGCTCGCCACAACTAGAGAAAGCCCGCGCGCAGCAACGAAGACCCAACGCAGCCAAAAATAAAATAAATAAATAAATAAATTTTAAAAAGTTATAGCAGGAGAAATCCTAGAACGTTTTTGCCATTGGATTTGCATTTCCATACAAACAGAAAACCACGGTATACAGTTCCATCCTTTTTATAGCTTTGTAACTTTGGCTATCGCCTCTGTTGGATGACGACCAGGTACACTGGTATAGCTCCATAAAGCCTAATACTGGAAATAATTTAAAACCTCAAAGTCAGTGTCACCTTACCTATTTCACTTGCCTAATGACTTCCTCTCTTCCCATACAAACCAAACAGATATGTATTCACATTACTGGGAAGAAGAAACTCTCCCTATATTTACACAATGGAGTAATTTTTGTTCTTCTAATTAACCAGCATGAGCCAAATGTTTAAAAGGTTTCTTCTGAGCATGCCTTTAATTAACATTCACATTTTCTAAATTAATCGTTACTGACCTTAACATGAAGGATACCTTTAAGACATGTTGCAAATAGAAAAAGTAAATAAATAAATAATTCCATTCAGAGAAATATACCAACTACCTGTGTTTCATAAGTCTTTGGTCATTGCCTTTTTCCTATCACTGCATAAAATATCCTAGAATTTGGAGTACTGGATAAAGGTCCTATAAACTACCTTGAACATTATCCCCATATCTCTATAATATCAAAATTAATGATGATTCACTAACATCATACAGTTTGCAAAATCCATACCATTCTGTGTATCATATAGCCTGGATTTTCCTGCAGGAAAACAGTGGCATACTAAATTTCAGAATATTCTTATGACTTTCTTTTCAAAAATGCAATCATTATAATTATTAAAGGAACCCACATGCGGGTGGTTTATACTGAAAATCAAAGTAAGGAGTTCCCAATGGGAAATACTTCGCAATGTACTTCAAGGATTCAACGGAACTAATGTCTTCTTTCTTCAAGAAATCGTAACTCTGGCGAGACTCAAAGATAGGACCTAGCCAAATTTTACAGTGAGAAACAAAAGCTTTTCTAACAGATAAAAAAGAACACTGTCTATGGTACGTACAGCCAGGGACTTAAAGCATCATCTCTGAACTACCAATTTAAGAGGTACATAACTTTATCATCTACAAAGCCCTATTATTCAACATCTTGTCCATGGTGCCGAAGGTAAATGGTCTTCTAGGAGCAACCTAGAGCTCCAGCATCAGACCAGTGATGCACAGGCTGGCTGCCAGGGTGGGCCAAGTGGCTCACCTTGAAACTTCCGTCCTGTATGTCTGACTCTGCTTCTTGAACTCCCTTATTCTGTGACTTGTACTTCTGTCCTCAATGGCAGAATCCTAACTATGTTCATTTTTTTCTCCCTATGTCAACTTAGATTCTATGCTCCCTATAATGATTTTGCTGCCTATATTTATTTTATGTTAACCTGATGGTAGAATTTAAAACTTGTTACTGCTTCAGCTTGAAAGAACCAGCACTAAAATTCTAAAGTCCATCTATTCCAATCCTTTTTTTCAAAAAACAGGTAAGGGCTTCCCTGGTGGCGCAGTGGTTGAGAGTCCGCCTGCCGATGCAGGGGACACGGGTTCGTGCCCCGGTCCGGGAAGATCCCACATGCCGCGGAGCGGCTAGGCCCGTGAGCCATGGCCGCTGAGCCTGCGCGTCCGGAGCCTGTGCTCCACAACGGGAGAGGCCACAACAGTGAGAGGCCCACGTACCGCAAACAAACAAACAAACAAACAAAAAAAACAAAAAAAAACAGGGAAAAGTTGTGCCCTAGATAATGTGGTTTTCCGAAGGTCATGTAGCTAGAGATACAGTTGTAACTCCTTACTATAAAATTTCACATACTGGCATTCCAATTCTAGATTCAAATGTTCTCTTCTTGTTAATGCATTTTAATTGTTATCCAGATGAATTAATCCTATTACAGCTATTTAAAGGGAAGAGTGAAAGCTTTGCTCCACACCGTTCTCACACACATACTCACTATGAACTACATGCTGGAGACTCATAAAGCACACATCCCTGAAAGGTGTAAGTGGAGACAAGTTAAATATGTGAAAATAACAGAGAAATATTCCCCTACGTAACCATCCCTGGATATGTCACTAAGACTATGTCAAATGAAAATAAATTTCAGGGAGGACCAACTTGGAGGGCCAGAGTGGTGGTGAGCAGAACACAAATTTTAATCCAGGGGGAGTGCAACTTGGAGGCTGGTTGCAACAATTAGCAAGGTCTTCTAAAGGAGGTGTTCATGAACAGCTTGAAATGTCAGCAAACTTCTCCATAAAAATACCGCTGAAAAAATAGCTGAACACTAATTTTATGATGGAAGAATAAGTTTTCTTTTTCTAATATGTTCTGGTTTAGAGAACTTACTGCATTTCCCCCCCTTTTCATTTAAGATGAGAAAACTGTAACTTATCTTCTTGCTGAATGAACCATGAAAAAAATTTTATAGACAGCTTATAGATAGGCCCTGAGTCATGGATTATTACCGTAACTGCCAAGAAGGCATCTGCAATTCCTAGATTTCTCAAAACTCCTGCTGTAACCCACCTACCATACAGATTCCTCTAGTCCTTCATGTTACTTCTGCACTGAAAAGTCAATATAGTTGTAGCAAGTTAGGGTTATTTCTTCAGTAATTATTCACTCCCTCCCCTCCCTACTTTATAGGAGGAGTACACTTCCATGCCCCACTGTTGTTGGCTTTGGTCATGTGGTTTGCTTTAGCCAGTGTTATGTTGGCACATCTGACTGTGTACTGCTTCAAGACTATGCCTTAAAGAGGCACTGCTTGCTTTGTTTACTCTCTTCTCTGGGAGAGTTGACCTCTTTCATCTTAAGAAGAAACATACCCAGGTAGCCCTTTGGTACAAGCATGACACCCAAGTGGACCAAGTCTGAATCAAACTCAAGGCCTGGAGCCAAACCCAGCTGAGCTCAGCCTACATCTGCTAAACTCCAGCTGAATCACAGAGAAATCAATTCTTACTGTAAGCCACTGAGATTTTGTGGTGGTTAGTAGCACTAGCTCACTGATAAAATGGTTATTACATATGTTATCTGTTGCTCTGCTGTTTTCCTATTTGTATGTATTTTCCCTTTCCACCAGACTGGAAGACACTTGTACAGTTTGATACATGTTTTTACCTTTTTTGGTGTCCCCTAAATGCAAAACACTGTAACTACTCAATATATCCTAGTTTCAGAAGCCAGTGTTTTCCCTTTACTACACACTGGAGTAAGTCTTTACTGTACTATTGACAGCTCTCAGCAACAAACATTGCATTTCAGTAGCAATCTCAGAATATGTTTCAGAAGCACAGAGGCTAAGCAACTCAACAGGATAATCAACAGGATAATCAGAAGAATGGAGCGAGTGGAGAATTCTTCACATGGGGGCACTGCTGGCGTTTTAAAACACTTTTCCATTCATGGTAGAACAACTTTCGCACATAAATGAAAAGGCCATTTTCTCAAGGCAAAATAGCTGATTTTAGTAGCACAAGGCCGGAAAAACCCTTTATGGAGAGACTACTGTTTTCCCATTGGATTTCTCCATGAATCTGGTATTTAGAGCTACCTCATGGCTAAGAGCTGATATATTTACTATTACTCTTCACAAAAGGGCACAGATCAAGCAGGGCAGCCGCAAGGTGACCTTTACTTGTGCTCAGTCCAACCTTTCCCACACATTTATAGTAAGACACACAGTCCTGGAATTTATTCTGTCTTCCCTGAGGTAGGAAGGTCAAGGATATATGACAGAGCTAAAGGAAACTAAGGGCGTGATGAGAGAAAGAGAAACAAGAGAGCCAGTGAGAAGAGATGGCATTTGCACACAGGTGAGCTCTGTGTCACAGCTCTAGGGTCACAGCAGGTAGGGGATCCAAACACAGAGCTAGAGACAGAGCACCGAGTCATGTAACACTGTGCGAGCTCCCCACCCGAAACAGTGTTCCCACCCCCCCCACCCCCAAATCTGAACTGAAGTTTCTTTTTCCACTTAATTTTTAATGCCTGGGCAAAAAGTCAGGGGAAAACAATCTATAATTACTTACTTTGACAGATAATCTAGTCTTTGCCATTTCCATTGTATAGCAACCAAAAATGTAAGGCAACAATATATATACCAATGTATACATGTCATATATGCCACACACTATCAGAGTTAGGAAAAACTGTCCGGCTAGTTTATTGAGATGAATTTTCTTTATTCATCTAACTGAGAAAGGTCTTACATATCCAAGTAACACCAATTCAACTATGGGCTGATAGACATTTAACGCATTAAAGATCATTAAAAAATGTATTAAGGGAGAGGATAAAGAACTCATAGCAACTCCCAAATTCTATCTATCAGTGGCAGCAGATGAGTGCTTAGCCAGTATATTGAAAAGATTTAATTACATCTCTTTCTTACCTTGAATGTCTGAATCAATTTGACAGGCTGCTTTAAAGCAATGGTTGTCTAAAGAACAAACTTCCTGAGGCTGGTGAAGTGAGTCCCCCTAACAGTAACATTTATTAATAGCAAATTAATGATTGTCAAATCTAGGGCTCAACAATTACAAAGCTCTGTTGGAAAGTACCATATTCTCTCTGTGTGACATTTTTAGCTTTAAATGTTTGCCTGTTCTGTTCCTTGAAACCTTGACATGTAAAATCTTGATATGTCATCTTAGGAGCACTCCTAGTTAAGATCCCTGCAAGATGCTTAATGAGGAATGAAAAACTGAAAAAATAAAATAACCTGTTTTGGTTTTGGTGCTATTGCTAACTTATCCAATGTTAGCAAGATGTTTTGCACAAGAGCTAAAAAGAAAACAGCACAGATTCTCTGGGGCTTGAAACAAAAATAAGAACAAATCCTAAGGAACTTAGATTACAGAAAGGTAAAGTTTTAATTTAAAAAAGAAATTGAAACCTTTGGTATTCAACAATATTTTTGTTCTTGGCTTTTCACAGTCATTTGTCATGCTTTTCTCAAGACACTATTGAGGGTGGAAATGTTTCAGGGTATTCTGTAGGCTAGTGAAAATATTTGCCCATTAACAGATTGTTGCAAAGTTTGTACAGGATTCTTTGAGAATATCTGTACCTTTTCTAGAATTGTATTATTATAGAAACATGAACTCTTTTCCTTGTCATTTCTCCCGTGGGCACTTGGAATCAGAATTTGTTGAAAAGACAGGGATCACAGCTGCTTTTCTATTCAAGTTTTTTTCAAGCTCAGGGATGAGGGGAAGTCTGAAGAATGTTTGTGGCTAGGCTGGAAATCAATGGAAAACGTTATGGTTTTACAACAAATCAAGTAGCACAGATTTGCTTTGTCTTTAGGAGTTAATCTACACTCCCTAAAAATGCTCAAAAAGCCAGTTAAAGCAATTGAAATAAAAGTCTTTGCTGGAACCCCCTAGAGAGAACACACTGCTATGTCACACAGCTCTCACAAATGAGTGGGAGAGATCATCTTAAACCTTAAACTGTGTGTTTTAAAACACATGCCAATTTCTCTGATTCTTGCCATTAACAATTTCAGAATTAGCTTACAGATGGTAATCTCCACAAAGCAGTGACTTTTGTGTGGGAAACACAGGGAAGAAAGGTAGCTTTTAAATTTTTTTTCTTTTACAGCGGAACAAAAGTGAACTAGCAGCCTCGGCGCTACGTAGGAAATACAACAATATTCACGGAAGTGTATGTCTGGCATTAATAATTCAGAGAAAGTGATAAATAGTCAAGGGTTTGAGAGAGGCTGGAAATAAACTTTGAAAGTATAAAAGCTGGAAGCTAAAGTGTTGAAAATTTCCTTGGCCATTTAAAAATTCATATAAACCAGTACATAGTTTCAAACTAACACCTTGGTGTTCAAATTCTAACGCCTCCCATAACCCTCCCAGACTTCAGACAATACTACAAAGATACAGTAATCAAAACAGCATGGTATTAGCACAAAAACAGACATATGGATCAATGGAACAGAGAGCCCAGAAATAAACCCACACACCTATGGTCAATTAATCTTTGACAAAGGAGGCAACAATATACAATGGTGAAAAGACTGTCTCTTCAGCAAGTGGTGGGAAAGTTGGACAATCGAGTGCAAATCAATGAAGTTAGAACACACCTTCACACCATACACAAAAACAAACTCAAAATGGCTTAAAGACTTAAATATAAGACATGACACCATAAAACTCCTAGAAGAGATCACAGGCAAAACATTCTCTGACATAAATTGTACCAATGTTTCCTTAGGTAAGTCTCCGAAGGCAACAGAAATAACAACAAAAATAAACAAATGGGACCTAATCAAACTTATAAGCTTTTGCACAGCAAAGGAAGCCATAACAAAATGAAAAGACAACCTATGGACTGGGAGAAAATATTTGCAAATGATGGAACCAACAGGGCTTAATTTCCAAAATATACAAACGGCTCATACAATTCAATAACAAACAAAAACAACCCAATTGAAAAATGGGCAGAAGACCTAAATAGACATTTCTCCAAAGAGGACATACAGGTGGCCAATAGGCACAAAAAAAGATGCCCTACATCGCTAATTATTAGAGAAATGCAAATCAAAACTACAATGAGGTACCGCCTTACACCAGTCAGAATGGTCATCATTAAAAAGTCTACAAATAATAAATGCTGGAGAGGGTGTGGAGAAAAGGGAACCCTCTTGCACTGTTGGTGGGAATGTAAATTGATACAACCACTATGGAGAACAGTATGGAGGTTCCTTAAAAAATCTAAAAATAGAACTACCATATGACCCAGCAATCCCACTCCTGGGCATATACCCAGAGAAAACTATCAATATAATTCAAAAAGATACATGCACCTCAATGTTCATAGCAGCGCTATTCACAAGAACCAAAACATAGAACCAACCTAAATGTCCATAGACAGATGAATAGATAAAGAAGATGTGGTGCATATATTCAATGGAATGCTAGCCATAAAAAGAATGAAATTATGTCATTTGCAGCAACATGGATGCAACTAGAGATTACCATACTAAGCAAAGTAAGTCAGAAAAAGACAAATACCATATGGTATCACCTATATGTGGAATCTAAAATACAACACAAATGAACATATCTATGAAACGTAAACAGACTCACAGACATAGAGAATAGACTTATGGTTGCCAAGGGGGGAGTGGGGGAGGGAAGGATTGGGAGTTTGGGATTAGCAGATGCAAACTATTATATATAGGATGGATAAACAACAAGGGCCTACTATATAGCACAGGGAACTATATTCAATATCCTGTGATAAACCACAATGGAAAAGAATATGAAAAAGAATATATATATGTAAAACTGAATCACTTTGCTGTACAGCAGAAATTAACACAACACTATAAATCAACTATACTTCAATAAAATTTAAAAAACAAAACAAAATAAACAAAACCAAGTTCTAATGCCTCCATTTTTCTGCCCAATTCCAAATAATAGTCCCGGATATAAAACTGGAATAGGCTCGAAATATAAGAAATTGAGATAGAAAAACAGTGTGGCTGTTTATTTTAAAGCTGAGACAACAAGTAATCCCTAAAATATTAGTCATTTGTTTTTATATTACCAAAAAACAAAAAGAAACAAAAAAAACCTGACTACTAACAGCGAGGACTGCTGTATTTCTTCTGTTTTAAGTGGTCTAGTGTTTTACAACGTGATATGATTCTGCCCAGAAATAAAAGAGAGGGAAGGATCACAAAAAAGACTAAGTTGGCCAGAAAGAAATGCCCTGCCACTTTTCAACAGTAGAAGAGAGGTGAGGTAGATAATTCCAACTAGTGACTGGTCCCCAAGTCATTTTTATTTGCCTTGGAAGTACAATGCAGGCTGTTTAGTTTTATATTTTCTTCTCAGTGGTACTTCTTTCAGACAATATTACTATGGAGGACTACTCAATTACATGGAGGAGGGAAACTTGAGGGTGACATTAGAGAGAACCAAACAGCTCAGAAAGCAGGGAAATGATCAACAGGAATTACATATCTGCTATCATTACCCCCAGTGACAGATAATCCATGCAAAAATATTTAGAGGTCAACTTGTTTGTGCTATATGTTCCTGTATCATTCACTGAGTGTCTCCCCTGACTCCTCCCCCTAAATGTGAAGGAATGTGGCTTTCTATGACTAAGGAAACTAATTCTAGGAAAGATTTTCATCATAATAATGGTTAGGGAGCAAGGACATAGAACAAATGATGGGTCACATGTTATTTCAGAAAAATCCAGTGCTTTAAATTATAGTGCTTGAAATTCAGGCACCTGGAGCTTAAACCTAAGAAATTTCCTTGGAGACAGTCCTTCCTTGACTACTTTCGAAATGAAATATGCCCATTTCACCCACCTTCTCAAATAATGGGGTGTCTCGGCTTATATTTAAATTAATTTTATTCCTCTTTAGTCCCTAGACAGCCTCACAACTCTTGTCATCACTCAGAAGGGCTCCATTTTCAAAATCTCTAAACGTGAAGTCACCTCTCACTAGAGAGTTCTCTTTCTCCACCGCTTTCACTTCTTCACAGACAGTTCTCTTCAAATATCTCCTCCCACTTCAACCAGATGGCCTGGCTATGAAATCTTACAACTTCTGAGCAAGTTCCCATGGCCAACGGGATAAAGTACAAACTCCTTAACAATATAGGCAGGGCTCTCCACTGATCTGGTCCCACAAACCTCTCTATTCTCACCTGCCTTCTATTGAGTTCGATTACTCACCTCTAGTTTCTGCTGAATGCTATTTCTAATCATCCAAGAGGATAGCTCACCTTTTACAATAACAGGCTAAAAAGCATTGTTTCCTTACTGCCTATCCAATGAAAACTGACCCCTCAGCCTTGGCATTCAAGGTCCTCCATATCAATTCCAGGATTTTACAACCCTACAATGGAAAGTTTAATAAATATTAACTCTGAACTTGGGAATCAAGGGCAGGGATGAGATCACAGGTAGGGATTAAGTGACCCCAGCTGTGAGAAGGAAAAGGCAGACTGCAGGGTCGGGGAATCTGCTGGGACTAACACTGCAAATGTTTTCACACATATATCTAATGCATACTTTGTGACATAGACATTTTTACACTGAGCAAACCAAGGCTGAGAAAGTTAAAGTAACTCCCCCAGAATTACAAAGCTTATAAATGTCACAGGCACGGTTCAATGCCAGGCATCTTTCAATCCAGAACCCCCTTTATTTCCAATGCGCAAAGCTGCCCTCTAGCATTTATTTCCACATTAAATGTTTCTTCCATCACAATCATACTTACATTTCTAGGTCCAGACAAAATTCACAAAGACTTCCTTGAATTGCCCAACAATATACGGTCATTTATTCCTTGGAGAACTGTCTGCATAAGATGAAAGCGGCCTGTACCTTTGTTCTCCAGTAAGGTAGCCACTAGCCACAAGCGGCTACCAAGAACTTGAAATGTGGCTAGTGAGACTGAGGATCTAGATTTTAAATTTAAATGTAATTACATTAACTAGCCACATGTGGCTACTGGATCGCTAGCTCTAGGTCTCTGCTACTCAAAAGTGGTCAGTCAGCATTGGCATCACCTGATTAGCCTATCATTAACTATGTTGAATCTCAGGCCCCGCCTCAGATCTGCTAAAGCAGAATTTCAAACAAGCTCTCCAGGTGATTCATCTGCACTTTAAAGTACGATAAACACTGCCCTGGAGCATTTGTTAGCAATCACATGGCTTAAAAAAAAATCATACTTTGTATTTTATAATACAGGCTCCTGGAGGGAAGGAAACAGCTTTTTCAGATAGCTAAGTAACTATTTGTTGAATAGCAGGTACTTAAACAAGTCTATCTGGTGTTCCTCCTGGCCACATGCCTTCCAGCTTGCTGGGGAACGGCAGGCACTTTTGGTCACCCTCCCTCCAATGTGGCTGAGCCCTGGGAGCCCTTCAAGTCACTTACCTGTGTGCACGCTTGGCTGTGGGTTCCTTCAGACCATCAGACGGCCTCCACGCTTGGGAAACCAGAGTCCTTTCGGCCACCATATGACCCTCGTAGTGCGGACCCACGTAATCTTTTGTCTACATGCCATCTGTCCTTTCACGGTCCTGGATGTCTTCTGGCCACCACCCTGCCTCAGCTACAGGGTCTCATGTGGAACTCTATCTGCATGCTCGCGAAGGAAACTTGGGGCTTTGCATGTATCAGGCTGACAGCCTGGAAAATCTTGGTTCTGTTTGGCCACTGTCCGTGCCTTGCAGTGGTGCCCTGAGGGTTCTTCTGGGTGCCTTCCAGGGACTAGTTTACTGTAGAACCTGGGTTCCAGACTCCTTTGGGCCACTAGCCTTCTGGCTTGCAGGATAACTGAGTGAACTTTTGGCCACCTTCACTCAATAGCACTGCTGCTTCAGGAACCCACCTATCACTAGCTTGCCTTCTCCTTTTATCCTGTGGACCGCAGACACGCTCGCAAGCTAGGGAAGTGTGGCTCCTTTTGCTTACCATAGTACCTCTCTGGTCCACCTGGAGAAAGCGTCCGGGCACCAGCGTGAACACGTGTGCTATGGTTCTGACTGTTCTTCTGGCCATCATGGGCTTTCCCTTTGCTGTGGAATGAAGAGCACTTCAGCCCACTGCCCATGCAGAGCGCTGTCGCACCAGGGTCCTATCTGGTCACTATCTCGTCCACCTCTCTGGGATTTTTTGGTCCAAATGCTTGCCTTCATGCTGGGGAACTCTTTTCGCTCATCGTAGTTTCCTCAAAGTGGTTCGCGAATGGTACCTTCCGGGCACTAGTGCTAAAGTTCCGGTGGTCCCTCTAGCTTTCACTTTCCCCCTGGCTAGGGAAACGGAAAAAATT
This sequence comes from Grampus griseus, assembly GCF_964374135.1. Lineage (NCBI taxonomy): Eukaryota > Metazoa > Chordata > Mammalia > Artiodactyla > Delphinidae > Grampus > Grampus griseus. The sequence goes on from NC_138999.1 coordinate 18,935,295, forward strand.
TTCATCCACTTTCCCGCCAGTACCTAGCCACACGGTAGGGCTCTTGGGATACTTTAGGCCACAAGCCTGTGGGTGTTCTGGGAGAAACTTGGCTCTTTTTGTCCACCATAATACCCTGATGATGGTACATCTTGTAACTTTCCCGGCGTCAGCTACCCCTAGAGCTAGGGTTCCGGTATACTTCAGTCTGTCAGTCTTACATTTTGCTGGGGAACTTAGAGCACTTTCAGTCACCTTCCCTGTAGTGCAGTGATTCTCAGGAGGACCTATATAGTCGTTAGCTTACTCTCGCATTGAGGTTTTGGCGACTCTTTCGGCCACAATCTTGCCTGCGACCTGAGGAACTATGGCTGCTGTAGGCTACCGTAGTAGCCTCTCACTGGTGCTTCTGAAGAACTATCCGGGTACCATCCTGTCCTCGTGTTTGCGTTCCAGGGCTTTTAAGCTCACCTTCCTTACCCCTGCTGGGGAAAGGGGTGAACTTTCAGCCCCCTTCCCTACACCACGCTGGTTCTCCGAGGGCTTCTGAGGTTACTAGCTTGTAACCCTGGGGTTTCTAAGATCTTTTGGGCTACAGGCCTGCCTGTTTACTGGGGAACTGTGACTCCCTCAGGTTACACCCTTTACTCGTGATGGTGCCCTGGGGCAACCGTCCGGGCACCAGTCTGCCCACGTTCTGTGGTTCCTACGTCTTTCAGGCCATCAGCTTTCCCCATTGCTGAGGAATCGATATCACTTTGAGCTTCTTTCCCAGCAGTGCGCTGATTTCCTGTGGGGGTGGAGGGAGAGGGGACATCTGGTCATCCGCCTACCTGCCACCCGGGGTTTTGGAGATCCCTATGCCCTCAAGCTTCTCTGCATGCTGGGAAAACGTGACTCCTATCAGCCACTGCCCTGTCCCTCATACTGGTGCCTCCGGAGAACCAGTGGTTGCAAGTGTGCTAGGATACCTTTAGCTCTTACACTTACCAGCCTTCTCCCTTGCTGGAGAAACGGATGAACATTTTGGCCACCTGCCCTGCAGTGCGCTGGTGCTTGGGGAGTGGGGGTGGGGGTGGGGTGTATCTACTTACTAGCCTTCCCTCCTGGGATTCCTTGGGCCACAGGCCTGCCTACGTGCAGGGGAACTGTGGTTTCTTCCGTCCTTATCCTCGCCTTGATCTCCCTGGAGAACCTTCTGACCACCAGCCTGTCCCTGTTATGTTTCCAGTTGTCCTTCCAGCCATCAGCCTTCCCCGTCACTGGTAAGCTGAGATCACTTTCAGCTGCCTTACCTGCAGCGCACAGCTGTCCTGAGTGCCCATCTGGTCACTAGCCTGCCTGCCCTCTGGGTTTTCTGGGTTACTTTTGGTCACAAGCCTGCCTATGTGATTTTTAAAAAAAACAAAAAAACTGTAGTTCATTCTGCCTGTCATGCTGGTGCCTTTGGGGGAAACTTTCCTGTATCAGCCTGTGGATCTGCTATGGGTCTGGCCTTCCCCTTTGCTGTGGAACCAGGAGCACTTTAGGTCACCTTCCCTGCATAGCGCTGATGCCCTTGGGGCCCATCTGGTCAGTAGCCTGCCTGCCTCCTGGGATTCCTGGGATCCTTAGGGACACAAGCCTCCCTACATGCTGGGAAACTGTGACTCCTTTTGTTTACATCATTTCCTCTTGATAGTGCCCTGGAGGAACCCTCTAAACACCTACCTGCCCAGTGCTGTGGTTTTGGTGGTCCTCAGGCCACCTGTCTTCCTGCTTCCTGGGGAACCAAAGGTACTAGGGGTCACTTTCCTTTAGCTACAGTGGTGCCCTGGTGACTTTTTTGTTTTCTTACCTGTTCTGTGCCATGTGCTGTGGTTCCTATGTTCCTTCTGGCCATTAGGGTTCCCCCTTGCTGGGGAATGAAGAACACTTTCAGTCATCTTTCCTGATGCCCTGGGGGAAGGTAAAATGGTGCAGCCACGATTGAAAACAGTTTGGCAGCTCCTCAAAAAGTTAAGCATGAAGTTACCATATGACTCAGTAATTCTACTCCTAGGTATATACTCAAGAGAATTGAAAACATGTCCACACAAAAACTTGTACACAAATATTCACAGCAACATTACTCACTACAGGCAAAAAATGCAAACGACCCAAATGAAAACTAATGAATGGATAAGCAAAACTAATGATTGAATATTATTCAGCCATCAAAAGGAATGAAATATCCACGCTACAGCATGGATAAACCTTGAAAACTTCATGCTAAGTGAAAGAAGCCAGGCACAAAAGGTCACATATTGTACGATGCCTTTTATGCTACAGCAGAATAGGCAAATCTATACAGGCAGAAAGTGAAACAGTGATTGCTAGGGGATGAGGCAAGGGAGCAATTTGGAGATACATAGTTTCTTTTAGAGGTGATGAAAAGATTCTGGAATTAGATACTGGTGGTGGTTGCCAACACTGTAAATATCAAAAACCCCTACTCAGTCGTACAGTTTAAAAATGATTAAAATGGTGAATTTTATGCCATGAGGGTTTTTGTCTTAATTTTACAACATAACTAAATAAATAAATATTTATTCCAAAGGCCCGGCTCAGAAATCCATTGTTTTAAATAGCTTTCTATGTGATTTTAATGGAGATGTTCCGTGGACTAGTGTTTGATCATCAGAGTGAAAAACCATGGATCCTAGGATAATTGCTTCAAACTTATTTTTCTAAAACTAAAAGTTGCTACTTACCAAGGGCAAACGAATCACCTTTTCAAAGATGTGGGTGAAACATAATGATTTGCACAAGGTCATTATGGAATTTCTTTTTAAGAGGATTTTAGAGGATTGAACTCCACACGGTGTCAGGGATCCCTGTGGAACTTTGTACAGTACAATCTACTGGTGCTCTCCCATTGACCACTTGGTAAAGCAATATTAGCTGAGTGCCCTTTGTGTACAGAACTAAAATCAGTCCCACTGTAGTTTCTTGCCTGATGAGAAACTAATGGAATAGAGCAGGAGAAAGCCAAAGGAAAAAGAGCAGAGTTAACAAATACCTTTGCAAATCCTCTTCCACAACCCTGGGCTTGGCCTGTGAGCAACAACTCTTCCAAAAATGCTCATTCTGAGAGATTACTTCAAAGTCACAGCTGTAATCAGATAATGAGATCATGCCACTGAAGTTCCCATGGTTTATGTCAACAAAAGAGATGCTATCCGGGCAACTTCAATTGCCAAAGGGACTGCATGTGGATTCTAAAACAAAACAAACCCCGCCCCCCAAAATTCCTGAATTATCAGTATTAGAAAATGGACACACACTGGCTAAATCTAATATACTTGGTTTAAGTAAAGTTACAGCACAAAAATCATAATATTTCCCCATTTTATTTCATTTTATAGGACAAAAAATTAAATCGTTCTCCAATTGCTTCATCTGCTGCCGTACTGTGTTTCAAGCCCCATTTCGTCGATCTTTAGTAGCCACCTTTTATGGCCCCATTTTTCTCTTAATTTATTCAGGCAGTTATAAAATGTTTAATGTGTCCTCGGCTCTGGGTATATGAAGACAAAAACAAAACAAAACAAAACAAAAACTACAATTCCTGTTTCCAATAAACTGTTACCGAGAATAGGAAAGCATGGAAGGTGACAGTGAATTAAGAGATGGGATTGTGGGCTTGCCTGGTGGTGCAGTGGTTAAGAATCCGCCTGCCAATGCAGGGAACAAGGGTTCGAGCCCTGGTCCGGGAAGAGTCCACATGCCGCAGAGCAACTAAGCCTGTGCGCCACAACTACTAAGCCTGCGCTCTAGAGCCCACGAACCACAACTACCGAAGCCCGCGCGCCGAGAGCTTGTGCTCCGCAGCAAGAGACGCCACCGCAATGAGAAGCCCATGCACTGCAACGAAGAGTAGCCCCTGCTCGTCACAACTAGAGAAAGCTCGCGTGCAGCAACGAAGATACAACGCACCAAAAATAAATAAATTAATTTTTTAAAAAAAGAGATGGGATTGTTTAGTTTTTCACTTTTAGGGAAAATTCTCAGTAATGTTTTTATGAACCTTAGCTTTGAGGTAGTACTTTTAACATGTGTATTCTAAAGTTTAAAACAATTTCTTACCACTGCTTCCCAGCCCACCCAGATTGTATGGACAGTTCGATGTTGGGATTGCAGAGGGGAGTCTGTTACTGTCCTAAAAATGGACTTAATGCTTTTTTGTTTGGTCTTTAGAAACAGCAAGAAGATGGGCAGATTTTCAAAGATTTTTACCTGTTTCCCATTTTTTAAGCTAAACCTTTTATTTCCCAGCCGTAGTTATGTTAATCACCAAAATTTTAAGGATTCCCACTTCTTAGGCCTATGGTAAGAAAAATGCTACAAAAAACTCCCTTGTCTTTTGCTGTTTAGTAAAGCCACCACACATTGTTTTCTTTTGGATTTCCCCCCACTGAAGACTAGTTGTACAGTAGCAGGAGGTTCTGTGCTTCTTTGCCAAGAATACCTAAACCCAATAGTGCACATTAACTAACACCTTAAAGAAGATACTAACACAGGGACTGTAACAATATAATACAAGAATAACCCACTACAGTAAAGCAGGGCTTATCTCACGAATGCAGGAATGATAAAATATAAGGACATGCATTACTATAATTATGTTGATAATACAATAGCTGCAAGAAGGGATGTGCTAAAATTGAACATTTAAACGTATTTAAAAAAATGGAATGGAAGGCTTTTCCATTAATATATATAATTAATAGTCCTTATCCTGAACCTGTCATCATTATAGTCAATAGCAGATGTCTTAGACAAAGTCCCTGTAAACTCAGGAACAGTAATAACAAGTATCTATGTTCACTGTGTTTATATAGTAGCATTTTAGAAATTTTTATTAATGCAGTAAGTCATGTCAAAGAAATAGTAGTAAAAGAAAATAATACATAAAATTATTATTTTAAGGTGACTTGATTATATTCCTAGAAATCCAAGGCACTCAGCTAAAAATAACAATCTCTAGTATTAATGAAAGCTTAATCAAGGTAACAGTATCTGATAAATACTCAGAAGTCAGTAGTACTCTGTACCTTTATAAAAAGAGAACTAAAACATAATTTTAAGAAGGCCCATTCAACAGAAATATAATGCCCCTCAAAGCAGAAGAAATAAACGTTTATAAGATGTATAGAAGTTGACTAAATAAAACTGCAAAATATTATTTGTACATTGAAAAGAGGACCTGAATAAATGGCAAATCGTGACATATTATCAGATGGAAATACTGAATATTTTCTCATTGTTCTCTCCAAGTTATGTTTTCAATGACCTGGAATTCAATTTTTAATCTTAAATGATTTTTTTCTGCGAGTTGACAATTTTATTCTACAGTTCCACTGTGAGAACAAATAGCTAACATTTGTAAATATACATTTGTAAATAGGAATCCTCACAAAGGGATGAAGAGCTCCAGAAATGCTAACTGCATGGGTAAATATAGAAGATTTTTAAATTTAAATCATAATTTAAATTTCTATGTAAATCTTTTCAAAAGATAATTAACTGTTTTTCATAGAATTGCCATGTAATCCAGCAACTCTACTTCTAGACCCAAAGGTATTGAAAGCAGGACATTTATGCAACAATGTTCATAGCAGCATTATTCACAATAGCCCAAAGGTAGAAACGACCCAAATACCCATTGTTAGGTGAATGGGTAAACAACATATGGTATATACATACAATGGAATATTATTCAGCCTTACAAAGGAAGAAATTCTGGTACATGCTACAATGTGGATGAACCTTGAAAAGTGTATGGTAAGGTCAATGATGAAATAAGCCAGACACAAAAAGGACAAATGTTGTATGATCCCACTTATATGAGGAATCTAGAGTAGTCAAATTTACAGACACAGAAAATAGAGTACTGGTGACCAGGGCCTGAGGAGTGGGGCGAATGGGAAGTTATTGTTTAATGGGTACTGAGTTTCAGTTTGGGATGATAAAAAAAAAGTTCTGGACCTTAATAGTGGTGATTATTGCACAACAATATGAATGTACTTAATGCCACTGAACTGTACATTTAAAAATGGTTAAGACAGTAAATTTGATGGTATACATATTTTCTACAATAAAAGAGTACTGTTTTTAAAGTAACGATGTATTATGGAAACACACACACAGAACTGGAGGGGAGAAATGTAAGTATACTACGGTAAGGTTTTTTATTCTACGTGTGAGGTTTTGCACAGTTACACGTGAGTGGTATACAGTTGAAAGTAAACAGATAAGTTAGAGCTCTATACTATAAACCCTAAAGTAATCACTCAAATAAGAGAACAGAGTTATAAGCTAATAATCTAACAAAGGAAAAAAAAACAGAATAAAAATATTCAATTAATCCAAAAGACAAGAGAAAATGAGGAAAAAGACAACAAAGAATAGTTTGGAAAATAGAAAACAAGCAGCAAGATAAAAGGCTTCAACCTAACTATATCAATAATTATATAAAAGTTCTGATTGTTCCAATTAAAAGTTAGAGACTGTTACAGTGGATAAAAATTCAAAAGTCCAAAAGATACATACTGTAAATATAAAGACAGAAGTAAGTTAACAGTAAAAGAATGGAAATGTATACCACGTTAACACTACTCAAAACTTGAGTGGCTATATTAATATCAAAGATTTCAGAGGAAATAATATTACCAAGGAAAAAGATGATTATTTCATAATGAGAACAGGGTTAATTCATCAAGAGACCATTATTATTCTAAACTTTTGCACACAGATGGCAAATAAGCACATGAAAGGGCGCTCAACATTATTAATTATTAGGGAAATGCAAATTAAAGCTGCAATGAGATACCATTATGCACCCACTAAGAACGGCTAAAATTAAAAAGACTGATCATACCACACGTCAGTGAGCGTGCAGAAGAACTGGAACTTTCATACAGTGCTGGTGGGAATATAATATGAGACAACTGCTTTGGAAAACAGTTTGACAGTTTCTTAAAAAGTTAGACACACACTGACAGTATGATTCAGTGTCCCACTCATATATTTACCTGAAAAAAATGAAAGCATAATCCACACGAAGGCTTGCACACAAATGATCATAACAGTTTTGTTTGTAACAGCCCAAAACATGAAGTGAACCAAATGCCAATGAATAGAAGAATGGATAAACAATCTAGGGTATATCCATCTAATGGAATGCTACTGAGCAATAAAATGAATGAACTGTTGATACACACTACGCCATGGATGAATCTCAAAATACATACGCTGAGTGAAATAAGCCAGAATGAAAGGGTACATTCTGTATGATGCCATTTATACAGAATTCTTAAAACTGAGATCAATCTATAGTGGCTAGTGGTTACCTGGGGTTGGTAGGAAGGGGCTATGAAAGGCAGGAGGGGAAAGAGGGAATAATATTTGCAGCAAATATGTCCTATATATGAGTGTGATATAACATTTTACGGAAAAGCCTGAACGAAGTTTTTGGCCAACCCAACACATCACACTAAATCTGAATGAAAAGTTATGTATAAATAAACTTCTAATATAAATAAAGAAACAATATCTAACAAACGTAAAATGGAAAGAAATTGAATTCTATTGATTATTTATCAAAAACTGTAGAGGATGCTTTCTAAGTATAGGAGAAACAGAAATAGTCACAAAGTAAAGGATGGACAAATAATTCTGCATATTCTATACAAAAGAAAAAAGCCATCTGGGAAAAATATTTGCAGCAAAAATACCTGAGGGTGAACATCTCTAATCTATAAAGGGTGCAAACAAATGGATCAATCCTAAGATCAGCAAATAAACAGGAAAAACATGTGAACAGATAATTCACAAAAGATAAAATTGAACAAAAAAAGTTCAATAAAAAAGAGGTAACATTTTCACTCAATTAGTAAAGCCTTACAAATGAATGCTGGTAAGTATGTGTTAAATCTGATATCCTTCTATATTACTACTGCTCTGAATATTAGCCTACATTTTATAGAATGTAACAGCTTTAATTTTTAAGAACTGTAAAACTACTCAGATCCTTTGATGTAGTAATTTTCCTTCTGGGACGTTAGCCTAAGGAAATAATCCAAACTCTGGAACAGTCTTATGCATTAATATATTTTTCAAATAACAATGAAAATTAAAAACAGTCCAAATAGCTAAAATAGGAGACTTGCTAATTAAATTAGGGTATAACTGCTCAATGGAATGTTTTATAGGCATGAAACAAAACATAGACACCATATAGCAATATGGAGAAGACATATAATGCTAGGTTTAAAAGCATGATATTAAATTTTATGCACACTATGATTAAAATAATATAAATATTCAAATACAACAAATGTGAATGATAAATATGAAACAGCAGTAGATTAGTGGGTGGTTTATTTTCCTTTTTTTTTTTTTTTTGCGTTACGTGGGCCTCTCACTGCTGTGGCCTCTCCCATTGCGGAGCACAGGCTCCAGACGCGTAGGCCCAGTGGCCATGGCTCATGGGCCTGGCCGTTCTGCGGCATGTGGGATCTTCCCGGACCGGGGCACGAACCCGTGTCCCCTGCATCGGCAGGCGGACTCTCAACCACTGCGCCACCAGGGAAGCCCTATTTTCCTATTTTTTAACTTTAATGTTCTCATATTACTTTTATATTAAAAAATTTAAAACAGTTCATGATAAACTGCTTTACAGTAAGTGGGATATAAATGCCAACATTCTTTGAAAAATGTTTATGGCTGAGTAGCCATATAAACATTAGAGCTTTTGGTGTACAAGCTGAACATTTGGGGGTTAATTTTCTGGCACTCACTTTCTTCCTGAGTACACTTATTTCTAAAGGCCCTCTAAATCTCAGATTTTATGTTTCTCAGTGCTCCATCAATATTAATTAAGTTAAGCTTGGTTTCCACTGATTTTCTTTGTCTATTTGTGGACCACAAAATGCTAAACCAATCAGTTTATACAAACCGATCAATTCAATGAAAAAGTCAAGGTGCTAATTATGCATTATATTGTCTCAAAGAAAGCTAAATGGATTTTGGTTCTTTAAGGCATTCTTTCACACTTTGGTTAAACCTTGAGGTGATGTATAGGCACCGATGAGGATCCGGCTATCCCTAAAAGGGTAAAAAAGAACCTTTTAGAGCTCTCTGGGCCACTCTGTATTGCAAACCACACTAATTTCTGATCTTATTATAACTCTGGATGGCTCAAATGGAAAGAATTATTAGATCTCTGCTAAGTGTACTTCTTATTAACCCTAAGAGTAGCTTCTTTGACCATTCTTTCCAAAATAGCCAACCCCCTGCTCTAATGCCACATCCCATAATCTTATTTTTGTATAGCACTTATTGCTATCTGAAATTATTTTATCAACTTGTTCACTTTTAATCATCTTTAATCACATGATCTTATCTGTCTTACTGACTGCAGTATCCACTGGATCTAGAATACTGTATAGTAAACAGAAGGTGTTCAATTAAAAACTGCTAAATGAATGAGTGAATGAATTTGACACCAGTAATGCTAAGGAATTAGCCATAACAGGACTGAAACCTATCATCCAGGACAAGATGAAGGTTAGGGAAGGCACCCAAATCCAGAGTTTGGACCAAAGACTATAGCGCAATGGGATGAAACAATCTCAATCCTCATTGTGGAAAATGGTTGGCACCAGGGTATTCAACAAGATGGTCTTATACCCTGAGAAAACCATAATTCAAAAAGAATCATGTACCAAAATGTTCATTGCAGCTCTATTTACAATAGTCTGGAGATGGAAACAACCTAAGTGTCCATCATCGGATGAATGGATAAAGAAGATGTGGCACATATATACAATGGAATATTACTCAGCCATAAAAAGAAATGAAATTGAGCTATTTGTAATGAGGTGGATAGACCTAGAATCTGTCATACAGAGTGAAGTCAGAAAGAGAAAGACAAATACCGTATGTTAACACATATATATGGAATTTAAGAAAAAAAAATTTCATGAAGAACCTAGTGGTAAGACAGGAAGAAAGACACAGACCTACTAGAGAACGGACTTGAGGATATGGGGAGGGGGAAGGGTAAGCTGTGACAAAGTGAGAGAGTGGCATGGACATATATACACTACCAAACATAAAATAGATAGCTGGTGGGAAGCAGCTGCATAGCACAGAGAGATCAGCTAGGTGGTTTGTGACCACCTAGAGGGGTGGGATAGGGAGGGTGGGAGGGAGGGAGATGCAAGAGGGAAGAGATATGGGAACACATAACTGATTCACTTTGTTATAAAGCAGAAACTAACACACCATTGTAAAGCAATCATACTCCAATAAAGATGTAAAAAAAAAAAAGATGATCTTGCACATAATGGGAAATCTATACTATTCTGTGATTAAGGAGTAGAGTAAAGAGGTAAGGCAGTTTCATCATCACAATTCTTAGGCTCATTTTGGAAACTCTCAGAAATCACCAAATCTCAGAGGTAGGTGAGGGTTGGCAGCTATTCTACAACTTGGTAATAAAAGAAAGTCCTGGGACTTCCCTGGTGGCACAGTGGTTAAGAATCCGCCTGCCAATGCAGGGGACACGGGTTCGAGCCCTGGTCTGGGAAGATCCCACATGCCGCGGAGCAACGAAGCCCGTGCGCCACAACTACTGAGCCTGCGCTCTAGACCCCGTGAGCCACAACCACTGAGCCCACGTACCACAACTACTGAAGCCCACACACCTAGAGCCCGTGCTCCGCAACAAGAGAAGCCCGCACACCGCAACTAGAGAAAGCCCGCGTGCAGCAATGAAGACCCAATGCAGCCAAAAAAAAAAAAGTCTCAGACCAAATCCTGCTACACACATAGACATTTATTAACAAGCAGGCAAGAAGAGCCATATAATCCCAAACTAAAGAATCTTCGATTCTGTCCTTTCTGGTGGTCCATAAGTAACATGCATAAAATATTCACCTGAGACAAATACAGTATTATTGTAGTGGTGGGGGTAACCACCCACTATAAAAAGATGATCGGGAATATTCCGGAACAACAACTGGGTTCTGGGTTTAGGGTTAAACATGTGCCAAAACTAACGATAAATGTTAAGGACTTGCTAGATTCTTATACCTTGCTTACTCAAAGATGGGTGGTGTCTTTAAAGTACTTTAGCCACCATCTTGAATACCACCAACTGTACTTATGACCACCCATTTCTAACATTTCTTAGCCAAGTTCGCAAACTATAAATTTCACTAATGAAAATCCATTTCTACCATTGATTATGCTAATTAGCAAAACTTCTAGTATTGATGGAAGATAAATGTAGTGAAGATACTTGTAGTAGTAGCCATCCCTGGAATGGCTTTTCTTAGTCATCGTTACCTCACCATTCCTGGGATGTGGATTCTTGATTAGGATCACTGATTGCTCCTAAGGGTAGATTAAAAGTGACACATTTGTATCAAGCAGTCTACACTGAAGTATTTTAAAGAAAATTACAGATGTTGTAAATGGTGTCTCTGTTCATAACCAAGAGGGCCTTAGCTAGGGAAGCTAGAGGTATAATGAGGAGGTATACTGGAAGAAATATTGAAAGATATGAAGCCACAAGGACAAAGTAGGGATTTAAGACAGGCAACAATCTCATGTCAGGGCAGAAAGCTGCTCAGGCAACTGAGTAATCCACAGAAATGGTACTAATATAAGTGGGTCCTACCTAGAAGAGGGAAAAAAGGCAGAGATGAGACATTTAATCAGGAGCAACATGGATAAGCAGAACTTCTCTCCTGGGGCACAAAGTCTTTAATCTTGGCACTGGTGAGCCTGAAGAGTCCTGAAAGTCAGCAATTATGTGAAATCATGTTTTAATAAGTCCCACAACTTTATGAGGGAAACGAAGAGAAATGATAAGTGTCGCAGTTCCTTGAGCTTATATGTACATAGGAATATACTCTTATCTGGAGTCCAGGTTACAAATCACATTTCATTGTAACTTTTTTTTATTTGTAATCCACTATATTTATGAATTTTAAAACATCCTGAGATGTGTCCACAGGATGCCAAGGATTTCATAGCATATAAAATGTTAAGAATCTGTGTGTATATGTTGGAAGACCTCCATGAGGACTCAGAAGTTGAGTGAAGATAAACCTAGGAGTAGGTTAGGGGTGGTTATCAGAAGATCCCTGAACCTGCAACAGGTGGAGACTAAGTGGATGCTGGTGTACAAGGCAGGAGCCAGTCCCACCATTTATATCCAAATGAAATCAAGGAACATTTAATCATAAGGGGAAAAGCTGCCACAAGAGGCTAATATGAAAGAGGTTGGACTGAATGAATATGAACCTCATCTAACAAAGCAGCTCATCTTCTGCTTTTAGTGTCCACATCCCAAAACTGTCTTTCAAGCCAACCTCTAGACACAAATTCCAGGGCAAGTAGTTTATTTAGGGTGTGATCTCAGGAGACACAGTAGAGGAGGGGGGAAGTGAAACAAAGAATGGCATCCAGGCAATAAAATGTTGTGTCATTATTACTGTGGGCAACTGGAACTTAATCTCACTGGGGGACCCTGGGACCCAGAGTATAACAACACCTCAGAGATAATGCCACCTGAGGGACAAGGGCACTGAGATGTTTATGCACCAACTTCAGTCAGTCACTGGTCAAAGGCTGTTCTTACAGGGAGGCATTTATGTCTTGGCATTTCTGGCCTCGTGTTTATATGGTAGAGTAGAAGTGCTGAGGAGGTGAAGTCCAGAGAAAGCCCAAGGGCAAAGGCAGGCAGATGCTAGCAGTTGGCAGGGCACTGAAATGTGAAGGGCTGAGGGAATATGGGTGTGGTGGTGGGGAGGAGATCTACCATACTTGGTAAGTAACAGTTGCAATGAACTTTATATAATGGAATGTCAGAAGTCAGATGAAGGGGAAATTCAGATCTTTGTGCACCCTCCCTCCATGTTTCAGCTTTCTTAACCACTGCTGTGGCCTTCCTCCTCTGTGGTGAAGAGAAAGAAGAGGTAGAGAGTCCACAATTTCTTCTCCAAAATGATTTTTATACTTCCTGGAGTCTGAGCAGCAGATCCTTGGCTGTAACCAGAAGTAAACATTGAGGCTGTACCCAAAGACTGCAGTGCTATTTGTCTTCATTACCAGTGGGGGTAGAGTGTGAGTGGAATGAACTGAAGGTTGAACATATAAGGCACTTAGAGGGCCGCTTCTTACCAGGCAGAGGAGGGAGAGTCTTCTGTTCAGCTCAAAGCTCACACTGTTCTCCATCCTCTTGGATGACTCAGGAGAATGGATCTTTTCAAAGGCATTAAAGGGACCTGCGGAAAGAAAAATGGTTTTAAAAGCATGATGAAATTTAAAGAAAAACAAAATAAAACTCCTGGCATCTGTGCCCTGAAACATCATCCAACTCCTATGATAAGTGCGTCAAGCACAGCCTTTCACTTGGGAGTGCTTGTGGTCCTGGCATTCTTCCCTCCTTGAAACTAGAGAGAACCATCCCTATGCCCAGGTCACTGAATGATAAAGTTTATGTTGCTACTACTGACACTGATTTTGCCCTGACCACAAAATGTGAGAAAGAGCTGGATTTCTGTGAGAAGCCACCAAGACTTGAATTTTAGAAGGTGGATTTTTTTTTGAACGATACATTATTATTATCACCCAAACCGCTCTTTTCTGGACAAGTGTATGAAGCCTAGAAAACATCTTAAAGCTGTAATCATAGGGGGCTAGTCTGTGCTAAATGGAATATCATAAGCTTCTTGCTGTAGCTGGGCCTCCAAAGTTTCAATCAGGTCAGAAGAGAAGGAATTAACCCTTTATAATCTGAAAAATGGGGTTTTGAAGATGATTTTTGCCCTTTAAAAAGAATTTTTTTTTGTCTTCAAGACTATCCAGAAAAGTCTTTAGAACATATATGGGCTCAGAAGCAAGGTTTCTTGTGACTGTATGTGTCTAAGTATTTCTATTGACCCTTTCCGGTCAAGGATCACTAAAGAGAAGAACATCTTAACCAGAAATGGCAGTGATGATTCACAAATACAAATGGAGGGTTTTTTTCTCACTAAGTAATTGAAAATAGTTTTTTATAGCCATTACTGAAACGCTTCTCTCAGTTCTAGAGGTCAGAGTTTACCTGCTATTATTCCCTAGGAAAGTACCTCGTATTTTTAGTAGGCTCTTTGGTTTGAAATGATAATAAGACAACCTGTCATTTTAAAGAAGAAAAGTCACTGATGATTTATTGGGGATTAGGTAGGCTTCATTTATCTGGGTGGTGATGCTGAAATGGGGAAAGAATATGAGATATATTCCATCCCAAATGGCCTCTGATAATGTTCAACAGAGTGTCCATCTGTCTTTCTGGTGGTCCAACTACGGGTTTCACAATGTTTTTATTTTTAAGTTTTTGTTGTGGCTTTGATTTGCGTCAGCTTCTAAGTACACGCACACATGGATTTGACTCCACTGAGGTGGCTCAACCTGGCCTTGAAGAAGTCACTTGGTAACAGAAAAAGTTTGCTTAGCTGTAAAATGATGGCTTCTCTGAGGTCCTTTCCTCAATTACAGCCAGTGTTCTGTTTATACTATTTACCTTTGCACCTATCTCCTGGTGAATAAGCTAGTCAGAGTGGAGAGGGAGGCTCTGAAACGGTGGAAGAAGGGAAAATAGAAGTGAGGAATATTTTACTGCTTTCTTCTGGAAAGAGTTATTTTTATTTTTCGCTCAATTCTGATTTACAGTATATAAAAAAAAGAAGTGGCTAATCTACTTCATTATTTCTTTTACACCTAAGAAGGCTATATGAACATTGTTTCTCAGGCTCATAAAGGAAAAAGAAGAAAAAGTGTATCTATTGCTATCTCATTTTCCTCAACAGCTGAAACATTTTCTCTAGGATTCCAGACCAGAATACGAATGTGAAGTTGAGAGGAAGATGTATTTGGAATGGGATATCAGCAACTTTACTACAGGACTAGACCTGCAGGGACATGCATCTCCTTTCCCTTATTTCCTCAAAAAGTAGAGTGTTGGACGTTGAAGACAGATTTCCAGTATACTCTATCAGTGTGGTAATGATTAAGCTGACTGGGCCAATATATATTTCTTCTAATAGACTAGGAAGGTACTTTTGGTTTCAGGACAACTAGTTAAATGGTTTTCTTTTTTTATTACCTCTATACAAGAAGGGTCTATGCAACAACTCTTAAGTTAGTTGCACATAAGCACACATAGCCCTTTAACATGGATTTCTTACTTATAAGTAAAATTTGGGTAGGTATAAGCCTACAGATTGTTTTGAAAAAGTTATAATTGCAATTTGGCACAGTTGAGAGTTGCTCACTACTTGAACAACAGAAAGACTATCAGTCATCTTTTTATCATATTTTCAGAACTCACAGAGAAATGTAATTTTAAATATTGGGCCCTTAATGAAGACCCAGTTTTTCAGTAGTAAAACAACACAGTTGAAAATAGTACCCCATTAAGGTTTTAAACTGTCAGTCTTGATCCTTTTTAATTTGAATTGTTCTTCTTTCAGTTTATAATATGCAAACAATGTTATCATTAATATTCACTCAATCTGAGGCCTTCAGTGTAGCCAGATGCTAGCAGAGCAGCATCTCTGTGGAACCAAATACTCTCTGCATTAAGAAAACTGTCCATAATGAGTCTAGCTAAATTGCAGATAAAATGTAACCCCATCTCACATGGACTTAGCATTTACAGGAAAATTCATTAAATTAGCTCCAGAAAGAAAAGCAAAAGGGCACATTTATCTACACTGATGGAAATCATAGATATTTTTTTTAATGGAGACTCTAAGAGCCAGGGATGGATGGGATCCCAGTTTCTAAATGTCTATACATTGGAGACAGGATTGATTAGTCTTATTAGTCTGTGCTTTGTGTACTTAAAACATCCCAAGTTTCTTGTGCTAAAAGATTTATACATCATTTTATATTTATAACTCATTTCTATTCATTACTCTTCAGGACAGATGCAAGCAGGTTGTTCTGCTACTGGCCCCAGGTTTCAGAGAAGATGACAGCTGCCACTGAGAGATTATGTGATGGGATAGAAGCTTGCAAGTGGCAGCAGTAGGATTTTAACTGAGTTTTTCATGTCTCTTAGAATATGTGGTCAAAAGTGAAAGAGAAACTTTGGAGGTTCAGAAGATTTTGCTCAGATTAGATAAATTCCCCCAAACCTTGGTAGCTAGAACTTTACCCAGTATTGCTAGATCCTTAGAAGTCTACACTTGCCCTCAGAGCCCCCTTGGGGCTATGTGTTGTGGCTACTAAATTAGGAGAGTAGGTATAGGAAATGGTTGCTCTCGATCAGCCCTGAACCTTCTCTCTATGTCATCATTCCCTGACACCCTATATTTAAAGATGGAGAGAAGAGGCCAACATAATAATATAATGTTAAGAGTTACCTATCAGGAAACAAAATGTAACTGTGATTTTCACCCACTCTCAAGTAAGAGGAAACAAGTGGGTGCTCCATTACATTGATTATCTTAAGACTCATTATGTTGGAAATTTCACAGCAAAGGAAAGTTAACCATCACCATTTCTTACTGTAAGAATGGCTTTGCTCCCATATATGTGCTTTGGGAGCAACACACCATGAAACTGTCTTGGCATTTTTTCTAAAAATATTTTTTTCTGAGAATACTGTTCTGTGAAGTTAAAAAAATTTAATTGTGGTAAAATACACATAACATAAAATTACTATCTTAGCCATTTTAAGCGTACAGTTCAGTAGTATCAGGTAAATTCACATTGTTGTGCAACCAATCTCCAGAACTCCTCATCTTGTAAAACTGAAACTCTATATCCATTAAACTACAACTGCCCATTCCTCCCTCCTCTCAGGCTCTGACAACCACCATTCTACTTTTTGTATCTATGAATTTGACTACTCCAGATACTTCATGTAGGTGGAATCATACAGTATTTGTTTTTTTGTGACTCGCCAGTTATTTCACTTAGCATAATGTCATCAAGGTTCATTCACGTTGTAACATATGTCAGAATTTCCTTCCTTTTTAAGGCTGAATAATAATCCATTGTATGTTTATAACACATTTTTTTAAATCCATTCATCCACAGATGGACAGTTGGGTTGCTTCTACTTTTTGGCTATTGTGAATAATACTGCTATGAACAGGGTTATACAAATATCTCTTTGAGACTCTGCTTTCAATTATTTTGGATATATACTCAGAAGTGGAATTGCTGGATCATAATTCTATTTTTAATTTTTTGAGAAACTGCACATCTGTTTTCCATAATGGCTGTACCATTTTACATTCCTACCAGTGGTGCGTAAAGGTTCCAATTTCTCTACATCCTCATCAATATTTGTTACTTACTGTTTTTTTTAATAGTAGCCATCCTAATGGGTGTGAGGTGGTATTTCATTGTGGTTTTGATTTGCATTTAACTAATGATTAGTGATGTTGAGCATCTTTTTATATGCTTGTTGTTTTTTTTATATCTTCTTTGGAGAAATGTCTATTCTAGTCCTTCGACTGTTTTTAAATCAGGGTTTCTGTTGTTGTTTTTGTTAAGTTGAGATCTGTGAAGTTTTGTGGTAAAAGGACCTCATGGTCAAAGAGTATGGGAAACGCTGATTGTTTTATCACCTTAAAGACTGCCGTATACCTGCATCATGTTAAAGGCTCTGAGAATTACTGTGGTAAAGAAAGTTGCTAACTCTGTGTAACACGGTATTTTCCATACATAACTACCGTGGAATCATTTTACACTGAACATTTATTCCCATCTTGAGCCAGTGGGGAGCCACTGAATGCAATCTGTGAAAAGCTCTTCTAAGGGTTTAAAACAATAGTTCATGAAGAAACATTTCCATTTGAGAAGTAATAACTGTTATAGCAGGCTTCAGCATGCCGTGTCTCCCACCCAGACAAGCTTTTCTCTTTCATCACCTTGCAGATCTTTATTGAGTACTGACTCAGTGCTGGGGATATGGAAAAAATAAGTTTTAGCCACTTACTTCAAGAATCTCGATGGGGAGGTAAATAATTACAGTAGAATTTGGTAAAGATGTGGTGATAATGGTAAGACACATTATCTTAGGTTGTTTGGTCACAAGTAACAGAAAGCAAGTCAAACTAGCTTTAGCAAAAGAGAGGGGTGTGTTACAAGGATACAGAGGGGTCTTGTGAAACTCAAGGGCAGGAATGCAGCCAGTTTAAGGAAATATCTGGAAAGCAGCTAGGACTCTCTACTTGTCCTTTCTTCTCTCTGAGGATCTGTATAAATTTTCTACTATGCACAATATTCTTTTTATACGACTGCCATAAAGCCTTTTACTTTACATATTATAGTTGTATGCACTTGCAGAGAATATTTTGTTTTTTTTTTTAAGTTCCAATTCTAAATTCCAAGGAAAGAGAATAACTAGCTCAGTGTGTATCAAGTATCTATACATGGTTCAGTCAACTGTGGCCAGGGGGATGGAGTCGCTTATCAAAACATGACTGCTATGGACCTAACATCCTCTCTTACTTCATCTCCTGTCACTTCTGACATCCAGTCCCTGCTCTGCTGATGCCATAATGATTGTCTATTGAGAAAACCAAATATAATTAACATAAAAATTTTAATACTGATAAGGTAATTCTGAATAAACATTCAAAGGCTTACCTACATACCAGCAATAAATAATTCAAAATGTAATGGAAAATTACAACCCATTTAAATAATAAAAATACAATTTAAATAAACATTATTCTTAACAAGAATATGCAAGACTAAAATTTTTTTAATTTAAATGACAAGCCATTGATCTTGGCCAAAATACCTAAATTGGGTTTTCCAGAAGTTGAATTTTGATACTCAGTTACTGCCATCCTTTATTCCTCTCTCTTTTATACCAACTTGGACAAAAAGTGAGAGTAGTCGTTGACATGAACCACCTAGCTTCAATGAGACAGACAGCGGATATTCATTTGCTGACTTAGGCTGTCACCTGCCTTTATGTATGTTAGCAACTTGAACTAATTGTTGAGGTAATGAATAAGTAAGAGAGGATTTAGGCAATTGCAGGAAAGATAGATTAGCTCCCAGAAGCCAGAGAACGATAAATCAAAGTGGAATCCAGGTCTAAGAAGTTTGCAGAGAGCAAATTCATCACATACATAAAATATTTTAGTTAAATACTACTCACCTGAGGTTCTGTCTTTTCCCGATTTGCAATTTGAGAGGAAATTTGTAGATACAGAGAGGGAAATGTTTGGGAATAACGTTTTACATATTTCACAGGGAAGCATCTTCATCTTATGGTTTTTTAGAAAATTTATTCTATGAATGATTTCCCCCAAATATTATATTTTTACTATAGACATTAGACTGTTTTAACTTAGGTAACAAAAATGCTAAATTTGTTATCCCATTCTTTAAACCTGTTATATTACTCTGGTCTGCTACAATTTATGCTTTTCATTCACATAACTCTTCCTCTTCAAATAGTTTAAATTCATGAGGCTAGACAGTACTGCTTTTCTCTTATCCTGTGAAGCTTTTAACTCTAACACTGTGAAGGCCTCTTATTTTTTAAACATGCGAATTTCTTGAGGAATACAGTTTCTTTAATCCTAGGTGCTTTAGGTTTTATTACATTTCTTACTGCAGGCATTGGAAAATTATCATTTTTAAATGGCAATTAAGTGGAAGTATCACATTGTTTGCCATGTATTATTTAGACTCAAATATTATTCTTTGGCCAAGTAGAGAAAAAAAGTAATTTCAAGAGCAAACTAAGTGACTTTTTCCCCTTTTCATCTGAACTTGGGTATACATAGTAACTCCAATGATTAAGGTTGTAACAGCAGAAGTGCATAGGTTATTAAAACTCTCCTAATTGACAGTTTTAACAGAGAAGCATATGATTGGCATCATCAAATCTCTTGAAGACATTTTAACATGCAGACAGATTCATTCACTTATTGAATTCAACAAATTATATTGTCAACTGATTTCCAGCACTGAGGATTTTCCATCTATTCTTTAAAACAGGGGTGAGCAAACTATGGCCTGCAGGACAAATCCATCCAATTACTTGTTTTTTTGTAAATAAAATTTTAGTGGAATACCACTGACACCACCAAACTCATTCATTTACATTTTGTCTCTGGTTGCTTTGATGCTGCAACAACAGAGGTGATTAGTTACAAAAGAGACCATATTGACTGCAAAGCTGAAAACATTTAATATATGGCCCCTTAGAGAAAAACTTTGTAGAGAATTCCAGTTCTAGGCCCAAAATATAAAGATCTTGGAAGTTGTCATTCCTGTCCTTATAACTCCTGTCCTTTCAGCTGAGCAAACTGAAAGTTGATTACTTTTTAAGGACTCATCAGAGAACTAAGGCCACACAGCAAACTGCCATTCCCAAATCTGGGGGGACAGGTGCATGCAGAGTTACTGTCAAGATCTGTTTACCTGGATCAGAAGCCACTGGGTCATTACTAGTAGGAACACTCAAATAGTAATCTTCATTAATTACCAGAGCTTAAGTATGGGCTAGCATGAGCACAGGAAAATTCTGGAGTCTCTGGGCACACCCACACTTTCATAGAAATTACCTCCAAAAACATCACCAGTGTGAAATGCTGAGAAAAATGCCCTCAAGGCTCTGGCAAGGGGAGGAGAAGTGTAACCATTTTGAAATATGCCCAGAGTGTTCTCTATAACAAAGGTCTTGTCCCACAAGGGGGACAGACATTCTCTCATTCCAGCTACCTTTAGCCTTCCTGTCTCACCCAAGGAGGGAAAACTAAGGAACACTCATGAAGGTCACAACCTAGGGACACAGGTCCAATAAAAGACTGAGATTTAATCATAAGGTAATAGCATGCTTGCCCTCCCCTACCCCTTATCACTACATCAAACAGGAATCCAATAAACCAGCAGTGAATCAAGCCGAATGAGCTACAAGACAGACTCTCTCTGAGAAGGAGTATTTAGGGAAGGTTAAAGGCTATAGGTGAGAAAAAGACAAGGACACAAGAGGAATTTGAATCCTCTGGCCTCTAGTGCTGCAGCAAACATTAAACACAGCCCAACTCCTAACCAGATTAACATAAAACATCACACTAAAGGCCTGTTTCCCTCAGCTTCTATTACTTGATAAATCATATCCAGCTTTCAACAAAAATTAAAAAGGCATTCTAAAAGGCAAAAAAAAAGTTCTGAAGAGACTACACAAATATCACAACCACATTCAGAAATGACAGAAATGTTGGAATTATCAGACAGGGAATTTAAAATAATTATGATTAATATCTTAAAGGTTCTAATGAAAAAAGTAGATAACATGCAGGAATATGGGTAATGTAAGCAGACACATGGAAATTCTTAGAATGAATTAAAAAAATACTAGAAAAATTTAAAAAGCACTGAAATGGAAATGAATGTCTTTGACAAAGCTGAGGAGAGAATCAGTGAGCTTCAAAATAGGTCCATAGACACCTCCCTAATGGAAACAGAATATTCAAGAACTGTGGGACAACTTCAAAAAGTGTAACATACTTGTAATAAGAAAACCAAAAGGAGAAGAGAGAACAGAGCAGAAGAAATATTTGAAGTAAGAATACCAAGAATTATCAAAAATTAATGACAGAAACCAAACCACAGATCCAGGAAGCTCAGAGAACATCAAGCAGATGAATACCAAAAATGCCATACCTATTTATATTATATTTAAACTGCAGAAACCAAAGACAAAGAAAATCTGAAAGAAACCAGAGGGGGAAAAACATTTTATCTATAGAGGAACAAGGATAAGAATTACAGTATACATCTTGTCAGAAACCATGCAAGCAAGAATGAAATATTTCAAGTGCTGAAAGAGTAAAACGCCAGCTCAGAATTCTATATCCAGCAAAGTTATCCTTCAAAAGTGAAAGAGAACTACTTTCTCATACAGACAATAACTGAGAGAATTCATTTCCAGCAGACCTACCTTGCAAGAAATATTTTAAAAAGTTCTTCAGGGAGAAGTGAGATGATATAGATTAGAAACTTGAATCAAAATAAGGAAAGGAAGAGTGTTAAAGAAGCAATAAGTGAAGGAAAATAAAATAGTTTAATTTTTAATTCTTTATTGAACTAAAATATGACTCTTTGTATAAAGTACTACTAGTAACAATGGATAGGTGAACTGAATGACAGCAATATCATAAGGGATGATGTGAGGGAGGAATTGGGAATACTCAGTTATAGTGCACCTACACTACAACTGAAGCCTTATAGTGTTATTTGAAGGTGGATTTATACTAGTTAAAAATATGTATTGCAAACGCTAGAAAAAACTGCTAAAATTTATAGAAGTAAGCATAATTGATATGTTAAGACTGGAGATAAAATGGAATCATATGAAATAACCAATTTAAACCAGAGAAGGCAGGAAAAAAGAGGAGAAAAAAAGAAACAAAATAAGTAAATCAATAAAAAGCAATTACATGATAGATTTTAACCAGCTACATCAATAATCACTTTAAATGTGAATGGTAAAGTGAGAGAGTGGCATGGGCATATATACACTACCAAACATAAAATAGATAGCTAGTGGGAAGCAGCCGCATAGCACAGGGAGATCAGCTCGGTGCTTTGTGACCACCTAGAGGGGTGGGATAGGGAGGGTGGGAGGGAGGGAGACACAAGAGGGAAGAGATATGGGAACATACATATATGTATAACTGATTCTCTTTGTTATAAAGCAGAAACTATCACACCATTGTAAAACAATTATACTCCAATAAAGATGTTAAAAAAATGTGAATGGTATAAATACAACAATTAAAAGACAGAGATTTTCAGAGTGGACTACAAAAAAAGACTCAACACTATGCTGTCTATAAGAAACCCACTTTAAAAATAAAGATTCAGATAAGTTAAAAGTAAAGGGATGGAGAAAGATGTACTATAAGAACACTAACAGGAAAAGATGGAGTAGCTACATTATTTTTAGATAAAGCAGACTTCAGAATAAGAAAATTATCAAGGATAAAGAAGGACACTACCTAATGATAAGGGAATAAGTTCTCTAAGAAGAGAATAATGTCTGTTCACCTAACAAGAGAGGGTCAAATATATGAGGCAAAAACTGGCAGAACTGAAAGAAGAAACAGAAATCCAATACTGTATTTGGAGACTAGACATCTGCCTACAACAGTAATTGATAGCTCAAGCAGTCAGAAAATAGGTAAGGAAAGGTTGATCAACTTGATCTAACTGACATTTATGAAATACTTCCAACAACAACAGAAAACACATTCTTCTCAAGCTCACATGGAACTCAACAAAACAGAACAGGTTTGGGGCCATAAAACACATATTAACAAATTTAAAAGAATTGATATCATACTCTGAGTTATATTACTCAGACTACAATGGAACTGAATTAGAAAACAATAACAAAAAGATAGCTGGAAAATCCCCCAATATTAGGAAATTAAACAACATACTTCTCAACACCACAAAGGTCAAAGAAGACTCAAGAGAAAAGAAAAACTCTTTTGAACTAAATGAAAATACAACTTATCAAAATTTGTGGGATACAGCAAAAGCAATAGTTAGAGGGAAATTTATAGCACTAAAAACACATATTAAAAAGAAGAAAGTGTTAAAATCAATAACCTAAGTAAGCATCTACTTTAGGAAATTGAGAAAGAAAAAAATTAACCCTAAAGCAAGAAGAAAAGAAATAATATAGATTAGAGTAGAAATCAGTGAAATTAAAGACAGGAAAACAGGGCTTCCCTGGGGGCGCAGTGGTTGAGAGTCCGCCTGCCGATGCAGGGGACGCGGGTCTGTGCCCCGGTCTGGGAAGATTCCACATGCTGCAGAGCAGCTGGGCCCGTGAGCCATGGCCGCTGAGCCTGCGCGTCCAGAGCCTGTGCTCCGCAATGGGGAGGCCACAACAGTGAGAGGCCCGCGTAACGCAAAAAAAAAAAAAAAAAAAGCAGTTATACTCCAACAAAGATGTTAAAAAAAAGACTTATTATAAAGCTACAGTAATCAAAACAGCATGGTATTGGCAAAATAATAAAGAGATAGATAAATGGAACAGAATTGAGACCCCAGAAATACACCCGTAAAAATATAGTCAACTGTTCTTTGACAAAGCATTAAAGGCAATTCAATGAAGAAAGGATAGTCTTTTTAACAAACAGTGATGGAATAACTGGGTATCCATATGCGTAATGAAAATATGCATTTTGATGCATAATGATGATCATAGTAATAATAATATAATGAGTCATCTAATCACAGACCCAACAACTTTCACAAAAATTAAATCAAATTGGATCACAGAGTTGAATATAAAACAGAAAACTATATAACATCTAGAAGGAAATATAGGAGAAAATCTAAGTGATCTTGGGTTTGTTGATGCTTTTTTAGCTACAACATAAAACACAATCTATGAAAGAAAAGTTGATAATTACAAAATTAATTTGAAAGCTTATGTCTACACAAAAATGGGCATCTGGACGTTTATAGCAGCCTTATTCATATCTGTCAAAAAAAAACTGGAAATAATCAGGATGTGTTTCAACAGGTGAATGGTTAAACAGACCTTGAGACCTCCAGATAATAAAATATTATCCAATGACAGAAATATATGAGCTATCAAACCATGAAAAGACGAATCTTAAATGCATACTGGAATCTAAAAGGAGCCAAGTTTATTCCAATCCTATATAATTCCCAAGTCTGAAATGGGCAAAACTATGGAGATATTAAACTTTCCAATGCTTTTCGGGGTTGAATAGATAAATCACAGGGGATTTTTTTTTTTTTAGGGAAGTGAAACTATTCTGTATGATATTATAATAGTGGATATGTGACACACGATTCATCAAAATCCATAGAAATTTGCAGCACAGAGTCAACCTTAATGTATCCAAATTAAAAACAAAATCATTTAGGAGGTCAAAGAATCCCAGGAGAGAATGCATAATGTGACAAGATAATCTAACAGCATTACAAATGTGTGAAACAACTTCACTGAAGGTGGGTGGAGGGGACTGTAGTGACCTGAGTAACTCTGGAAATGAGTAGAATCTATAAGATTAAAGGCATGGGAACATATGTATATATATAACTGATTCACTTTGTTATAAAGCAGAAACTAACACACCATTGTAAAGCAGTTATACTCCAATAAAGATGTAAAAATAAATAAATAAATAAAATAAAAAAAGATTAAAGGCAAAAGAAACCATACATACTCACTCCACTTTATCAATGTTTTGATAAAGATTTTTTACTATGGAGGTATAGGTTAAGAGTTCTGATACCACTATACATCTATACTGGAATTGAACAATGAAGTAAATAGACAGCAGATGGTGGGAGCCAGGTTTCTCAATGTTGGAGTGGGAGTTTACAGTTAAGCAAGGGGAGGAGGTTAGAATGATTTTTCTTCTGGTATTTGATTAGAGCTGGGGACATCAGTATAGACTTTCGTGCAGGTTAATATAGAGACAGATGGTTACGCATAGAAATAACTATAGATATGTGTGTATGCCCAGATTAGGGATACACATATATTCCCTTACTCTATCAGTTGAGAGAACATAGGAGCAATGATACCTCAGTAGCAAAGAGCACACCTAGCACCCAGCTCTTGGTTTCTAATACCATTCTCCAATAAATGGAACCAGGGCTCCTTAGAGAAAGGACTTGGGCAGGCAAAATAGAAGATGAGGCTGGAGCATCTTACAGTTCCAGAAAGTAAGCAAGTACTCAAAGAAAAAGGTACCCATAATGATTTGGATATTTGGATATGTCAAAGGGACATAGGAGCCAAAGCATCCTTTTCAAAAGGACATTTGAAACAGCTTCAAATGGCCAAAGCTGAAACAATTTGAGCAAATATATAAATCAATAAATATGTAAATATTGGATTAGAATCCAAAATATAATATAGATACCCACAAGTTCAATATATATATTGAATAGTTAACTAACTAAATGGAGGAGAAAAGACAAATCTCCCATGCAGAAGAATTCCAAATAATTTATGAAAATATTCCATCCTCAATTAATGGAGCATTACTCCCCACTCCTTAAGTGTGGGCTGCACATGATGACTTCCTCCCAAAAATCATAGTACAGGAAACAGAGAAAGCAAATACTACCTCAGTCAAGGGATCAAGGTCAGCATCAACAACGATGTCATATTGATAGTATATTGTAGCCATGATACTATGTGATGAAAATAACGGTTTACCTTCGTGATCCTCCTTCCAAAAACCTGTAACCCCAGACTAATCTTAAGAAAACATCAGAAAAATCCCAGTTGAGGAACATTATATATATCTAATATCTAATCAGTAGTTCTCAAAATTTTCAAGGTCATCAGAAAGAAGGGCATCTGAGGAACTGTCACATCTTAGAGGAATCCAAAGAGACATGATGACTAAATGTAATGTGGTATCCTAGATGGGATCCTGGAGCTGAAAAAGGACCTTAGATACAAAGTAAAGGAGTCTGAATGAAGTATGGACTTTAGCTAATAATAATGGGTCAATATTGGTTAATTAATTGTAACAAATGTACCATATAATGTAATATATTAATAATAGGGGAAACTGGGTGTAGTGTATACAGGGACTCTCTGTACTCCCTTCGTAATTTTTCTGTAAATCTATAATTTTTCTAAAATAACAAGTAAAAAAAAAAAAGAAAAAATAAAATAAAATAAAATAACAAGTTAAAAAAAATCCTTTGCTGACCCAAGTTTAAGTGAAAGAAAAATGAAAGGGATTGGTTTGCACATTGTTTTACAGGAGGATAAAAAAAAATGAATTTGTTAAAGGAGGATAACAAGATGGTTTCAGATTGTCCCCATCAACTGGAGAGTCTGTTTAAACCCTGATTCCCCTCCATGCAAAATTAACTATCTTTCGGCGTGGGAAGACAGCATATTGCATGGCATAGGAAATTGGAAAGAAATATATAAAGTATTGTGATGTTCAATGTAAAACAGTTACTTGCGAATATTTCACAGGGATTCATTACATATGTCCTTTACTTTAAAACCTGCAATTTAAATTCCCAGTTTTGTTATATTTAAAGAAGAGAAGTATTTGTTTATATAAGTGAATTCTTATCAAGAAATGGATGCAGGGGAAGCGGGTTCTTGTCCCGGTCCGGGAGGATCCCGCGTGCTGTGGAGCGGCTGGGCCCGTGAGCCATGGCTGCTGAGCCTGTGCGTCCGGAGCCTGTGCTCCGCGATGGGAGACGCCACAGCGGTGAGAGGCCCGCGTACCGCAAAAAAAAAAAAAAAGAAAAAAAAAAAAGAAATGGAATTAAATGTGAATAAGGGACCCTTTTGATAGCAGGCTAAAATTGGAAAAAAAATTATTGCATAAGGTAAAAGCAATGGAAAATTCAATGCTTTGTTTGAAGCAGCCCCACAGAGTTAATTCCTTCATGGTGCTGAAGGCTTTTGCTTTGAAATTCATTTTATTGACCTAAAGCTTAAACTGCAGTGTGACTCAAGGATAATTGACAGGAGGGAGAGAACATCATGCTAGCATTGTCACGTATGCCCTCACTCATTCCCTTGTTAAAAGATGCATTATGTAAATGCATCCTCCGCTGAAATTTGCTAGCATTTTTTTGGTCCCTGGTAAAGTATTACCCATGTTTGTCAAGGAGGAGGGGTAAAACCCACCCTTTCAAATGGTTCAGTGATTATGTCCCTACACTTTAACTTCTGCCTGAGATTCAAACCCACATAAAAGGTTTCAAAACCTAAAGGTAGTTGTACTCTGTACCTGACTTCTGTGTATAATGTAGGTTTAGAAAAAACAATAAGGCATATTTAGAATCAGGAAATAGATGTAATTAGACTCTGAGACATGTTTCTTTAGCGAAGTACTTTTCTAAAGTTACCTTGTAGCTGCAAAATCAATCTCTATCACACCAGCCAAAAAAATGATCAATTATCTATCCAGTTATGTATACGTCAATCAAAGCATATAAAAATCACAGACAGAGATAGGTGAAGAGTTGAAAGTAGCAACAGCATGATAGGCTATTCATTAATCAGAATCCAGATTATTCTTATTCTTCAATTAAACACTGTGGAAATTACAGGTGAAGGCATGGTTTTCTATCTTTGATGGAGTGGTTAAAGTATTTCTCAATGAAACAGATTATTCCTGTGAATGGTTCTTACAAAGCAGGTAAGAAAGTATCACTGCTGGAAGGAATAAAAAGAGTAGTGGGCTTTTATGAAAAATAGATACAAATGATGAATAAATTATAAATGTCTTTAGTTTATCTTTGCGTTGATGTTATCCATGCTTTAATATCAGCCTTTACTAATAGGAGCCCCTGAGAATTTGATTCTCTCTTTTAAGGCCATAGAGAGAACCCAATTAATACAGAGGGACACATAAAAACTGATCTGAAAAAATACACTATGTCCTTGGGTTTTGGAGATAAAAAACTAGCCTTTAGTTCTTTATTTGTAGTGTGTTTTCCTAGCATTAATGGAAAAAATAGAATCTTGTTTTGAAGTCTTAAAATCTCTCATATTTGCTCTTTTAGTATCGATGTGTTTGAAGAGAAAGTAACTTGAGCAAAATAAATTATGGCCCTGATGTCGATTGACTTTTAACCTGTGTTTCCCAGAACCCAGAGCTATTCCGCAAGCCTGGTTTCTTTTAAACCTGAGCATGGGCCACATAAAACAGCTCGTTATAAGTGAATCAGAACGGTATCATTCTACGACATACACATTTTGGGG
The DNA here is from genome assembly GCF_964374135.1 of Grampus griseus. Taxonomy (NCBI): domain Eukaryota; kingdom Metazoa; phylum Chordata; class Mammalia; order Artiodactyla; family Delphinidae; genus Grampus; species Grampus griseus. The sequence continues at coordinate 18,964,087 of NC_138999.1, forward strand.
AGGGACTTAAAAATGAAAATCCTGAATAAAACTTTTGTCAGTTTCATTTCTGTTTGAGCAGCCATTTGAAGAGGTTTCTGATAGCGAAAGAGTAATTAAACCTCTTTATCTTCCCTTTAAAAAAATGGGGATTGACTCAATGTAGGTACATGTTCAGTGTCAAAACTTAGTCATGCAAGGAGGGTAGGGCTTATTAACCAGAGGTAATCGATACAGGCATTAGTGTCACATAGCTGTGGAGTCAAGCGATCGCGCCTTTCTTGAGCACGCTTCTCCCCTCACCATGCAGTTCATTAGTATGCAGCTGGAAAATACCAGCACAGAGCACGCCAAAGCAGACACAGAAACGACTCAAGGGAGATTTCAACTCCATGACTATACATATTCCCATACAGTTTAAAGAACATAACTACTCACAGCAGGGCAAAACCCCACAGTTTTCTTTCGGTGAAACAATCCCCATTACCCCTATGGCTAGAATGATGAGAAAATGAATTTGAAAGTATCTGTAGAATGGTGCTGATGTCTTTGGTCAAGAAATGAGAGTGGGAATCCCTTTCGTCTTCTGAGACCTACAGCTTGTTCCTGATACTGGTGGGCTAGTGAGGATGTGACTGTAACATCAGACTGGAGAGGCCTGAGTTGTAGCCTTATATCCACATTTCTTAATCACAACAGTTTCTCTGCACTGGAGCTAAAGCAGAAGACGGTGGCCATTATCAGAATATTTAAATTTGTAGCACCAATCTTGCTTTATCTGGATATCTTGAGAAAAAGTATTATCTTTGTTTCTAACCATTAGCAATAACAGTTATCAAGTACTACATGCTGATATGTGCCAGGGTGTGAGCTTTAGGTACATAATTCATTTAATCCTCACAAAAGTGTAAGAGGAAGATATTATGATAGACATTTTACAGATGAGGAAGCAGAGGCTCACAGGGGTTAACTTTCTCTATCAAATGTTTTACAGTTAGAAAGGGCAGGATCTTACCAAATCCCAGGGGTGGGTGGGTGGGTGTGTGTGTGTGTGTGTGTGTGTGTGTGTGTGTGTGTGTGTGTGTGTGTGCATCCAACATTCAGTTTACAGGTTTACCTAGTTGCCTAAATTCTTCATATTTTACCAACCATATGCACATCTGTACAACAGTGGAAAATGCATTTGTTCTAACTTGGTCAGGTTAAAATATTCAGGTCTGTACAACAGCTTGATGGTAGCAACATGATTGATATCCAGAAATACTGATTGGAATGACTGCAAATAACCTCTGGCAAAGTCATTCAGTTGACTTTTGTGATACCATGATCTCATTTTTGAAGATCATTTTGCATTAACCTCTTACTCACTGACTACATCCAGAATGTAGCCACACTGCTTCACCTAAACAATGAGCACAACCCTGACTTGTCTTTTCCTATTTCATTTCCTTGGAATGACTCTAGATTTGTTTATTTCCCTGGATTACAAAGGGAAAGGGACAAGGCATTTTTATTGGAGGCCAAGTCAATTACATTTAGAAATAAATAATACAAATATGAATCAATAAGGGCTGAGGGCCTTATTGGAGCAATAAGCAAATAATTTCCAATTTAATAGGGAAAAAATACTTGGCTTTAGTTATCCAAGTTCGTGACTAGGTTATTTTAATCAAATTCACTACACAATGACTTGCTTGTCCTCTATTTTTCTGGCAGCATTATTAGAGCAGCTATCAATAGAAAACTTGGGAAAGCTACAGAATTAGCACTGAGATATTACAAGTTCATGTGGAGAAACTCATTCATTCATTATACAGATACACTTGAGTGCTTTCTGTATAGTGGGCATTGTTTTACGTGCTGAGGATACACTAATAGACAAAACAAGATAACCCCTATCCTCATGGAGCTTACATTCTGGTAAGGGAGGGCATATATATAATATGTTAGATAATATTAATGCTTTATAAAAAAATAAGTCAGAGAAGAGAGATAAGGAATGTCGAGGGTGAGAGTAATTTTAGATAGTCTGGTAGTTTTAAAACATGTCTACAAATTCTTTGACACATTTCCCAAGGAGAGAAGGAACTATATATCCCATTCTCTTGAATCTGGACTAGTCTCTGTGACTTGCTTGTAACCAAGAGAGTTCAGTGAAAGTGAAGTTGCATGATTTTTGAGGTGAGGCCACACATAGAATGCGATGTGGCTTACCATGGAGTTGCAAGGGTTTTCCCAAGTGTACCCTAAGAGGTGGCAGAGGCTACCCCAACTTCGAGAATCACTGGTCAAGAACTTCTATTAGCTTGAATACATTGTAGGTGATTTCTTCTCGACTTCAGTGAGGATGCTTGGTTTTCACCCACTTAAAGTAAGAGTATGATGACTACATGTTCCTATCTACCCATTTTTATGTAGCTGGCAATCCTGGGAGAGGAGGATAAGGAAAACTTAGGAAGAGCTGGCTGTGGTTAGTTCTTGGGGGAAACTTGTGCTCTATATTCTCTTAATTATCCTTTGCTACATATTCAGGGCTTCCTCCATCTGCCCAGTGGTCTTCTCCACTTCCATGGAGTTTGGCTTATGCTCCAGACGGAGATGTGCACCTTGAAAGATGTCAAGTCCCAATGGTAGTTTCTTCTTTCCTCTTACAGCCAAGAAAATGGAAGTTGCTCTGTGTATCTCAAGTATGAAAGGTTTTAATAGAGGAAATGAAAAACTTATATAAACTTTGGAAGATCTGGGGGGAGCAAAGTGCAGGGAAGTGGTCAGCAAAAATCTTGGTATGAAGCACCCAAGCAGGTGGTTCTTAAGGACTAACATGGAAACTGCTGCAAATTGAAGAATCCCTGGAAGATGCCAACAACCACCTTAATCTGCATCAGCTAGGTGAATGATTCTCAAGGGATCCCCCCCAGAAGCTCTGTGAACTTCATGTGTGTTCACACATCTCCCCAAATCTCCTCAATCTCCCTCTTTTTGGCAGACTCAACCCTGGAACCAACTACAAAGAGGGCATTCTGGAAAATGTAGCTCCCATTTTCTCCTCTGCAGTGCACTAGGAGAAGTTAGAAGGGGGTGGTGATGGACAAGTTGACAGCAGACAATCCAGCCCTCTTGTTTCATAGAGACTTTGCAGTGATTAAATGAAATGATGCATATAAAATGATGGAAGAGCATGCAACTGGAATAAATGTTATCTATTATTAGTATATTATTATTGGCATGTGTATGCCTGAGGAAGAAGATGATATGATTGATCCTGTTATGTTCTGATATCTTTACTTGGAAGTAGAAATTTTGGCCAAAAACTCAGATTCCTTCTCTGTTAGAATTATACCTTTCCCTTTAGCCCAGATTGAGGTTCCTTTCCAGAAGGGGATTATGAGGTACATGTATACATGAATTAAATGTAACTCTCACAGGAAATTAAAATACTGTCATCCAAAACTCTAAGCTGATATAGCTTAGGACTCTGCATACTAATTCAGAGATATGGAAACCTTTCAAGTGTCTACAAAAATAGAGAGGCAGTTGGAAAGTTATAATTGGAAAATTATAGTATCACTTTTACTGACACAGAAAATATTTTCTATCATCTCTTTCAAACTAATAAATATGTATTTGATATAAAGTGTTTAAGCTATTAAGATATTTTATTTTTTTTTGAGTTGGGGAAATAAAATTAAAGAAACAAATAAATCTTACTTTTCAGTTATAAAAGACAAGATAATGAATGAATAATTTGTTTACCTGAAACTGGACACTTTTTATGATTGAGAGTATATTTCATATTTCTCCATGCACATGAGGTAAGCATTAACTGTGGATTTAACTGGAGCTTTCAGAATGCTTCAGTGAACACTTCGTACATTATTTAAAGGTATTTACGTAATCAAGCTTAGAACCAGAATTGTTCCCTCTTAGTACTAACAAGGGCATGATCTGACATTTAGTTTGGAGAATATGACCAGAATGGTCAATACAGTTGCTGTTACCTCTGCTCTTTTGAATCACTTTGTTACCTTTTTAGAATATTCAAAGTAACTATAAAATAAAATAAATGAAGACAGTTTGGGAGTTACAGGAAACTCTTCTACTTTGGTAACTGAAAGGAAAATGATGTTTTTCCTTAAGGCAGTCTCCTGCAGACATCTTCTATGTCTTTAATGGATGAAAAACATGGACTAGATTTCATCAGTCTTCTGGGATTAAAAAACATTCCTACCATTACAACTGTATCAAGAAAGACAGCCTTAAAGATTATTCTGTAGGCTGGCCAAAGAGTCCCTTTGTTGTTACTTTTCCACCTTAAAAAAATATCTTTATTTGATACATAAAATAAAAGGTGACACAAAATGCTGCATTTATTTAAAAAACTCTTTAAAAAATATTGGAACTTAATGTTCTTCATTCAAGTACAGAAACATTGCTTTAAAGGAACTATATTCTAAAGCTGCTTATATTTAGTTCAACTTTTTTCACAAATAATACCTCTTTGAAGTTGGTGATTACTTCTAGAGCTAAAGGAAGACGATGTCTGTGAAAAGGAATAAACGTGCAGGGAGCTTCACTTGTTTGGTAATATTCAACTTATTAGGCTGGGTCATGGGTGCATGGATTTTTAAATTATATTTTTACTATATGTATAGGCATGTAATTTTCTATGTTGAAATACATTTATGATAAAGTTTCTGCACTGTTGGTTACAGACATCTCTCAATTTAATACTGTTTCCTAAAGCAGTAATACTAATTAATATTAATATTTATGTATTGATACATATTAGTTTACTAAATTATATTTATATTAATTTATACTTCCATGAGCAGTGTATAAATGTTCCAATTGTTTCACAATTTCACCAAAACTGGGCATAATCAAACTTTAATTTCTTTTGGTGCCAGCTTGGAGAGTGGAAAATTATATTTCCAGATGTCCCAGTAAAATGGCAGATTGAATACATGCCTTTACATCTACTTTTCCCCAAAGTCAACTTAAACAGCAGTAAAGGATTTTTAAAGGCATAAACCCACAAAGAAAAAGGAATGAAAAGAAGACAACAGAAACAAAATTTTGAACTGTGAAACCAGATAGATGAGTAGAATCTTTCCCAGCAGACCCAGGAAAGCTGAATCATAGGCTGGTAGTGGGAAAAGCTAAGAAGCAACAGATTAACGTTGAGTAATCAGCAATGCTGGTATTTTTGGAACCAGAAGTGTAGGTGAGGCTGAAAAAAGAAGAATATGTGAAATATAAAGCACTTATATCCCTAGATATCTTCCCAATCATTAGAGCGAGTCAGGAATTCCTTTGGCATTCTGGGAGAAAATTAAAGGGATAATCATCTAGGATTTGAAGAAGACAAAAGAGAGAATCTGGACGACACGAGGCACAGCCAGGGGCAAAGAGAGAATATAAAACAATGAGGACAACACAGGTGGATTAAGTGAATTCCTACTAGCTGAAAATGGAGCTCCCAGTCATTTCCCCAGAATTTGGCATCAAGGCCCATATCCTCAGTACAACAGATTAAAGAATTATTTTCTGACATTTTGGACCAGGAAAAGAAGAAAGAACATAAAATCATGACATCAAGGTTTCTCCACCTAAGTGGTTCAACTTAGACTTGCCTACACTGAGGCCCACAGTCAGTAAGTATCACCCTACCCCACCAGAACTTGTACTTAGTTCAGATGATTGAGAAACACAAAGATTACAAGATATTTGAGAAAAGCCTCTATCATGAAACAGAGAGAAAAAATGAATAAACCAAAAAATGACTTGTAGGAAATTAAGAATATGCAAGCAGAAGGAAAGTTAAATAGATACTGTATTTTGTACATGTGAAACAAAAACAGGATGATACTTAAAAATGTAAAGAACATTCACAAAACAAAAATGAACTTTTGGAACTAAAAATATGATAGCAGAAAGAAAAAAACAATTGAACAGTTGATAGTTCAGGCAAAGAAAATCCACCATTAAAGTTGAACAAAAAGACAAAGAAATGAAAAACAGGTGAAGAGAACCAACACTGGAATAATTTGAATTTAAGAGAAAAAGAAAATAGAAGGAAGGAAATGCTCAAAAGTGATCAAGATATTTTTTCAGAACAGAAGAACATGAGTTTCCAGATTGAAAGGACCAACTGAAGCCCCAGCAGAGTGGGTGAATACTGACCTACACAATCAGGAAATTTCACAACAGTAACATAGGGAAGATCTCAGCACCTTTGAAATAGAGAAGAACTGGGGATCAGAATGGCATTTGGCTTTTTACGTGTAAGGCTGGAAGCTTGAGAATAGGTGAAAATGACTTCAATTTGTTTTAATTAAACTTTTTATTTTTAGATGATTGATGACATACATGCAGTTGTGAGAAATAATGCAGAGAGATCCTATGTATCAATTACCCAGTTGCCCCAATGATACCAACTTGCAACACTATAGTGCAATATCACGACGACATTGATAGGATTTACCAGTCTTGTTCAAATTTCTCTTGTTTTACTTATACTCATTTGTGTGAGTTTGTGTGTGTGCCTGTATTTACTTCTATTCAAGTTTATCATGTGTGGGTTTGTGTATCCTCCACCATGGTCAAGATACAGAACACTTCCTTCAGCACAAGTTTCTGTTGTTGTGCCTTTTTATAACCACATTCACCTTTCTCTTATCCTCTCCTCAGTCCCTTAAATGGATCCCTTAATAGTGATTCAGTAAATTCACTAACCTGTTCTCCACTTATTTAATTTTATCATTTTAAGATTGCTATATAAACAGGATATTATAGCATACAATATTTTTGGGCTGCCTTTTCCCTTTGCATGATTCACTGAAGATCTATCTAAGTTATTGTATGTAATAATAGTCTGCTTTTAAAAATTGCTGAGTAGAACTCCATGGTATGGATGTACCACAGTTTGTTTGCCCATTCACTTGTCAAAGGACATCTGGGTTATACACAGTTTTGGTTATTATGAATGAAGCTTCTATGAATATTTGTGCACACAGATTTTTGTGTGAGCATAGATTTCCATTTCTCTGAAGTAAATGAGAGTGTGCAATTGCTGAGTCATACAGTAATTGCATTAGTTTTCTTTTTTTTTTACATCTTTATTGGAGCATAATTACTTTACATTATTGTGTTAGTTTCTGCTGTATAACAAAGTGAATCAGCTATACGTATACATATATCTCCATATCCCCTCCCTCTTGCGTCTCTCTCCCACTCTCCCTATCCCACCCCTCTAGGTGGTCACAAAGCACCGAGCTGATCTCCCTGTACTATGCAGCTGTTTCCCACTAGCTATCTATTTTACATTTGGTAGTGTACATATGTCAATGCTACTTTCTCCCTTCATCCCAGCTTCCCCTTTCCCCCAGCTCCCATGTCCTCAAATCCATTCTCTACATCTGTGTCTTTATTCCTGTCCTGCCCCTAGGTTCAGCAGAACCATTTTTTTTAGATTCCATATATATGTGTTAGCATACGGTATTTATTTTTCTCTTTCTGACTTACTTCACTCTGTATGACAGATTCTAGGTCCATCCACCTCACTACAAATAACTTCATTTTGTTTCTTTTTATGGCTGAATAATATTCCACTGTATATATGTGCCACATCTTCTCTACCCATTCATCTGTCAATGGACACTTTGGTTGCTGCTTCCATGTCCTGGCTATTGTAAATAGTGCTGCAATGAACATTGTGGTACATGTCTCTTTTTGAATTATGGTTTTCTCAGGGTATATGCCCGGTAGTGGGATTGCTGGGTCATATGGTAGTTCTATTTTTAGTTTTTTAAGGAACCTCCATACTGTTCTCCATAGTCGAGATTTACATTTACATTTACATTTACATTCCCACCAACAGTGCAGGAGGGTTCCCTTTTCTCCACACCCTCTCCAGCATTTATTGTTTGTAGATCTTTTGATAATGGCCATTCTGACCAGTGTAAGATGATATCTCATTGTAGTTTTGATTTGCATTTCTCTAATGATTAATGATGTTGAGAATTCTTTCATGTGTTTGTTGGCAATCTGTATATCTTCTTTGGAGAAATGTCTATTTAGGTCAAGAGTCATGTACCAAAATGTTCATTGCAGCTCTATTTACAATAGCCAGGACATGGAAGCAACCTAAGTGTCCATCAACAGATGAATGGATAAAGAAGATGTGGCACATATATACAATGGAATATTACTCAGCCATAAAAAGAAACGAAACGGAGGTATTTGTAGTGAGGTGGATGGACCTAGAGACTGTCATACAGAGTGAAGTAAGTCAGAAAGAGAAAAACAAATACCGTATGCTAACACATATATATGGAATCTAAAAAAAAAAAGAAAATAGTCAGAAGAACCTAGGGGTAAGACAGGAATAAAGTTGCAGACCTACTAGAGAATGGACCTGAGGATACGGGGAGGGGGAAGGGTAAGCTGTGACAAAGTGAGAGAGTGGCATGGACATATATACACTACCAAACGTAAGGTAGATAGCTAGTGGGAAGCAGCCGCATGGCACAGGGATATCGGCTCGGGGCTTTGTGACCACCTAGAGGGGTGGGATAGGGAGGGTGGGAGGGAGGGAGACGCAAGAGGGAAGAGATATGGGGACATATGTATATGTATAACTGATTCACTTTGTTATAAAGCAGAAACTGACACACCATTGTAAAGCAATTATAGTCTAATAAAGATGTTAAAAAATATATCAGTGAAAAATATCCTTGAGCTTCTGGCAGGGGGAGGGGAAAAGGGACAATTTTGAAATATAGCATTCTGAAAGATGCCTAAGGAATCATTTTGAACTATATTCTGTTCTTTTTAACAAGTTCTGTCGTCAGGACAAACTACTTCAGCAAAGCCTAAACTGCTGGGGTTTTATTGTAGCCTAACTGACTTGGAGGAAGGGAAATAACCAACTCAGCCTAGTCTAACCATCCTATCCCACCTAAGTGGGGGGAAAACCTGAGAAGCACTGGTGAAATTTATGGCCCATAGGCATAGGCTTACTAAGAGAGACATAACCAAAGAACTATAAAACACTACCCTGCCCCCTACCTTACCACAACATTACTAAAGGTCTACATACAACAGTTCCTTTTACCAAGTACGTCATGTTTGGCTATCAAGAAAAAATTATAAGACATACAAAAAGGCATAGAAACACACTTTGAAGAGACAGAACAAGTATCAAAGCCATACATGACAGGGATGTTGGAATTATCAGATCAGGAGTTAAAAACAACTACGTTTAACATGAGAAGTTCTCTAATGGATAAAGTAGACACCAAGCAAGAACAGATAGGCAATGTAAGCAGAAGGTTGAGAATACTAAGAAATACTTTTTAAAGTGCTAAAAATTAAAAAACATTGTAACAGAAATGAACAATGCTTTTGATGGGCTTATTAGTAGACTGGTAAGAATCTCTGAGCTTGAGGATATGTCAATAAAAATCTCCAAAACTGAAAAGCAAACAGAAGAAGAAGACTGAAAAAAACAGAATACCCAAGAACTGTGACGCAGCTACGAAAAGTGTAATATATGTGTAATGAGAATGCCAGAAGAAGAAAGGAACAGAAGAAATATTTGCTACAATATTTAATACTGATACATTATGTATCAATATTTGATACAGTACATAACAAAACAATAATGACTGAGAATTACCCTAAATTAATGCCAGGCACCAAGCCACAGATCAAAGAAGCCCACAGGACACCAAGCATGATAAATGCCAAGAAAAATTATACCTAGGCATACTATAGTCAAACTAGGATATCAAAAATTAAGAAAAAATCCTGAAAAAAGCCATATGGGAAAAAAATCTTAACTATATAGGAACAAAGATAAGAATTACAACTAATTTCTCCTCAGAAACCATGTGAGCAAGAAGAGAGTGGAATGAAATATATATAGTGTTGACAGTGAAAAAACACCAACCTAGAAATCTGTACTTGTGAAATGATCCTTCAAAAGTGGAGAAGAAATAAAGACTTTCTCAGACAAGCAAAAACTGAGGGAATTTGTTGCCAGTAGACATGCCTTGCAAGAAATGTGAAAAGAAGGTTTTTAGAGAGAAGGAAAATAATATAGGCCAGAAACTCAGATCTACAAAAAGAAAGCAGGAGCACTGAAGAAGGAATAAGTGAAAATAAAATTAAAACTTTCATTTTACTTATTCTTAATTGATATAACAGATAACAGTTTTGGTCAAAATAATAATAGCAATAATGTATTCAATTATATATTTGTATATATATCTTAAGTGTGTATATGTATACATACATATACATATATATGTATTCTTATATATAAGCAAAATGAATGACAGCAATGATACAAGGGACTGGAGGGAGAAATTAGGATTTTTATAAGGTACTGAAACCACCCATGAAGTGCTAAAGTGTTATTTAAAAGTGGACTTGGATTAATTGTAAATGTATACCAAAAACTCTAGGGCAACCAATGAAAAAGGTAAAGTAGAAGTATAATTGATATGCTAAGAAAGGAACAAAAATGGAATCATATAAATGTCCAATTAAAATCACACTGTCAGAAAAAGAGTAGAAGACAAAAATAAGAATAAAGAACAGGGCAACAAACAGAAGATATTAACAAATATGGTTGATTTTATCCAAGTACATTAATAATCACTTTGAATGCCATGGTCTAAATGCCCCAATTCACAGATCAATGGAACAAAATAGAAAGTGCAGAAATAAACCCAGTGCATATATGGTCAATTAATTTACCACAAAGGAGCCAAGAATACACAATGGGGAAAGGATAGTCTTTTCAATAAATGGTGCTGGGAAATGGTGTTGGGAAAACTGGACAGCCATAGGCAAAAGAATGAAATTGGACCACTAACTTACACCATACACAAAAATCAATCCAAAAGAGATTAAAGACTTGAAGGTAAGACCCAAAACCATAAAAGTCCTAGAAGAAAATATATGATTAGCAATGACTTTTTGAATCTGACACCAAAAGCAAAAGCAACAAAAGCAAAAATAAACAAGTGGAATTAGATCAAACTAAAAAGCTTCTGCATAGCAAAGGAAACCATCAATAAAATGAAAAGGCAACCTAGAGAATGGGAGAAAATATTTGCAATTCCTATATCTGGATAAGGGGTTAATATCCAAAATATATAAAGAACTCATACAACTCAATAGCAAAAAACCTAACAATCCAGTTAAAAAATGGCAAAGGAGCTGAATAGACATCTTTTCAAACAAGACATACAAATGGCCAATAGGTACATGAAAAGGTGCTCTATGTCGCTAATCATCAGGGAAATGCAAATCAAAACCACAATGAAATATCACGTCACACCTGTTAGAATGGCTATCATCAAAAATACAAGAGATGACAGGTGTTGGTAAGGATGTGAAGAAAAGGGAACCCTCAGCACTGTTGGTGGGAACAGCCAAATTCACATAGCCACTATGAAAAACAAGGAAATTCCTCAAAAAATTAAAAACAGAATTACCATATGATCCAGCAATTCCACTCCTGGGTATATATATCTAAAGAAAACAAAAAAAGTATTTCTTTTCTTTAAAATAAATTTATTTATTTAATTTATTTATTTTTGGCTGCATGGGGTCTTCGTTGCTGCACGTGGGCTTTCTCTAGCTGTGGCGAGTGGGGGCTACTCTTCGTTGTGGTGCATGGGCTTCTCGTTGCGGTGGCTTCTCTTGTTGAGGAGCACGGGCTCTAGGCAT